>NW_025106667.1:1200000-1905381 GCF_013123115.1 Colletes gigas
TTATGAAGGGTCTAATTTTATTGCAAAAGCATTTAAAAAATTATTTTTTCGAGAAAAAATTTCTTACCGAAAATCTAATTTTTCTTCCAGACCTAACCCAGACCTGACCCAAAACTAATCCAGACCTAACCCAGACCTGACCCAAAACTAATCCAGACCTAATCCAGACCTGACCCAAACCTTTTTTTTTTTTGGGTCAGGTCTGGGTCAGGTCTGGATTAGGTCTGGGTTAGGTCTGGATTAGGTCTGGGTTTGGTCTGGATTAGATCTGGGTTAGGTCTGGATTAAGTTTGGGTCAGGTCTGGGTTAGATCTGGGTTAGGTCTGGATTAAGTTTGGGTCAGGTCTGGGTTAGGTCTGGGTTTGGTCTGGATTAGATCTGGGTTAGGTCTGGATTAAGTTTGGGTCAGGTCTGGGTTAGGTTTGGGTCGGGTCTGGGTTAGGTCTGGGTTAGGTCTGGATTAGGTTTGGGTCAGGTCTGGGTTAGGTTTGGGTCGGGTCTGGGTTAGGTCTGGGTTAGGTCTGGATTAGGTTTGGGTCAGGTCTGGGTTAGGTTTGGGTCGGGTCTGGGTTAGGTCTGGGTTAGGTCTGGATTAGTTTTGGGTCAGGTCTGCGTTAGGTCTGGATTAGGCCCAAAACTAATCCAGACCTAACCCAGACCTGACCCAAAACTAATCCAGACCTAACCCAGACCTGACCCAAAACTAATCCAGACCTAACCCAGTCCTGACCCAAAACTAATCCAGACCTAATCCAGACCTAACCCAGACCTGACCCAAATCTAATCCAGACCTAACCCAGTCCTGACCCAAAACTAATCCAGACCTAATCCAGACCTGACCCAAACCTTTTTTTGGGTCAGGTCTGGGTTAGGTCTGGATTAGGTTTGAGCCAGGTCTGGGTTAGGTTTGGGTCGAGTCTGGGTTAGGTCTGGGTTAGGTCTGGATTAGGTTTGGGCCTAATCCAGACCTAACCCAAACCTAACCCAGACCAAGGTGCCTACATTTTTCGACGAAAAAAAAAATTTCAAATCGTTCTGAAAAAATTATTTTCGGTTTCGAGGGTCAATTACAATCATTTTTGGCGAATACACATACCCCTGAATTCCTACTCACTTTCTAAAAAAAAATTCGAGAAGGTGTGAAATTTTTCAACGGGAAGAAAAAATTTCAAATTGTTCTGGAAAAATTATTTTCGGTTGTGGGAGTCGATCGCAATCATTTTTGGTGAATAGACATACCCTCGAAATGCTGCGCGTTTTCGAGAAAAAAATTCAGTACTGGCTCCACTTTAAACGTAAATAACTTTTTAACAAAGCCTCATCAAATTTTGAATGGAGTATTTATTAAAAAATCATTGAAAATCAAATACTTATACTTTATGCTACGTGACCTACATAAAACTGTGATCAAACAATGATTATTCTTATGTGTAAATATTGTTTGTGGAAGAGAAACTTGTTTCTATGCTTTTTATCATATTTTATAATTATGTTATTTATATGATTTGCAATAAATATTGAAATGCAATTGTCATTACTTTATTCTTTCTTTATTTCGTAATATGGTGCTTTTTGAATTTTGTAAATATCATTGTTAGTTTGGTTTTTATGAGCTTTTTCTCTAACCATAACAAACTCGTGAAATTGGCTCGGTATTGTTCGCATAGGCAGCCGTTTTTCGCTCGGCACTAAAATGGTTAATAAAGCATTTTCGGACATAAATTTATAGAAATTATTTTTACGTATTTGACCTGTGTAACACGTAGTGTAAGTTTGGGTCCCAACCTTTTTGGATTCATATAACAAAACTGAAGTTCAAATCAATTTAAATGAAAGATTTCTGTTAAAAACATATAAACTCAATTATTTTCCTCAAAGATGAAGCATTGTAAATTGAAGTTTTCGAAACACCTACCGTGATAGAACATTCTGAAGACATTGGAGTCGTAGAGCGAGCAGGCACCTCTCGAGCCGCAAGCGTATTCCCATACAAGACAGGCGGAGTCCACCACAGCACCATAAACGATAGGACATGGAACGTTTCCTGGAACCAGAGAACAAACGGATCAACGTGTGATAAATTCCGAAAATCTTCTCCACTGTTTTCTCATTTATAAAAAGGAAATAAAAAAAATAGAAAACTATAGGATATTCGACTCGAAACGTGTGTCTTTTTCTTATTTTTGTTTAGAAACCTTGTACCCTTGACATATGATACTGTTCAAAAGTTAGTTATGGGATCCTTAAAACTTCAAAATAAATTAATTAATTTTCTTTTCTATCCAAACAAATGCTTTTTCAACACACAGATTGTATATTTAAAAACATCGTATTAGAAATACTTTTTCGAAAAGATAATATAGAATTGAGGAACTTAAAATCTGTTGAATATTGTATGGGATTCGGTAGAGTTTTTAACGAAAAGTCTGCTAATTGCCATTCGACGGGTCCAATTACAGAGTGGATAAAGGAAATAATTACCGAAGAGGCCAATGGCGAACTGTATGAGTCCCAAAGCCATGGCCTTGTCCCGCGGATCCACGCACCGTAGGGTCAACAGCATGGAGCCCACCTCGCTGGTCGAATGGATGAAAACGAACACGGAGAACAGGACCATATAAACCCAAAAGTTACTGCACTCGAGGGCGCAGTAACCGATCGTCGCCGTACTCGTTGTTTCCGGTATCGTTAGGTTCGCCTCGATGCACTGGCAGTTGTAAAACTGTAAGCCGAGAAAGTTCGGATTATTAAGGTACAAGGAATGTCGACGATTACCATGATGGTTCTGCGTGGTCGTCAATTATACAGCAAATAAGTTTTATAATACTTTGAGAAACGAAGGTTCTTTAACTAATTTTTTTCATTAAATGTCAAGCATCGATACTGTAAACGTTTGTTTAATATTCATATAGACATCAGGAAAGAAACTTGGGGGACCACGCTATGAATCGACGAAATGCTATGAAACGAAAGAAACAGAAATAAAAGAAAGACGAGATTCTCCCATGATTTTCAGTTTTATTGGGATCTTCATACTTCATTCGGTATTTGAGATTTCTCTGTTGTATTTTTATTCAAATCATAACCAAATTCATACTATCTGAAAGCTGAATTAATTCCCCAGCTGCATATGTGCCTTTCATAGCTAAGCAGTCTTCTACAATCAAAGTTATTATTGTTTAACCTTTTGACTGCGTCCTAGGAAGAGTCCATCAACATAGATGGCGCGATCGTCACATATGCCTGTCGCTGCGACTGGTGACCAAAAAAGTACCCAAAGAAAGATTTAACAGACCATTCTTACGGTTTAAAAAAATAATGCAAATAAATTAAAACATCAAATTTCTATCCAATTCCATATCGAATCAATCGATGAAACAGTAAAAAAAATGCAGACGGCGTAAATTTACGCTTTTCGTATATATTGTGATAGACTCGTGAAAGCGTATATTTTGAAAGTGGCCTAAGTCCATTTATCTTCAAATCGAGATATTTAAGGGTTTGCGTTTCAATAAATTTCAAAATATACGTATAGGATACTAATGAGTCATACTGCTTAGTATCCTAGAATAATTTTCGTCTTTGATCGTTTCTACCGATTGAACTCAAGTTTCAAAAAAATAATCATTTTTATAAATTCAAAATTTTGTCGTGCAGTAGACAGAAAACTGAAACTTTCGTTTAAAACATTTTGTTTTGTTAGATTAACAGAAGTGTTGGAAAGAATGGGAGATTCTAGAGGCCAAAATAAGATGAAAATCAAGAATATTAATTTGCTAATGGTGGCTTCGTTAAAAAATTATTAACGTTTCAAGTTCCGTCCGTATTGAATTTTTTTCTAGAAAGTGGGTAGGATTTCGGGGGTAGGTCTGTTCACCAAAAATTATTGCAATTGACCCCCGCAACCGAAAATAATTTTTCCAGAACGATTTGAAATTTTTTAATTTCGTCAAGAAATTTCACACCTTTTCGAATTTTTTTCTCGAAAGTGCGTAGGATTTTGGGGGTATGTTTATTCGCCAAAAATGATTGTAATTAATCCCCGCAACTGAAAATATTTTCTCCAGAACGATTAGAAATTTTTTAATTTTGTCGAAAAATTTCACATTTCTCGAATTTTTTTCTAGAAAGTGAGTAGGATTTCGTGGGTATGTCTAATGACCAAAAATGATTGTAATTAACCCCCGCAGCTGAAAATATTTTCTCCAGAACGATTAGAAATTTTTTAATTTTGTCAAAAAATTTCACATTTCTCGAATTTTTTTCTAGAAAGTAGGTAGGATTTCGTGGGTATGTCTAATAACCAAAAATGTTTGTAACTGACCTCTGCAATTGAAAATATTTTTTCCAGAACGATTTGAAATTTTATAATAACTTCTTAATGAAGCCTCAATTAAGAAATTGATATTCTTGATTTTCGTCTTATTTTTGCCCTCTAGAATCTCCCATTAAAATTTTTCCCCGAGGTGGCCTAACACTCTATATGAGCCGTTTATTTTGAAAATGGCCTAAGTCCATTTATCTTCAAATCGAGATATTTAAAGGTTTGTATTTCAATGAATTTAAAAATATACGTATAGGATACTAATGAGTCATACCGCTTAAATGTATCTAAGGGTGTTAAATTTGAAGTTTAAGTAAAGTGTTAAGAAAGTCAAAGTTGAAAAAATACTTTCGACTTCTCGTGACCGTGCAATTTTGATAAAAGAGAGTGGTTTTTTCTTAAAACTATGAAAGTAACATCAACCAAATATGGTAAAGTTCTTGGGTTGGTCCAATAATTATGTAAAGTTGTAGTAAAATTATCATCTCTTGTGAGAATACTTCTAAAATGCAAAATTGTCAATGAAATCATCGCAAAAGAGTACAAATCTTATGGAGTTAGGCCACTTTCAAAATAAACGGCTCATATACGCCTTTAGCAGTCAAAGGGTTAAACAGAATGTATCGCGGTGTATGGATACTTTTTCCCGCGCAATTTTAGAACGAAACGTGTGTATTTGGTCTTCTAATTGCGCAAGCGATTCGTGTCGCAGAAAATCCGAACAACTGGAAATGAAATGTGCTCCGGGCAGGCATGTTGAATTGCGAAAGTAATGACTCGGTCTGTTGCGCAATCAATGAAATATTGTCTCGTCCACGCGAATAACGCGATTTCGCCCATAAATGGGAGAACAGCGAAACATTTCTGGCCTAGTTGCATGCTACTGTCGCCCGACAATTACGACCGTATCTGTTCCAATCCGTTGTACATATCAATATCCTCACCATCTCTTCCTCCCCCGCGATGACGTCATTGACTGTGCACAATCGGAGAATGCAATCAACGTGCAGAATAGAGGGACGAAGTTATTCGATTAGATTGGACTCCGCGTTGACGCAAGGAGACAGAAAAAACTGTCTTCGTTTAATCGTGCCCGTTCGTTTTCTCCCACCAAACGACCGACACAATTTTCCGACGAATAATTCATCGCGAATAGAAACATTGTAAAAACGAACCGTTTCGTGATCAAAACTTCTGTTAGAATGTGTACGTTTGGTTACTCGAATGCTCCGTTATCGTTCGATTTTATTCCACAAAAGCATGCCTCTGATTAATCCCAATCGTACTCACCAAAGATACCTTGCTGTCGACCACGGTGTAATTCGAACAGCCCGCGTGACACGCGGAAAAATAGGTTTTACCATCAGCACCGCAAATTGGACTGAACTTGTTCCGATCGCAGTCGCAGGTAGCCTCGCAGGTCGGCTCGAAACTGGATAATCTGCAGAAACATCGATCGTCAGACTTGAAATCAATTTGTTAATAAAAATTCTGTAAAGAGCTCGTATGTGTAATTTCAACTTGTTTATCTTCGTTATTTGTTATAAATTGGTATCCCTTTTTTAACAACTCTGAGAAGCAGTTCCCTTTTGATGTAAATTATTATTATTATTGTAGTTATAAATACAGTTTTTTAAATACGCGACATTAGCTGGGATTATGGAAAAATAAAATTCCCATGATCGTCGATAGTTTAAGAAATAACCGAGCCGAGGGAATCAATTACGAATAATGATGATTTATGCAAACTGTGCAACAGCGACTGAGATGCGATTAGTGCGTATGGACGCGGTGGAAAGTAATTGTCGAGAGATTACCGTTTGATCGTGAAAATCGTAACGAAGAAGGTAGGATGGAGTGTCTCACCCGTTGGAATGCGAAACGAGACCAGCGAAATCGTCCATCGGGCAGCCGATGAACATCAGCACGGTCATGCCGATCGCGTAAACAATCGCTGTGAAGGCGATCCAGGCTGCGACAAACCTGGCGTTAGGCTTCGCCCTCAGGATATACACTCCGCTAATTATAATACCCAGACCCATTACTAAAATACCACCGACACCTGCAACAAAATACATTCACAATGTACAGTTTCGAAATACTCGCCCTTTTGCCATTTCATCGTATTCTTCGAATCTAATCGATAGTTCTGACATCCCAAAGGAACGATATCCTAACTCGAACGAAAACAATTATGTTTATTAAACCGTTGGGGTGATAGGTTGTAATCGGTGACTACCAATCACCATTCTTTTAGCTTTACCAATTGCAAGTTTTACCTTATTGATTATACATGTTTGTAAACATCGAAACTGAATCAAGCGTTGTATGGACCAATTAAATGCTGCATGTTACGATTGAAAATCTCAACGTGATCTCCATATTTTGATAAAGAAGAGAAATTTCGTTGTAAAGAAATTGTTTACAAGAAATATTAATGTGAAAAAATTAAACGACTCAACCTGTACGAGGCAGTATTTAACAACGTTTCTTTTTATTCTTGAAATAAACACTAATAAGATTCAGTTCTATTGTAATCTGAATATTCGTTTGGAAAGAATTGTAGGATTAATCAGTTTGTAAAATAGTGGTTAGATGATCGTAGTTACCGAGAGATTCGTAAATTAAAGATCAGAGGCTGTTGGTCCTCCCGTTGGACAGAGTTAATGGCGTCGCGATCCAACAGGGGCCAAGAGCACCTCTCTCGGCATGTCTATTTGCGAAAATTACCTGAGATCATGTTCGCATGATGAGCTGGCAAGCGAAATTGGCTCTCGAGGTACTTTGGCAGGAAGGTGTAGAGGCCGGCGATCGGTAGGATGTGCAGCACGCTGCTGGCCGTCCGGAACATAAGAATGTCGTTCTTCAACAGCCTCTTCACCGCTTTAGGGAAGTCTGCAACAGCCAGAGAGAAGCTGTGTAGTCGCTGCAACGTGCACAATGAACATCGCGACCTCCAACGGTACGATTTTCATGAAAGGACGATCTTCGATAACGACCATTTTTTCATACTCGTCCTAAGAAGGATCTTCTGAGTTTCAGAATAGTCATTTCTTTAAAAAAAAAAAACTGTAGAACACACATCGACACGTGATCAGAGAGTACTCACAATTCTTTTTCAATAAAAAGTAGCAACGACTGTAGAAATTACCGAAACATATGCACGCAAAGTGTTTTAACTTGATTTGCAAATACTATTTCCGATGAAAATGTTATTACATCGATCAACGAATTTAATACAAATGCTAAAAATTGATGTTTATCATTTCTGTAAGACTAACCATTTAATCTGAAATTCGTAGATCTAACGTTAAACCACATTAAACGAACTGAAATTACGAGTCTGAGTTAGGTCTGGGTTAGGTCTGGGTTAGGTCTGGTATAATTGATATAATTCGAGGTATCTGGACATGTTGCACCAAATTGCCGGAATACTTAACGAACAGTGCAATGGATTTTGATGAAATTGAACTATAACGTAGTAAATATAGTAAGCGAGCCCGATTACGAAGTACTAATCAGTCGACGATCGAGTTTCCGTTCCGTTCTATTTTCAAAGGGATCCAGAGACACGCGTTCGGAGAGAGAAAAAGGGAGTAGGTAGGTAGATACTTACATAGCTGGCTGGTCGCCTCGAGCTGAAAAAAACGAGAAAACCGAGGGAAGAAAAAAAGGAACCAACGGATACTCCGCGGCGCGAGGAGAACGAGTATCGATCTTCACCGGTAACGCGATAAAAGTCCTGTCAGACGGCCATGTTCCTGTCGATATTTCGAAAAGATCTCGGATAAGGTGTACAACGGTTCCCTTTTTCGCATCGAGTACGTTCTCTTACTTGCAATTAAACAGTAATACGTTTCTGTTACAGTGTCTGAACGAACCGGACGAGTTAACTCGTCTTCTCGTCGGGGCTCTTGTATCTTTATCAAAATTACATTCGTTATCGTATCGGCTCCAGGTTGACTCGAACACGTTCTCGATCGACCGCGTTGCAAACTTCAAGCTACTTTGCATCACGAATTATCTTGGAAAACTATTAACCACCGTTTAAAGAATTACATACTTGGATCAATGCTAACTCAATGCCCAGTGACTGCATTTTTCGTTGAAATTATTCAGTTTCTAATTAATATTACGTTATTTTATTCGATGATGCAAAGCGTGCCAGACGGTCGATAGTCAATAGCTGGTGTTAGTTTTAAGAGGTTTGTTTACTATTAATATGGAGGGTTCAGAGAACCGTAAACAACACGTGGCACTGTTGCGATATTCCTAATCGTTTCATTTCACATTTATAACAATATTACTATATTATTTATAATATATTCTAAACTGTTTCTACAACATTCGAACTTTAGGTTACCTTTAACCAACTGTTTATGAAAAATCATAGATCATGTTACTTAACACTTTGACTGTCACGTCACCCATATGGATGATAGGATTTTCCATTATGGAGCTAGAAAAAGAAATTCTCAAGTTGAGAATAAATTCATAAATTTTGATAAGATACATTTGGTTAAATTTTATGTTATACAGGGTGTTCGGCCACCTCTAGTAAAAATTTTAATGAGCGATAGTAGAGGCCAAAATAAGACGAAAATCAAGAATACTAATTTGTTGATGGAAGCTTCGTTAAAAAGTTATTAACAATTAAATTCAAAAATTTCAAATCATTCTGGAAAAATTATTTTCGGTTGCGGGGGTCAACTACAATCATTTTTGGTGAGTACACATACCTCCGAAATCCTATCTACTTTCGAGAAAAAAAATCGAGTAGGTGGTGAAATTTTTCGGCGAAAAAAAATTTTTCAAATCGTTCTAAAAAAATTATTTTCGATTGCGGGGATCAATTACAATCATTTTTTATCATTACACATACCTCCGAAATTGTACGCACTTTCGAGAAAAAAATTCCTTACTGAAAATCCAATTAGGTGCGTAAATTTTTCAACGGAGAAAAAAAATTGCAAATCGTTGTGGAAAAATTATTTTCGGTTGCGGGGGTCAATTGCAATCAGTTTTTGTCATTAGACATGCCCACGAAATACTGCCCACTTTCGAGAAAAAAAATAGAGAAGGTGTGAAATTATTCGAGAAAATTAAAAAATTGCAAATCGTTGTGGAAAAATTATTTTCGGTTGTAGGGTTCAATTACAGTCATTTTTGGTGAATAGACATACCCCCGAAATCTTGCGCATTTTCGAGAAAAAAATTCAGTAAGGGCGGCACTTTAAACGTTAATAACTTTTTAACGAAGCTTCCATCAACAAATTGGTATTCTTGATTTTCGTCTTATTTTGGCCTCTACTATCGCTCATTAAAATTTTTGCTAGAGGTGGCCGAACACCCTGTATAGTTTGCAATGGTCTAAGATGAAAATTTTAGTCTTGCAAAATATTGTACGATTTTAATCTGCCAGTGAATGAGTTGAAGCGTCCAATTTTGTCTGCTAATGAAAATACAGTTGTTTTAGGAAAAATGTTTGGATCATCGAAGTAGAGATAAATCTAGTAAGTACTGGTTTTTGTAATTCCCGTGTGAGAAACCCTCGGTGGAAACTAGTATTAAGGATGCCTAGGACTGCTCTAGGCTTCCCGGAAGACCAAGCTTACAGCGTGGCAACCCCGCATAGAGACGTCCTGCAGACCATGAGTAGACAAACGTGACTAACATTGCGCTCCATGTATTATCGCGACAACCCTGCAACGGGCACATACAGGGTGGCCTTTCGCGAAACCTCTCTTAACTTCTTTAAGGTTACTCTACAGACTTTCATCCGTCAATTAATTTTCCTACACGAACACCTCCAACGAAACCTCCAAGAAAAAACAAAACATTTAAAAACGATCCAGAAACTGCTTAAATCGTGACATTTGCGATTAACCATTACGTACCAATCATTTTAAAGATTATCTTATAGTAATTAAAAAGTTGTAGTATCTATTTTAAATTTACATACCGTACAGTTATCCAAAGAAATAAATATTCAAACATTATACAAAATGATTCTGTTTAGAAATTTTTATTCTGATTTTAGGATTAAATATAAGCAAGAGTTGAAAAGATTTTGATTTATAAAGCAAGCTTCACATTTAGAGCGAAGATGCAAAATGAGGGTTGAGGGTTTCTTTTTCTTTTTTTTTTTTTAAATTCTTTTAAATAGTTTTCAAGTGAAATGTTCGTATGTTCGATGACTCCGAGAGCCTGTTTGTACGATTTGTCTAGTAATACGCGAATCGCGTGAGTCCTAGCGAGTCCACTCGACGGTAACATCCCTTTAGACAATTCCTCTGCATTCCGTGAAACATTTCCCGAGGATTTTGCACGCGGAAGTTTCCACAGAATTGATGGCGCCAATAATTCCACGATGTTCCGCGGTTTTTAACACGCGCTGTAAGTGACTGACAGTTAGCTCGCGATGGGAACAGGTTCCCTCCAACTTTACTAATCGAACTTTGAATCTAAAACACACTCTCTTGCCTTTCCCCTGCCATTACTTTCATCCAGATTCAACACACTGGACATCGTACACACTGTGCCATCATATCACCAGTAAAAGGATCACAGAACTTTTTACCGACGATCCAAAAAATCAATTCTCAAAGGAAGTTGTTACAGAAAGTAAATCTTGGTAAGATTCACGAATTTCAATGAGACTAAAACAATATTTTAGGTCAACGTATTAAAGTTTTACAACTTGAATAGCTTCTTTTAAGGAGACAAAGTAATTTTTCGGAATTAATTTCTTTTACACAAATTTTCTTTCTCGGTTCTACGCATATACAGGGTGTTCGGCCACCTCTAGCAAAAAATTTGAATGAGCGATAGTAGAGGCCAAAATAAGACGAAAATCAAGAATACCAATTTGTTGATGGAAGCTTCGTTAAAAAGTTATTAACGTTTAAAGTGCCGCCCATACTGAATTTTTTTCTCGAAAATGCGCAAGATTTCGGGGGTATGTCTATTCACCAAAAATGACTGTAATTGAACCCTACAACCGAAAATAATTTTTCCACAACGATTTGCAATTTTTTAATTTTCTCGAATAATTTCACACCTTCTCTATTTTTTTTCTCGAAAGTGGACAGTATTTCGTGGGGTATGTCTAATGACCAAAAATGATTGTAATTGACCCCCGCGACCGAAAATAATTTTTCCACAACGATTTGCAATTTTTTTTCTCCGATGAAAAATTTAGGCACCTAATTGGATTTTCAGTAAGGAATTTTTTTCTCGAAAGTGCGTACGATTTCGGAGGTATGTGTAATGATAAAAAATGATTGTAATTGATCCCCGCAACCGAAAATAATTTTTTTAGAACGATTTGAAAAATTTTTTTTCGCCGAAAAATTTCACCACCTACTCGATTTTTTTTCTCGAATGTAGATAGGATTTCGGAGGTATGTGTACTCACCAAAAATGATTGTAGTTGACCCCCGCAACCGAAAATAATTTTTCCACAACGATTTGCAATTTTTGAATTTAATTGTTAATAACTTTTTAACGAAGCTTCCATCAACAAATTAGTATTCTTGATTTTCGTCTTATTTTGGCCTCTACTAACGCTCATTAAAATTTTTGCTAGAGGTGGCCGAACACCCTGTACATATGCATATGAAAAGAAAATACAAAAAGGGTGATTAAGTGTATCAAAAAGGAATAAAAAATAGAATATTCAGAAGAAAAGAATGAACTATGAATAAATAATGGTTATTAAAAATTTATTAAAAAGTCACTCACATAACTATAGAAATTTGCTCGGAAGCAACTTTAATTATGTGAATAATATTATCATTATTACTATATTAAAAAATGTTGCTTTAAAAGAAGCTTATTTGAAACGTAAAAGAAAGAGAGAGAAAATATGTTAAAAAAGCAGTGGAATTTCATTTATTCAACAATATTATCATTATTATTATTATATTAAAAATGTTTCTTGAAATGAAGCTTATTTGAAATGTAAAAGAAAAAAAAGAGAAAATATGTTAAAAAAGTAATAGAATTTCATTTATTCAACAATATTATCATTATTATTATATTAAAAAATGTTTCTTTAAAAGAAGCTTATTTGAAACGTAAAAGAGAGAGAGAGAAAAAATGTTAAAAAAGCAGTAGAATTTCATTTATTCAACAATATTATCATTATTATTATATTAAAAATGTTTCTTTAAAAGAAGCTTATTTGAAACGTAAAAGGAAGGGAGAGAAAATATGTTAAAAAAGCAGTAGAATTTCATTTATTCAACAATATTATCATTATTATTATATTAAAAAATGTTTCTTTAAAAGAAGCTTATTTGAAACGTAAAAGGAAGAGAGAGAAAATATGTTAAAAAAGCAGTAAAATTTCCTTTATTCAACAATATTATCATTATTATTATTATATTAAAAATGTTTCTTGAAATGAAGCTTATTTGAAATGTAAAAGAAAAAAAAGAGAAAATATGTTAAAAAAGTAATAGAATTTCATTTATTAAACAATATTATCATTATTATTATATTAAAAAATGTTTCTTTAAAAGAAGCTTATTTGAAACGTAAAAGGAAGGGAGAGAAAATATGTTTAAAAAGCAGTAAAATTTCAACAGTGGTCCCATCTTTGACTTCAAAGACGAGGAAGAATAAATTTTCGGGTTGGAATGGAGAAAAAAGGTAAAGCGTAATTGAAGATTGGCTGGGAAAGGAGTGGATGGTTCCGAAATGTGTTGGGATTTCTGGTGTGTGGATTGTGGTGGCGTGTGTCGATGCATACGTAGGAGTAAGGTACGGCAGGTGTGTGTGGACGTTGCTGGTGGTGGGCCGTGTGTGCGTTAATAATGATGACTGACCGAGTGGTGCACTAGGTGGGGCAAGTTCACGGTCATGCGTCGTGCATAGCGCTCGGTAGGCACGCGCACGTGCATTTCTCCGTGCATATACGGCCGTGTTCTTCTGCGCGGATCCGCTCCTTGCGGGGAGAGACTTATCTCAGCTATCTCGTGCACCTCGGCCGACATAACACAACCGACGTAACCTACCAGAAATCCACCACGCTCCTGATACCTATGCGTTACACACCTATACGCCCCGGACTATTCAACTACTTCACTATCTACTCCGATATTTCACAAATAAACACCAAATATCTACAATAAATGATCCTTCTTTTATGCTTTTTATTTGAATAATATCTTTATCGTTATAGACGAATAAAACGAAACGATTGGCATTGCAAAATTATAATTGGCACACATTAAAAAAATTCATAATTTTTAACAATGGAAAAATTCATATTTTCGACGATATATCCCTTTTGTTTTATTGGAAAGTCACTTGGCAATCATTCTACAATTTTTTTAAATAACCTTCTTCTATATTACGTCATTACTTTTTTTAATTATTGAATTTTTTCTTATTTATTTATCTAGTCTGTTCCATACCGTCTCAATTCGGTGACTGAGCTATATCAGGTAATATTTATTTCGCCACTTATTTCACGCGAAAGATGACTGAGTTTATTTTTTTAGTATTCTCATTTGCATTTAACGGAGGACGCGATGTGATTATACTAATCAGTGAATTTCGAACAATGAACTTGATTAGTAGACTGCGGATCTTTATGCAAATTCATATATTTATTAATAGAATTAATGAAATGGGAGCTTCGTAGAGGGTTAGGTCTGAACCCCTAAATATGTGTAATAATTCCTATTTTACTTTAAGTGTTTCTTATATTTTTGCATATTAAGTGCATTCCCCTGGAACTGATAAATTTTCTTTTCCATTAAATTACAAATTTTATCCTCGTCAATTTCAGAATATCGAAAAGCACAAATTTATGGGATCATTTTCTAGAAAAAAATTCCTGGTGTCAAATTTTACGACAAAATTAAAAAAATTTCAAATCGTTCTAAAAAAATTATTTTTGGTTGCTGGGGTAAATTACAATCATTTTTTATCATTAGACATACCGTCGAAATCCTACCCACTTTCTAGAAAAAAATTCGAGAAGGTGTGAAATTTTTCGACGAAATTAAAAAATTTCAAATCGTTCTCGAAAAAATATTTTCAATTGCAGGGGTCAGTTACAAGCATTTGTGGTCACAAGGTATACCCCCGAAATCTTACGCAGTTTCGAGAAAAAAATTCGAGTAAGTACTGAATGTTTTGGGTGGAAAAAAATAATATCAAATCGCCTTCCAAAAATTTTTTTAATTGCAGCGGTCAATTGCAAGCATTTTTGGTGAATAGACATACCCCCAAAATCCTACGCAGTTTCGAGAAAAAAATTCGAGGTGTGAAATTTTTCGACAAAATTAAAAAATTTTAAATCGTTCTGGAAAAAATATTTTCAGTTGCAGGGGTCAATTACAATCATTTTTTATCAATAGACATACCCCCGAAATCTTACTCAGTTCCGAGAAAAAAAATTCCTTACCGAAAATATAATTTCTAGCCAGAAATGTCTGCCCGAATTTTCATGCGAATCTTTAAAACGTCGTAACTTCTGAACGGATTGGCCGATTTTAATGTTCCGAACGGCAAACAACGTGTATTTTAGTGGAGAATATGTAGAAATTGCAAAAATATTCGAAAAGTTGTTCCATAATCGCGTAAAAAGAGAAAAACCCTATAAAATTTGTGCAATTTTCAAACAGTCATAACTCCCACAATAGTGAATATATTTCGATGAAACTTTTTTCTGAAGTGGAGCTCATGAGTACCTACAAAAAAGTATAAGACAACTTTTCTGTAGAACGTCAAACAAATTTATGAAAAATGAAAGACGAATTTTTAAGAAAAATCGACAGGGGGTAGTGCCTAAATTTTTCGGTGAAAAAAGATCTTTTCAAATCGTTCTAAAAAAATTATTTTTGGTTGCAGGGGTCAATTACATTCATTTTTGGTTAATAGACATACCCTCGAAATCTTACGCAGTTTCGAGAAAAAAATTCGAGTAAGTACTGAATGTTATGGGTGAAATCAAAAAATATTGAATCGTCTTCGAAAAATTTTTTTCAGTTACAGCGATCAATTGCAATCATTTTTGGTGAATAGACATACCCCCGAAATCTTACGCAGTTTCCAGAAAAAAATTCGAGAATGTGTGAAATTTTTCGACGAAATTAAAATATTTCAAATCGTTCTGGAAAAATTATTTTCAATTGCAGGGGTCAGTTACAAGCATTTTTGGTCAATAGACATACCCTCAAAATCCTACTCACTTTTTAGAAAAAAATTCGAGAAGGTGTGAAATTTTTCGACGAAATTAAAAAATTTCAAATCGTTCTGGAAAAATTATTTTCAATTGCAGGGGTCAGTTACAAGCATTTTTGGTCAATAGACATACCCTCGAAATCTTACGCAGTTTCCAGAAAAAAATTCGAGTAAGTACTGAATATTTTGGGTGGAAAAAAATAATATCGAATCGCCTTCCAAAAATTTTTGTCAGTTACAGCGATCAATTGCAATCATTTTTGGTGAATAGACATACCCCCGAAATCTTACGCAGTTTCGAGAAAAAAATTCAGTACGAGCGGAACTTTAAACGTTAATAACTTTTCAACGAAGCCTCCATCAAGAAATTGGTATTGTTGATTTTAGTCCTATTTTCGCCTCTAGAATCTCCCATTGCAATTTTTCCTAGGGATGATCGAACACCCTGTATAGTGTACCCGTTGAAATGATGCAAGTTTTCCAAGATTAAAAGCATTTCTAGAAATTGTAAATTACTTAGGTTGAGAAACTAGAAAATTCGATTGAAAATAGATGTAAAGAATTGAGGCACCCATTTAGTACGGTTTTCCGTTCGTCAAGTTTTGCTCGTAGCCGTGCGCGTTGCACGACCTTCGATCAAAGCTTCGAGAACGAAACGAAGCAACAATAAACGCAGCGAAGGGTCGCCGTTGTGCAGTCTCGGTGCGAAGGGTTCCCAGAAAAGGGCTCGCTCGTGTTTCAGAAAGCGCGTTCGGCCGCGTGCTCACACGATCGAACGAGCAGACACGCCGACTCTGCGAGCCCGAAATTCGCCATTGACCTTGACTGCATGGTTCACGCTTCAAAGATCATCCCATTGGCCCGTTCTTTCGTCCCGATAAACGTGTCCGTCGAATGCATAATACGCTCACTGTTTCAGAATGGAAACTTTCTTATCGAAATTAATAACAAACCAAATTAACCCTCGAATTTTCACTTACGAAACACGCATTATTTTTCCATTTCCTACTGCATACCGATTCTCTATCTACGCTTGTTTCATAGTAAATATCGTTTTAAATAAAATTTACTGTGTTAGAAACAGTTTTTCATTCTTGAAATATTCTTTACCGAAGAACATAAAAAATGAACTAAAAAGGTTTGAATTACAGCCAATATTATTTTTCTCATATCAGAAGCAATAGAAGAAAAATGGGTCAAAATGGCCCATTCGTAATTTCAAATGAAAATTGTACAAAATTTACTCGACTGGATTTTTGAAAATTAACCGTAGTTTTTGGTAAAAATAAATACACTGTAATTGCAAACATAACCAAAGGAAAAAATTGTGAAATGGAAGGAAACGTTAGCACGAGGAAAGAGAGATAAGAGAATAATTTGAAAACTGGTAAATCGGAATTGAGTGATTATTAAAATAGAATTCTTTTTTGCTAGAATAGATAAAAATAGTTGGAAGGAAAGGGGAAGACGTATTTAAGGCATGTTTAGAGAGGGGGAAGCTGGTTGGTGCGCGTAGATCGTCGTCTCGAGTTTCTCAGCGACCGGATACGCAATGGCTCGATTAATAGAAGGCCTTCGAACGATCGATGATACTTTTATCTTTCTCGTTGAATCTTCCCCGGGGTAATTTCACGGGGCCCAGGCCACGAAACACGGGCGCGGCGTACGGCTTACGGGAAGCCATAAAATCAAATTAAACCGCCTCTGATCCGATGGCCCGAGCTTAAACACCAGCCTCCCTGACGAACAATTCGCGTCGCCACGATAAATCAGGGCTTACCTCTGAGACTAGGCTTTCTGGCGTCCGGCCGTTTCGGCGGCGTTCTGCTCGCAGGCAGCCTCGTCGGGAACGTGAACATTCCCAAGCTGACCAGCACCAGCATGGCGGATATTAGCACCAAACCTGAAACACCGAATTCCACCTTCTTTTTTTCTCTGTTTCGTGTTGCTGGTAAGTTGCTCGGTTCGCGTTAATATGGCGTCCACCGACGTCCAACGAATTAAAAGGAACGTCTCTACAAATTGCCCATCCTCAAATCATTTCATTTAAAAAATATCGATCAATATTTTATACTTCTTTCTCAACTGGAATTCGTCGATTAGAATCCGTTAATATACGATTACTTATTTATCAGCAAAAAGAGTCGCGTACAATCGATAGATTTTCTTAAAATAGAATATTTTTTTAATTTTTTATTACCAAAAAGAAAAATCTCGATATACTGAAGCTGGAGTAGGTTTAAGAAATGACCCATAATTATTAGAGAAGCTCAAGACGCTATAGTAATATTCATTGTTCGACAAAATAATTTGCAATATTAATAAGATAACATAATATTTCTCTTGCGAAATCTCGCGTATGTCATTTTGAAAAAGCATCATGGCGGATATTAGCACCATAACCATGTAGTTGATGCGACGTTAAACTATTAATAAAACCTGAAACACCGAATTCCACCTTCTTTTTTTTCTCTGTTTCGTGTTGCTGGTAAGTTGCTCGGTTCGCGTTAATATGGCGTCCACCGACGTCCAACGAATTAAAAGTAACGTCTCTACAAATTGCCCATCCTCAAATCATTTCATTTAAAAAATATCGATCAATATTTTATACTTCTTTCTCAACTGGAATTCGTCGATCAGAATCCGTTAATATACGATTACTTATTTATCAGCAAAAAGAGTCGCGTACAATCGATAGATTTTCTTAAAATAGAATATTTTTTTAATTTTTTATTACCAAAAAGAAAAATCTCGATATACTGAAGCTGGAGTAGGTTAACAAATGACCCATAATTATTAGAGAAGCTCAAGACGCTATAGTAATATTCATTGTTCGACAAAATAATTTGCAATATTAATAAGATAACATAATATTTCTCTTGTGAAACCTCGCGTATGTCATTTTGAAAAAGCATCATGGCGGATATTAGCACCATAACCATGTAGTTGATGCGACGTTAAACTATTAATAAAACCTGAAACACCGAATTCCACCTTCTTTTTTTTCTCTGTTTCGTGTTGCTGGTAAGTTGCTCGGTTCGCGTTAATATGGCGTCCAACGACGTCCAACGAATTAAAAGTAACGTCTCTACAAATTGCCCATCCTCAAATCATTTCATTTAAAAAATATCGATCAATATTTTATACTTCTTTCTCAACTGGAATTCGTCGATTAGAATCCGTTAATATACGATTACTTATTTATCAGCAAAAAGAGTCGCGTACAATCGATAGATTTTCTTAAAATAGAATATTTTTTTAATTTTTTATTACCAAAAAGAAAAATCTCATTGTACTAAAAATAGAATATTTTTTAAATTACTATTACCAAAAAGAAAAATCTCGATATACTAAAAATAGAATATTTTTTTAATTACTATTACCAAAAAGAAAAATCTCGATATACTGAAGCTGGAGTAGGTTTAACAAATGATCCATAATTATTAGCGAAGATAAGAAGCTCGAGACGCTAGTAATATTCATTGTTCGACAAAATAATTTGCAATATTAATAAGATAACGTAATGTTTCTCTTGCGAAACCTCGCGTATGTCATTTTGAAAAAGTATTATTCAATAATATAAGAAAATAATGTTTAAAATGCAACTTTAATTGTAATTGGTATTGTACTATGTTATATTGAATATTGTATATATTGTGCAACAAAATAATCTCGTTTCTCATTTAACTTATACATATATTATGCAAAGAAAAAATATTTCTGTTAATATTTTCTTTTTTATTGAAAAGTTTTTTGTTATCGCTAATAAAAGTATCAAAAATAGACAGATCGTTGAAAAAAGAATTATTTAATATCAAAGAAATTTTATCGATTTAAATTTATAATATATCGGATGCTCTGGAAAGTCCAATAGTGACTTTTTTATAACGAAACAAAGAAAAATTCATTAAATTGAATATAAATTTAAAAATGTAAATATATAGTTTTAAAATATACTAAAACACTAATATTTTTGAATTTAACTAAATTATTTAGTGATCGATAAGGTACCAGCTCCTTCCTTGTTGATATACGTAGATGAAAATACATATATTCTGTATTATAAATTTTCTGTTTATTCGACCAACAAACACGAGAAATTACTGACTAGAATTTAACTTTACTTTCGAAGGTCTCGTAAAAAATTGTATTTTACTTTCACTGTTCAACAAGACTATGGTTAATGAACGATACAACAGTGTTACTTATTGAAAAGTTGAAAAATTTGATAAAGTTTCAGATTTGATTATCTTGTAAACCGATGTGTCTGGGAATAGTGAACAGTGATTGATGAATAAAAGTTTAAATTAAGAGAGAAGGTGAAAATATCGAATGGAAGGAGCCCGACTGAATATCGTCGAGAATGAACAGTAATTATGCTTCGGGGCTTTTCTTTGGTTATAGCGTTATCTTTGTGTAAGTGAATATATTCAATGGATTTAAATTTACCAAGCCACCATGCTCCGACCCATCTCGGATCCGTCGGCGTGATTTGCGGATTCGTCGACAAATCCGCATAAATCATCGTGCAAAATGAACCCAGAATGAAGCCTAGCGCTGGACCCAGGATCCTCACTCCGATGGTGATCGCTGTAACAAAGTATTATGTATAGGCATAATGTTTAAACGCCAGTACGCAGACCTTGGAACGCGATACACAAAAATTCTATCAATTTCGACTAATTACAATATTTGAAATTCTTTCGACTTCGACTAATTCGAAACTTTCGGTGTTGCTATAAATATAACATAGAATTAATTACTTTTACGCGGTTACATCTTTAACACGTCCCACAGGCAACAACAAACTCGCAGCAGCGAGCGAAGCGACGCGCCACGGCGGGCCCTAACATTACTCGCCGCGGGAATTGTAACCCAATTACAATTAATATTATATAACACTTATGCAACGCGATATTTTAGTTTAAGAAAAATGGATTTAAGGTTTCCTTTTTCATTGTTCTATTAAAATGCCTTATCTGCAATCGATTCTTTAAATTCACAAAAAGAGTCTTAATTCTAACTAAAAAATTAATCTGTTTTGAATTATAGCAAAATAAAATTAAAGAAAACAATTCGTTTCAAACAATTTCATTTGATTCAAATATTCAAATATTTTAAATACAATAAATTTACATAATTGAACATCAACCATAACAATATCATTTCAATATGTTACATTTGACATATAAAAGAAAATCAATTCTGTTTTAATTCAACTTAATAGATACAGTTCTTTTATCATATAAAACGACATATTTCTGTCTCTATTGTTTTCAGAGACAAATAAATTCAATCAATGTACATACGTATCATTCTTTAGAAATGCAAATTTAGAAACAGTTAATCTGTAAAATTTAATTTTGTTATTATTGCTACATTTTTACTACTCTGTACATTTCACTTTATTTTATATTAATTAGAACGTATTGTTCGAAATGTAGAATAAAATTATAGTAAATTTTGTTTTTATTTGATAATAGGGAAATTTCAGCTGGTTCTTTTGTTCTGTGTAAGATGAGAATAATAATAAATTTCTTACCAAAATACAGAGGACTTTCTCTGCTAGCCACATTGTCATCCATGTAAGGAATTCCAAGTGTGTAAACTGCCGTCTGGCCCATACCAACCCCCAATAAAGAGACGAAAAATATCGCTAGAACCACCGTGGTGATTTTGGTCTGTATCAGCTGCTTCGTTTTGAATTCGTTCTCGCAGTATTTTATCGTGTCAACTTGCGTTGGTAACGGCGACGAGAGCGACCTTTAAATCGAAAACAAACCAAATATTGCCGTTACAATGCGGTAACTCGATCAATTCGAGGCAATAATAATCGTGTAATAAGGTTGAAGGTACGCTTGCAGCTACGTCTACCTTTTATTTATAAATAAAAGGTCAGTGGGCGGATATCGAACGACACCAGTGCTCCACTTAAAAAAGGTTCGATCGATAAAGAAATGGGTCGAGGAACATTGCAGAGGAATTTTGAGAACACTGATAAAAGTTTCGCTAAACATACGTTACATACACTTGTGTATAATATTACCAAACATACATATTTACTCCGGGAAAATAATTTTCAACCCCTTCGTGTGACAACCATGTGGTCAGAATTGGATTGATTTCATTTTAAATGACAAATAAAACTATTAAATTTATTCCCAATTAACGAATAGATTTTTTTATGGCGCAGCAGGGTTAGAGTGCACGTGTAGTTTATATGAACACAGTTTATTTGAGATATAGGCAATAAAAAATAGGTTATATATTTATAGAATACACAAACGGAGTAATATAAAAGACAGTATATAATAGTAATAAACTTTTACGCGGTTACATCTTTAACACGTGCCACAAGCAACAACACACCGCAGCAGCGAGCGAAGCGACGCGCCACGGCGGGCCCTAACATTACTCGCCGCGGGAATTACAACCCAATTACATTTTTATTCACGAGAATTTATTTGTATATTTTTCTTGGCATGAAAATTTATTGAAATTGAATTTTATTTGTTATAATTCGTTAAGAAAGGAAAGGACATTTTTGTCTTTGAGCAAACAAATTTCCCTTTTTTAAATACTTGTTTTGACGAGCTCGAAATGAATTTATTATAAGAAACCATAAATACGAATAATAAATCTGCGCCACTATAAATATAAAATTACATAAAATTGCGTAAGCGGGGACCAGTTGTCGATTTAAAAATATCGTAAAATTACGTCACAGGCTGCGAATGTATTAATGTTTTCGTGGCAAAAAATCTGAGACAATTCTCGTGCCTTCGTTATAAAGGAAACGTTAAGAATAAAAATTGAATTGTGTTGTCAATAGACAGCGAATGCATTTAATATTGACAAATATAAAGATACGAATTATTATATTTAGGGGTTCAGACAACCCCCTACAAAGCTCCAATTTCATCAATTTTATTAATAAAAATCTGAATTTGCATGAAGATCCGCAGTCTATTTATTAGCAATCACGCCTCGCAGTAGCGGTTGTTAGGACGCTGTTTATTGTTTTAAACATATAAGACGTTTATTTTGAAAGTGGCCCAAGTCCATTTATCTTCAAATCGAGATATTTAAGGATTTGCGTTTCAATGAATTTAAAAATATACGTATAGGATACTAATAAGTCATACCGCTTAAGTGTATCTAAGGGTGTTAAATTTATAGTTCCTATTAAAATAGTGGCAATTATTAAGCGAATAATATGCGTTTTCTTATCAAGAATGGAGTTAGGCCACTTTCAAAATTAACGTCTGATAATTAGGAAGTTTTTAAAAATGCATATAAAATAAAATATGCTACTGGTCAATCTATACCTCCATTTTCATTGTACAATATAGTTCCATGCCCCTAGTGGTGATACTGTGAACTATAAAAACTCTTGATCTGACGACGATTGGCTAGCTAATAACACGTGGCGAAATTTGGATAAATGGTAGTAACGGAGGGAGAGATCTAAAATAGTGTCTATCGCCAATAAACGCAAGTTTTAAATGAGCCGTTTATTTTGAAAGTGGCCTAAGTCCATTTATCTTCAAATCGAGATATTTAAGGATTTGCGTTTCAATGAATTTAAAAATATACGTATAGGATACTAATGAGTCATACCGCTTAAGTGTATCTAAGGGTGTTAAATTTATAGTTCCTATTAAAATAGTGGCAATTATTAAGCGAATAATATGCGTTTTCTTATCAAGAATGGAGTTAGGCCACTTTCAAAATTAACAACCAGATTCATTATAAAATTCGAAGGTGCCCAAGTCCATTCAACATAATTTAAGATGCTTCGAATTGAAAAAAAACAATACTGAATTTATTTTCCATATCTTTAAAACTCCAATTTCTTCGCGAACCTTTTCCGTTTGTTGGACGTCTTCGTTCCACAATTTTGCGCTCGACAACTTCGTAAAGCAATACATTTTCTTTATTAAAATCTCCCAAAACCCAAAACTTCCCAAAAATATTCTTTCTTTCTTCTTCGTCGTAATTTTTTGTGCAAGCATTCCGACAACGGCAATCTTTGTTTTCGAAAATCTTTTCAAGTACAATATTTCCGGTTTGAGTACAATATCTTTTTCCTGAATTCCGTTTAATCTTTCGCACTTTTTCGATGTATGATTCATCGATCTTTTCTCCATTATTGTTCGTATCTTCATCCCCTGAAGACGAATATTGTTCTATAATTCTGTTTCTTTTTCGATTTTTTTTTTAAATCATTAGTTACTATTTCTTCTTCACTATCTGAACTAAATAGTCCTATTCTGTTCTTCCCCATGTGTGAAATAATTTCTAAAATTTAATATTTAAGTTTTATATTAATTAAACGTACTGGTTATTCAACTAACGCAATTGTCCAAAAACTGAGGTTAACTTGAAAATATTAATTAATTAGAATTACCTTCATCACTGCTTTCCGACATTATCAATAGTAAATATCTTGATTTAAGTATAAATGGAGTTAGGCCACTTTCAAACTACACGGTTCAATTATTGTACTAACTCTGAAAACTTATGCGTCTAGAATTATCGCATTTGTATATGTAACCATGGTAACCGGAAAAAAATTGTAAAATGGAGTTAGGCCAGTTTCAAAATAAACGGCTCATATATGTATCTAGATTCCGGATATTATGAATTCTTTTATACATCCACAGGTACAATAACGCCTATTCTACAGTAGTCGTTTCAGTTTTGTATTGTATTTATAGGATTTCCAACAATGAATTTGGAGAAAGATCCGTAGAGTCTGGTTATTGGATGTATGGTAAAGTGGTAGATTGTTTAGGGTAAATTAGGACTCACCCGTCCAGCGTGAAGTTCTCCGGTCGTGGGTGCAGCTTGCAGAGGTTCGCGGGCACAGGCTCGACGCCGCTGAAAAACCTCTCGTTCTGGTGGATCAGCTGTTCGCCAAAGATGAAATGGGGCATCGAGCAGGTGAACGAGCTCACCGCGAACAGGATCATGCCCCAAGCGATCCACTTAGGCCGATGACCTTGGCCCCCGTAGTACGTGAGCAGGAGAGAGGAACCGATTTGACCGATCTCCGTCGCCGACATTATGATACCGGTGGTCTTCGACTGGATCTGAAAGAGCTTCTCGATCGTCGTGATCACCGAGACGAAGTACGTGTAATACATGCCCTGGAGGACCTGCAATCGGAACAGCGACCAGTTAGCGTTTCACACTATGGAACAACTCTGCTGATCCTTTAAAATGTTCGAAATTGCTTGTTTGTTCGCTAAACAGAGATAGATCTTTCTTTGGGAACGAGAAATCGGGAGAACGAGTCAAATGAGGCGAGGTGGTCTGTCTTTAGTTATATCAATAGAATGGAAACTTGAGTGGCTTTCGTAGTCTGTTGTTGTTAAGCCAGTGAATTTTAAACACGTGTATAAAAGCTGCAAAGTAAAGATGCTGGGTGAAAGGATAAAAACTGACCCAAGTGATGCAGAAGGTGACCAAGAAGGCTTGCTTGGTGGCAAAATACTGAAGCCACCGTGGAAGAAATCGGGAGAACGAGTCAAATGAGGCGAGTTGGTCTGTCTTTTGTTATATCAAAAGAATGGAAACTTGAGTGGCTTTCGTAGTCTGTTGTTGTTAAGCCAGTGAATTTTAAACACGTGTATAAAAGCTGCAAAGTAAAGATGCTGGGTGAAAGGATAAAAACTGACCCAAGTGATGCAGAAGGTGACCAAGAAGGCTTGCTTGGTGGCAAAATACTGAAGCCACCGTGGCCTGCAGGGACCCCAGCCGCAGGAGACGTCAGCGTCGTCGAATTCCGTGTGAAGGCTGCTCGACTTCTCGTCGGACATGATCAGCTTTCCGTTTTCCGTGGTGCCGATCTCGTGAAGCTTCCCGTTCGGTATCGAGCCGTTGTTGTTGTGCTGTTTCCCGCAAATCAGCCCGTTCCCGTTCGCCATCTTCGGCGAGATAATCGTGAGTGCCTCAACGTTTCCGTTCGCCAGGATCTGCGTGTCCTCGCCAGCCATCGTCGAAGATGAACCGTCACTCTGAGTGATTCGCTTCCCTCTTGATTTTTGTTCTGCCTCCTTTCTGCCACTCTATCCGGGTTCTTTCTCGTCGGAGAACCCTCGCGGTCGTTCAAACCTTTTGCATTCGAACGCTCAACCTGCAATCAGAGACGAAAATCTATCATTAGACGGACGAGTCTTAATTTTATCACTGTTTATTTCACTAGCATAACTTTTCTTACAGTTATATTTCATTTGTGTTGATATTCTTTCGAGTCGCAGACAATTTTCACGCTTTTCATATTAAATATTTCTTATAATGCATTTATATTATATGTATTACGGTTTCTAGATTAAAGATT
Source organism: Colletes gigas (assembly GCF_013123115.1). Taxonomy (NCBI): domain Eukaryota; kingdom Metazoa; phylum Arthropoda; class Insecta; order Hymenoptera; family Colletidae; genus Colletes; species Colletes gigas. The sequence goes on from NW_025106667.1 coordinate 1,225,869, forward strand.
GCATCCGTTTTTTCAAAGTAACGATATTAAATGTTTTCATGCTTCGAATAAAATACATTTTTCAATTAACATTTTGACGCTTGTCTGATCTTCATTTTAAACCAATATGGGCTGAAATTCAATTTATAGATGCAATTTTACTCATTAAAAATAATTAAAAATTGTTGTATATGTTGATCATTGTATTTCTTAAAAATTTTAATATAAAATGCATCATTATTTTTATAAATAAAATATAAAATACTGGTTACATCCAATAAGAAAAATAACGCCTAGAAATATCAGTTCCACTAGGATCGTATTTCAACCGATCGATGTAACTTTAAATTGATTTTTGACCGTATCGTTGGCTTTTAAAAACCGTTCTGATGCTCGTAAAAGAGCAATCGATGTTTGTTCGCCATTCATTCGTCTTCCGATGACGAGTTTTTCCAACTACAGTGACTCGACTTGGACGCAAAAAAAGTGGGCGAAAAGGTGTCCAGAAATAAATCTTAAAAATCACGTCCTCGATTTATCATTCGTTCGGAACGGTTTCGAGATGCATTTTGTATTTTTAAATGTCTAACTTATGTGCGTCACGGCATTATTTATAACGGCTGCTCTTTCGAGTCACCTACCACGTTTCCCCGAAATTGCGATCGGCTTTGTTCCGTGCCGAATAAGATTCCACGACCTTTACCTTTTTCAAACATCCATGGAAACCCATCCATACGTAGAAAATATCGTTATTATTTACAGTGTTACATATGTGACTAATAAAACCAACGCGTGAGAATTTAATCCAATTATCAAAAATTAAGAGAGCTCGAAAATAACCACATGTTCCTTTTTTAACATTAATTAATTTTAGAAAGTAATGGTTTCACACTTAACGATCTCATTCTAATCGAATAGAAAATAAAAATAGTAGCAATGAACAACGACGTGTTATTTTGAAAAATAAAGATACTTGGTAGAAATTTTACTCGAAAATCTCGACTTATTTTTTGCAGGAACACGAATAGAATTTTATAGATTTTCGAGGAAACGAATTGTGGAAATTCGCGAGGGAATTTCTCAACTTTTCACCTGGAAGTTTGAAAAGCAATTAGCGATCGTGAGAACTGGTATTAAATACGAAATCGAGTAGAACGCAGAACGAAAACTATCCGCGGTTCGACTCCTTTCTCCCTGCGAGTGACAGAAAAGAAACAACTTGACTGAAACGCCCTGTAGCCCCTGCATCCTCTCACTTTCATCGGTGCCCGACTTTCCTCATTTCCCTCGCGTTCCATTCCGCTGGCTATCCTGCCGACGCGGTTTTCACTGATACCGAGTAGGAGTTTGCAGACCAGAACAAGCCTTCGAGCACACAACGGGTAATCAACAGCTACCCAATCAACTATTTTTATCATCCAACTCGAAAATTATCATTTCATTCTTAGCAACGCTCGTCGAAACAGTAACAGTAACAACACTCCTTTATTGTGCATTCAAAATTAAAACACACACGTTTATCACTGTGTGTCTGAATAGAAAATATGAACAAAATCTGGTATAACAGGAAAGAGGATGATTCTACGTAAAAAACTAAGAAAAAATCGAGAAAATCAACTTTGAAAATTAATTACGCGTGCAATGGAATATACTACATATATGTATAGGTATTGGTATAAGACCTACCAAACCCAAATATCGAACATCTCAGCGTCTAAGCAAGCCTAGGTCGAAAACATTTCTCTCTCGCTTCTTACTTAAACTACACGTGAGTTGAACGTGTTCTAAACAATACTACATTGACTAATTTAAATTACAATTCCGATAGGTTTCAATTTAGTCATGTACTCCTGCATTCGCACTTGTGTTTCATCGAACTCTACATAATCTCGAGTGCAGAGAAGAGGAACTCTCTCTCTCTTTCTCTGATCGGTTAGATGCGAGGAATTGTTTTTCTTTAACGAGCCAAGTGATTCCGAGGGGTGCTGGTGGCTCGGTGAAACTTCCTGTCGAATGTTTCTGGCTGTGCCTGGTAATAAAACACGGTGGAACGTAGCACGGCCGGGATTTTATTTGGACATTAATTGGCCATGCACGGTAGCCAACCTACGAAACACTGTCTAAGAATACGAGTGTGTTTACTGTGCAGTGTCGTTTCAGTGCGCCATTGACCCATTAATGTTTAACGTTGTGCAGCGCGTACCTCGCGTGTATTCCGCGCGCGTCGTTCAAACAACCTTCTGCGAATCGATTTATTCGACCAAAACCCTCCTCGTGTACATCCACGAGAATTTATAGATTCCCATTGGACTATACGATTTCCAGTCGACGTGATTTGCGATCTTTCCACCATGGTGTCTGACGCTAACCCAAACCTAGACCTTCGTTTACACGGTGTGACGTTGCCTCACCTTCAATTATTCTACTTTTCCACTCATACATTACTCTTTTCAATCGAAACGTACAAGTTATTAACGAGTTCATTGCACCAACAGAGACAGTAAACAATATTTTAGCATTTAGTAATATTTATTATGTATTTAATGTGCAACCCCCTCAAATTGTTTCATTTTGCGAAAGAATACCTTCTACAAAAAATTAAATCAGACTTAAAAAATGGAAATAATGGGTATGTAGTGACTTGTAGTGACGCTGTGTTATAGAAGGTTAATTCTTTGCATTCGATAGTTCTTTTGCTATGGGGATCCAACAACTCGAAACTGTTTTGATAAAAGAACTTTGTTGCAATGTTGCTTTGAAGCTAATAAAATCTGATGGAAGTTTGTCACACGTCCCGTAGCGTGCGCCTGTGAGTATGCGCAGAGGAGTGTGCGCGAGTGAGAACGCGCGCATGAGTGTTGCGTCGCTTTCCACCGAGATTGTTGTGTAGTCGTCGTGCGTTGTTGCGTGCACCAACATGTATCGCTTCTGTATTGTTCATTATTATTAAACCGTTATATATATATATGTATCCATCAATCTAACAAAATCTTAACGCCTTCTAAGGCAATAAAACAGATCAAGTTCGAAATAATGATTTCAATGAAATAATAAACACATTGGTTCGCTATAAAATGCAACTGAATCAAACGTAAACAGTTATTGTCGCTCTTGATAGGCCATTCGAGCTGTTAGACATCACATTTCTTCGAAACAAGATTTAAAAAATCCATTTTTAGAGGAATGGAACAAAATTTCTAGTACTATAACCAAAAATTTAGTAAATTCAATGCCACAAAGGCTTAAAGCGATTATAGAATCTAAAGGAAACCCCACTAGATACTTAAATAGCAAATAGACTGATTTTTGTTACGTTTATGTACTAAAATTTATAGTTTTTGTTGTAAAATTAGAAGTGTACGAATACTTATTACGCGTATATTTTAGGTCAATTTACTGTTAATATTTTCATAATAAATATAAATAAATAATTTGTTGTTAATGAGATTTGTTCCCGAGATTTCTAAGAATATGTATGCATGTTTGTTGTTACCATACTTTTGTAATAAACAAAGTTCCGCAAAGTTTTTGTTCAAATTGACTGGTGTACGAATACTTTTTACACTCACTGTATATTTCGAAGTAAATTAAACACGTGTGCATACAAAAGAAAAACAAAACAATATCATCGATTCTCTAACAATTTTTATAGAAAATAGACAATATATTTTAAATGAAATTTGTTCGTGAGATGTTTGGGGGGGTATGGATGTTTTAGTAATAAACGTAATAAAAGTTTTAGTTGCAAGTGATTAGTTTAGGGGGCGGTGGAAGAAGGTGAAGTTGCCAGGGGCGATGGCGAGCGTCGCGAACGAGTCGAAGATTAAGAAGTTCAATTAGCCGAGAACTTTCGCCCGGTTAAAGGGGGGCAATGTCGACACACATATCGAGGCTGTAATCGGAACGAAATCGAAAGGGCCCCCGGAGGAAAAGAGCGTCGAGCTCTCCCCGAGCTCGAAGCGGCGGGTCTCGAATGGCGAAACGCCGCCATTGCGGTCATCTTTTTGCCGATCGTAAATCCTTTTCGGACGACTCGCCTCCCGAAGTGAAAACCTTCGCGGCACCGTGCCCCGATCCGCGATTCTGTCACCCGCCACGGATGCCCCGTCGATGAATCACGGTCCCGAAATCATGCTTTTAATCGTTCCCCGACCAACCTCGCGAATATTTCACAAGAAATCGGCCCCCCCCCATGAATATTCATCGATCGAGGAATTCACCGATTCTAATCCAGGACCTTCTCGAACCTCCGTTCTCTTATTACGAACATTTTTCTACTCTCTATGCTTGTTTATAGCGAAACATTTCCTCTATCTTGTCTATTTAAATAATCAGAGATTGATCCAAGATATAACTTACTTTTTCGACTTTATTATAAAAATGTCTTTTTCAAGTTATCTCCCTCCATTCTAAAACTTGTTGTTCATTGAATGGTTGAACACTAGTAAGTCGAAAGTATTCCTAGAAAAAGATTTAAGGTTTCGAAATTTCTTTTCTCAAGTGTAATAAAATTAAATTAACAGTTTTGATTATTATCGAAGAGAATTTTGATAAAAAAGAAAAAGACACGAAGATTATGTTGTTCATGTACGAAGACTAGTGAATTTTTAAATAAATAACAAAGGTGTCGAGAAAAATTATTCGCTTAAATCTGTGTCTGTCTGGAAATAAATATTAATTACAAAGGACATTTAAAATAAAAAAGAAAAGTGCATGTTTGGCGGCGCGCGAACACCTGGGGCACGGACGAGCATCGCGCAAGTAGACGAAAACAGCGACGTTTGTCAAGTTCCAGCAGCATTGCGGCGGAGAGACTTGGTCTAGGTCGCCTTTCACTGTCCTACTGACGTCTCGTGGTTAGTTGGTTAGTTGCTCTATTCTACCGCGAATACGATTCAATGCCAGCGTGCAGCACGTTGCCGTATAGAGCGACCCAAAAGTCAACTACTGTCTCGAGAGACGAAAACCCAAATTCTATACAGACTTTCCTAACAGTCGTTCGAAGGAACTTTTAGTATGCAAAAAACCAAAATATAATAATCATCGTTTTAGATATAGATTTCGGCGAAAAAAAAACAAGAACTAAAGTTCATACAAACATGTGTCACGTGTGATCTTGTTTTCAAGTTATGGCGAATTGTGTGTTGGAATATTTCTTTCGAAAGACTGATTCGACTATTTACGAACAGAGTCCAGTATTTGATGATCAATCTTGTGTTTTAATTCTGTAAATACTACTAGGTATTAAATTGTCACACAGAAAGGGTAATACTGTCAATGATAGAACGTCTTCAGACATGCAAGAAAGTCATTTTGAATACTTTTTGTAAGGGTAAATGGAAGAAACTCGCTATAACTTGAGAACAAGGTCAAATAGGGCACAAATTTATGTGAACACATGCTACGGGACACCCTGTATATTTCTTAAACCGATATTTTCTCGGATAAATGTATGTTAACACAGATCATTTTTTATAAGCTTTAATTTATGGAAAATAAATTTTCTTTCGTATAAAATATGTTATATTCTTTACAGCGTAAAGAATACAATTATCAATTTCTTTAGTAATGCTTACTAAATTTTAAGTATATTATATGAATCATTTAGAAATTATTAGAAATGGTACAAATGGTACCCAAAAATTTTTCTTAACATCTCCGGAAGTAAAATGTAGAACAAAGATATTTAAAAATCAATAAAACCATTTAACAGAAAATTACCTTCAATTTTAAGAACATAACACTGAAATGACAAATGAAAAGCATATTAAGAATCAGATATGAGAAGTTTATTTTGAAAGTGGCCTAAGTCCATTTCTCTTCAAATCGAGATATTTAAGGGTTTGCGTTTCAATGAATTTAAAAATATACGTATAGGATACTAATGAGTCATGCCGCTTAAGTGTATAATATTACCAAACATACATATTTACTCCGGAAAAATAATTTTCAACCCCTTCTTGTGACAACCATGTGGTCAGAATTGGATTGATTTTATTTTAAATGACAAATAAAACTATTAAATTTATTCCCAATTAACGAATAGATTTTTTGATGGCGCAGCAGGGTTAGAGTGCACGTGTAGTTTATATGAACACAGTTTATTTGAGATATAGGCAATAAAAAATAGGTTACATATTTATAGAATACACAAATGGAGTAATATAAAAGACAGTATATAATAGTAATAAACTTTTACGCGGTTACATCTTTAACACGTGCCACAAGCAACAACACACCGCAGCAGCGAGCGAAGCGACGCGCCACGGCGGGCCCTAACATTACTCGCCGCGGGAATTACAACCCAATTACATTTTTATTCACGAGAATTTATTTGTATATTTTTCTTGGCATGAAAATTTATTGAAATTGAATTTTATTTGTTATAATTCGTTAAGAAAGGAAAGGACATTTTTGTCTTTGAGCAAACAAATTTCCCTTTTTTAAATACTTGTGTTGACGAGCTCGAAATGAATTTATTATAAGAAACCATAAATACGAATAATAAATCTGCGCCACTATAAATATAAAATTACATAAAATTGCGTAAGCGGGGACCAGTTGTCGATTTAAAAATATCGTAAAATTACGTCACAGGCTGCGAATGTATTAATGTTTTCGCGGCAAAAAATCTGAGACAATTCTCGTGCCTTCGTTATAAAGGAAACGTTAAGAATAAAAATTGAATTGTGTTGTCAATAGACAGCGAATGCATTTAATATTGACAAATATAAAGATACGAATTATTATATTTAGGGGTTCAGACAACCCTCTACAAAGCTCCAATTTCATCAATTTTATTAATAAAAATCTGAATTTGCATGAAGATCCGCAGTCTATTTATTAGCAATCACGCCTCGCAGTAGCGGTTGTTAGGACGCTGTTTATTGTTTTAAACATATGAGCCGTTTATTTTGAAAGTGGCCCAAGTCCATTTATCTTCAAATCGAGATATTTAAGGATTTGCGTTTCAATGAATTTAAAAATATACGTATAGGATACTAATGAGTCATACCGCTTAAGTGTATCTAAGGGTGTTAAATTTATAGTTCCTATTGAAATAGTGGCAATTATTAAGCGAATAATATGCGTTTTCTTATCAAGAATGGAGTTAGGCCACTTTCAAAATTAACGTCTGATAATTAGGAAGTTTTTAAAAATGCATATAAAATAAAATATGCTACTGGTCAATCTATACCTCCATTTTCATCGTACAATATAGTTCCATGCCCCTAGTGGTGATACTGTGAACTATAAAAACTCTTGATCTGACGACGATTGGCTAGCTAATAACACGTGGCGAAATTTGGATAAATGGTAGTAACGGAGGGAGAGATCTAAAATAGTGTCTATCGCCAATAAACGCAAGTTTTAAATGAGCCGTTTATTTTGAAAGTGGCCTAAGTCCATTTATCTTCAAATCGAGATATTTAAGGGTTTGCGTTTCAATGAATTTAAAAATATTCGTATAGGATACTAATGAGTCATACCGCTTAAGTGTATCTAAGGATGTTAAATTTATAGTTCCTATTAAAATAGTAGCAATTATTAAGCGAATAATATGCGTTTTCTTATCAAGAATGGAGTTAGGCCACTTTCAAAATTAACAACCAGATTCATTATAAAATTCGAAGGTGCCCAAGTCTATTCAACATAATTTAAGATGCTTCGAATTGAAAAAAAAACAATACTGAATTTATTTTCCATATCTTTAAAACTCCAATTTCTTCGCGAACCTTTTCCGTTTGTTGGACGTCTTCGTTCCACAATTTCGCGCTCGACAACTTCGTAAAGCAATACATTTTCTTTGTTAAAATCTCCCAAACCCCAAAACTTCCCAAAAATATTCTTTCTTTCTTCTTCATCGTAATTTTTTGTGCAAGCATTCCGACAACGGCAATCTTTGTTTTCGAAAATCTTTTCAAGTACAATATTTCCGGTTTGAGTACTATATCTTTTTCCTGAATTCCGTTTAATCTTTCGCACTTTTTTGATGTATGATTCATCGATCTTTTCTCCATTATTGTTCGTATCTTCATCCCCTGAAGACGAATATTGTTCTATAATTCTGTTTCTTTTTCGATTTTTTTTTAAATCATTAGTTACTATTTCTTCTTCACTATCTGAACTAAATAGTCCTATTCTGTTCTTCCCCATGTGTGAAATAATTTCTAAAATTTAATATTAAATTTTAAGTTTTATATTAATTAAACGTACTGGTTATTCAACTCACGCAATTGTCCAAAAACTGAGGTTAACTTGTAAATACTAATTAATTAGAATTACCTTCATCACTGCTTTCCGACATTATCAATAGTAAATATCTTGATTTAAGTATAAATGGAGTTAGGCCACTTTCAAACTACACGGTTCAATTATTGAACTAACTCTGAAAACTTATGCGTCTAGAATTATCGCATTTGTACATGTAACCATGGTAACCGGAAAAAAATTGAAAAATGGAGTTAGGCCACTTTCAAAATAAACGGCTCATATACGATAATTAATTTTTTTAGCTACTATTTTGTCTTTTTTAAATGGTGGATAAATATGGAAATCTGTCGATAGTTTCTCATCATATAGCTGATTTACACAGCAGAATTTAGCGAATTAACTAACTAACTAGTGGGAAACGATTCAAGGATCATCGGAAGAAAGGGTAGGGGTAGATGTTTATTTGGCCCAGTAATGAAAAAATTCTGCGCCGCTGGTTTAATCGGTATCACGTTCACGGGTTTCCTCGCGAAGTAATCGTTTCGCCGTGAAACGACCCCGCGGGTACGTAAGAATGCCCGGCAACAGGACGAAATCGAGCAAAGGGGGCAAAGAGAAACAGAGAACACGGGGGTCCGGTCCCTTCCGCGTCGAATCGTCGTGTTGGCCTTCGTCGAGACAATGCTGCCGTGTCCTGTATCCGTGGCACACTTTTTGCCACCCTTTCACGGTCAATCGCCCTTTTAAAGCATCTTTTTACCAGCTCGTTCGGCCCGTGTGTACAGAGAGCCACGGACGATCGAAAAGGACTGGTCTCGAACGATAAAAATCCATCAATTGCTCGACTTTTTGCCCGCTCGCCATTTTTACCGCTCGGAATCGATATCGCGGGCCACAAAAAACCGGGCTATGTATTTCGAGCGAGATAGAGCTCGATAGGTGACGCTCGCGGATAAAATTAACGCCGCCTCATGGCCGATACAACGATGGCTCCTCGTTTTATCCCTGCTTGCAACCATCTTGCTCATACTCGTAATAGCAAATTCAACTTCATTTTATTATATCAACGTGATGCTCTATCGATGGATCCATCGTATGTCACATTTGTTTCAAGGGCACATTTGACCCCCTTATTCGGCTATACCCTTTTAGGGATTTAAATACGATTGGATAATCCGGTCCTATGCTTGATTCGGACCTACTTTGATCGTAACTTAAACTTATGTCGGAGTTGGCTTGGTTTCGACTATAATTTTAGTTGGATTTAACTTGGAATTAAATGATTAACCCAGACCCACCTTGCACCAAAATTGCACACTAAATGTATCGAGACGTTTGTTTAAGTTTCAAGTCTCAAAAATACGATCGTGCTTCAAACTTTTCACCAAACTAAACTAGACTTAAATTTCAAATTTTAGAAGATAAATATAGGAAAATAGGTAAAGGCGTTCGCCCCGAAATTTTTTAAACGATCGTCGCTGAAGTACAAAGCTCTTTTGCAGTATCTTGCAGGAGGAGGAGGGGGTAAGGGCGTGGTTTTATGGTGGCAGTCTGTAAAGATTGGATTATGTATCGTTGCAGCGATTAACCGCCTTAATTGGGCCTGATGTCATTTCAGGAACGATGTTTATTGTTGCTGGTAATTGAGGTTGATTTCAGTGGACTGGATTTTCCTAATTAATCCAAAATGATCACGGTAATTTCGTGTAATTTGGTTTGCAAATATTTTTAATTTACGACACGTAATTTTAAAATAGTCGTTAACGTGATTTCGAATTCAATGTTGATTATCGTCTTCGCGTTCAGTGAGCTTTTAGGAACATGAAAATGCATTGATATCTGTGTGTAACGCGTTCCAATTACTGCATAGACGAAGGAATCGACGAGTACGTTTCGATACCGTTTGAAACTTTCGAACAAAATCGTTTAACAGACTGTAACTACAATGTACACCACATCGTGTTTCCTACTCTCGATGGAAATCATTCTGCAACTTCTCCACACGTCTCGTGTTATTTAACAACCTTTTACACGCGATACATATCGCGTATCACACACTGAAACCTCGATGCAAATCACTCTGTGGCTCGCACGCAACACGCACACACACACACACGAATTACTTCTACGCAAGGTGTTCCGCAAAGAATTCTCCGATCGAGATGATATGACACAGAAATAAATCGAACCACCAGGAATAAACTTTTGCTTCTAATTAATTAAAAATTTCGTTCTTAAAATCAACCAGTTTTTATACATATATGAGTAGTATGATATATTATTTTTTATTATAAGTCTTCCGACTCGAACCTCCTCAATAATAAATAAACCTATCAATTTATTTTTATTATACTTGGAAAAAGATATCTGAAAACCTTGAATATTTTTCTGATTTTTCCGATGAATATTACAAACATATTCGTACGTAGTATAGTAAATATTATTGACATTCTTGTAATCATTTGTCAGTTATTCGTATAAAAATAAGAAAATCTTCTTTTTTCATTTTAGAACGGGGAGAGATAATTTTCAAAAGCACATTTCTATAACAACGTCGAAAGTAACTTATATCTTCGATTAATTTTTGTTGTTTGACTGCTTTTGGTAGTTGTCATTTGAAAATATTTAAAAACTCGATAAATTGTAATTTGACATTCGATATTGGTTCTTGGCTTCTAAGCAAATCTACTATTTTGTATAGCGTGCTGCTTTACAACTACATACGGTCTAATCTTCGTAGATTAATCAGTGATTCTCGTTAAAAATTGTCCATCATATGGAGGTATCTAATTTTGATAAAACTCTGCGGGTGTTTTAGAGCGCTTAAAAGCAACGAAAGCTCATTTTTTATTCGCGGTAACTCGAGCTTCACCTGTGAACTTGAAAGTTTCTTTCGATGCTATCGTACAGATTTTCAAATAAATATTATACTATCTTTAATGGCAAAACACCAATAATTGACAAGAAGATTACTCGATTAATCGGTAAAAGTGTCGTTGAAACGTTTCTTTATTATCGATGGTTTCAAGTAATTTGCCGGTAAAACAGAAACGAGTGCATCCGAAATGCAATAAGTGAAAGTATAAATAATAAATTGATCGAAATTTCAATTATTATCAGTAAAAGGTTACGTTTGTCTCAATATTACCAACGAAAAACGTTAAATTCGCACGTAGAACAGCTTGTAAAACACTATAATATTCGATATGTTGGAAGAAATGTTTCGAATCGAGGAGTACATACACAGAAACGAGCTTATCGAGTAATATTTTCGCTTAATGAGCGTGGTGCATAGTCGAGGAAAAGGAACGGCATGATCAACGATCCCTTCTCTCTTCGATTACTCTGATCCTATTAACGCTTGACGCCAATCAGCGCACGGAAATAACAAGGATAAATAGGAATAAAACTCGCGGAACCATTAAAATGATTTCCAGTCGATTCCATCCAGTTCTTAACACCGTTTATTATTTATTGTTCCACAAAAGTGGCTCGAATTATTCTTCGGCGTCGACTGCCCGCGCCACGTGCACGTGAGCCTATCACCGTAAACCAGATTCAAGATCAGGTTCAACAAGTTTGCTGGGAACATCAACGTGGAATATAAATCTTGCTGCTTTCCACTTACTTTCTTGGAGGCATTTGCAAAGATTTGCGACACGCGTTCGCCGGCATCGGAGCTGCCGATTGAAAGTGAATCGCGTCGAGAGAGGAAACGAGCCTCCATTCTACCCGTTCCTCGATCATTCGCGCCACAAAAATACCATCAAATATGCCCACTGCTCGACGAATTTTTCTCCAAAACACTGCTGTATTTAATTATTTGCAAATTTTATTTCTTACATATTATATCGGTAGTGAATATTCGACCCCAAAGGGTATAGCCGAATAAGGGGGTCAAATGTGCCCTTGAACCAAATGTGAAAGAAAAAACGTTCTGTGCCAAATTTTAACCCTCTATCTTGTTTGGAAGGGAAGTTATTGAGAAAATTCGGATCAACGAATTTCTGCATATTTCCCCTATTTAATCGAGTACAAAAATTATGAAAAAAATCTGGTGCATTGTGGTTATTGAGATACGTGTTTGAGAATTTTGTCCGATTTTTCGATTCCAAATCCTAGGTGTGAAAAATTGAAAACGCAAAAAAACACAGAAAAATACGGATTTCGTATTGAAGCTTTCGGGACACTAGATTTCTATAATTACTGTAAATGCGTATTGTCATTGGTTATCTCCCTGAATTTTTTCCGATTTTTCGATTCCAAATCCTACGTGTGAAAAATTGAAAACGCAAAAAAACACAGAAAAATACGGATTTCGTATTGAAGCTTTCGGGACACTAGATTTCTATAATTACTGTAAATGCGTATTGTCATTGGTTATCTCCCTGAATTTTTTCAGATTTTTTGGTAGGGTGCGCCGTAGTAGGAAAAATCAAAAACCGATTTTTTCGACATTTTTCGCGTGAAAAAGCTTCTTATACTTTGAATTTTTGTATTCTCTTTAATAGATAACTATATTGTATGGTTCTAAACATTTCTATGTTGAGCAGAACAGTGTATACAAGAAGAAAAGCAAAAATAAGTCACGAAAAAAAAGTGCTATGCGCGATATATTTATTTGAATTTTTTCTCGAAACTGTGTAGGATTTCGGGGGTATATCTATTCACCAAAAATAATTGTAATTGACCCCCTTAGCTAGAAATAATTTTTTCAGGACGATTTGAAATTTTTTTTTCGTCGAAAAATTTGGACACCTACCCCCTGGGTTGATTTTTCTTAAAAAAAAGGTTTTTCATTTTTAATAAATTTGTTTCACGCTCTACAGAAAAAATGTCTAATACTTTTTTATAGGCACCGATGAGCTCTACTTTAGAAAAAATTTTCATTGAAATATGTTCACTATTGTAGGAGTTATGGCCGTTTGAAAATTGGACCATTTTTATGGGGTTTTTCTAACTTTTCGGGATTAAGGAACAACTTTTTCACTATTGTTATAATGCCTACATATTCTTCACCAAAATACGCGTTATTTGCCGCTTCAAACATTAAAATCCTTCAATACGTTCAGAAGTTATGACATTTTAAAGATTCGCATGAAATGTCAAGGAACCCTCACATTAGATTTTCGGTAAAGAATTATTTTCTCGAAAGCGCGTAGGATTTCGGGGATATGTCTATTCACCTAAAATGCTTGTAATCGATCCTTGTAACTAAATATAATTTTTTTAGTATGATTGGAAATTGTTTAATTTCGTCCAAAAATTTCAGTACCTACTGCAAGATTTTTCAATAAAAAGAATATGAGCGTATATTTTAGGTGAAAATATTTTTTAAATATTAATAAACAAATAAGTTTTTCACTGTCGTTTAGTTAGAAATTGAAAAAAAAACAAAATTAATATAATAAAAAAAATGTACTTTAGCAGGGCGGGAACGCGCGTCAAAAAGTTTGCAGCAGTCTTAAAGTCAAGCATATTACTTACTGCACGATGGTAGCTCTTGAAAATACCGTTGATACTTCTCAGTATATCGTGCATAGCACTTTTTTTCGTGACTAATTTTTACTTTTCTTTTTGTATACAATGTTCTGTTCAACATAGAAATGTTTAAAACCATACAATATAGTTACCTATTAAAGAGAATACAAAAATTCATAGTATAAGATGCTTTTTCACGCGAAAAACGTCGAAAAAATCGGTCTTTCATTTTTCCTACTACGGCGCACCCTACTAAAAAATCTGAAAAAATTCAGGGAGATAACCAATGACAATACGCTATTACAGTAATTATATAAATCTAGTGGCTCGAAAGCTTCAATACGAAATCCGTATTTTTTTGTGTTTTTTTGCGTTTTCAATTTTTCACACGTAGGATTTGGAATCGAAAAATCGGACAAAATTCTCAAACACGTATCTCAATATCCACAATGCACCAGATTTTTTTCATAATTTTTTTACTCGATTAAATAGGGGAAATAGGCAGAAATTCGTTGATCCGAATTTTCTCAATAACTACCCTTCCAAACAAGATAGAGGGTTAAAATTTGGCACAGAACGTTTTTTCTTGATGCTCTATCGATGGATCTATTTATTTATTTCAAGGGCACATTTGACTCCCTTATTCGGCTATACCCTTCGCAATTGAATGGAAAGTTACCAAGAGCATTATATTTCTCGAGATCACCGCAAGACTTCCAAACAATCTCCAACCTCAAGCAACATTCCAAGCGGAGTGGAAGCTCGGCCGCAAGACAGAGTCTTCTGGCGAGCTTGCAGCATCGAGAATTGAAACGTACTTTGCTAGAAACATTGAAATAGCCCGGTACAAATGGTACACCGCTGGCGCAAAAGTACAGCGTATTATGGTGGCTATAATATACTAACGTCGAACCACAGTGCATTATATTGGACACACCGTGATGTAATAATAGATTGTATTCGCGACTGTGGTGGCACCTCGCCGCAAATTACCGACAATCATACCCACTGCTATCGGTAGCATCTTTTTTGGCAAATAACACACTAGCCACGGCTACGTCGCGGTTCCACTGCGAACACGGCCTCTCGCCACAACCTTCTTTTCAACTTGACGAGACTGAAAATTTCCTCGCGAAACCAACTTCGAGGCAAACAAATCTCAATCTTTCCACAAACGTGGTTCAAACGTTCCCAACACTCGCGCAGCTTTTCTTTTTTATCGATATATATATATTTTTTTTTTCTTTCGCGAGTTTAAAGTTGCATCAATTATTAGTTATTTGTGTGGAAACTTGTGGAGGAAGATTTGTAGGATTAGCGAGGTGGCGTCGTAGTGTTCACAGATTGTCTAGAATTTCGATGGTTTTGCTGAATCGATAGTAAAGATGACGAGCACGTGGTGTTAGATTCACGATATCGAGTCCCCCGCACGAGAATCGATGACGAAACGCTCACGAGGAACGAAAGTATGGGACGAGCGAGAAAAGATCAAGCAACGATCGAGTCCTAGTTCCCACTTCTGGTGTCCGCGTTTCCCGAGTGTCCGCGGCTCGCGTGGCCAGCCACGTGTTTGGCTCCGGGGTTCTACAACATCCCACGACCATTCAATCAACACCAGCATACCAACAAAACAAAATTTACGCAATTTTATTTACCAAAGAAAACGAACAAAAATTTTTCATTAATATTTTCTTGCCTAAGCTACAATTCGTTGACAAAGTTTTTTCAACCTATATATGTACGTACGTCTGAATGTGCAATTATTATTCTTGGTTCGAAAATAAAATTCTCTTTGCAAAGAAATTACATAAAAGACTCATTTCGTTACATGTTTAAGTAGACCTCAAGCTATAAAGAATTGGAATACGATATTCAATAACTATTTGAATAGAAAAGTAAGATTTTTCAAAGATATTGAAATTTAGGCCTTGAAAAAGTTGTGAAAATGAAACACCTATTTAAAATCACACGAACGTACAGAAAACTCGTTCTAAATTATAAATATATGTAAAATAATATAAATAAAAAGTTTTCAATGATACGAGAAATTTGGAGTAATATTAAATATAAAAATATTAAAACAGATAAGACAATTATTACTACCTAAATAATTTTATAATTTTCTGTAAAGAAACCCTGAATGTCTCCTGTAAGTGTGGGAGTACAGAATATATTTGATTAGTTTGAAAAAAATAACAAAAAGTTTGTAAACTTCGAAGAAAATATTTTTTGCGATGCAATAGTTTTCTTTTTAAATCATTCGAATAACATAGAAAATATTTATCGAGTAGATATAGATCACCCTGTATAACCAATAAGTACATGCCATTGAAGTACCCGTGACATTTAGAAAAGCAATAAAAGTGAGAAGAAAAAAAGAATTTTTATAAGAGTAATATTCTTATTTACATAAGAATTTTTCCTGTTTCAGGACCTGTATACTATATTTACCTACACGGTTTAATTAAAATACGCGTAAACGTGGGTTCGAGACCAACTGGCTCCGAACTTGGATCAAACCTATCGGCCAGATAGGACTCAAACTGGCCAGATATTTTCCAAGAGAAACTGTTCGATTCCTACGAGGTACTTTGTAGAGTTATGGATCTTTCGTGGTCGGCGCTTCATACCTCTCCCACGGATGCAACACATCGGAGCTTGTTGCTAGATGTGAACACATTATAGTTGCCGGATTATGCTAGTCAGGTGAACACGGTGCACAGGTGTGCCTACGCTAGAGATGGGATCAAGTCTCTGATTGGCTCGTGAACAATCTAACCGATACTCTTCTCTCTTATAAACTAATAATCGGTATTCGATTCTATCTGCCCCCCTTCAAACCAAAACTGTCCAAAAATGTCGGTTTTTGATTTTTCCAACATCGCTCCCCCATTTCTAAAAATCTGAAAAAATTATAGATTAATAATCATAACAAGACACTAACACTGTAAAAATATAAACGTGATCATTTAATAATTTCCATAAAAAAAAAATATTTTTATACTTTTCGAATTTTTTAAAAATCCATTTTGCGGTGAAAAATTCTGAAAAAATTATAGATTAATAATCATAACAAGACACTAACACTGTAAAAATATAAACGTGGTCATTTAATAATTTCCATAAAAAAAAAATATTTTTATACTTTTCGAATTTTTTAAAAATCTATTTTGCGGTGAAAAATTCTGAAAAAATTATAGATTAATAATCATAACAAGACACTAACACTGCAAAAATATAAACGTGATCATTTAATAATTTCCATAAAAAAAAAATATTTTTATACTTTTCGAATTTTTTAAAAATCCATTTCGCGGTGAAAAATTCTGAAAAAATTATAGATTAATAATCATAACAAGACACTAACACTGCAAAAATATAAACGTGGTCATTTAATAATTTCCATAAAAAAAAAATATTTTTATACTTTTCGAATTTTTTAAAAATCCATTTTACGGTGAAAAATTCTGAAAAAATTATAGATTAATAATCATAACAAGACACTAACACTGCAAAAATATAAACGTGGTCATTTAATAATTTCTATAAAAAAAAAATATTTTTATACTTTTCGAATTTTTTAAAAATCCATTTCGCGGTGAAAAATTCTGAAAAAATTATAGATTAATAATCATAACAAGACACTAACACTGTAAAAATATAAACGTGGTCATTTAATAATTTCCATAAAAAAAAAATATTTTTATACTTTTCGAATTTTTTAAAAATCCATTTCGCGGTGAAAAATTCTGAAAAAATTCAGAAACACGTACGCCGTAGTGCAAAATACCCCCAATTTTTTTCAAAATCTTTGATACAATACAACAAAAGATATACAGCTTAAACTGAAAATTGCGTTACGTCCTGTAACTACCCTCTCAGTAAGGGTACGGGGTTGATATTTGACAGAAATGGTTTTCTTTGAATGGTCTATTAACTGATCAGTTTGGCTCTAGGGCACTTTTGACCATCTTATCCGGCTATACCCTTTCTTTCCAAGATTAATCCCACCATCTTTTATTTGCTCTGTTAGAGGCATCGGTAAAGAAAATGGCGTCTGACCCAATACGAGTCGCAACACCTACCAAGAGCCATCTTTCTCCCTGCTTTACATTTTTCATAAAAAGCTAATGAAATCATACTTGGTTACGAAAAGAAAGCTTGATGTTCAATATGTAAGCACATGGTTAGTTTTAAATGGTTAAATTGTTAAAGATTAATCGACCCGTCATCAGGCATCGAGTATCGGAAACAATCAACGAGTTTAGGGTAAATAATCCCGTGAGACGAGTGTCCAGGGAAGCTGGAAACGAACGTGAGCGCGACTTGATCCCATCTCTAGCCAGGCTGCAACACAACGCACAACACAACGCAACACACGCGGTGCTGTTGCTCGCTCGCAAACTTTTATGCACGCATTTATTTCCAGCGTTCAGTATCTATGTAGCCAGCTCGTACGAGCCTTGCTGGCGGTTACCCTTAATGAATTCGCGGAAATCTCATTCCCCGTGAATTCTTCGCCGCGCATACCCATAAGGGTATACACGCGAAATGAATCGTTCGGAGGATCGTTACAGCCGGCCAGAAATATTCTTGGAATCCGCGGAAAGTGGATGGCCCGGGACAGGGCTTGGCGAACCAACGCTTCTAACAATCATTTGCAACCAATCTCTCACTATCCCTTAAATTCTACAGCTCTACGCTAAATAATTCAGCTTCTTTGATATTATATGTGCAAAGAAAATATATTTTCTTTAATTTAAATCGAGCGCGCTTTGCATGCTCAGCGCACTCTTTGAACTGATCCTACATTTGAGATAGATAGAGGGAGTTAGGGAGAGAACAAAGAGTAAAAGAATATAGAGAGCACGTGTCCAGAAAGATTAACCAAAGATACAAATAGTTAATAAACAGAATAAGAAAGCGACAGAAAGTTAGTGTAAATAAAGAGAGTGAACAATGGACTCTAATTGTCGTTTCTTTATTTACAGGTGAGTTTGTAAATAGTTGTAAAAAGTGTAAATTAATAAATATTTAATAAACATAATCTTTATTTACAGATACAAATTTAGTCTGTTGTTTAATTATTAACACAGGATAGAGTACCCCCATTATATGTATATATGTTTTTATTAACATACATTTGTAATAAACAAAGTTCTGCAAAGTTTTTGTTCAAGTTGGAGAAAAAGTGTACGAATACTTTTTCCACGTATTTCGAGGTGATAGGTTCAATTCTAAACAATTCCTTTTTTCGCAGAAAGTATCACCGACACGCTGTTGCGGAACAAAGTGTAACACGAGTGTTGGTAGAGGAGGAGGGGGGCTATGGAGAAAATGCAATAAAATGAGGATGAGGATCGCGTTGAGGAAGGGAGTGAGAAGAAAGTGAAAAAGCCGGAACGAGAGCCATCGACGGAAGGGAA
This sequence comes from Colletes gigas, assembly GCF_013123115.1. Classification (NCBI taxonomy): domain Eukaryota; kingdom Metazoa; phylum Arthropoda; class Insecta; order Hymenoptera; family Colletidae; genus Colletes; species Colletes gigas. Next base: position 1,244,969 of record NW_025106667.1, read on the forward strand.
GGAGAAAAAGAGAGGCGAAACTGGCCAGATGACCTCGGTCGTGGTGTTGCAGTTGCAGCGCGACAGGTTCGCAGCTGCGGCTTGTTCCAGATGTCGAGGCTGACTAAGGCGTAGGTGTGAGAGATCTGTGTAAGTACGCGCGGCGTTTCGTTCAAACGGACCGACCGATCTGTGTCACGGTGTCTTTCAGCCGGTTTAAAAGTAAAAGTAATTGACAGCCCCGTGCCGCGCGACGTTCGCAGATGATCGTCTCGCCGCGACAGCCAGCGTGCATCTTCCACCAACATTTGACACAGCTGTCTCATTTAGTCCGCACGATCACCGTAAAACATCTCCTAACGATTATCGATAAGTTATTACTAACTTATCATTTTTTTCTAGCTTTTTTATAGTCTCCTCGACTATATGCATAAGATCATCGGCACATTTGTCCGTATTCTTGATCTTAATAAGCTCGAGTGTGTCGTTATACTATACATATAGTTTATGTTCACGGTTGAAAAATTTAGTTTCTTTAACGCTTTTACTGATGCCACGTCATATGTACATATATGGAACTAGAAAAAAGTTCATTCTCAAGTTGAAATGTCAAGAGAAATCAATTAGAATAGAATCTAAAATTTTAATCTTAAAATTTTAGCCACAGAATACTATGTTTGATCTGACAGTAAATGCGTAAAATAAACAGAGAATATTTGCAATTTTTCCATCACTAAATTTCATACTTCCTTTTCCCTGTTTAACAAGTCAGTTCGTTTTTGATTTTTTAGTAAATTATTGCTAGAATTGTTTTTTGCATTATTTACTTGCCTCATACAGCAGATTTATGAATAATGGTTGCTCAAGATTTTGCATGTTACGTTCTATAGTGCATGAACAGTCTGGATGAGTGTCCTGACTTACCTGCAACAGAAAGAAACAAGATACTGTTAAAAATCATGATAAATATTGCACACTTTAAAATCTAAATTTATTAAAAATGATGATAATTAAAACGTAATTTCAAGCATGATGATTTATGGACTTGGAATGCATTTTGATTCTTTTTATGGAAAGTACTATTAATAGAAACAATTCGTCGTCGCTTGGAAAGAGTGATAATCAAACGGAGAAAAGCCTCCAATATAGATTTATTAAATTATAGTTATGTATATTCGAAATCTAACTGTAGTAAATAATTCCAAAATGAAGTTCTTAAATATTTCTAATGGGAATTATCCCTGAAAAGGATCCACACAAGGAATCAAATTATTATTTATTTATAGATTACAACCATCTATTAAATTAATAGTTCAATTATAGTTTTGTTTGAAACATTGGCCACTACTGATTCTAAAACTAAATAAAAGAAATACAAAGAATAGTAAAATCATTTTTATAATGTATCAATACATATTTAGGCACCTTGGACTGAATTAGGTCTGGGTTAGGTCTGGGTTAGGTCTGGGTTAGGTCTGGATTAGTTTTGGGCCTAACCCAGACCTGACCCAAACCTAACCCAGACCTAACCCAGACCTGACCCAAACCTAATCCAGACCTAACCCAGACCTGACCCAAACCTAATCCAGACCTAACCCAGACCTGACCCAAAACTAATCCAGACCTAACCCAGTCCTGACCCAAAACTAATCCAGACCTAATCCAGACCTAACCCAGACCTGACCCAAACCTAATCCAGACCTAACCCAGACCGGACCCAAAACTAATACAGACCTAACCCAGACCTGACCCAAACCTAATCCAGACCTAATCCAGACCTAACCCAGACCTGACCTAAACCTTTTTTTGGTCAGGTCTGGGTTAGGTCTGGATTAGGTCTGGGTTAGGTCTGGGTTAGGTCTGGGTTGGGTTTGGGTCAGGTCTGGGTTAGGTCTGAGTTAGGTCTGGATTAGGTTTGGGTCAGGTCTGGGTTAGGTCTGGATTAGGTCTGGGTCAGGTCTGGGTCAGGTCTGGGTTAGGTCTGGGTTAGGTCTGGGTTAGGTCTGGGTTAGGTCTGGATTAGGTTTGGGTCAGGTCTGGGTTAGGTCTGGATTAGGTTTGGGTCAGGTCTGGGTTAGGTCTGGATTAGGTCTGGGTTAGGTTTGGGTCAGGTCTGGGTTAGGTCTGGAAGAAAAATTAGATTTTCGGTAATTGACCCCTGTAACTAAATATGATTTTTTTAGTGTGATTTTAAATATTTTAATTTCATCTAAAAAGTTTAGTACCTACTCGAATTTTTTTCTCGAAAGTGGGTAGGATTTCGGAGGTATGTGTATTTACCAAAAATGATTTTAATTGGCCCCTGCAATCGAAGATAATTTTTCCAGAACGGTTTGAAATTTTTTCATTTAATTGTTAATAACTTTTTAACGAGGCCTTAGTCAAGAAACTAATTTTCTTCATTTTCGTCTTATTTTGGCCTCTAGAATCTCCTATTAAAATTTGTTCCCAGGGTTGGCCGAACACCCTGTATAACATGACTTCAGAGTATTCGTTTCCGCCAGAAAGTAGTGTCGAGTTGCTGGTTCGCCCGAGCGAAAAGGGCTTCTAGGGCAAAGGGTTAAACCGAAAAATCATTTTTTAAATGCATTTGCAATAAAATTAGACCCTTTATAATGTTTTAGAAATTTTTTTTGAGACAGAGCTTTCTCCTAATGCGAAGAATAAGACACCATCGCATACGCAACGATATATCGTCGTTGGGCACTAAAAGGGTTAAATAAAAATGAAAAAAATTTGAAATGAAAATGTCAAGTCCATTAGTCGATATTAAAATTTGAAATTAATATTTGCTTGAGAGGTGCAGATGCAGTTCATTAATTTGTTTAAATAGATCGTTTGATTAATTGTAATAATTGGTAAAGTTGATTAAAATAGGTAAGAATGTCTGGCAGAGTGTGGAATACAATGTGTTCGGACGCAGCAGGTGCGCATCTGTGACCTACTCTCTAAATCGATGGTAAGCACCGGTGTGACGTGAGCGCGAAACTGCATCTGATCGGCAACACGTGACGCGGTCGTGCGCGCGATGCACAATACACGCTTCGAAATGAAACAAATTGGTTTCGACAGCCTCTCTATCCAGCCGTGTTCTTTTACGAATGAAAAATTGCCCGACCAGCACCGCTGCTGTCGAATTTTCCTCGAAAAACAGATTCGGTGAATCAGACGGTCACCTCTGACGAAAAATGATGCCAACAAAAATATTCCGGTTGATTTCTTTTGGCCAACGATAGATCGTGACTACCTTCTCATCCACTGTTCACTCGATCATTGGTTTTTAAAATTTCACTCTAAGGCTAAAGGTAGAATTACATAGAAAGCAAGACTATTTCAAGTATTATGATCAAATGTTCATAAAACATAAATTTTTCAATATTTCTCTTAAAATTTATTTTAATATGTCAGAGATAATTCGATAATTAATAATTAACATTGCTTTGCCTCATAGTATTTCCTTGTAGTAATTCAAGTTTTAAGACACATCTTAAACGAAGAATCTTTATAAAATTGAAGTTTTCGATCGAATGTTAAAGGTTGTGTACTAAATCTTACATAAACGTATGAATGTTTGAGCCCAAAAGGTTCTAACGTAAGAGGTATGGTTCCTAGGACCATAGTTCCTAGTTACATAATTCTCTATTGATTAAATTTTTCGAGTCGACGAGAACCGTCGGAATGGCGAACGTTCGCTCGAGTCAATTGAACGAACACGTTCACGACTACGACTCCCTAATTCTAGGATCGAAACGACAACCACCTACATTATCAATTGGAAAATAGCTCCGAGCATTCTTCTACGAGCTATTCGGCCAATTTCGTCGGACCCTCGATAATTTGTAGCACAAAGCACAACGTAGCGATGTGACACGGCGCTGAGATGTCAAGAACCGAGGCTGCTTCGAGCAGCAAAATACAGGTCAAACGAATATTAAAAGCATCAAAGCTAACTCGTACGTGGACGCGACACACACTCGCCTACGTGTGAAGCGAAGGAAAGCGTCGAACAACGCTACAACGCACAAAAACTCACCGATCTCGAACAATTATCGCAACCGTGAAACATCCGAGTCGAGACTCGAAAACTCGAACCCTTCTTCTATTTTTTTCTCTCGTAATAGCGATTTGGATAGTTTATGGAGCCTCCTTATAGAGGCGAGTAAAAATAAATAACGTTGGGAGGAAATGATCAAGAGGAAAAAAAAAAGAGATCGACGGAGAAGAGGATGGTGGGTGGAGGGGGTGGCGTAGAATCGCCCGGATGACCTCAGTCTCGAAGCTGCAGCGCAGCAGGTACGCAGCTGCGGAATGTCCCATATTCCCATGGTGAACTCAGACGCTCGATAATTGAGATATCGAGCACGTAGGTGCAAGGCTCGGGCACGAACGACGCGCTCCCGGCTTCCACGGTTGCATCATACGCATTACACACACATACACACACACACAGACAGATACATATTTGCTTGATGAAATAAATTGGTATGACCTGGTCTAGCGTTGCTTCTCATCGACACCCTCTAGCTAGATCTTCCTCCGTCCTTCCCCTGTGTCGTTCTTTCTTCGTTTCATTGAAGGAAGTCATTTACACCGAGCAATTCTTCGGCTGGAGGTTCATTTCCATGTAGCAATCGTGGACAGTTTGCTATCTGGCTCTCTCGTTCCATTTATTCTGGCTAGGTAACGATTTCACTTTGGAATTTTATTTTTCGGTAAATTGCTACTATTTCGAGATACATGTTCAGAGAAAAGGGGAACAGTAGGTGATATAAATTCACGTGACAATAAAAGTTCATTTTGTTAAATTTAAATTAACCATCAGAAATGAAAACCAAGTACATGTAATGTTAATAACCCGTATTAGGGATTATGGATACATAGTAACGATTCGTTTAATTAAAGTAAAATTAAGTACGTTCGTGAAAAAGCTCTTTTATACCCGAAAATGTACCCACGTGTGAGTGAACCCCATCCGAAGGGGCTGAGCGCCAGATGATCGGGCCAACGCCCAACCCACCAAAGGTTCTGGTCCCATCTATGAGCAATACGTAACGAACCACGTGACCTAATCTTACATTCCATGCATTGCACTTCGAACGTGTTTACCAACCCCGATCAACTGAATTTTTCACCGATGAAATGACTAAAATTGCTAATGGACGATGAGAAACTATGTAAAAAATTAATAAAAAGAAATTTTGTACTATAACGTTCAATCGATTTAAGTGTAGAAATTTTCCGGACAAACTATACATCCGCATAATAGAGACGTGGAAGAATAAGTCTAATAACAACAGTTTTCCTCGTGAAGCTGGAATTAGCACCGTGCATAGGTTAAAGTTGCTAAAACGGCACGAGTCCAGGGAACAATTCCTTCCCTGTGACTCGATTGGATGAAAATCACGGGAAGTTTGAGGGCAGGGCGAAAGGGTGGGGGTAAGTACGTCAGCGAGTGGAGACGCAGCGAAGCAAGGAAAAAATGAGTTCGAGGTAGACGACGTTCGGCGCGCATAGTTCAAAGATAGAGGAACGCAACGACGATGTGTTGCATCGACGCGACTCGACGCGACTCGACTCGACTCGACTCGAGGCGACGCGGCTGCGTGTGCATTGGCCGGCCGTGTGCGCATGCACGCAGACAGTGGCCGCTCTGCGGCACCGCCATTGAGGCCTGACCTACTTCGGGACACACGGCACACCGACATCAAGCTTCGCCCGAGTAAAAGCACCGAACAAACCGGAGCTCCTCGCTCTCCCGCGAGCGTGGGCGGCTTTGCCCTCTCTTCCAACCCCCATTCGCCACCCTTCCTGCTCTCATTCCTCTCTCTGTCTCCTTTTTTGCTCCACTCGCGGTTTTTTCGCTCCTTTGCCTCATCCCCCCACCCACGTCTCTTCATATATATATTTTTTTTTTTATAGTTTCTACTCAGTCACAGTTTTGGTCACATTTTATACACAGGGCGAACCACCCTAACACGTTGACTGCCATGGTGGTCATTGGTGACCGGCGCCCCAATTCTACAACGTACTTTTAAAACACTTGATATATATTTTTTTAAATAACAAGTGTTCCATTGAATTATCTTTTTTGAAAAAATATTAAGAATATCCCTAGTTTAGAATCCCTTAAATCAGATAGTTTTACATAGAAATTGCATTCTATCAATAGGGATACGTGATTTTTCAATTACATAAATTTTACCCCTTTCGGTAGTACATATTACAAAGTTTCAAAGTCTCATACCCTTCTTTTTATCAATCCGTGTAATTCAAATTGTCACTTTTATCTATAATAGCTGAAAATTTTGCACATCTTTGTACAGGGTACGCTTTCACTTTCGCGGTATATGTATATCTTAATTAATAAAACCTATAGTAAACGAACAGAGTCAACATTTTAAACAGTCGCCATGAATAACAATAAACTCGTATGGAAAACTAAATTTAGAAGATAAATTTACTTTATTACTCTGTTGTTTTTATTTTCATTTTGGTGTTCAGGGGTGCATTTGAGCCGTTTATTTTGAAAATGGCCTAACTCCATTCTTGATAAGAAAACGCATATTATTCGCTTAATAATTGCCACTATTTTAATAGGAACTATAAATTTAACACCCTTAGATACACTTAAGCGGTATGACTCATTAGTATCCTATACGTATATTTTGAAATTCATTGAAACGCAAACCTTTAAATATCTCGATTTGAAGATAAATGGACTTAGGCCACTTTCAAAATAAACGGCTCATATAGGGTGTTAGGCCACTTCGGGGAAAAATTTTAATGGGAGATTCTAGAGGCCAAAATTGGACGAAAATCAAGAATATCAATTTCTTAATTGAGGCTTCATTAAGAAGTTATTAAAAAATTTCAAGTCGTTCTGGAAAAAATATTTTCAGTTGCGAGGATTAATTACAATCATTTTTGGTCATTAGACATACCCTCGAAATCCTACGCGTTTTCGAGATAAAAATTCCTTACCGAAGATATAATTTCTGGCCAAAAGATTGCTTATGCGAATCTTTAAAACATCATAACTCTTGAACGGATAGAAGGATTTTAATGTTTCAAAATGCAAACTACGCGTATTTTGGTGAAGAATATGTAGAAATTTAAAAAATATTCGAAAAGTTGTTCCTTAACGCCGTAAAATGAGAAAAACCTCATAAAAATGGCCCAATCTTTAAACGTCCATAACTTCTATAATAGTGAATGTATTCCATTGAAATTTAATATGGAAGTAGACCTCATGGATACCTACAACAAAGTACTAAACAAAATTTCCGTAGGACGTGAAACAAATTTATTAAAAATGAAAAACGAAATTTTAAGAGAAATCTTTCAGCGAAATTGAAAAGTTTCAAATCGCTCTGGAAAAAATATTTTCAATTGCAGAGGTCAGTTACAAGCATTTTTGGTTATTAGACATACCTTCAAAATCCTACCCGCTTTCTAGAAAAAAATTCGAGAAATGTGAAATTTTTCGACAAAATTAAAAAATTTCTAATCGTTCTGGAAAAAATATTTTCAGTTGCGGGGATTAATTACAATCATTTTTGGTCATTAGACATACCCTCGAAATCCTACCCGCTTTCTAGAAAAAAATTCGAGAAATGTGAAATTTTTCGACAAAATTAAAAAATTTCTAATCGTTCTGGAAAAAATATTTTCGGTTGCGGGGGTCAATTGCAATAATTTTTGGTGAATAGACCTACCCCCGAAATCCTACCCACTTTCTAGAAAAAAATTCAATACGGGCGGAACTTGAAACGTTAATAATTTTTTAACGAAGCCACCATTAGCAAATTAATATTCTTGATTTTCATCTTATTTTGGCTTCTAGAATCTCCCATTCTTTCCAACACTTCTGTTAATCTAACAAAAAAATGTTTTAAACGAAAGTTTCAGTTTTCTGTCTACTGCACGACAAAATGTTGAATTTATAAAAATGATTATTTTTTTGAAACTTGAGTTCAATCGGTAGAAACGATCAAAGACGGAAATTATTCTAGGATACTAAGCAGTATGACTCATTAGTATCCTATACGTATATTTTAAAATTCATTGAAACGCAAACCTTTAAATATCTCGATTTGAAGATAAATGGACTTGGGCCACTTTCAAAATAAAAGGCTCATTTTCTATAAATTGTGTGTTGTTTGTCGAATTTCTGTTGTCAATTTAGTTTGTAAGATCGTCGAGTATATGCCGAAACTAATCTATAGCGTAAATGGCCCGGTGTTCATCCCCACCAATGAGAGGGGATTCCCCTTGACACACCAGAGAAACCTCGGCAGCCAAGAAGGACCTCTTTCTCTTTTACTCGCTGTCCTTTTCCACGTTCGATAGTCGACTCGGGCTGTTTCTATAATTAGAATCGATCCATCTGCTCCATAAACGCCTGACTTCGGGTCCCAATTTTCAAACGTAATATCCAAATTTTTCCTCTATATATAATTCGGCTATTTCTCCATTTTATTTTCAAGTTATTTTTATCTTCCTTGTTTATTTCCTATATCTGCATCCTTTTCCACGGTCCGTTTCGTGTTGCTGGCTGCTACAACGTCGATGACTCTTTCTCGTACGCTTTAGTTCTTCTTCTTCAGCCACTTAGATCCCGTGTGACTCATTTCTACCCTTTTTCTGCTGCTTTTTGAATCTCTTCTCTGCTACTTTCTTCTTCTTCCAAGCTTTCGTCTCATTTTGCTCCATCCATGCCATAACTTTTTAACGAAGCTTCCATCAACAAATTGGTATTCTTGATTTTCGTCTTATTTTGGCCTCTACTATAGCTCATTAAAATTTTTGCTAGAGGTGGCCGAACACTCTGTATGCTATACGACGCGCCCTGGTCTCAGTCATATTCTTGCACTTTGGCCTCATTTTTCGCAACTTTCCCGTCACTTCTCGGAAAAATAGCCAACGCATTTTTTGTTCCTTGGAAGGTATAGTATCGATATGTCAAAGAATTATTCTTTGGTCGTCAATGCCAAAATTGACCTATTTTTAACATTGTCCTTTGGTCAGATCTATGCTCTTCTGGTCCTGTGAATACGGAAACGACGCGTTGCGTCGCGCTGCTCGCTTTCGAGACGGCGAAAGGCCACGCGAGGTGTGCGCAAAAATATATTTCGATGGCCGAAATCGGGCTCGTCCCACGACGATCGTTGCGCAAATCGCAGACGAAAGCGAGCCGTTATCGCCCAACCCAGACCAAGAGAGAGAAAGAGAGAGAGAGAACAAATCGTGGAGAGCGAAAAATATATTCGACTGATTATCTTAACGACACCGCATACCTACGGATCCTTTCACCAATAATATATTTAAATATTGCCGTTTTACGTGTTAAAAGTAAAAAGAGAAATCAAAAGGGAAAGCAGCCGTGAACAAGAGTGATCAATTCGTATTAACCAAGAATTTTACTCTTGACATTCACCGACCATCGTTTTGCAAGAAACTATTTTTAAAATTTCTCGTACAATAGAAACTCGATTATTGAATATCAAGATAACCGATTCGATCAGAATTACATATGTATAGTAAGCAACTCGATATATAGCGAGTCTCGAACGAGGAAACTTGGGGCTTCAAAGTTTGCAAAATAAGCAAACTAGCCCTTCTTTGAAAAGACTGCGGATGTTTATGCATTTATGGGAAATTTCAATGCATTTAATATGCAAAAATATAAGAAATACTTAAAGTAAGATACGAATTATTATATTTCCGTTTCATTAATTCTATTAATAAAAATGTGAATTTGCATAAAGATCCGCAGTCTAATTATCATCAATACTACATTGTTAATCACATTATGTAAAAATTCTAGTAAATCTTGGAAAAATCTTAGTTATAAAAGCATCAATTTAAATAAAATGGTAAAAAAACACAAGGATAAATAAAAATAACATATAATGAAAGTTATTTATATTTTACTTTGTATTAATGATACCCTTTGCTAATATATTTCTGAGGTTTTCCTGACCAAACACGATATTTGAGTATTTTGCTATTGTTTCTCCATTAATTCACCTGTATAGAGTTTCAATTTTATGTCATGTCAAAATTGATACCATTTTGGTAATTAACGTCCCAGAAAACCTTGGTAACGACACCCATACCGATATTTAGTTCTGCCAGAAATGGATCTGCAAATAATCCGGGGCAGTGTTGTATAGAAATTCACCTTGAAACGGTTATCCAGCCGCTGTGAGGATTCAGATGCACGAGCAACGTACATCATCGCGTGCTCGATAACTTCGCTCCGCGACCAATCGAGCGGAACCAATCTTACAACTTCGATGAGAACTTAACGTCCTTGGAGAGAGATAAATCACCTCCCAACCACCTTCGCTAATTAACAGGCAAAGACCTTTTCAACGACGTTTCTACATTTTCCCGGTACTCTTTTTGCGCCCTGCCTTTAATCCCTCAACGAACACAATTTTTTCTACCTGAAATACACATGTGGCGCTGCTTCGCTGCGGGTAGGGATCTCGAGAGAATTCGTAGGAAACGTGAAAAGGAAAGGAGGTGGACTCGTCAGTAAGGCTTTCTAGCAGGCCCTGCCTTAGACGACTGGGATATTGGGAAGTCGTTCGAGGAGTGTATATATAGCGAGGGGTCGTGAGAACGCTTGTGAGAGCGCTCGCCCTCTGGTGGCGAGCATGGAAGGCGACGCCACACACACTACGGAGTCTAGAACGAGATTTTCGAGAAATCTCACCCTTTTAACAGATATCAACCACTTCGTGTTGTTTCGGTAATTCCTCCAAGAAATTCAAGGAATTTAAATTGATAACCGTTCCGTTTCGACGTTGTTCGAGACTATGTCGAATTCTATGTGAACGGTGTCGACGATCGATCGAGTTGGATCAACAAACGGTTCGATGGAAAACAGGACCGCGGGGTTTATTTTTAGCGTAAGATTGCGCATGGTGGTCGAGATTGGCCGTTCCTCGAGCTTCTGGTAGGCGAATGCACGTGCATAGGGTCGCAAAGGCGAGCACGGGGAATCGTTGCCTAGCCACCGAGAGCTTGCAGCCCCGTCAACTGGGTCAACGTGACATCCTCGACTCTTGACGCACGTGCAACCATCTCGAACACGCGATACGCATGTGCAGCCTCCCCCCCCACCACCACCGATTTTACACCGTTGGAGAACTTCGCCCAGCTGGATTTCCCTCGCGACGATCGATGTTGTCTGGGAAAACCTAACCTCCACCCCTCGCGCCACTAATCCCTGCGTCATTCACGATTTCGTACGTACCAAATTTATTCCACTCTAATTACACTATGAATACCCCTCTGCATCAATATAGAGGTTATACTCGTCAAAATCGCCATGATTTTTTGCATCCCCAACCCATTAGAAAACAAAATATTTTCCTGTTTTGGCTATCGAACAGAAATTTTTACTTTTCAAGAGGTTTTTAGTTTCAAAATTTTAACGGTTTAAATTTTGTGTGTTTTTTTTTCGTTTTACATAACACTGATTTATAACTTAACTTGAAACTTTAAACTCTTTTTTTCGAGATGGTTAAAGAAATAACTCGAAAATTATTAAAAATATAATTTCTAATTATGATTAAATATCATCAAGTGTTATCTCGTGATGGCTCTGCATCAATATAGAGGTTATACTCGTCAAAATCGCCATGATTTGTTGCATCCCCAACCGATTAGAAAACAAAATATTTTCCGATCGAAACAAACATTGAAAAATTTCTTTTTACGAACAAAACTGTTTCAAGGCTTCGTCGTGTTTTGGCCATCGAACAGAAATTTTTACTTTTCAAGAGGTTTTTGGTTTGAAAATTTTAACGGTTTAAATTTTGTGTTTTTTTTTCGTTTTACATAACACTGATTTATAACTTAATTTGGTTAAAGAAATAACTCGAAAATGATTAAAAATATAATTTCTAATTATGATTAAATATCATCAAGTAGTAAATTTTTGAAACGAAAATGGAACAATTGTGAAATAATTGCCCCTCGTACAATTTTTATTCTTTTTCTTTCATTCCATTCATAGTTTCATTCTGAGAAAGAATCTGTTCTATAATTTATAATATTATTTTTGTCGAATGTCTAATTTGTGTGGTATATTAAAGCTTCTAGCGTATAAATAGAACCGCAAGGTCGACCTTAATAAGCCATAAAGTTCGTTGACTAAATGATCATCTAATTAGTTTAAGTAGCGTATGCAAGGTATGGTATACTTAATACGAGGGACTCTCCTGATGCAGCGTTCAAAAATATTAAAATAATGTTAAAACGAATTACGTTCAAAAGCATATTTTCCTTTGTCTGTTTGCACCCCATTTTGAGCAATAAAATTATGATTCCTATAGAGCTGATAGAGTTATTTCGTTAACAAACACGTTATTTCGGTGACTGAAATGAATTTGAATTTTAATTTTGAAAGGATGTAGGATATTTCAAGGTATCGAAAGATTATTTCGTAGCTTCGATGAAACGAATGCGAAAAGAATATGGTATACATATGTATATGTTACAGTGAAACACCGAAATCTGGAGAATGTCGACTTTCACCGGTGAATGTCAACATTCACATAGTCGCTTAGTGTATGACCGAAATATTTGCTAAACACCCTCATTTCTGACTTACACCGGTAAATGTTGACATTCACCATGCACTAATGGTGAGTGTTGAGCATGTTGGAGATTTATATTTTCTTCTCCGTAATTCAGTCGCTATAAAACGTCACAAGGGTGACGTAACTTTTCGCCTCTCTTTCTGAAAGGATCTAACCCAGACCTAACCCAGATCTAGTCTAGATTTAATCCAGACCTAACCCAGATCTAATCTAGATCTAACCCAGACCTAACCCAGATCTAATCTAGATCTAACCCAGACCTAACCCAGACCTAACCGAGACCTAACCCAGACCTAACCGAAATCTAATCCAGACCTAACCCAGACCTAACCGAAATCTAATCCAGACCTAACCCAGACCTGACCCAGACCCTAGATTTGGGTTAGGTCTGGGTTAGGTCTGGATTAGATTTCGGTTAGGTCTGGGTTAGGTCTCGGTTAGGTCTGGGTTAGGTCTGGGTTAGGTCTGGATTAGATCTGAGTTAGGTCTGGGTTAGGTCTGGGTTAGGTCTGGGTTAGGTCTGGAATAAGTCTGAATTAAGTCTGGGTTAGGTCTGGATTAGGTCTGGGTTAGGTCTGGGTTAGGTCTGGGTTAGAAAAAGATCACGATTTACTGCAGTATCCATTTAGTATAAATTAGGGTATCGGGAAAAAAATTAAGAAAACGTTGCTCGCGTTATCAAAGCTTGCATAAGACTGACAAAGCTGATTGACTCCGAGCAGAACAAAGGATTTGGCAGGAGAGAGCCAGTCGTTTGTTTTTTGACTCTTCTGTTTTGGACCTCCAGCAGAGCATATCTGTGATTGTCGACACACACCGGAGAGGGTCCGAATGTACAACAATGTAATGAAATATTCGATCTTTCACCGACGTATTTGGTATCTGTTGACATTCACCGGTGAAAGTTGACATTCTCCAATTTCGGTCATTCACGGTAACATATACATACATATAACTGACCGAATGGAATATATTAACACTTTACCGACCGGTAGCGGTTGATTAATCGGCTATCGGTCGGTAAGCGTTGGTCGGTAAAAAAGTTGATTAATACGTTATCGGTCGGTAAGTGTTGGCCGGTAAAAAAGTCGATTAATAGGCTATCGGTCGGTAATGTGTTAATCTGAGCTGAGCCATTGTCGCGATCTGAACCGATCAGTTACATTATCAATTCGATGTTAAACCGTTATTACACAAAGCGCCTCTGATCAATGAAGTCAACATTATCTCGCGACTACCACCACACATGCAACACCAGAAACTGCCAAATCGATACTAAGCCCGATTGGAACAATACGTTCAATTACATCAACGGTGAGAATACAATAACCGAGAGAGTAACATTCGAATATCAAATTATTATAATTCTTTCTACGTATTGGAACATTGAAATTGACGTTTTGGTCGTTCTTAATATTTAAAAAAAATAAGCTCCACCAAATATTCACTTTATTGTAAGAGTTGTCCAAGTAGAATTTTAAAAAAGTAACAAAATCCATTAAAAAAAATCTAGTGACATCTTTTTCCCTTCTAACAGTCAACCAGAAACGATTTATTGCAGATGAAGAGATTATGACTCTGAATCATTTAATTAATGAGAAAAAAAAATAAAGTCAATATCGTTCATTGATTTTTCAAAAAACAAGAGATAGTTCCAGTTAATACAACTTACTATTTATTAATATTATATCATTTGTAAATACAGCAGTTTTTATCGAAAACGAACCAGATGTATAAGTGTGCAAGGTTTCAATAAAATCGTTAAAAAAAATGAAAAGCAATGATTGCATGGTTTGTCACTGCCTATAGCTAATGGTTTGAAGATTTTTCTGAGTTTATTTTTGCACGAAAAATCGCCAGTTTCCCGAAAAAGAACATTACCTCTTGGCAGAGTCGTGACACGCAACGGAGCACAGTACGCGCGCAAACACACACACACAGACGGTGAACAGCACTAGAGGACTCGATATTCCGCGGGCACGGTCGCTCATTCCCGAAATCGAACGTGTATCGTCGGTCCGCGCGCGGTTCAGTCAGTAAAAAAGAAAAGCAAAAGAGTCAGAAAGGAACGAACGAACGAACGAACGGAGTGAAAGTGCGAGTCGTCACGAATTCGCGATTAGAGGGGCCTTGGGGAGAAGGCCCAGGGAGGACCATCGGAGGATCTGTGCGCGCGCTCACGACAGGCCCCCGAAAAAGGCGAATCACCTCTCGCATCGAAAGTTGTTCTTCGCGTTTCGCGTTGGTTCGGCTGAAGCGACCGAAGCACGCGCGAAACAACAACCTGGCTCTGTCCTGCCTGCGCGAATGTTTGCCAAATGACGTGGAAAACCCACCGGGGCCTCTCAATTATTCGCGCGCGGTCGACGAATGGGGTGAACTCTTAAACAAAGGGATGCTACACGGCCTTTTCGACTGCTGGATCGGTTCTACGACTATTTCAGGTATAATTAACCCTTCTGGCGACGACCAAAATGTTCACGGTTGTTCGATAACTGGGCTACCTCACCTGCCTACTCCGACTTCTCCTCTTTAAACGGGCTATTCTGGCCCGAACCTTTCAAAATATCGCTCTTCTCAAGAGGTTCTTCTACTCTAAAAACCTCCATTTTCTTACAAGACACATGGTCTGAAAAATGTATGTGCAAAAGCATATCACCAAATTTCTACGATTAACCAAGTTTAAACGGTCTGTTTCGATGCGTTTTTCTCAAAAATTATCTTTTCTCAATTGGCTTTCACGATATTCAGCACATGTGTCGCTATAGTCCGTACTGGAATTAAGTCAAAATCATTATTGTTGGTTCGTCATGTTCAAATAACGTTCCATACCCAGTTTTGATTAAAGACGAAACAAGATTTATTTAGCAATAAAGAATACAGCGGTTTGAACACGTGTCTATACACGGACGACAAGACAAGAGAGAAGCGCGAAGTGAAGTAAGTAAGGAAGGTAGAGGGGGAAAGCAATACAGGGCTCGTTTGCATGTTCAACAATATTCCTTCTATTTTTTTTTTTTACTAAAAACAAGAAAAAAATCGATATTTTAAATTCTGAATGCTGCCATTTTTTAAATTATCAATTTTCTTATGTCCTTCCGGTACCTGCTATAGAAACTTATACCCTGATTGGGAATCTTTTTCGTTTTTCTGTTTTAAAGAAATGGAACGATTTGGAATCGTGGAAACCATGAGAACACTTTTTCGGTACAATTTCTAGATCACATTTAAACAGTTAAATTTCCAAGGAACGAGACTTTGAGGTCACCTGGTATCTTAAAAACCTTCCGATTTCTTTTTTGGCCCGCCATTGTTCCATTTCTTTCCGTGCATTGCTAGCGGGGCTATTGTCGTAATTTCGAAGATATCTTTTTTCTTAGCTGGAATTGGCAGTCTCTTGGAACGCTCTATCTCTTAAAGCACAGATAAATCGATCG
The DNA here is from genome assembly GCF_013123115.1 of Colletes gigas. Taxonomy (NCBI): domain Eukaryota; kingdom Metazoa; phylum Arthropoda; class Insecta; order Hymenoptera; family Colletidae; genus Colletes; species Colletes gigas. The sequence goes on from NW_025106667.1 coordinate 1,261,002, forward strand.
GAGTAATTAGAGCGTGCGACGTTCAAAGACGACCTGGGAAAAAAGAAACTTGGTCGCCGAGAACAGAGCGTCGAACGCGTTCAGAAATAATGCACGAGCATCGAGGAACACGGGGACCAGGAGACGCCAGTTTTACCTGGCTGGAATGCACACGGATGCATTTTCCATCCCCCTATTCATTCGCTGTGGCTGCTGCGACCCACTTCCATCTTGGAGAATAAACGACGCGCCACCCGACGCAACGGAATCCTCGTCGAGAGTTTTATTCAAACACGTCGTGTCTCTCTATTGACTCACAGTGTCGTTATTTCAACCGGGGCTGCGAATTCTTGTACAATTTTTTTTCTATATTTCCATCTTCGAACACATACAGTGTGTGTAAAAAGTATTCGTACACTTGGAATTCATTTATTTTCAAAATACCGTTCCTCGCGTTCACGTTTATAATATTGCAAGATTTGGATAAGCAATTTATCTAAATCTCTCAAAAATAGAATTTTTGCGGGGAAAAATATTTCTACAATTGTTATTATTATTTCTAAATTCTAGTATACGCGATAGATAAATTCATGCAAAGCAAGCACTTATTTACTGTTTTTTTTTTCAAATAAAACATAAAGAAATAATAATAGTTTCGTTCTTCTTCTTTTCTTTAATTACAAAAGCAAGACATTTTTTCACATAATTTTTTAAATTTCGGCCACCTCTAGCAAAAATTTTAATGAGCGATAGTAGAGGCCAAAATAAGACGAAAATCAAGAATACTAATTTGTTGTTGGAAGCTTCGTTAAAAAGTTATTAACAATTAAATTCAAAAATTTCAAATCGTTCTGGAAAAATTATTTTCGGTTGCGGGGGTCAACTACAATCATTTTTGGTGAGTACACATACCTCCGAAATCCTATCTACTTTCGAGAAAAAAAATCGAGTAGGTGGTGAAATTTTTCGGGGAAAAAAAATTTTTCAAATCGTTCTAAAAAAATTATTTTTTGTTGCGGGGATCAATTACAATCATTTTTTATCATTACACATACCTCCGAAATCGTACGCACTTTCGAGAAAAAAATTCCTTACTGAAAATCCAATTAGGTGCCTAAATTTTTCAACGGAGAAAAAAAATTGCAAATCGTTGTGGAAAAATTATTTTCGGTCGCGGGGGTCAATTACAATCAGTTTTTGTCATTAGACATACCCACGAAATCCTGCCCACTTTCGAGAAAAAAAATAGAGAAGGTGTGAAATTATTCGTGAAAATTAAAAAATTGCAAATCGTTGTGGAAAAATTATTTTCGGTTGTAGGGTTCAATTACTGTCATTTTTTGTGAATAGACATACCCCCGAAATCTTGCGCATTTTCGAGAAAAAAAATTCAGTAATGGCGGCACTTTAAACGTTAATAACTTTTTAACGAAGCTTCCATCAACAAATTGGTATTCTTGATTTTTGTCTTATTTTGGCCTCTACTATCGCTCATTAAAATTGTTGCTAGAGGTGGCCGAACACCCTGTATAGCTTTCGTTTAAAAAATTGAAGAAAATAATGTAAACGTGCAAGATTAATTTTTTATTAACAGCGTGAACGCCCTTTATGGAGCGTCCGATTTAGCAAACGTTGACAGATTTAAATTCGTTAAATGGTCGAATTGTATTCGCTGAAAATACATACAGTGAGTGTAAAAAGTATTCGTACACTTGGAATATAGAAATAAAAGCAACAATATTCTCTATATTATTAATTATATTCAAACATATGTTGCTGTATATCATACGTAACACTTATAACAACAAATGAGTGAAAAATAAAGGCAATAACATCATTTGGTAACTTAATATGGATTGAAATTCACACGACGGTCAGAAATCGCTGGGACAAAAGTATTCATACATTTAATTTTTTAAATTAATATTTTTTAGGGTAGCCCTTCTGGCGAATTACTTCTTGTAATCTATTAGGCATTGACAACACTAAACTTTTTACGCAGTCTGGTTCTATATTACACCATTCTTTTTTTAATATTTCTTTCAGGTGTTCTTTACTTGTTATATCGTGTTTTCGTATATTTTTTTCAAGTTTCGCCCACACGTGCTCGATGGGATTTAAATCAGGTGATTGTGGAGGAGTTATTAATATGTGGGGAGTATTATATAACAACCACTGACGCACTGAAAATCTCGAATGAAAGAAAAATTTGGAATATTTCATAATAGGATAGATTTCATAATTTCTAGGAAAATTATGTGAAAAAATGTGTTGCTTTTGTAATTAAAGAAAAGAAGAAGAACGAAACTATTATTATTTCTTTATGTTTTATTTGAAGTAAATAAGTGCTTGCTTTGCATGAATTTATCTATCGCGTATACTAGAATTTAGAAATAATAATAAAAATTGTAGAAATATTTTTCCCCGCAAAAATTCTATTTTTGAGAGATTTAGATAAATATTATAAACGCGAGGAACGGTATTTTGAAAAGAAATGGTATCAAAGTTTAAAAAAAATCGAATAAATAAAATATAAGATAAATCAGATTTTTGAATAGCAACGTTGGATGTTGAAAGCGTAATCGATAACTGGAACATTCCGAAGAATTTAAAGGAAATCTGAATGCCAGAGAATAGATTGCCGATAGAAGAGACGCGACGGTCAAAAAGCACGGTGAAGGCAGAAAGTGGAACGTCGCGGCGCGTCGCGGCGGTCGAATCGAAGGGTCGTTCGGAGGCAAACAAACGTTTATGGGGCACCGGAATCCGAAGAACGGCTGGTATCTCGTATTTCGACGTCGAGACTCGATATCGACGCCTACGCGACCGATGCAATTGTACCAATTGATAGGGGAAAACTGTTGCATCGATTCTTTTTCAATCGCTAATAAATCGGGATCGAAACACGTAACAAAGCTAAAATGTTTAAAATTTTTAATTTAAAGTCAAGCAGACTGAGCAATAGGTAGCTACTTATTATGGTATCATACAACCCAAGTAAAATTTACTCGAGATATTAATTTTTCGACATGGACAATGAATTCCTGGGACAAGACATTCCTTAACCCATTCGTTGCCAAGCTTAAATAGTATTAAATTGGTGTTATTGTTTATATAAATTCTGTTATTTCTTGATAAGTATACATACTTTGTTTAGATGGATAAAATTAAAGACGGGTATACTCGTGGTTGGCAATGGGGACACTTTTCTAATAATGTCTGTGGCTACGAAAGGTAACACGAATGTATACGTGACTATATGTAAAATGCCAAAAACACTTACAATCGGATGAAATTGAAATAAAGACTGGGATATTCCAAGTAGGTCAGCTATTAATTACTAAGCTGTAAGAAGAGGTCTTCTATCGTGTAAAAATTTGATGAGCTATGAAAGCTAGAAAAAACGACGTGTTGGGTGATCGATAAGATGTTGAAAAATGAAATGGAGGCGAAGAATGGAAACGAGTTCCAACGATAAAGAATCCAAGATATTTTAAGTAGGTTAGCTCCTCCTAGTTGGCTCGGCTGGGAGAAAATGTTGAAATTTTTGGTCGGGAGCGGTCGAAGCGGGCAACGAGGCAGCACGAATCTCACCGAACCGAGCCTGGAACGTCGCGACGGGTCGCTTTGGGTCGCGTCGCGTCGCTCCGCGGCCGAATCGGCCGAGAGGTCTCCGCCGGATGCCCGAACCTGTCTCCTCCACCGGCACGCACAGCGCTCTATCGAGGCTTCGCCACGCGTGCAAGTCGTTTACCCCTCGTCGGGAGTTATTTGGTCCCTTTGTAGCGAGCAACGGCTCCGACCAACGGGCTCCAACCGGACGACAAAGAGTGATACAACACGCCACGGGCACCGACAGAGACGCCGCACGCCGCCCTCGGAGCGAAAGAGAAATCCTCTGTTTATTGGACCACGCCGTAGTGGAATCGGACGAGGACGTGCCAAGCTGGAAGGAAGTGGCGAGGGGAGGATAGAAATTTGTCGGTCAACGATAAGGGTATGCAAATATTATCTCTTTCCCCCCTTTTTCTTTTCTACAACAAACTTTTACATTTTTACCAATTACTCCCATCAATACAAACTTTCTCCCTTCTCTTACACATTCCATCTCTCCGAAGGTTATTCGGATATTTATGCATTAATATGCAGAAATATAACAAAAACTCAAGTAAGATAAGAATTATTGTATTGTATCCATTTTACTGCTTCCCCTTAGGGTTACACTTACTCCTCCTCTTACACCTACAGATCTTCCTTAACCCAACTAGATAAGAATTATTGTATTATTGTAATAAATATATGAATTTGCAGTCTACTTATTAAATACTTCCAACTCTTATTGTATTTCCGAACGAAACTTTGGAAACTTCTTTACTAGTCATCGATATACCTATTAACTATATTATGCATTAATATGCAGAAATATAACAAGAACTAAAGTAAGATAAGAATTATTGTATTATTGTAATAAATATATGAATTTGCAGTCTAGTTATTAAATACTTCCAACTCTTATTGTATTTCCGAACGAAACTTTGGAAACTTCTTTACTAGTCATCGATATACCTATTAACTATATTATGCATTAATATGCAGAAATATAACAAGAACTAAAGTAAGATAAGAATTATTGTATTATTGTAATAAATATATGAATTTGCAGTCTACTTATTAAATACTTCCAACTCTTATTGTATTTCCGAACGAAACTTTGGAAACTTCTTTACTAGTCATCGATATACCTGTAGATGGCGTGACAGTCGTTGCGTTAACCCCTTAACGTTCATGCTCGAGTCTGACTGCTTTGAAAAACGATATTTGTTTAATCTAATGGTTCAAGGGATGATAATATTTGTTTTCCTTCAAATTATACGTTGGATACAACATTGTAATTAACAAAAACCGCATTTTTAGAAACAAATCCAATAAAGAAAACTGATTATTCGTAATTAACCCGAGAAATATGATCGTTAAGGGGTTAAAGATTCATTTTTTTAAAGACTACGTATTTAATTTAAAGAAATAAAAACTATATGGAATCGAATACATGATAATGTGACTTATAAATTTGAACGTTATAGCATTTATGTAATTTTGCATCACAATGAAAATTAATGGGTAATTTTAGATAGGTATACGTGTATCTATGAACACTCATAATTTTTCTTATATGTTTTGTTTTGACTATGTTTACTTGCATCCATTGTCAATTGTATGATATTGTATGTGAACCTTTAAAGTAAATAAACATAGTTTGAAGAAAAGAAGGATCATTTGAGGATTGTATATCGGAGGTAGGCCGAGTGCTTGTGAGAGAGGTAAAGGTTGAGCATATATCTCTCTGTGGGCGAGTGCGGGAGGTCGTCACAATTCTATTAAAGTAATTGACCAAAGTGCTGCTCTGCTGCGTTGTTACTTGCAGAGCTGTCTGTTGGAGATTTTCAATTAATCATACGCATCGAAACATTTGCCAGAAAAATACTTGTTCTTTTTTTTCTATCTATAATATTTATAATATGTATGGAAATCAATATCCAAGTTGTATACTTGATCGATATTCTTTTGAGGACGAGCAATTCTTAGAAATTAATTAGTCAATTTTCAACGTCGAAATAGAATCAGATTCGAAATCTAACGTTACGGACCTCACGAATATTTGTTAGCAATTTATTTGTTGAATTCGATTGATGCAATGATATGAATAATTAACCTAATTTTAAAGCTCCAAAACTCGTAACTATCATTTATTAGCAATTTATTTGTTGAATTCGATCGATGTAATGATATGAATAATTAAGCTAATTTTAAAGTTCTAGAACTGATAACTATCGTTTATTAGCAATTTATGTTGAATTTAATTGATGTAATGATATGAATAATCAACCTAATTTCAAAGGTCCAAAACTCATAACTATCATTTAGTAGCAATTTATGTTGAATTCAATTAATATAATGATATGAATAATCAACCTAATTTTAAAGGTCCAAAACTCATAACTAACATTTATTAGCAATTTATGTTGAATTCAATTAATATAATGATATGAATAATCAACCTAATTTTAAAGGTCCAAAACTCATAACTATCATTTAGTAGCAATTTATGTTGAATTCAATTAATGTAATGATATGAATAATCAACCTAATTTTAAAGTTCTAGAACTCGTAACTATCATTTATTAGTGTTGGGGTTTTGTAATGAGCTGACACATTCGATATAACTGTTCAATATAAACGTATATTTCGAAGTAAATTAAACGAGTGTGCATAGAAAGGCGCTGCGTACTCTCAGGGAGACATATTTGGACTGAACAACAATAGAAAAACAAAACAATACGTTCGTATCGATAACGTCCATCATCGATTCTCTAACAATTAGCAATTTCTGTTGAATTCAATTGATGTAATGATATGAACAATTCACCTAATTTTAAAATTCTAGAACTGATAACTATCGTTTATTAGGAATTTATGTTGAACTTGATGGAAGCAATTCTACGAATGTATACATACTCGTACGTTGTAATTGAAAGAAATAGTCGAATGTTGATGTAATCGTTAAGAGAGGGCAAGTTTGAATAGAAATATGCAGCGTTGATAAAGAATTGAATTGGAATTTGTATTGTACGAGTAACGCGTAAAAAGTTGTTTATCCGTTATCATAACTATCATTTATTAGCAATTTATGTTGAACTTGATCGAAGCAATTCTACGAATGTATACATACTCGTACGTTGTAATTGAAAGAAAGAGTGGAATTTTGATGTAATCGTTAACACTTTATCGACCGGTACCGATTGACCCTAGATTATATATATCTACTTTTTCTTGTACTTATAGGAATGTTAAATGAAACTTTGCGACAGTGGTTACTATATTGTTCTCTTTCTGTTATTATAGGGTAGTTAAATCTAGTGATATTTTTTATTTTCATGACAACCGATCAACAAGCTACCGGTCGGTAAAGCGTTGATCGGTAAAAAGTCGATTAACAGGCTACCGGTCGGTAAAGTGTTAAGAGAGGGCAAGTTTGTGTCGCAGAAGTGAGCGTTTTGTAATTCGCGCGCGTCTTTGAAGGTATGTAGGAGCAGTGTGATCGTCGATTGTTAGGCAAATAAAAGAATCGTACTAAGAATATAAACATAGCTCTAACAGTTTGAATAGAAATATGCAGAATTGGAATTTGTATTGTAGGAGTAACGCGTAAAAAGTTGTTTATCCGTTATTGGTTATTTGTAAATTTGCATCGAGATAAGACTGTTGGCCATGTTGGGTGCCGAGATTAGGCGTAGTAGGGAGGAACGAGGAGGCTGGCCACGAAGAAAGAGCAACGTTCCCGAGGGTCACGTACTCAGCTGATGCCTAAACGCGCGCGTGGTGAAGGCGAAATCGGATGGAAGAGGAACTCAGGTTGCCGGGGCGTAGATAAACCGTAGGCGAGACAGAGATGGCGAACAAGTCGAAGGAGCCTGTGCCAGAAAAAAGCCAGAGTCGGAGAGGAACGGAGACGGAGCGAGGAGAGGTCGACGGGAAGATGCGACACACGTGCCAGGGACACGCGTGTTTCTCTGGCGAAACAAAGACGAAGCGTGTCCGGGCGGGCGAAGAAAGACGGAAACGGTTACAGTTCGAGACGACCAATTTCTATACCAAAGAAGAACAAGGACCGTATGTAGCTCTGAGATAAGGAAAAAAACGACGCAAAACAGCGGAACGAGTGGGAAAAAGGGGAACAGGAACAGGAACAGGTAGAAGAGAAAGCTCGAAAAAAGTTGGAATCACGAGAGAGTCGTGGAGAAAAGGAACTAATGGGGAAAATCGAAACTAAAGGTCAAGTTCGATAATCAAAATTTGCTCCAAGAACATCGAAATGCTGTTGAGGTTTCGATCGAAAGTTCCAAGAATCGTCTTTAATATTCCTACATTCCAATACCATTCACCGTGGCCTAGGAATGTTAACACCGAACGAAGAAATAATTGATTATAGCAACGCTTCTCGAGGCCTTGAAAAATCATTAATTTACGTTATAAATCTTCTCGATACCAATGCTTCTATAAGGTTTATGGTTCTTTATAGTTGTATAAAGGGTGTCATATAATTTTGTAACCAATGTTCTTTGAATTATAAAAACTATTAAAACTCATTATTATTTTCTGCGTTAAAAAAGAATAACTAATGGGTAGACTACTGTATAATCTTAATACTCGATCAAATTCTCATAGTAAACATCAATGAATGATAAAAAAAAATTTGTTGTACAATAGAATCTCGATTCTAATTAAAAATCAAGGCTAAAAGTCTATGAATAATTAGGGGTGATTGATCTAATGAGAAGTGACCCCTAGCACTTTTTATGCTCCCATTAAACAGTTAAATTTTTATTTCTTCTTATTTCTATAATTGAAATGTTCGTTTCTATTCGAGGAATAACGAATAAACGGTTGTTTATCTTTGTTACGTTACCGAAAATTCGAAAGGCAGTCGAAAACGTCGTCAAGGAGACCTTCGTATGGCAACTCTCCCGCCATCGGCTACGAGGAGACGTATTTCGCATACGTAAACTCGCCTCTCCTCTCCAATCCGCTCTCGTCTCACGAAATTTCGGAGAACCCCAAACCTTCGACGGAACGAAAGCCTCGTGCGACCTATGGGGGTTCATTATATCCATTAACCTGGCTGTTTCGTGCAACAGTATACTTTTCTTTTTAGTTTCTTTCCTAAAGGATTAAAAGTTCTATTGTACCAGGCTTTTACAATCAACTCTCAACTCGAAAACTATAGAAAAATATTATTTTCATCAATTTTTTATCATCTTTTATTAAATTGTAGTTAATTATATCCGAGGATGTAATCTACTTCAAACAAAAAATATAGAAAATCTCGAAAAACTATAAGCATATATAAAGAAAAAAATTCTATACCGAAAAACAATTTTAAACTTGTCAATTATTTGAGATAGAAAAATATTTTGATTTCTTCTTTTCAATTTTTAAAGAAATTTTTAGGGTGTATTTAAGTAGGGTATTTAAAGAAAACTGTAATCATAATATAACAGGAATGTAAAATATAAAATTTCACATTGGAAATAATTAAATTTTAAATACGTAGTTTATTTAGATTGTAATGGTATTTAAATAAATCGATTGGAAAATCTGATGAAGTATTATTTTGTTCGATTTTTCGACCGATCTGGAGGAAACGTTTGAAACGAGTTCGTTCGATGGGAGCAATAGTTATTGAAACAATGCTGGTTGTAAATGGTTGAGGAGTTTTCGAAGCGACTTCGATAAGTAATAATGGCTAGATGAAAAGCGAGCATTTAAATTGTCTGCGTTTAGAAGCGTGCCGGCAGGCTACTTTGACCATGGCCTTAATCGCGATGTGTACTAATATGTATACGCGATACACACATCGCCTTTTACTGCACTTCGAAAACCGTAAACTCGTGAAATTATCTTCGGCCTGCGGCGAACTTACGCGGTTTCATAACAGACTCTAGTTATTTCCGTAGCTATCGTACCAACGATATTATCCTTCCTATACTTATCGAATTTTCTTCCATTCTTTTCCTTTATTAAGACGAGTTTCAATTTTTTATCATAATCAAATTATTAAAATTAATCGAACTGACCTCGTAATCATTGATATCTGCATAATCGACGTTCGAATTAGAGCAGCTTCGTATAATTCTATTAGTATCTGTTCCCATGAAAATGGAACAGTATGAAATTCAGAGTTCACTCTTCCACTTTTAACACGAAAAATCATTAAGTAAAAATTGGTAAAGAATTCTTTTTAATACCCTTTTAATTCCAAGCAACGAAGGGAAGCCATTTAATTTTAAAGAAGAAGAGTGTTAACAATCTGGCATTGATTCGCCAAAATGTAAATGTAATCTATTTAATCGAGTACAAAAATTATGAAAAAAATCTGGTGCATTGTGGTTATTGAGATACGCGTTTGAGAATTTTGTCCGATTTTTCGATTCCAAATCCTAGGTGTGAAAAATTGAAAACGCAAAAAAACACAGAAAAATACGGATTTCGTATTGAAGCTTTCGAGACACTAGATTTATATAATTACTGTAAATGCGTATTGTCATTGGTAATCTCCCTGAATTTTGTCCGATTTTTCGATTCCAAATCCTAGGTGTGAAAAATTGAAAACGCAAAAAAACACAGAAAAATACGGATTTCGTATTGAAGCTTTCGAGACACTAGATTTCTATAATTACTGTAAATGCGTATTGTCATTGGTTATCTCCCTGAATTTTTTTAGATCAATCATCGAAGTGGAAAACAAGAATCGATACTACTTTGCATCAGAGAACCGTGCCTTATCTTCCCACTGGGCGGTAACAAAGTTTCCATTTCGGTTCAAAATCCGCGCGAAAGTTTCTTCCGATCGACAAAAGCGTTCGATTCCCTTAATAATAGTTTCACTTAATAAAACTTCTGCAGAATTACGTAAGTATACAAAGAAAGATAAAGCAATGGGACCATCCAATATTTACGTAAACAATGAACCATAAATTACTGAAACCATAAATTCAGTTATAAATACTAATAAAACTAATTAGAATGAAAATTGTTCTGAATAATCAGTAGCTGATCCATGACGGTGAATTGGTTGGAAAATTCTCGATTTTGGATCGCTTACAAAATTTTCTATCAAGCCTCGATCAATTTCTTGACTGTAAAATATTTTTTATTATGTCGATAAATTCGTGTAACGAGTATTCCCCATACATTTTCCATAGGATTTATATCTAGCGAACAATTTGGAATATTATTTACGAGAATTTCTCTACTAATTAATCATAATGAAGCATTCTTTATGTAAATATTGCTAGAAACTTTTTCATAGCCTTATCTTTCGTATATTTTTATATAGTAACTAGCATGCCCCGTCTCGGCTTTGCCCGACCTTGTGCAAGAGCAATTTATGACCAGACGATCGTCCTGACATATATAACCGCGATAATGCAATTCTCTTGCGAGAAAGTGCTCGAGAAGCTTCGCCACCTGGCGGTAACATCGCAGTACTGCTACGGGCGAGGTATCGCGCGGGTCGAATATGCGCATGCGCGCGCAAGTAGACTGTCGTATACAGGGGTCACGTGGTCTGCCAAACAGCCGTACACATGAAATCTTTGCATATAAATTACATGTTAATAACGCGCTTCTGAGACACGCTACATAGCCTATGTCCGTCCTAGAGTATGCAGGAATAACGTGTCAAAATTTGAGGAAGATCGGATCAATAGGTCTTGAGTTTTGCGCGAACATAAAAATCGGCTCTCTCTTTAATACATTTTATATAGGGAAAACACACCATCATAAAAGTGCGCGTATAACGCATATTCGTAGAAATTTTTCGATGGTTTTTTTTTTATAAACCATCAGTGAAAGTAGACCTTTCCAACGCATGTACTCGTTTGTAAATCGGTTGAGTGGTTCTCGAGTTATAAAATCACGAACATAGGACAACTTATTTTTATATATATAGATATAAAAACAATAGTTGTAATTTGTCACAGAAAACGAGACAAAAATGAAGTGAACTTATAATATTGGTCTGAATATATTACAACTATTAACTTTTGGTACCTTTTTAAGAATTTTCCAAGAATCGGAACATGCAATCGATCGATACTATTAAAAGAAATAAACTTATTAAGAAATTTCGATGTTACTGTGATTAAAAAATGGTGGTTATTTGCGTTTGCTGTACTTTGATGCCTAAAGACCGACGAATATCGAACTTTTGATATTTATTGTCGTAAATGGCAATAGTTGCAAAATTAGTAAAGGCAAATCGGATCGTTGCGCTATTACGACACGGAACATCTAATTATTTATCGTCCGACGACGGCATGGCCGAAATAAAAATAACCGTGGATTCGATAAAAGCGTCCAAGTTTAATCTGGCGTGGTGGTCAACAGACGGATTGTGAAATTCGAAAGAGGACCGTTCGAGATTTACTTTTCGAGCTTGTCAAGTATCGACGCGACGCGACGCGTCGCGACGCCTCTCGATCAGCCTGACGTCTCGCTCGTCGTACGAAACATCTGAAAAGGAATTCAAACAGGTGTGCATACCATTCCAATTATAAATAATTTCACGATTCAAAAATTGTATCTATATATATAAAAATAAGTTGTCCTATGTTCGTGATTTTATAACTCGAGAACCACTCAACCGATTTTCAAACGAGTACATGCGTTGGAAAGGTCTACTTTCACTGATGGTTTATAAAAAAAAAACATCGAAAAATTTCTACGAATATGCGTTATACGCGCACTTTTATGATGGTGTCTTTTCCCTATATAAAATGTATTTGGCCCGCGCGATACCTCACTCGTAGCAGTACTGCGATGTTACCGCCAGGTGGCGAAGCTTCTCGAGCGCTTTCTCGCGAGAGAATTGCATTATCGCGGATATGTATGTCAGGACAATCGTCTGATCATAAATTGTTTTTGCACAAGGTCGGGCGAAGCCGAGACGGGGCATGCTAGTTATACTATAACAACAAAGACATGAAATGAAAAACAGGAAGGATTTTTTAATCATTTTTATAACATTGAAATTTAGTGACAATGGGAAGAAAACCAAGGGACGTGTTTATAGTGAAGTAGCTGACATTTCTTTAGAAAAGTTCACGGCGAAATAATATTACAAGTGATAAATTTAACAGAATATTTAGGAAAAATTATAATAGTTTAGATTTTTTTCTATCCAATAAATCTGCCATTTTTATTTTAAAGATAAGTTTAAATCCGAGGAACATGGTGAAATTACAGTTTGAAACAGAGCTGTCCCCATTCTGGTGCAATCGTAACTTATTTGAAATATGTAGATGCATTTGCCCGTTGAAACGTTCATTTCTCGGGATTTTATACAATTACGGTGTTAGTTATTCATCGGAATTACGTTTCGAGCCAGTTTTCCCGCCGGGCTGTTCGATCGATCGTTAACTTTCATAACTCGGATGAAATCTGGGCAACGTCGAACTCGATGAACGTTGATATCGAAATTTATCCAACAGACAAATTTTTACCCTAATCGCGAGCACCGATTCGTTCGCCAGATGCTCCCGGTATCGTACAATGCACTTTCGCGATGCTATTTCTGGCCGAAAAATAATCGTCGCGATAACGAACCAACACATATACGCACTTCAAACAAGTCCGACGTTTTTACACCTCCGAACTGATTCCACCGATAAGATAAAACACCATTCTGCGACATCGATCGCGTTCATCCCGTGAAATGGTGTCGCGACAAGTCATCAAACAAATTCTTAACCCTTTCTACAGGGTGTTCGGCTACCCCTCCGAAAAATTGTATTGAGCTATTCTAGACGCCAAAATAAGACGAAAATCAAGAATACCAATTTCTTGATGGACGTTTTATTAAAAAGTTATTAACAATTAAATTCAAAAATTTCAAATCGGTCTAAAAAAAATAACCTTCGGTCGCGGGGGTCAATTACAATAATTTTTGGTGAACAGACATACCCTCGAAATCCTACCCACATTCTAGAAAAAAATTCGAGAAGGTGTGAAATTTTTCGACGGAAAATAAAAATTTCAAATCGTTTTGGAAAAATTATTTTCGATTGCGGGGGTCAATTACAATAATTTTTGGTCATTAGACATACCCTCGAAATCCTACCCACTTTCTAGAAAAAATTTCTTACCGAAAATCTAATTTTTCTTCCAGACCTAACCCAGACCTGACCCAAACCTAATCCAGACCTTACCCAGACCTGACCCAAAACTAATCCAGACCTAACCCAGACCTGACCCAAACCTAATCCAGACCTAACCCAGACCTGACCCAAACCTAACCCAGACCTAACCCAGACCTGACCCAAAACTAATCCAGACCTAACCCAGACCTGACCCAAACCTAACCCAGACCTAACCCAGACCTGACCCAAAACTAATCCAGACCTAACCCAGACCTAACCCAGACCTGACCCAAACCTAATCCAGACCTAACCCAGACCTAATCCAGACCTAACACAGACCTGACCCAAACCTTTTTTTTTGGGTCAGGTCTGGGTTAGGTCTGGATTAGGTTTGGGTCAAGTCTGGGTTAGGTCTGGGTTAGGTCTGGATTAGGTTTGGGTCAGGTCTGGGTTAGGTCTGGATTACGTTTGGGTCAGGTCTGGGTTAGGTCTGGGTTAGGTCTGGAATAAGTCTGAATTAAGTCTGGGTCAGGTCTGGATTAGGTCTGGGTTAGGTCTGGGTTAGGTCTGGGTTAGGTCTGGGTTAGGTCTGGATTAGGTTTGGGTCAGGTTTGGGTCAGGTCTGGATTAGGTTTGGGTCAGGTCTGGGTTAGGTCTGGGTTTGGTCAATCATTTTGGAAAAATTATTTTCGGTTGCGGGGGTCAATTACAATAATTTTTGGTGAATACACATACCCCCGAAATCCTACAATTCTGTAATTGTAATTACTGTATTGTTATTATTATTGTTGTATTATTTTATTATTGTTATTGTTTAATAAAATAACTAAAATATCATTCAACACACTTCATTACATTCTAAAGCAGCATTTGTTCAATGAGTAAACATTTCTTTGTTACCTTTTTACATTATTTTCATTGTATTACACGTTCCCTGAATCAATGATGAAAATTTATTAAAAACATATCATAGTATAATTGATGCCATAATTTTTGTTATTTTCCTCCATCGTGTAACGTGTCAGCTGCTATATATATTTTTAAACAACAAATTCGACAAATTGTTTAACGCCACGGGAATAAAAATGTTGAAAAAGCTTACGAAAGCGCGATCGAGAACTACACGTGTTAACAAAGACTTTACGACTAATAAAATCGAATACGGCACCATATTTCTCGCTCGTCAATATTTACACGCATGAGCCAGTTGAGCCGAGCTTCTATCTCAGACAGAAACTGTCGCCACAGATTAATCCTATTTATCAACGCGTTCTTAACTCTACAGTCTCCGTTGTATTTTATTTCGGTCCCTTTTTTAGCTTGACAAAGTCATACAGAAAAATAGCACGAAATTTCGTTGGTCTCGCGAACAAGTGATGTTTACATCGTGAACAGACCAACTTTAAAAGTCTTTTCGATCGCGATATAAACAGTATATGTAATAGGAAGACACAACTGTCCACAGACAGGACTCTCAGTGTTTTTCACTTTTGCCTAGCACAGATAACACTTAATTTAACGAGGGATCACTGTATTCGCTCGTTAAAGTTAAACCGTGGGCCTATACTTTGTTTGAAAACGGTTTGAAGGAGGCTTGAAACCGGTACCAGCAAGTATTGGAGAAAAATCGCAACATTACGTTATGAAATTACCAGTTTTATTTACCCTGTTCTTCCCTACCGTCGAATTATTAGTTGAGACGATAAAGGAACATTAAAATATTAATTAAAAAAAGGATTGGATAGATACGTAAAGTGAAGTTATGTTGGGTCGCGTGGACTGTTTAAAGTTCCTTGACGAGTCAAGTCGACTTGCACGCTAGATATAGAGGCATTTTCAAACGTCGAATTAACTGGTATTGCCCGGGGTTAAGGGGTTAAACGAACTGAGAAATGGCGATCCATGGAGGTCCATGGGGCCCAGAATGTGGAGCACGGTGCGGCCAGCGGCGCGATACGCGCTCGTTTAGACACTAAGATCGCGGGGCGATCATGCTGGCAGCCACAACGACTATCAAGGTAGTTAGCGTGGACAGAGACGTGACGTTGCCCGTTGCCTGTCGGAGTACTTTCATTGCTGTTATACAACCGCGGATCGAGCGACCGACCGCTGAAAGGAGAAATGGGAACACGCAGTGGTTCTCATGCAATACGGGGAACACGATCGATCGCGTTCCACGATGAAGAGAACCGCCCTCGATTGCTCTCTGGACGTCCCAATTTACGAGGACAATTTAATAGAGTGTCTCGGAAACGAATCTTTCCCAAAGAATCTTTCCACCACGCAGCTATACATTATATCGCTCCCTCGCTCTCTTCTCCGCTCTTAACATTTGTTAAATAAGGGTCCAGAGCCAGCTATTTATTGTTCGACTCTGGTGAACGAGAAAAATTCTATTTATTTTACAAATACTTGGGAATTGCTTGACACGTTGCTGTCTTCTTTCTCGAAGAAGATAAATAATTCGACAACTGACATTCTTCTGGATGTCTAAACTTCTGGATACAACGCAGAGCAGAAGCTACACGAGACTATTTTCGACTCTGTAAAGTTTCCTACAATGAATAGAAATTTAAAAGAATGAAAATAATCTCTAATGTAATCTCTACAATTACAGTTAAATTTAATGAAATTTACGCTGAAATAATAATAGTAAAATGATGCGTTTGGTCGAAAAGAAGCGATTATAAACATTCACGAGCAAGTGTAGGAATAGCGTCAGTTGGAATTTTATGAACAACAGAACTAATCGAATGGACTTGTTTAGAGAAATAAATTTCTTTGGAGAGCTGAGCAACTGGAAAATTGATTCTTGTTTCGGACGTTAAGAAACATGGGCATTGAATTGCAAGTTTCGATTCGGGTATCAGTGTGACTCTATTGCGTCGCAACAGATAGGAAATAGGAATTTACTAGAGAACAAATGGTATAAAAATATTCTTAATAAAAGAGAAGATTGAAAAGGAAACGGAAACTGATTTGGCTGGATCGAAAAAGGTGTATTGGCTGGTTGGCGACGATGACGACGCCAGAACAAACATTTCGTACGCGAAGACGTCCGGTCGACGACTCCGTTTTGCTTCTACGCGAACATGTGTATCCGTTTTATTACCGTGTTCATTTTCACCAGACGTGTAACGCAATTTGCACAAAGATGACGTAATTTTATGTTAAAACCCTCGTGTTCCGATTTTAAAAGAGGAAGAGGAAGTCGGAGATCCGAAATCTCTTACGTTTTTTACGTCGCCGTTGCTCGCTCATCTCTTATTACTGTATCAAACATTTTACAAATCTCCATTTTCCATTTCCATTTACAATTTCTAGGGATGGCATTTTTTACACCTGAAATTTGTTTAACGATTCAACGTTTGCTAACCTTCCGTTTAAGGTGTTGTTGGATCAACCGTTGTTTCGTAATTATTATCTACAGTGAGTGTAAAAAGTATTCGTACACTTTTTGTTCGATTTGAACAAAAACTTTGCGGAACTTTGTTTATTACAAAAACATGCATACATATTCTTAGAAATCTCTGGAACAAATCTCATTAACAACAAATTATTTATTTATATTTATTATGAAAATATTAACAAATTTCCAAAGTTGACCAAAGTCTTGAATCTGCTCGAAAATATCTATAATAATTACTAGATAAGGTAATTATTTATTTTAGCGATTCCTCGTCAATTTCGATTACCTTGGAATATGTTATCAAGATCACTGTTATGAAGATTGTATACAGGTTGAAAAAACTTTATCAACGAATTCCAACTTGGAAAGAAAATTGTTTTGTTTGGTAAATAAAATTGCGTAAAGTTTGTTGTTTCGTTGGTTCGCTGGTGTTGATCGAATCCAAGTATTTCCTTTACGAGGAAAAGGTTTGTCAGCTTATTTATAGCAACATTCCATTTTTTTGCGCAAAGAGAGCCATTGTGGCACCTCTTCCAGTTACTCGATCAATTTAATTTTTCGTAGAAAGTATTCTTTCGCAAAATGAAACAATTTGAGGGGGTTGCACGAGCAAAATTTTGAAAAACATTTTTTATCACTGATTCACATTTGTTGATGAGGTCAGGATATAAAATAATAAACGAACAAAATATGACATGATACACTCAGTGTATATCAGATTGATAGGTTGAGTGTAAGTGTAAGGATTCTACGGGGGAATAGATAAAGGGGAACAGCCGGTAGGAATTGAGCACCATGCACAAGACCAGAACGAAGGTGAGTTTTATCTCGCGGTATTCTATCCAAGGCTTCGTGTAATCTCGGTCGCGGAGAAAGTGGAAAAGTGTATCACTGACTTCGTTCCCTACAAACAGGGGGACTAGACGTATCGATGTCCACGCGTTCTCCCGGCTTCGTGGTTTCCAACAATTTCCAACGGTTCCATCAACACTCGCTAAATTTCACCTCCGATTATCAAAGCAGAACGCTTCGTATTACGGAGAAACTAAAGAAATCGAAAAGAAAATTCATCTCTTTGGAATCGTTTGATACCGTTTCACGGCGTTTCACGAAGCCTCGACAACTTTTTCATTTCTTCTCCCATTCTTTTGAAACACCCTACACGACGTTCACTGTCACACCAGTTTTCTCTGTTTAGGGATATTTTCGACATTATTACCAATAAAACTACCCAAGTGACCAAAACGATCCATTCCTAATTTCTAATAAAAATTGTGAGAAATTTACTCGAATCGATTTTTGAAAATTTACCGTAGTTTATTAATTAACGTTTTATTGTCGGTAGTTGTGACGTTGAAAAGTTTACAAGTATTATAAATTTAGAAACCGTGTTGAATATGTAGTGTATAAGGGAAAAAATGTATCCGTAGGATGAGTGGAATAGGAGATCGATACGGTTCGATCCGAATTCGAGCAGTGATTTTTGCGGTGTGTTGTACGACTCGAAAAATAACAGAAGGTGCATCCCGAGGACGCTCGTTAAGAGGAGAAACGCGTGACTGTGAAACACCTGGTTCGCTAGATCACCGTGACAGATCACTAGCCCACGGTGCAAGTTTGTCCGTGCCCGTGAATGAGAATTAAACGGCCTCACGCTGCGTCGAAAGACGCTCGGGAGCAACAAATCCTAGCTACGAACACTCTTTCTCTTATCTCTGGTTCCTTAACGGTCCTCGTAAACGAACCAACGAGGAGCTCTTCTTCATTTTAACGACACCGTGTCGCCTCTTTACAGTCTCTTTTCTCCGCGCCGTGCACCAATGGCCGCGATCTTCCGTGAAACGGGGCTGAATACGTCCAACGAGTACATATTTGGAAAATGCAGGGTGTCTTGCGCCCATTTTATCGAACAACGCCGTCCAAACGGTACGAGATAGGACAAATATTATTCACTGTTCAATTTTTTATTTTACAAGAGCCTAATTTTGTCACTAGACGACGCATGGTGGGAATTCCAACAGTTATTAGCATACTCCTCGTTTAATTAATGTTATTTTAAATTACTTAATTAGCTGTTTGGCAAGCACCTTGTGGTACAAAGAAAATTGCCGTATTGTAAACTCGTTAAGCACCGTACTTTGGGACCATATCTGTACCACCCTTACAAGGAACCATCGCGAACGGTCCGGCTTCGATTTTGATGAAACTTTGTACACTTATAAAGCAGCCAAAAATAATCGACACGTATTTTTTTTTAGCTGCGGTAACTCGAGTTTAAGGGGTGAAACCATCCCTTGAAGTTTTGGCTCGAAACGGCTATCTCGAAAACGGAAAGACATACAAAAAAATTGTTAATGGGCGAGGTTGATGGTTTCTTATGTACAATAACATGGTGTTAAAAAATTAAAAAAAATACAATTTGTTTATAACAAAAAAAAATTTATTAACTTAATTTTTCATTTTATTGAAATTTTCATAATGACAAAAAATGACGAGCATTTTATTCCAAATCCATTGGTATGCGATTTTTTAAAATTGCCTCCTACAGTTTTGCAGATTTTGATGATTTACATCTTGCGCGCACATTCATTATGGTAGTAGCCGTTCTAACTTTGATTTTAATGAAACACTGTAGGCTTGCACTACTTCTAGAGGACAAAATCGGGAAAAATACAAGAATACCAATTTGTTGATGGAGGCTTCGTTAAGAAATTATTAACGTTTAAAGTTCCGCCCGTACTGAATTTTTTTCTCCGAAATGCCCAAGATTTCGGGGGAATGTATAATGACCAAAAATGATTGTAATCGACCCCTGCAACCGAAAATAATTTTTTTCAGAATGGTTTGGAATTTTTTAATTTTGTTGAAAAATTTCACACATTCTCGAATTTTTTTCTCAAAAGTGCGTTGGATTTCGGGGGTATATATATTGACCAAAAATGATTGAAATTGACTCCCGCAACTGAAAATAATTTTTTTAGAACGATTTGAAATTTTTTTTTTTCGCTGAAAAATTTAGGCACCTACGCCCTGTCGATTTTTCTTAAAAATTCGTTTTTCATTTTTAATAATTTTGTTTGACGCCCTACAAAAAAGTTGCCCAATACTTTTTTGTAGGTACCTATGAGCTCTACTTCGGAAAAAAGTTTCATTGAAATATATTCACTATTGTAGGAATTATGGCTGTTTGAAGATTGGAACATTTTTATGGGGTTTTTCTCATTTTTCGGGGTCAAGGATCAACTTTTTGCATATTTTTGCGATTTCTACGTATTTTTGATTAAAATACGCGTCGTTTGCATTTTTGAAAATTAAAATCCTTCAATCCGTTCACAAGTTATGACATTTTAAAGATCCGCATGAAATTTTCGGACAACATTTCTGGCCATAAATTACATTTTCGATTAGGAATTTTTTTCTCGAAAGTGCGTAGGATTTCGGGGGTATATATATTGACCAAAAATGATTGAAATTGACTCCCGCAACTGAAAATAATTTTTTTAGAACGATTTGAAATTTTTTTTTTTCGCTGAAAAATTTAGGCACTACGCCCTGTCGATTTTTCTTAAAAATTCGTTTTTCATTATTAATAATTTTGTTCGATGCCCTACAAAAAAGTTGGCCAATACTTTTTTGTAGGTACCTATGAGCTCTACTTCAGAAAAAAGTTTCATTGAAATATATTCACTATTGTAGGAATTGTGGCTGTTTGAAGATTGGACCATTTTTATGGGGTTTTTCTCATTTTGCGGGGTCAAGGATCAACTTTTTGCATATTTTTGCGATTTCTACGTATTTTTGATTAAAATACGCGTCGTTTGCATTTTTGAAAATTAAAATCCTTCAATCCGTTCACAAGTTATGACATTTTAAAGATCCGCATGAAATTTTCGGACAACATTTCTGGCCATAAATTACATTTTCGATTAGGAATTTTTTTCTCCAAAGTGCGTAGGATTTCGTGGGTATATGTATTGACCAAAAATGATTATAATTGGCCCCCGCAACCGAAAATAATTTTTTCCTGGAGGATTTGAAATTTTTTAATTTAATTTTTTAATAACTTTTTAACGAAGGCTCAATCAACAAATTGATATTCTTGTATTTTTCCCGATTTTGTCCTCTAGAAGTAGTGCAAGCCTACAGTGCTTCATTAAAATCAAAGTTTGAACGGCTACTACCATAATGGATGTGCGCGCAAGATGTAAATCATCAAAATCTGCAAAACTGTAAGAGGCAATTTTAAAAAATCGCATACCAATGGATTTGGAATAAAATGCTCGTCATTTTTTGTCATTATGAAAATTTCAATAAAATGAAAAATTAAGTTAATAAATTTTTTTTTGTTATAAACAAATTGTATTTTTTTTAATTTTTTAACACCATGTTATTCTACATAAGAAACCATCAACCTCGCCCATTAACAATTTTTTTGTATGTCTTTCCGTTTTCGAGATAGCCGTTTCGAGGCAAAACTTCAAGGGGTGGTTTCACCCCTTAAACTCGAGTTACCGCAGCTAAAAAAAAATACGTGTCGATTATTTTTGGCTGCTTTATAAGTGTACAAAGTTTCATCATAATCGAAGCCGGACCGTTCGCGATGGTTCCTTGTGAGAACACTGAAATTACACTGGTAACATATGTAGAGGAGGGTGCTCACGTTATATAGCTGGTCAGTGATTTTTTCGAAAACTACTTACATCAGATAAAAATGAAAAAAGAAAAAGTTTTACAGTTTTATTGATATGATTGTTGCAAGAAATGAAGGAGACCAATTTTAGTTAGTTTAGAATATTGTACACATAATTTTGTTCTATCTTGAATAAAATAGAAATTCTTATCATTTTGAGCGATGAAACTTGGATTGTACGTGTACGTTTAATTCTATCCACCATAGAGACGAGCTCCAGATTGCTTTTAGACGATCGTTTAGGAACAATCATGTTTATTTCGAAACCAGAAATAAAGAAAGAAGGGTGAATATTGTGAATATTGTGAAAAGTCCCCTGATAACGAATGCAGCAACAGTATTGCAGCGTGCAACGTTCATCTATTTTCGGAACGCGGTCTAATATTAATCTCGACGATACCGGCCACTAAAATTGATATCTCCTCGGTTGAACTGGGTCGAACATTTGCGCGCGATTCTATCGTTATTTTTAATATCGCGAAATCCACCCCTCGCCCCCCTTCCTTCGTTCGTTCTCCTCGAGCCGTTACGTTTTCAAGGCGATCTCGGAAGCGAGGCTGTTCACCGAAGAAATTCTTTCGACGACTATGCTGCATTTTACGACGTATGCGACCGTACCACGTTCCGCCGAGATTCCACGGAAGATCATTCTTTAAACCCCTTTCCATATAATATCGATTCGCGACTCACCATACTAATTAAATCGAGTCATCTTCTTAGTAAAATTCTGTATTATTCTTTCACCTACATACGTGCAACTGGAGCAACGGGTCCATTCAGACCTATGCAAGATATTGTTAGAAATAAAGCGCCATCTGTTTCTGCGCCACCTAGAGTTATTCCGACTTACCTTTTGCACAACCGTGCGCCTTTTGTCTGAAACAGAGTCTCGTGCTAATAAAATGTGTTTTACGTCAGAGGAAGCCATGTTTTGTTCATTTGCATCCCCAAATTCCCACAGATATTTCTTCCAAAGTTCTCAAGTATCGATTTTTAATCAAATGGACCGTAAATTGTCGACCATTATGTGAAATATTAAATTCAAACTATTCAGTTGGTAGATTAAAAATATTTTATTTCTTCAAATATAGCGTGATCTTTCAACCGAGTAGTAATGGTAGATGTACCAATAAATAATTTTGTAATATCGATAACGGCAATAAATAAATAATTTATGGAAAAATTCAATTGGAAATAATAAAATTGTGATTTGGGTTGAAACGGAGTCAGAGGATTAACCATATGTGTTTCGAACGATGCAAACAAATTGTAGTTTTAATACTACTTCTGACATAACGTCCAAGTTCCGTAGCTCCCCTTAATGTCAGTGGCATACTTCATCAAGCAGAGTCCACATAACACTGTTCGTAGAACGCTGCGCACCATGCAATGCAATTGGAACCAATTGCACAGTAGCGATTACGTTTAAGAGTATTCGGGGAGGGGCGAACGAGGGGCGGGAAGAGAACGAGGAGGGGGGAAGGGGGGGAGTGCAACACTTTCTGCAATTCAACGTGCAACAGCGTACGGTTCACAGGTTACGAAACTATCGCTGCCTTCGAACGCTTCCAACGACCTTCCCTTAATCAACATTCCCTTTGACAAAAAAACAAAATTTTTTACTCTCTCAGGGGTCGATAATAAAAAAAGCTCGCTTTGATTACAATCTTTTGTTAAACATTAAGGGGCAAAAAAACTGGTTTTATAAAATACTGTCTACCAATTTAGAGAGAAATTTTAAAGAAATAAATAATGATGCAAATGCAAAGAACGAATATGGAAACATTCTACAAAATGTTTCATAATAATTTAGCAGAAAATGAAACTTTTACAACATTTCGTTGTTGATCTTTTTAGATTCATATACTCTGCAGACCTAACCCAGACCTAACCCAGACCTGACCCAGACCTAACCCAGACCTAACCTAAGCCAGACCTAACCTAACCCAGACCTAACCTAAGCCAGAGCTAACCTAACCCAGACCTAACCCAGACCTAACCCAGACCTAACCCAGACCTAACCTAAGCCAGACCTAACCTAACCCAGACCTAACCTAAGCCAGACCTAACCTAAGCCAGACCTAACCCAGACCTAACCCAGACCTAACCTAACCCAGACCTAACCTAACCCAGACCTAACCCAGACCTAATAAAAACTGTTTGCATTTTTGACAAATGGTCTGATTTATATGAACAACCCCAGACTTTCGGTTAAAACTCGATGGCCACTGGACGATTATTATATTTATAAGCATACATTGCTACATCCACACTAAACGACTGAGTTAAATAGAGAAAAAAAAAATCGTTTTATCAAAATAGAATAAATGTCAAGCAAATAGCGACTAATACAAACAGTTGTTAAGTGTTGCAGTCTGTTTGCGATCAAATCACGAGTAAACAAATTTAACGAAATTTTCAAATAAAGAGAAAAATGCAACTCACTGTATTTCTCTGTTTGATTTTCTAAGTTTACATACATACGTGTGTATCTAAATTTTGTTACATTTGATATAGACAATGTTTTCTCTTCTTCGAGAAAAGATTTTTGAAATAAAAAGGACTCCACAAAGTATTTCTTTGGGCTCGAAAAAGTCTGGATCCGCAACTGCTTATTTATACCGCGACGTTATTATGGTCTATTCGAACGTTAATGTTATTTCAGCGATGCAACAGCTTTAAACGCGATCATATTTATTAAACGTCGTTGAATGACCATCTAGGTACCCCACGTACATTAAATCCAGTAAATGCTTAAGCCTATCCGATCCTCTTAACGGAACGACGCAGGACCCTCGGCAGCCTTGGAGGAATCGATTTTTCAGTCTCTACGTGTCCTTACAAAGTCTCCTCTCCGCCTTTACAGTTTCACGCATCTTCGAATGCTCCGCGATTTCAACATTTACAAACCTCATTTCTTACTTCTTTCCTTAACACTAGATTTACAGGCATTGATCGCACGTATATTTATTGATACCTTTCATGTTGACGATTACCATACGATACGAATTTTCTTTTAATTAGAATATGTATTCATGTCAGTGCATCGATCAAATTCAACATATGTTGTTAAAAAATAATATTTACGCGTTCTGCAATTTTAAATATGGAATCAGACACCCGTCAAATTGACGGTTTCCGTAAATCTAGTGTTAAATACTCTTCCAAGTAAAGGAAAACTAAAATTCTACTTGTAAATGTTCATATAATGCTAAAAACTTTCATCGTGGGTGCCTAAATCTTTCAACGAAAAAATAAACATTTCAAATCGTTTTGGAAAAATTATTGTCGGTTGCAGGGCTCGATTACAATCAATTTTGGTCAATAGACATACCCTCGAAATCCTAACCATTTTCGAGAACAAAATTCGAGAAGGTGTAAAATTTTTCGACAAAATTAAAAAATTTCAAATCGTTCTGGAAAAAATATTTTCAGTTGCAGGGATGGATTACAAGCATTTTTGGTCATTAGACATACCTCCGAAATCCTATCCATTTTCGAGAAAAAAATTCCCTACCGAAAATCTAATCAGGTGCCTAAATTCGACGAAAAAAAAAATTTCAAATCGTTCTGGAAAAATTATATTCGATTGCGGGGGTCAATTACAATTATTTTTGGTCATTAGACATACCTCCGAAATACTATACATTTTCGAGAAAAAAATTCCCTACCGAAAATCTAATTAGGTGTCCAAATTCGACGAAAAAAAAAATTTCAAATCGTCCTGGAAAAATTATATTCGATTGCGGGGGTTGATTACAATCAATTTTGGTCAATAGACATACCCTCGAAATCCTAACCATTTTCGAGAAAAAAATTCCTTACCGAAAATATAATTTCTAATCAGAAATGTGACTAAAAAATTGCATGCGTATCTTTAAAACGTCATAACTTCTGAACGGATCGGGCGATTTTAATGTTTCAAGCGGCAAACAACGTGTATTTTAGTGGAGAATATGTAGAAATTCCAAAAATATTCGAAAAGTTGTTTGATAATTCCCGTAAAAATAGAAAACCCCCATAAAAATGGTCCAATTTTCAAACAGCCATAATTCCTACAACAGTGAATATATTTCGATGAAACTTTTTTCTGAAGTAGAGATCACGGGTGCCTACAAAAAAGTATTAGACAACTTTTCTGTAGAGCGTCAAATAAAATTTCTAAAAATGAAAAACGAATTTTTAAGAAAAATCGACAGGGTAGTAGGTGCCTTAATTTTTCAGGGAAAATGAAAGGTTTCAAATCATTCTGGAAAAATTATTTTCGGTTGTGGGGGTCAATTACAATTATTTTTGGTCATTAGACATACCTCCGAAATACTATCCATTTTCGAGAAAAAAAATTCAAGAAGGTGTAATAATTTGTCGACAAAATTAAAAAATTTCAAATCGTCCTGGAAAAAATATTTTCAGTTGCAGGGGTCGATTACAAGCATTTTTTATCAATAGACATATCCTCGAAATCCTAACCATATTCGAGAAAAAAATTCCTTACCGAAAATATAATTTCTAATCAGAAATGTGACTAAAAAATTGCATGCGTATCTTTAAAACGTCATAACTTCTGAACGGATCGGGCGATTTTAATGTTTCAAGCGGCAAACAACGCGTATTTTGACGAGGAATATGTAGAAATTTTAACAATATTGAAGAAATTGTTCCAAACTAGAAAAGTAAAGTAAATATAAACCTTAAAATAATTGTTCGACGGTCGACTTTGGCGGTTGCACCGAGGATGCAGCTGCAGTTGCATCGCGTTGGGAGTTGGGTGGGAAGTGTGCATCGACGTCCTGCAGCTTCATCCTCACGAACCGTTGTTGGTTACACATTTTTCTTTAAAAGCCGAGGCAAACGCATCGCGTTCTCGAGGCCACGGGTCGAGTCAGATAAGATATAATTATTCGTGCCGCAAAAATGGCTGAATCCAGTCCGCCTGCCTCCCCTCGCCACCGCGCTGCTTTCTTCCTTCACATATTTCCTTCTTTTCGCCTTTCCATTCCTATCTCTTTTTTATTCCGTCTCCCCACCGCCATCTTTCACTTCCCCATTCGATACTACGCGCCTATTTTCGATCCCGATTGATAAAAGAAATGAAATTAAAATCCCATCGAGGTCGCGAGACCTTTTTCCCCCAGAATCGCGCGATACCAGACTTCGAGAGCGCTTATGTTCTTTAAAGGGATCTGAAATCCTAAAATAGACTGATCGTTATGTTTAATTATTTGAATTTTTCCCAAATTAATATTATTTTATTCAAATAAAATACTACAAGTTTAAATAGATGTTAAATAAATACATATTTGTTCTTAGTATTTAAATACAAATTCAGTGAAAATAATTTACTCGTTCAAATTCGATTACGATTACACCTAACATATCAATGATAAATAATTTAAAAATAATTAGGGTATTTATGCTAGCAACTCATTCGTCGAGTATTCCATTAAAAATTAATTCAAATGCATATTTTATAAAAAAACATAGTGGCATAGTGTCTTAAATAGAAAAGAAATTATGGCAGATATTACATTCCTTTTAGTTTTAATATTAAAGGTACCCATTTTTGTGGTTCGTTAAAATTCATTCGTGCATTCAAGATCAAAAGGGATCCAATAAATTAGGATTTATAAAATTATTCCAATGTTTTAGCGAGAAAATAAACGTTCAATTATCAAGGAATTGTGTGTTTCAGCGATATCAACAAGGAAAAAGTAATTTTGTGGAAAACTGAAGTTCAGGCCCTCGACACGTGACGATTCCGTTCGCATAAACAACTCACGATAGTATAATGAAGTTCGATACTGAAATTCCAACGATTAATTTAATCACATCGTGACCTTTGCTAAATGTGAATCAGAATAACAGAAAAATAAACTGAGTCACCGTTACGTTCAGCCTTTAAACATTCGGTTACTTTTCTCAAAGTGTCTTTGACGAAAGTATGGTTGCTTTCAAGACTGAAATTCTATACATTTTAGAACATTCATAAATATCTCAATTATTATAATATTTACTCAAAATATATTAATAAAACTAATTTATACAAATATGCAAATGTATGGAAAACTATTTAAAACACAAAATATCACATTACGTGGCATCGTTGGAAAAATTCTATAAAAAAAAAGCAAGAAATTCAGAATTTAGAAAAAAGTATACTCCTCTGGAGGGGTATATGTATATTTATTATAGAATATTTAACTGCTGTTAAAAATAGTTATAAGGAACTTTTAAATATATGTATACGATTCCTTGATTCTTTAATAAAATTATTACTTTTCAAGTATCGAGAATTCGATTGGGATTGTTCGATGATAATTAAGCGATAAAGAGGGTGGCGAGAAATAGAGAACGATCACTTCGAGGAACGTTTAAACTTTACCATGGCGTCTCAGACTTATCGTACCACAAATAAAGTCCCAGATATCGCGATATCGTTCTACGACAACCCCGATTAAAAGCTGAAGATCAAACAAACCGGTGCTTCAACTATTATTATTATTATAGAAAATGGAGCATGCAAACCAGCCTAGAAATTTCATTTGAATAACAAATGACGAAGAAACATCGTTCGATCACCGCGCGATATCATTTTCTGATTTTAATTGTAATTTTTATGCAATCGGTAACGAATTTAACGATAGATTATAACTTTGATCATTGATATTTAAGAAATTATTGAATATCTGCCCCTTTAATATTATATGTATATTTGTCAAGATTAAACGATACCATTTTGTGATTTTAATTGTAATTTTTATGCAATCGGTAACGAGTTTAACGATAGATTATAACTTTGATCATTGATATTTAAGAAATTATTGAATATCTACCCCTTTAATATTATATGTATATTTGTCAAGATTAAACGATATCATTTTGTGATTTTAATTGTAATTTTTATGCAATCGGTAACGAGTTTAACGATAGATTATAACTTTGATCATTGATATTTAAGAAATTATTGAATATCTGCCCCTTTAATATTATATGTATATTTGTCAAGATTAAACGATATCATTTTGTGATTTTAATTGTAATTTTTATGCAATCGGTAACGAATTTAACGATAGATTATAACTTTGATCATTGATATTTAAGAAATTATTGAATATCTGCCCCTTTAATATTATATGTATATTTGTCAAGATTAAACGATACCATTTTGTGATTTTAATTGTAATTTTTATGCAATCGGTAACGAGTTTAACGATAGATTATAACTTTAATTATTCATATTTCAAAAATTATTCAATATCTACCCCTTTAATATTATATGTATATTTTTGAAGAGGATAACTGAACCTACAAGCAAATCTATCATTGTTATCTTTTTTGTTGAATCTCACGTTCGAAATTAATTACCGTTAGCCGTATTTGTCACCTCACTTTGTTAGTAACGATTTCAATAAATACCTGTGATGAGAAATTTCTTTGGCAATTAGCTGTGGATATGACTACGTTACATTTTCGTAATTTACCTGCAACACAGAAAAAACAATTGAGTTAGTGACAGCAATTTTAGTTTCGATTAAATCAGAAGTGGAAATGTTATTTTGCGTATAGTTAATTTTGCCCAACATTGCAAAGAGGTAATTTGCTAAATGTAAATTAAATTCTTTTCACGTAATTTTCAGTATGAAATTGCAAAATAAAGTATGCAAAACTAAAATATTTAACTATAAACAATTTTCAAAAAGCAAAAGTCTGATGAAATAATAGTTGTAATTACATGGAAAATCTCCATACGCTTCAAATCTCTGTTAACCAGAGAATATAATATAAGAGTTACATGATATACATTTAAATATATTTATTTTATTTTGTGAAAATGTATAGTAATTTAAGTTCGACAGAGATATTTCTTTAAATTTCTTTCAAAATATTTTTCTACGATGTTAATCGAGATGATCGTCGCCACCATGGCATTTTTCCTAGCTTCTAACTTTATTCCAGTGTGGCGTCGCTTCCCATGCTCGCCACTCGAGGGCTCGCGCTCTCACAAGCGCTCTCACGACCCCACAGCTAGCAGCGCCACCACCAGTAAGAAAAGAGAAGTTGTAATAAAGAGGATAAATGAGTAAAGGTGTTAAGAAAAAGGACGAGATTATTTCTCAAGCACTGGATACATGTACATTCATTGCCTGCTGAGAATGTTCCAGTTACAAATAATTGTTTTTGTCTCGAATGTTTAATTGCGACGAGCGACCGTCGCATTACATATTTTCATGTCCAACGGAACGTTTGTGGTACGGCCTTAGTTTTGCTTTTATATAAATTCATATTTTGTTCGTTTTGTGTCTATCTTTATTATTTTATATCCTGACCTTTAAAATGTCACAACTTCTGAACGTATTGAAGGATTTTAATGTTTGAAGCGGCAAATAACGTGTATTTTGGTGAAGAATATGTAGGCATTATAACAATAGTGAAAAAGTTGTTCCTTCATCCCGTAAAGTTAGAAAAACCCCATAAAAATGGTCCAATTTTCAAACGGCCATAACTCCAACAATAGTGAACATATTTCAATGAAAATTTTTTCTAAAGTAGAGCTCATCGGTGCCTATAAAAAAGTATTAGACCTTTTTTCTGTAGAGCGTGAAACAAATTTATTAAAAATGAAAAACAATTTTTTAAGAAAAATCAACCAAGGGTGTAGGTATCTAAATTTTTCGACGAAAAAAAAATTTCAAATCGTTCTGAAAAAATTATTTCTAGCTAAGGGGGTCAATTACAATTATTTTTGGTGAATAGACATACCCCCGAAATCCTACACAGTTTCGAGAAAAAATTCAAATAAATATATCGCGCATAGCACTTTTTTTTTCCTGACTTATTTTTGCTTTTCTTCTTGTATACACTGTTCTGCTCAACATAGAAATGTTTAAAACCATACAATATAGTTATCTATTAAAGAGAATACAAAAATTCAAAGTATAAGATGCTTTCTCACGCGAAAAACGTCGAAAAAATCGGTTTTTCATTTTTCCTACTACGGCGCACCCTACCAAAAAATCTGAAAAAATTCAGGGAGATAACCAATGACAATACGCATTTACAGTAATTATAGAAATCTAGTGTCTCGAAAGCTTCAATACGAAATCCGTATTTTTCTGTGTTTTTTCGCGTTTTTATTTTTTCACACCTAGGATTTGGAATCGAAAAATCGGACAAAATTCTCAAACGCGTATCTCAATAACCACAATGCACCAGATTTTTTTCATAATTTTTGTACTCGATTAAATAGGGGAAATAGGCAGAAATTCGTTGATCCGAATTTTCTCAATAACTACCCTTTCAAACAAGATAGAGGGTTAAAATTTGGCACAGAACGTTTTTTCTTGATGCTCTATCGATGGATCCATCGTATGTCACATTTGACCCCCTTATTCGGCTATACCCTTTGGTGCAGTTTGAGCGAGCCAGTCGAGCCTGATAAAGATAGAAATGGTATCGATATGGTGATATTTAACTATTTATTCATTATGAAGCTAGGGTGGCTGTTCTCTGGAGAGAATCCCCGCGTGCTCGAGCATGTTCCGTCTCAAAGGCGTTATAAATAACCGGCGTAGCCCTGCCTGCGTGCATCCATGATCACGATCACGGAAGATAACAGAGTGCATGGGAGTCACGTTTCCTTTGGTCCACGCACCGCGAGACACCTCCTTCGCTAGGATCGTGTCGCTTTTCTTGGTCATTCTCTTCTGCCCTCGACAGCCACTCTTCTTTCGCTATTTTTAATACCGATACCGACCACGCACCTCACCATGCATCGATAAATTCCTTCATCGACCAGCAATATTTTCACCAAACGTGCCTCCTGTTCGTTTATCAAAATGATTTTCCACACACTGGAATAATTTTCAAATCTCCTGCATTATTTATCGAGGTAGGAATAAAATAACAAGTGTAAACAATCGACAATGGTAATGTATAGAGGAGTTTTATGGAAAACAGTCTTTTAGGACCAACTAGACCAAATGGGACTGTTTATCTTGACTTTTTACAAGCTTCAAGAATTATTGCATCTTCTGCCCCCTGTAGATGGGAAGTAACTTATTGTTCGTGCACGATGGTGCTCCGCCATATTTCCTTCATACAGTCAGAACATATGTGTTATTATTTATTAAAATTTTCTAGTGCTTAAATATTGCAAAAGAAAATTTTTTGTCAGCAAAGTTTACCAAAACGTCTTCGAAAACTAAATGAAATTGCTAAAAAAAACTATTGGTTCAAATTCAGAGCAATCAAAGACACTCGTGATAGAAAATACTGGAAAACCGTGGATATTTCATGTTTTTTAATAGTATAACATATAAAATAAAACTAGAAATGTGCTATTTTGAAGAATCAACATCCACGTGGCCACAAGAGCTATCGATTAAACATAAAATAGTTTAAAGTTGGGGTGCGTTGGTGGAGGACACGAAAGGTTCGGTGGAGTTTTAGGCGAGCGTTAAAAACACGGTGTACACGAATACGGTCGATCATTGACTCGTCCGCGACGAAATGCACGCTGCACGCGAAATCGGTGTCCGCCAGGATTATCAGCTGATTAAGAGACGGCCGCACTGAGACCGCCGCGCGCGGCATTTTTTGCTCATTCACCAAGAGAGACCGGTTTCGAAAGCGTGTGCGCCACCGGGAGTGAACACGCATGAAACACGAGGAAACGCCCCTTTCTCGGAAGAAAAACAATGTATAATTTCGAGATTTACCGACGCGACGATGAATGCCTGGCTAGACAGGAAGAAAGGGTTCGAGAAGCTACGACAAAGCTCCCGATTCCGGACCGACTCCATTGCAATATCGAATCCTAACATTACGTTCGATTACATCAAACCCCGTGACAATTGAATCTTAACCCTTTTAGTGCCGAACGACGATATATCGTTGCGTATGCGATGGTGCCTTATTCTTCGCATTAGGAGAAAGATCTGTCTCAAAAAAATTTCTAAAACATTATAAAGGGTCTAATTTTATTGCAAAAGCATTTAAAAAATTATTTTTAATTTATTTTTGAAAAGTATATTCTGAAGTCATGTTATACAGGGTGTTTGGCCAATCCTGGGAACAAATTTTAATAGGAGATTCTAGAGGCCAAAATAAGACGAAAATGAAGAATATCAGTTTCTTGACCAAGGCCTCGTTAAAAAGTTATTAACAATTAAATGAAAAAATTTCAAACCGTTCTGGAAAAATTATCTTCGATTGCAGGGGCCAATTAAAATCATTTTTGGTAAATACACGTACCTCCGAAATCCTACATATTTTCGAGAAAAAATTTCTTATCTAAAATCTAATTTTTTTTCCAGACCTAACCCAGAACGGACCCAAACCTAATCCAGACTTAACCCAGACCTGACCAAAACTAATCCAGACCTAACCCAGACCTAACCCAGACCTAATCCAGACCTAATCCAGACCTAACCCAGACCAAGGTGCCTAAATTTTTCGACGGAAAAAAAACATTTCAAATCGGTCTGGAATAATTATTTTTATTTGCAGGGATCAATTACAATCATTTTTGGTCATTAGACATACCCTCAAAATCCTACCCACTTTTGAGAAAAAAATTCGAGAAGGTGTGAAATTTTTCGACAAAATTAAAAAATTTCAGATCGTTCTGAAAAAATTATTTTTGATTGCAGGGGTCAATGATAATCATTTTTGGTCAACATACATACCCACGAAATCCTACGCACTTTCGAGAAAAAAATTCTTTACCGAAAATCTAATGTGAGGCCCAGAAATGCTTCCTTGAAATTTCATGCGAATCTTTAAAATGTCATAACATTTGAACGGATGGGAGGATTTTAATGTTTCAAAAGGCAAACAAAGCGTATTTTAGTGAAGAATATGTAGAAATTGTAAAAATATTCGAAAACTTATACCTTAACCCCGTAAAATGAGAAAAACCTCATAAAACTGGCCCAATCTTCAAACGTCCATAACTTCTATATTAGTGAATGTATTCCATTGAAATTTAGTATGGAAGTAGAGCTCATGGATACCTTCAAAAATGTACTAAACAAAATTTCCGTAGGACGTCAAACAAATTTATTAAAAATGGAAAACGAAATTTTAAGAAAAATCGACTCTTAATTTTTCAGGGAAAATGAAAGGTTTCAAATCATTCTGGAAAAAATATTTTCAGTTGCAGGGGTCAATTACAATCATTTTTGGTTAATATACATACCCCCAAAATCCTAACCATTTTCGAGAAAAAAATTCGAGAAGGTATGAAATTTTTCGACAAAATTCAAAAATTTCAAATCGTTCTGAAAAAATTATTTTCGGTTTCGGGGGTCAATTACAATCATTTTTGGCGAATACACATACCCCTGAATTCCTACTCACTTTCTAGAAAAAAATTCGAGAAAGGTGTGACATTTTTCAACGGGAAAAAAAAATTTCAAATTGTTCTGGAAAAATTATTTTCGGTTGTGGGAGTCGATCGCAATCATTTTTGGTGAATAGACATACCCACGAAATCCTGCGCGTTTTCGAGAAAAAAATTCAGTACAGGCTCCACTTTAAACGTTAATAACTTTTTAACAAAGCCTCATCAAATTTTGAATCGAGTATTTATTAAAAAATCATTGAAAATCAAATACTTATACTTTATGCTACGTGACTTACTTAAAACTGTGATCAAACAATGATTATTCTTATGTGTGTATATTGTTTGTAGAAGAAAAACTTGTTTCTATGCTTTTTATCATATTTTATAATTATGTTATTTATATAATTTGCAATAAATATTGAAATGCAATTGCCATTACTTTATTCTTTCTTTATTTCGTAATATGGTGCTTTTTGAATTTTGTAAATATCATTGTTAGTTTGGTTTTTATGAGCTTTTTCTCTAACCATAACAAACTCGTGAAATTGGTATTGTTCTCATAGGCAGCCGTTTTTCGCTCGGCACTAAAAGGGTTAATCAACGTTTTAAAATCTATACCCACCCTTCCTAGCAGAAACACTAATTTTTCATTTATATACACCTATTAAATTGTCCTTCTTCTACCAACTGTTGTAAAATTTTTCAAATGGAATTTGTACAACCCCCAGCTCTCAACGTTAAATTCGTTTCTTTTGTTCGATTATTTTACATAAAAAAAATAGCAAAAGATTTTAGAGCATTCGGTTTTATTTATTTGGGGGTTCTGTGAATTAGATGGAAAAGACAGTCGGTGCTTGCGAGAGGAACGGTCCCTCTGGCGGCGAGTAATAGAACCCACATTCATTTCATTTAAATATTCCATATACAATATTTTCTTAACATCACTTTGATTACAATTTCTTTTTTATAAACATTAACATAAAAAACTAGTTTTTATAAAACACTAATTACCAATTTAGATTGATTCTCCATTTCTGGTATTTTTTTTGCGAACACTCTAAGGATTACAAACGTGTTATAGATTTATTTATTTACTGATACTCAAACATTTTTCCAACGCTTTGAAATCAATAGTTGAAACATTTTAATAATATTTATCTTTTCCTACTTATTTGAAATGAATAAAATCAGAAAACAATTGAATTATATAAATGAGGCTTCAGCTCCAACATAAAAAAATTTTAAATATTTAACAAAATGAAGTCATCGTAAAGGCAGGCTTCCATATTTTCCTTTTTTTTCTTAACTTTTCGAGAGCTTAAGAAATAGAAAATTTTGAGATATCGACTGAACTCTAGTGAAGTCCCGAAAAACATGATTTTAAGAAAAACGCGTTTTAAGAGTACTTTAATGAGAAATGAAAAAGAAATTTTGTTACTTATGGTTAATCATCTATTCCGGCGGCATAAAGTATACCCTTCTCGTTTTCCAGAAACTATTTTCGACCCGACTGTTCGTCTCTACGTTCTATTCTAGCTAGTTTAGTTATATCCGCCGATCGTCGTAACGCTGCGCCGCCATCGTGGCGTTCATCGTCTCTTAATCGCACAAAAATCTCCAACTTTCGCTTCCGTTTTTTGCCCGCGATCATTAAATTCCAGTCCGAATATTTAAAAAACATATTTTGTCATTCTTAATCCTAATCTTAATCCAGAATCACGCATCAACATTTTATTTTATTTCCATGAATGTTTTTAATATTTCTAAAACCATAAAGTTTCACTAAATTTAAAATAAATTAAGGTTTCGTAACAGTAATATTATTAGTTATTAATTGTACACGATACGAAATCTTAGTCAAATGTTAATTCTGATTCCTAAATTTTAATTTTATTTCGTTCACATCGATAGATATAAAAAATGATTGGTATTTTAGTTGAAAATAGAACGATTCAATTTGCAGGCTAGTCCAATTTAGGTAATCTAATCCTGAACGACCCAAATATTCAACCATGACACGGGCATGAAATTCGATTCTGTAGATAATTGCTTGTGGAATGCGAAACCAATTTGATACCAAAATAGAATTTGCTACAAGAAATTGTTCAAGTTTGATTATTAAACGTTCCGACCTACAATCGATCTGCAAGAATTATGAAAAAGGAAAAATAAATGAAATCTGAAGGTTCAATGCTAAGTTTAAACGAAACAATTAAGAAACTGTTCTCTTCGAGCAAATATCGATTTTGTTCAGCTTAAACGGGTTAATTTTGCCATAGTAAATCCAATGTTTAACTTTAATTTCTACTTCTCTCGTATCTCCATTATTAACTTTTTCGAAGACAATTCTTCTTCGATATTTTGACAAACAATTAATTCTCGAGCTGAAATATCGGAGGAAATAAATTTGAATAGGATTCACGAATTTTAGTTAGTAAAATAATTACCAGAGAAACTTTAATTTACAATAGTCTAAAATAAAAGTTTTGGTCTGATAAAAAATGGTACAGTTTTAATAAAGTTAAAGAGAAGCTTATGCCAGACTATATTTTAATTTGAAATTAAAATTGGATTGTTCGACGCGTTCTCTGACGATATCTCGATGTTTGTGAGGGGGAATGTTGCATTTAAGCGTGAGCAGTCCAAGTGACTTATTTTCGTGCGATCGTCACGAGTGGATCGCTGGTCTTGCACCGTGCACGCTGCACAGATCCAACGAGAAAGTGAAGTTAACAACTTTCAAGGCCTGCGACATAATTCTTCCAAGTCTGTAAATCAATTACACTGTTACTTTCAACAGTTACCATGCCACTTGCATTAGAAGGGACACCGAGCTCTCGGCACTACCGCTAATTCATTTCGACGCAACAATAGTAAACAGTTAAATCGACTTGACCTTGATCTTGCACTCGCTTTGCAAATTCTACACAGTACGATTCCAAAATCGTGACAAAATTCAAAACAAGCTGTAAAAGTAAACCGAAAACATTAAAATGATTTCATACGGAGACACCGTTTTCGAAAAAAACTAATCCGAGTATTTGCCAAGTACGATCTACTTACAAGGAACCATCGCGAACGGTCCGGCTTCGATTTTGATGAAACTTTGTACACTTATAAAGCAGCCAAAAATAATCGACACGTATTTTTTTTTAGCTGCGGTAACTCGAGTTTAAGGGGTGAAACCACCCCTTGAAGTTTTGGCTCGAAACGGCTATCTCGAAAACGGAAAGACATACAAAAAAATTGTTAATGGGCGAGGTTGATGGTTTCTTATGTACAATAACATGGTGTTAAAAAATTTAAAAAAATACAATTTGTTTATAACAAAAAAAAAATTTATTAACTTAATTTTTCATTTTATTGACATTTTCATAATGACAAAAAATGACGAGCATTTTATTCCAAATCCACTGGTATGCGATTTTTTAAAATTGCCTCCTACAGTTTTGCAGATTTTGATGATTTACATCTTGCGCGCACATCCATTATGGTAGTAGCCGTTCTAACTTTGATTTTAATGAAGCACTGTAGGCTTGCACTACTTCTAGAGGACAAAATCGGGAAAAATACAAGAATACCAATTTGTTTATGGAGGCTTCGTTAAGAAATTATTAACGTTTAAAGTTCCGCCAGTACTGAATTTTTTTCTCCGAAATGCCCAAGATTTCGGGGGAATGTGTAATGACCAAAAATGATTGTAATCGACCCCTGCAACCGAAAATAATTTTTTCAGAATGGTTTGAAATTTTTTAATTTTGTTGAAAAATTTCACACATTCTCGAATTTTTTTCTCAAAAGTGCGTAGGATTTCGGGGGTATATATATTGACCAAAAATGACTGAAATTGACTCCCGCAACTGAAAATAATTTTTTCAGAATGGTTTGAAATTTTATAATTTTGTTGATAAATTTTACACATTCTCGAATTTTTTTCTCAAAAGTGCGTAGGATTTCGGGGGTATATATATTGACCAAAAATGATTGAAATTGACTCCCGCAACTGAAAATAATTTTTTTAGAACGATTTGAAATTTTTTTTTTTCGCTGAAAAATTTAGGCCCTGTCGATTTTTCTTAAAAATTCTTTTTCATTTTTAATAATTTTGTTTGACGCCCTACAAAAAAGTTGGCCAATACTTTTTTGTAGGTACCTATGAGCTCTACTTCAGAAAAAAGTTTCATTGAAATATATTCACTATTGTAGGAATTATGGCTGTTTGAAGATTGGAACATTTTTTTGGGGTTTTTCTCATTTTTCGGGGTCAAGGATCAACTTTTTGCATATTTTTGTGATTTCTACGTATTTTTGATTAAAATACGCGTCGTTTGCATTTTTGAAAATTAAAATCCTTCAATCCGTTCACAAGTTATGACATTTTAAAGATCCGCATGAAATTTTCGGACAACATTTCTGGCCATAAATTACATTTTCGATTAGGAATTTTTTTCTCGAAAGTGCGTAGGATTTCGTGGGTATATGTATTGACCAATAATGATTGTAATTGGCCCCCGCAACCGAAAATAATTTTTTCCTGGAGGATTTGAAATTTATAATTTAATTTTTTAATAACTTTTTAACGAAGGCTCAATCAACAAATTGGTATTCTTGTATTTTTCCCGATTTTGTCCTCTAGAAGTAGTGCAAGCCTACAGTGTTTCATTAAAATCAAAGTTAGAACGGCTACTACCATAATGGATGTGCGCGCAAGATGTAAATCATCAAAATCTGCAAAACTGTAGGAGGCAATTTTAAAAAATCGCATACCAGTGGATTTGGAATAAAATGCTCGTCATTTTTTGTCATTATGAAAATTTCAATAAAATGGAAAATTAAGTTAATAAATTTTTTTTTGTTATAAACAAATTGTATTTTTTTTAATTTTTTAACACCATGTTATTGTACATAAGAAACCATCAACCTC
Source organism: Colletes gigas (assembly GCF_013123115.1). Classification (NCBI taxonomy): domain Eukaryota; kingdom Metazoa; phylum Arthropoda; class Insecta; order Hymenoptera; family Colletidae; genus Colletes; species Colletes gigas. Next base: position 1,300,047 of record NW_025106667.1, read on the forward strand.
GTCCATTAACAATTTTTTTGTATGTCTATCCGTTTTCGAGATAGCCGTTTCGAGCCAAAACTTCAAGGGGTGGTTTCACCCCTTAAACTCGAGTTACCGCAGCTAAAAAAAAATACGTGTCGATTATTTTTGGCTGCTTTATAAGTGTACAAAGTTTCATCAAAATCGAAGCCGGACCGTTCGCGATGGTTCCTTGTTAGTTCACCTAACACTTTTCCGTGGACGTCAAAAACATATCGGACCACAAGTACAACTGTCAGTTATAGGCAGAGAATTGGTTGTTAACTATTTTAATTTTTTTAGTTATTATTTATTTACGTAAATTTCACCGGTTTCAGCAAAAAACTTTTCGAACAAAAGTTACACTCGCTCGACAATAAATTGCAATAGTAGAAATTAGCAAAACAATTTATATGCAAGAAAAAATCAAGGTCGATTCAATTTTTCTTAACAAAACTGTATAATTTTATAATATTTGTATCCTCTTTAAAAAAGTGTAAGAGGTCTTGGGTCGAAAATTGAGTAGTTTAGAAGCTATGATTTTTGTTCGGAATTCTCATTTGAAAACAACTATAATAGATATATGTACATATTACTATTACAAATCCTCGAGACTATGGTCCCCGTTAGTTTAATAACTCTATATTTCTGTGAATAATAAATCAAAGCGAAATAGATAATAAACTCGCATAAGGTTGCAGTAAAGTTGTAGTAGGATAGGGAGGCTTTTTTTCCCCCCAGCAGTTCCTTTTTTTTTTTTTTTTTTTTGTTTCTGGTGGTCGAAAGTGAGCGCGCGCGCGCGCGCGAGGCAAATCCACCGCGCAGTTTTTGCACAGTTTATTGCGATTTAAAGTCGATTTACGCGCCGGGCAACGCGTCGCGCGGCTTTGATCATCGACAGCCAAAAAAAGTTAACGATAAATGATCGCGTAGAATTGGCCAGACTCATCTCCGGTTTCCCCCAGCTCCGGGGACTCGGAGAACGACGGAGCTTTCGGATCATTACGACTCCGTGGATCGTTTTTTCGGATTCTGAGTCATGCGCGCGCCGGGAACGGGCGAACCAAAAAGGCGGAAAATAAAATTTCTGCTTCCTGGGAGGACGGTTCGTGCATCGATTATAGTGCGAACTGTACCAGACACTGTTGCTAACCTTGTGTTCAACGCAAACTCTGTGAAAGGGAAAACAATGTTTTAAACGATTGCAAAGATCATCGAGGCAGATATTGACGAGGAAAAAGTTGGAAAAGAAAGTCATGTTTTCCTTTGGCCTTGAGATTTCGCGGAGGGACTATGAAGAACCAAAACACTTTGAGGATTCATCCAGTGATTAGCAATTATAGTTGCTTTTATAGTTATCTATTTTGTATCCCTTTAAATAAATCAAGTATGAATTGTCGACTATTATGTATATGCAAAATATTCAATTGGTCATTTCTTCAATTAACTAGTAAAATTGTTAACTTTGAAGAAAGTCCACGTTCTACTGGTGAGCGAATCTTGAATCTGGAATTTTGATGACCTAAATGGTCCCATGTTAAAAGTGTCCTCGACATTTGATTAAAAAATCGAAATATTTGGCTGTTGTTTTATAGCATTTCTAATGACGATACGATCAAGTGAAAATTGTATGAGAAACACCCTTCGCGTGTAACTAGAACGAATATGGTGTTGTTTTCAAATCACTATGTTTCGATTCAAGTTCGTTATTTGAGTTTTTCTTTTAAATCGTAACAGGGGATGATACGAATGATTAATAACGAGTGATCGTCAAGAGAAATGAATGTTCATATTCGTTGGTTCATTTTGGATTTCACGTTCATAGGTTGGATCGTATAACGAGATAGTGAGCTAACGGTACCTGGTCTTCTGTTGGCTAGAAGCCTCGCGGGAGATCTATGAAGTTGCAACTTTGTCCGAACGTGACTCGAGATGCATCCTCACCGCAAATGGCGTTCAATTTGACACGTGCAGTGCCTCACTTGTTGCACGAAATGCATTATCGATAGATTGATTTGTTTCGGGAATTGTCGGTAAGTAGATCAAGCAAACTTCATTCTATACAATTTTCTTCACACAAAGGTCATTCAAGTGAAATCATGATATAGTTACACGCTTGTCGATATAGTGGTTTTTTTTTTATGCTTGGAGCAAAGAATCCTCCCTTTTAAACTCCGTCAGCAGATTAAACAGGCAGAAACACACAATTTCTTAGCTTAATTTTCTATAGCTTTAGCTGTTAATTCATTTTGACACATTTTCCTCTAGAATTATTGATAGATAGTTGATAAATAGACTGTGGGTCTTTATGGATATTCATATTTTTATTAACAGAATTAATGAAAAGGGAGCTTTGCAGAGAGTTGTCTCAACCCCTAAATATAATAATTCGTCTTTCACTTCAACTGTTTCCTATATTTTTACATATTAAGTGCATTTTATAGTTTTTTAAGAATTAAAATTTTCCCATAAATGCATAAACATTCGCAGTCTATTTAGAAGCTATTGATAGTACGTTGTTTAAAAAGAAATCATAGCGAGTTTGGCCTTTGCTATCCTCCTGGATCGTCAACACTAGTTTGCTAATTTTATTTATGAATTTATTTCCAAAAATTGTTTGAAAATTCTAGTCCTCTTTCACAGGAACTTACTATCTATCATTTCTAATAATTCGTATCGTTGATTCCGAACTATAAATGAGAAAAATTCGTCCTTTCACCGAGAAAATGAATGTCCACGATTCATTCTATTTAGAAGCTATTGATAGTACGTTGTTTAAAAAGAAATCATAGCGAGTTTGGCCTTTGCTATCCTCCTGGATCGTCAACACTAGTTTGCTAATTTTATTTATGAATTTATTTCCAAAAATTGTTTGAAAATTCTAGTCCTCTTTCACAGGAACTTACTATCTATCATTTCTAATAATTCGTATCGTTGATTCCGAACTATAAATGAGAAAAATTCGTCCTTTCACCGAGAAAATGAATGTCCACGATTCATTCTATTGAGAAGCTATTGATAGTACGTTGTTTAAAATGAAATCATAGCGAGTTTGGCCTTTGCTATCCTCTTGGATCGTCAACACTAGTTTGCTAATTTTATTTATGAATTTATTTCCAAAAATTGTTTGAAAATTGTAGTCCTCTTTCACAGGAACTTACTATCTATCATTTCTAATAATTCGTATCGTTGAATCTGAACTATAAATGAGGAAAATTCGTCCTTTCACCGAGAAAATGAATGTCCACGATTCCATTGATAATTAGTTTAGGCGATAGTAAATCTCGATTAACAGCGAAGTAACCTAGATTCGATGTATACGTGTTGAAAGTGTCTGAATTGCCGGTGTACAGATTGTTCCGAGCAAACGTTAATATCTCATCCAGCGGAGCATATTTGTCTGCTAATTTCCCGCATTGGAAATAGCCGGGACTCTCTCTGAAGCTTAGCGGGGGATTGTATGAAGGATCTCGGAGCTTTGTATTCTTATCTGTGAGAAACGGGCAAAACAATGAATTAATTTGCATGTCGCGTATTACATAAATATCCGCGGCATGTATTATGTCCGCGGTGACAGACTTCGAGTCGAGACACAAGCTAATCTCGAACGTTCCTTGTATCCCGAACCTCGGATCCAACTGCTTTTTCCCCCGTCCTAAACAACGTCCCGTTTCTGCAGATGCCTGGGCTCTGCTTTTTTCACCCTTTCGCCACGTTTTTCGAGCATTTTACGCTTCTCAACTGCTTCCATCCACCGCGACCCGGAAAAATTTATCATAAATTAATATTATCTGTACTTGAACAAGTCCATATATTAATGGCCAAAACGACACGCTAAAAGAAATAGATAAACTGTATTTTCTTGCTGGTATACACCTGTCATACTGAACTTTTTAAAGGGCAAAAGTAGAGAACTATTTAAAAAGAAAATCCTAAAATGATCAAAGTATATTGTCATCTTAATTAGAACCATAATTAAGCAATAAATGGAAAGAGCTACGTTTCTGATGCTCTTGATCAAAATCATGCCAAAAACAACCGACTGTTGGCTGATTGCGGCCCCATGGATCGTGATTCGAGCGAATTCAATCGTAGTTACCTTCAGGAAACAACCATACAACTACTGGTTATCCACAATGGTCAGAACGATTACCTTTTATGGTCGATCGATTACTGCCATACTTAGCAAAGAGAATTAGCTGCAAGTTACAACAGTTATAGCTCTCTCTCTAAATATGCTATGTATATTTAAAATTATAAAATCAATCCTTCTCCCAGATTTTCTTTCATTTTTAATGCATATCGAAGGATCAATGTCGTAAGAAATCGCTATTTCACTAATAGCTGATTTTATTTAAGTCCTCGATAGTGATATAGAAAGACCATATTTTCCATTCAAAATATTTATTTAAAATTTCATTTATTTATCGATAGTTTTAGATATTAAAGTGTCGAAACTAAAGAATTAGATTTGGAAATATGCAAGACGCGATGGCGATAAAACTATTTGTAATTTATGTGTCGCGGAATCTTTGTAACGTCCGAGCAGCTCATAAATAAATCTTCCAGTATAATGTATTTTAGTACTTGTTCAATATTAATAACCCACATATTCGTGTCCAAAGCGAACTCGAACATCCACCTATAATTTGTTTATCGACAATTTTAAATAACAAATTATGTTGGTTGCACAGTTTAGTACACATTCGGAAAAACTCTATCGGGAATGACAAAACATTTCAAAATTGCAATGGAATACCAAGACAACACAGAGGGATTCTAGAGACCAAAATAAGACGAAAATCAACAATACCAATTTCTTGATGGAGACTTCGTTAAAAAGTTATTAACAATTAAATTCAAAAATTTCAAATCTTTCTGGAAAAATTATTTTCGGTTGCGGGGGTCAATTACAATCATTTTTTATCATTAGACATACCCGTGAAATCCTGCCCACTTTCGAGAAAAAAAATAGAGAAGGTGTGAAATTATTCGACAAAATTAAAAAATTGAAAATCGTTCTAAAAAAATTATTTTCGGTTGCGGGGGTCAATTACAATCATTTTTTATCATTACACATACCCCCGAAATCGTACGCACTTTCGAGAAAAAAAATCGAGTAGGTGCTGAAATTTTTCGGTGAGAAAAAATATTTCAAATCGTTCTAAAAAAATTATTTTCGGTTGCGGGGGTCAATTACAATCATTTTTTATCATTACACATACCACCGAAATCGTACGCATTTTCGAGAAAAAAAATAGAGAAGGTGTGAAATTATTCGACAAAATTAAAAAATTGCAAATCGTTGTGGAAAAATTATTTTCGGTTGCGGGGGTCAACTACAATCATTTTTGGTGAATAGACATACCCCCGAAATCTTGCGCATTTTCGAGAAAAAAATTCAGTAAGGGCGGCACTTTAAACGTTAATAACTTTTTAACGAAGCTTCCATCAACAAATTGGTATTCTTGATTTTTGTCTTATTTTGGCCTCTAGAATCCCCCATTAAATATCAAGATCCTTAATCCAGAAATATTTATATTTTTACCAGAAAATTTTCTTCTAAAAAAATACTCTGTATCATAGGAAAAACAACCAATCACTGATTGTATAGTACGTATAATAGTTGTCTATTATTTACGTAGGAGATGGTAAGAACAGTTGCTTGTTCATATCTAAGAAAAAAGTTTGAAGCAATAAGAGTGGCGTGGAATTGTTGGTGAAGAAAACGAGTAACCGATCACCCTTCGCGAAGCGAACCACGCGACGCGGATGATGCAGGAGGGGTCATCGAAAGGCGTTCGTCAAACGTCAACGTGTAGCGGAGAGTGTGCGCTCACGGTCACGGAGCGGAGAGATAAGCGGCGTAGGTCAAGAGATCGCGAGTAGGTTTGGCGAAAAGGCAAGAGGTCGAAACGTACCTGTCATACGCCGTTCGTCCTTTCCTTGGCTGTCTTCTCCTTCCCACTCTTTCTCTCTCTCTCTGCCTGTTTTGTCAGGGCCATGCGTCATCGACGCAGAGTCGTTTGCGCTTTGGTAGAACGCGAACGATGCCGAAGAAAGACCGCACCAGGACCAGTGCAGACAGTAGCGAGCAAGCACCGTGTGCCGAGATATTTGGCGGGCTCGAAAATAGCAACAGCGTTGTCGTCCTCTATGGTACTTGCACTCTCTCTTCTTCTTCTTCTTCTTCTGCTGCTGCTGCTGCTGCTGCTGCTTCTTCTGCTTCTTCTTCTTCTTCTTCTTGGTCCGCGCGCCACTGGCTAGGCTCGCGACGCCCGGTAACTCGCTCGGTTGCTCCACCAGTTCTCACTTTTATATACCACGCGCTCGCTGCTGCTACTGCTGCTGCTGCTTGTTGTCACTTGACCGCTCTTCGATCCTCTGTCGTTCGGTCACCAGGTGCAATGTATCTTTGGATGCAGCGAGCATCACTCGCGACGCGATACCGTGACAAAAATTGTCCTAACTTGGACCTATCATTATCGAGATTCGTGACCTGGCAGTTGGCTCGTCGATATACGATCATCAATAACGCTGGTCATTCCGAGTCGAATACGCAGTCAGGCTAACCGCACTTTTAACATACCGCTAGCACCGATCCTGGCCAGCACGGGCATGTCTCATCGAAGCAAACCTGATAATGGTGAACGCGAACGGAGAACACTGGCTCCAAAGTCGCTGGAATCGTTCACCTGTCGCGATATCGTTCCACAGCTAACCAAGAAAATTTCGTGTATCGGCGTGTTCCATTCGATCCCTCGCGGTCTCGACCCTCGGATCGCACGTGCACGCGGCTCGAAACGCCGTAATCCCGGCGAACAAATCGAGAAAGAAAGAAACAGATCCTCGCGGCTCCGCGGTTCGCGCGCGACTGACCGAGGGCGAGAGTCGTTATTGGGAGCAGAGCGCAGAGCGCCGAGCGGTGAAGTCTGTTCGTCCCTCTCTCTCTCTGCAACGAACAGTCAGCCGCGTTCCGTCTCTCTTCGACCCGTTGCATCCCACCTATCTCGACGCTCGTCGCGCTAGTATAGTTGCTGGTTGTCGTTCTCGCTCCATCTCCCCCTCTTTCCCCGTCTCGAGGTCTCTCCTTCTAGGCGTGTCGGTGTCTCTGTCGGTTGACCGGGGATCGCGGTGGGGTTCTTCGTCGTTCGGTTTCACTCTCTCGTTCGGTCAGACGCTCACTCTCGGCTCCCGTTCGACGCGGAGCAGGCGCGAAACGAACGAAACCGAAACTTTAGCTCGGCTGTCGCCTCCTCCGGTCTCTTCCTGCGCTGCTCCCTCTTGCGCTCGCTCTGCCCTCTTCTCCCTCGCTTCTGCACCCTCGTCTCCGCGTCTCCGCGTCTCCGCGAGGCTACGCGTAGGCCTCGTTCGAGCCCGAAGACGCTGTCCGAAACTGGTTGGAGAGATGGACCGCCACTCGTTTCGGCATCGTAATCAACTGGCCAGACTGCTGTTCCACACGGTCGGGCCATCCCCTCCGCGATCCACGTTCTCACCCTACTTTTGCCCAACCCCTTCCCTTCTTTTCTGCGTTCCAGACGAATCTCGAACCAAGGGAATGAGTCCCCGATGCGCGCGCGTTTACGCGGCCCTACGAGATCGGGATCCGAATCCTGGCAGCTGCCACCATTCCTACCACGATCCCCCCTCTCTCTCCTCTTTTCAATGGATCCTATTGCCCGTTTTTGCGCGACTCTCCTAACTGTTTGCCCTTGAAATCTCTAGCGCGAGGCTCTCTTTAACCGAATTACGGGACTAGTCGCCGTACAGAAACCTCGGGCAAAAAAAACCGTAGAATTCGAGTGAAAGCGGCGTGTTGTAATGACGAGCATCGCCTCGACATCGCCTCGAAACTGACCGAAGTTCGCGTAAGGCTAGATCCACGATACGGTCACTCTACGATCAACAGGCCATTCTAGTCGAAACGTAAATTTTTTTCCGTTCGTCATACTTTGCCAAAAACTATGTACATATATGACGTTTATTTTTACCTGGGTTTTCGATCGTTCTTTTCTCACAGTGTGTAGAAATAGTCACAAATAGAAAATTCTTTATCAGACTAGTCTGACGATGGCACTAACTAATATAATACGAAGAAAGTTAATCACAAACTAACCTCTACTGATTATTTTTTTATCGTAGTCGTTTAAATATTTTGGTCCTCTATTTATTCGTGTATTTGTGGTTATGTTTTTCATTGTAAAATGTTCTATTACAATTACAACTATAACAATTTATATTTCTTATTGTAATACGAAGATGACTGAAATTATGAATTGAAAGATATTGAAAGGTTACAAGCACGAAATGTAATGAATCGATCGAGGCGCGCATTTGACATGCCTAACATAACCTAACATAACCTGATATCGAGGATCAGCGAATTTTTCGATTGTTTTTATTTCCAACGACTGTCGATCGAACGAAAGAGCGACGGTGAACGCAAAGGTACTACCGCGATGAAAGTTCTCGTAGAAAGTGCAAGAAAGTTGAGTGATTTCCTAGCTAAGATCAAATTACTTCCGATAGTACGGCAATGGAATTCAATTTCATTTTGTGTTCCCAATCGTAATCACTGATATTGTCCTTTGCGGTATTTTTTCAGACCGCAAGAACCGTGTTCGTTGGCTGTCTCTATTATCCGGAAGTTCCGAGCAATTTCGCCTTTGGATTCTACTCGAAGGTCCTTACGTAATTGCTAGCGTAACGAGACTCTTTCCTGCACCCAACAAACAAGTAGAAATTAACTCCTCCGAGAGGGGCGCGCGTAAAATGGCTCCAAAATGGCTTCCATTGTAACTTGAAAAGGTGATATAGAAATAAATCAATTTTATAGAATAGTGTTTTTAATTGTACCCCAAAATTCTAGACATTTTTCTCGAAACGATAATCTTCGATGTAAATTTGAAATTCCAATATATTAATTAGGCATAACAAATTTTTAATTATTCTATTTGTTAAATATTTATTATGTTATATGGAATGTTTAGCCATAAAATGAATAACCGTCAGCTAAAATTGTTGAATGTTTCTATTTTTTGAAATTGAACATTTTTATTAATTTTTTTGTTTTGTATGTATTAAGTAACGGGATAGGCAATGTATCATTGCACCTATACTAAAAATTATAAATTGCGTGAAATTTTTAAACCAATATGGCAGACAGGAAGTGAATCGAATCTCGAAGATGTTTTGCAATATTAGTGAATCGATTCGTGCGATGGTTAAAGTTTCGGGACAGGATGATTTCCAGCAACAAACATTTCCTCTGTTCCCACAATAACGTTGTCAATTGTCCCTTATCAACATTAATGCAACCTCCACTCGTAGAATATCGTGCACTTGCAGTTGCCAAGCGACATGAATGGATTCATTATAAACCATGCGAATCGGAGTTTTCGATATTCTTCGTCGGCGATGTTAATAAGACCAGACGTTAAACGGCATAAAATGGAAAGTGTTATTCGTGCGAGCAGCGAACGTGAAAATGAGATCGATTTCTCAATGTTCGAGTGTGTAGAACTTACGAGCTAAATAATTTATGCGAACACTCTACTCGCGACAATTTATTATATTCCTTCAATTTATTATATTTACCCGAATTTCGAAACGTACAATTATACCACACTAAAAATAGCAAATTAACGTTGATTGTTTTATCGTTAACGTACAATGTTTTTCAGCCTAGAATTTGCTACATTTTATTCGAAACAAAATCACAAGTATTTTTATAATAAAAGAGAATTTTTACCAGAAAATATTCTGTGTTTATTTATTCGAATCGATCAACTTCCACCATTAGGAACGTTATGAAAATTGATTAGATTTTCTGAAAGTATCCTTGAAAACATATTAACGTACATAAAACTTTAAGGAGAAAAGCTTGGTGCTCTATCGAAATAATGGAAAAATTTTCTTTGCATTTACAAAAAGTTAAATTATTTATTCAAGTGCATCGTCTGGCAAATTTCAACATATTTTAAAAATTTCAAAATTTTAATAAAAAGGAAATGCATTAAATTTGCATTGAACAAACGAACCCCTTTCACTTTTTTTGAAAATGAAAATAAAAATAAAATATTGTACGTTAAATTCGCATCGTTGATAGAATAAAACGTTGTTTGTATTCCTGATTGTGGTATTTTCTAAATCTCTGGTGACTAGCCTAATCATGGACGGGGACAATAGCGAGAAATAATAGCAGACGCACGAACCGCGTGCTCGTTCGACTCAAAATATTCGCAATAAAACGGACATAACTTTACGAGCCTTCTGTCTGCATCATGGCGCGATGGATTCGCGTGGCGATTGGCATTCAGCTCATCCTGCTGCGGCAAAATGCGTTCGTTCGTACACGCATACGTGCATCCCGGTGCACGTAACGCCAGCAAAACACGCGTCGACGTAACACACGCCGTATACAGGGTGTTCGGGTACAGGTGTTACAAAAATTAAGGGTTGATTTTACATGGTAAATCAACCATCACCAAATTCCATTTCAACCTTCCTCCACGAGTCATTAATCCCCTGAAAATGTACGATCGAGTCGTGCAAGTTACTTGATCTTACCACCACGAAAGCAGAATAGTTAACGTTTTTATCAATTTTATTTCGAATATATACTTAAAAAATTACTTTTTAAACCTTCGTAAAAATCTGTAAGTCGAATATGAAATTGGAAAAGCAAGCGTCGAGCTAATATACCGAGAATAAAAATAGATACGAGGATAGGAGAAGAGAGAAATCTAAGCAATAAAATGAATTAATTTTTTCATCTGGATCTTTCGTACTTTTTCATTTTAAATTTACTTTTTTGCTAAAATAAGCTTTTAAAATTTCAGGCGTCTGCAGTCGAACACCCTGTATACGTCCCTTTCATCCACACACGGTTCGATTTACGGGCAGATATGCGTCGCGACGCGACGCAACGCGGCGGCACGACGTGCGAGAAACCGACGGTACCGTTATACGAACACTGTCGTCAGAATCTTCTATAGACCGACGAACGGAACACGGTGGATCCTAGTCCGAACAACGACTGATCAAACGTCCAAACTCTTCGCCAGCAATATTGCAAAATTTTCACTTATTTCCGATCAAAGTTATTAACTATCATACACACGCAATCTTTTAAACCTTTTTTTCTCTTGGTTCCTTCGACCTTTAATAATAAAAAATACTGAAAATAAAACAACACTTGTACGAAATTAAAAATCTGGCAACTGGAAATGAACAGTGAAATGAATTTCAGGTCAAACATGGCCGCCGTTCACTGCGATCCCAGAATATTTCTTTAATGTTTAGTGAAAATAAAAGGAAACTTTCGAGTAAAATATTTTATATACCGTTCAGTATTGAAACTAAACTAGACCACTATGGTGTTATGTTATGAATATGTTGTTTAGAATATACAGTGAGTGTAAAAAGTATTCGTACTTCCTTGAATCGTGGACCTCGGTCTATTTAAAACTTTAGAAATTTCACTCAGTGTTTTACACTTATTATGTAAATTTATAACAATTTTCCTTTCTTCTTCAGAGGTTTCCTTGCGTTTTCGTCCCATTTTACTGATAATTTCGTTGATAATACTTAGGATACTACCTATACCGACAGCGTCACCAGACATACTGATGCTAAGTATGTTTACATATCATGGATTATCTTGTAATCGTTCTGTGTGGAATGTTACGAATCAAAGACTGTACGAATACTTATTACGCGTATATTTCACGCCAATTTACTGGAAATTTGTTAATATTTTCATAATAAATACAAACAAATAATTTGTTGTAATGACATTTGTTCCAGAGACCTCCAAGAACACGCATGCATGTTTTTGTTAACATACTTTTGTAATAAACAAAGTTCTGCAAAGTTTTTGTTCAAATTGACTAATGTACGAATACTTTTTACACTCACTGTATTTATCGATTAGTAACGTAATATATTGCAATCGTTATTTTTTCGAGTCCTTGATATATCAACGTTATTAAGTATGCTTGTGATCATGATCTTGTTGGAAATAGTAGTTTTCCCCAAGATTTAATTTTTCCACACTTTTTTTTAAGTTTTCTATCAAAATATTTAAACATACAAATTTATCCATAATACCGTCTATAAAAACTAGTTCTCCAAGTCTGGAGGAACTCGTACAACCCCATACTAATACACTACCACCCCCGTGTTTAACAGTCGAGACTATGTTATGCGAATCCCTAACTAACTCGGTATTACGCTTTCGCCATATTCTTATTTCACCATCAGATTTAAAAATATTAAATTTACTTTCGTCAGAGAAGAGTATTCTATTCCAAAATTCTAAATTACGTACGTTTTACGTACATTTCTGCAAACTCTAATCTGTTTTTTCGATTAATTTTGCTGATCAATGGTTTTCTTCTAGCCACTCTTGAATTGTGCACTTTTAAGAACTCCCTGGATAGTTACGGGATGTACATCTACCTTATTTTCACTTTTCATTTGTGCCGCTATTTCTCTAGAGGCAACTTTAGGATTTTTTTTTACAATCTTGCTAATTTTTCGTTTATCTCGTTCTGATCATTTCTGTGGACGACCACTTCGCGGATGATTGTTTACATTTTGTTCGTCAGGAAACCGTTTAACGATATTTGTTACGGTGAAACGACTTCTATTTACTATTTTAGCTATCGTAGAATATGAATTTCCCTCTTTTCATAATTTTAATAGAATGTTTCTCTCTGAAATTGTTGTTTCTCGTGTTTTACGATAGATTGTTGTGTTATTCGCTTTATTACAGGCAAACTTGGTAAGAAATAACAAATGAATATCAAATTGAATCTCGGGACACAATCCCTGGATACAACAGTGATGCCAATATTATAAATATTTACATAAGTGTTTCATAGAAATATTAAATTTATAAGTGTGCCAATACTTTTGTTTCGTCGAAAACTGTCCTCTGTGTATTTGTTACTATTTTTCATTATCACAAGTCTACTTAACCGTTTTATTTCGCGAGATACTTAAAGTTGAAACCTCAAACTTATATTTTATACCAAAAATAAAGCAGACATTGTGCTTTATTCACAGCTACATAACATTTTATTTGAAAATACGCTCTGTGCCAATACTTTTGTTCGGCACTGTATATGATGAAATATAATGCTTATATTATTGAGCAAATCGATTCAACCTTTCCTTTATACGTATATTCAAGAGTCCATTTTTTTAATCATCTTTCGTTGCACAAATAAAATGTAATATTTGAAAGTTAATTTCGAAAAGAAAATGAAATAAATTAATTTCTATTTTTTTAATCGTAGACACGAAATATCTCCTAAAATATTGGGGTACCTTTTATGGAAACAAAATCAGCGAATTCTATTGAAAAAGAAAATGCAATTGAACTTAATTTTTGTCCAGTTTTATTTGAAATCGAGTTATAGTCTGTTTCAGTTGACAGATCCTCTAAACGAACCACCGATATCATTACATTAACAGAGAATGAAATTAAATAGTTTTGATTAACTTATTTGCATCGTTCAGAAAAAGTAAAAGTATGTCTATCACTAAATTTTGTTTATTAAATTCAAGTACGACGTCCTAATGTTAAAAAATCGGGAGGAAATTTGCCCTGTATGTGTTTGTTATTATTTTTTATTATTACAAGTCTACTTAACCGCTTTATTTCGCGAGATACTTAAAGTTCAAACCTCAAACTTATATTTTATACCAAAAATGAAGAAGATATTATGCTTTGTTCACAGTTACATAACATTCTATTTGAAAATACGCTCTGTGCCAATACTTTTCACACACGGAACACAGAGTTGGACAAATTCAATTCACGATTAACGAATACAAATAGTTTGCTAAGTAGCCTTAACAATAGTTGCTTTTGCCCGTCTGAACGACGCGATTCTAGCTTATGAAATGAATTTTGCGTATCGAAAAGAACAAGGATGAAGGTGGTCGTTGAACGCCGTAACAATATTCCATAAAATGTGAATGCTATTCTTGTTCGATGATCTCTTTCTGCGAGTATCAATGCTCGTTCTTGAGTCACTTGACGGAACACGTGCAATCGCGGCCGATTATAATCCGTCGGTGGGAAAAAATTCCATATATTCAGGTCTTCGAGGAAGGCGGAACACGTTTTTAATAGTAGCCTGCACGTGAATCCTATTAACATAAATGAAAGGGCTGCGCTGCATTCTGCGGCGAATGGAGATTGACCTTCGTCAGGATAACATGACCTTGATATAGCTTCTATAAGAATCGATATACATTTGTGGTAAAGGTAGCCACGTTCTCCGACGAGTGAAAGGGCCTACGAGAGTGTCCGTGCCGCAATCCTTGCTACCGGTTCGAGATTTCGATCGATTCACACGGAGAAAATCGGATCGATCCATCGACTACCTACTATTATTTATTTATTTTACTTGGACGTCAAAGAATTCAATTTTAGATTACAATACAAACACCTATAAAATATAAACTAATAATTTAGCCACAAAATTATAGTATTTCCTTATAAAAAAAAAAAAAAAAACACCTTCCTTTATTGCTTACACAGAGTTGGGGCATTTGAAACAGGTTGCAATTTCAGACAAGATTGATTTTAGAAATTAGATAATCTGGTGACAATAATTTTCTAATAGGCGGAGAATCCCTGGGAAAAATTGTATTGGAAGATTCTAGAAGCCAAAATAAGACGAAAATCAAGAATACCAATTTGTTGATCGAGGCTTCGTTAAAAAGTTATTAACGTTTAAAATTAACGCAGCTGTTCGCAGATTGTCGTTCTACAAACGGAACTTTAAACGTTAATAACTTTTTAACGAAGCCTCGATCAAGAAATTGATATTCTTGATTTTCCTCTTATTTTGGTCTCTAGAATCTCCCATTAAAATTTTTCCTCGAGGTGGCAGAACACCCCTGTATATGAAGGTTAAATTTGTTTTTTAGAATCTCATTTTACGTAACAAAAGAGTGTATAAAGTAAAATAATAGACAACAATACCGTAAGCTTCTACAAACATTGATTTCAGTGAAAAATCGAATAAATTATTGCTGCACAGAATACTTTTTTAATCTTTAATTTGATGAAAACTGTCAGAAAAAAAATTCTAACTTTGTGCCTTATGTCCCTTATTTTCCACTTCTCCCAAGAGCACGCTTATTTCAGATTTTTAAATAGAAAGGCGTTTCTCGTTTCTCGTACGATTTTTCGTGAAAACATATTCAACGGGGGGTGGGGATGAGGGGCCAAGACGAGCTTGACGCTAAAGATAGCACGACAACAACAGGAGAATTAATGGCGGCTCCTCTGTATCAATTACGCGCAGTATAATATACCAGGAAACGTCGAACAATTATTACTGTCTGGCCCACATATTACACCGAGCTGCCTGCAACGTTGTTCACCGTCTCGTTGACCACTTGCCTTCATTGCACTCGTCGAAGGTTCACAATTTTTCTCGCTACTAAACATATCGAAAGTTTTCCACAAAATTCGAAACATACCAAATGCTCGGAATTTAGAAGGCCCGAAAATTGGTGAAGTTTTCGAAAAAGTAGCTCCGCGTATAAGTGTAATGGTGAGAGAAAGTATAGTTGAAAATTACGCCTTTAACGATATTAGAATTGGGTGAAAAACCAGTACTCTTTACAAGTAAAAGTGAAACTTTATTATATGGTTTGGAAGGACGTCTGGAAGGATAGAAACCATTGCCTGCATCGTGTTTATTTCCCTGACAAAGACAGACCCAGGCCCCTGGGCCCCTGGGCCCGATGGTGCCAATATGGTCTTCGTACGCAGACGATGGACAGTGTTTCTCACTGTTATTTATTAATAATCCAACAAACAATTAAAAATCATCGAAATCGGCGAGGAACCACTCTTTCGAAAGCTTCACCCAATTTCTGGTTTCGTAGATCCTTTCGTTCAGGAAAGTATTAAAGTATAACAACTTAAAAATTCAATGAACGATGTAACAAATCCATCATTTGAACAATAAAATGTTTAAGTCAATGGTAGAACGTTGTGCCAATGTAAAATAATTATCTGGAATAAAATATAGAAAAATGTTGCACCAATTAAAAAGATTAGATCAAAATATGTAGTCCCTAAACAGGATTCATGTTTCTTCTGTAGCAATTTTTTCTATCTTTTGTTTGAGAGAGGCTACAGTAACGTTTCACGTACACTCTTAATAAATAACATTCTATTTGGATTTTTGCACAGTGAAACTAGTAAATATTTAACATCCTCGTCTATTGATTATCTATTTCGAAAATATGAGGAATGAAATGTGAAATCAAAAACAAGAGTCCCTTTAACGTTTGCTTAAATTTCTATTGACTATAATACTAGATATGTATCTTGGCTTTTTTTTCGAACCTGAAATGAAAATTAGAATAACATAGCAATTTGGTCAAAATGCTGGTTACCGTAGTGCAGAGACTAGAGAATACCGAGAGAAAAATTCGAAAAAAGTTCGTCGAAGCCATATGTACAGTGCCGAACAAAAGTATTGACACCAGAGCGTATTTTCAAATAAAATGTTAAGTAACTCTAAACAAAGCATAATATCTTCCTTGTTTTTGGTATAAAATATAAGTTTCAGGTTTGAACTTTAAGTATCTCGCGAAATAAAGCGGTTAAGTAGACTTGTAATAATAAAAAATAATAACAAACACATACAGGGCAAATTTCCTCCCGATTTTTTAACATTAGGACGTCGTACTTGAATTTAATAAACAAAATTTAGTGATAGACATACTTTTACTTTTTCTTTACGATGCAAATAAGTTAATGAAAACTATTTAATTTCATTCTCTGTTAATGTAATGATATCGGTGGTTCGTTTAGAGGATCTGTCAACTGAAACAGACTATAACTCGATTTCAAATAAAATTGGACAAAAATTAAGTTCAATTGCACTTTCTTTTTCAATAGAATTCGCTGATTTTGTTTCCATAAAAGGTACCCCAATATTTTAGGAGATATTTCGTGTCTACGATTAAAAAAATAGAAATTAATTTATTTCATTTTCTTTTCAAAATTAACTTTCAAATATTACATTTTATTTGTGCAACGAAAGATGATTAAAAAAATGGACTCTTGAATATACGTATGAAGGAAAGGTTGAATCGATTTGCTCAATAATATAAGCATTATATGTATTTCATCATATACAGTGCCGAACAAAAGTATTGGCACAGAGCGTATTTTCAAATAAAATGTTATGTAGCTGTGAATAAAGCACAATGTCTGCTTTATTTTTGGTATAAAATATAACTTTGAGGTTTCAACTTTAAGTATCTCGCGAAATAAAACGGTTAAGTAGACTTGTAATAATGAAAAATTGTAACAAATACACAGAGGACAGTTTTCGACGAAACAAAAGTATTGGCACACTTGTAAATTTAATATTTCTATGAAACACTTATGTAAATATTTATAATATTGGCATGACTGTTGTATCCAGGGATTGTGTTCCGAGATTCAATTTGATATTCATTTGTTATTTCTTACCAAGTTTGCCTGTAATAAAGCGAATAACACAACAATGTATCGAAAAGCACGAGAAACAACAATTTCAGAGAGAAAAATTCTATTAAAATTATGAAAAGAGGGAAATTCATATTCTACGATAGCTAAAATAGTAAATAGAAGTCGTTTCACCGTAACAAATATCGTTAAACGGTTTCCTGACGAACAAAATGTAAACAATCTTTCGCGAAGTGGTCGTCCACAGAAATGATCAGAACGAGATAAACGAAAAATTACCAAGATTGTAAAAAAAATCCTAATGTTGCCTCTAGAGAAATAGCGGCACAAATGAAAAGTGAAAATAAGGTTGATGTACATCCTATAACTATCCAGGGAGTTCTTAAAAGTGCACAATTCAAGAGTGGCTAGAAGAAAACCATTGATCAGCAAAATTAATCGAAAAAACAGATTAGAGTTTGCAGAAATGTACGTAAAACGTACGTAATTTAGAATTTTGGGATAGAATACTCTTCTCTGACGAAAGTAAATTTAATATTTTTAAATCTGATGGTGAAATAAGAATATGGCGAAAGCGTAATACCGAGTTAGTTAGGGATTCGCATAACATAGTCTCGACTGTTAAACACGGGGGTGGTAGTGTATTAGTATGGGGTTTTACGAGTTCCTCCAGACTTGGAGAACTAGTTTTTATAGACGGTATTATGGATAAATTTGTATGTTTAAATATTTTGAAAGAAAACTTAAAAAAAAGTGTGGAAAAATTAAGTCTTGGGGGAAACTACTATTTCCAACAAGATCATGATCCCAAGCATACTGCTTATATTGTCCGGCAATGGATCGTTTTTAATACACCCCATACATTGCCAATCCCTCCTCAATCGCCGAATTTAAATCCGATTGAACACATAATGGAATGAGTTAGACAGAAGGATCTGAAAACACCTTATTCAAATAAAGGAGCAATTAAAAGATGCACTTATGAAGGAATGGAACGAAATAGGTTCAGAAGTAACACAAAATTTAGTACATTCGATGCCTAATCGGTTACAAAGTGTAATAAGAGAAAAAGGATTACAAACAAAATATCAATTTGAATATTGTATTATAAAATAGTAAGTGTGCCAATACTTTTGTTTCGTCGAAAACTGCCCTGTATGTGTTTGTTCTTATTTTTTATTATTACAGGTCTACTTGATCGCTTTGTTTCGCGAGATACTTAAAGTTCAAACCTGAAACTTATATTTTGTACCAAAAATAAGGAAGATATTATGCTTTGTTCACAGTTACATAACATTTTATTTGAAAATACTTTGTCTGTGGCAATACTTTTGTTCGGCACTGTATGTGTTTATCGGTAGCCATAATTTCTATCGGAGTTTCGAGCTCGATAAAAAGGTCGTTGTGTGATCTATCGATCGGTATTTGTCTGACGGAGTATGGAGGTGCAGTGGTAAACGAAGTAAACGACTGCAAGGACGTGAATATGTGTAGTACCGCGTGCCCTCTATTTAGATTGGTCGAAGCGCGCGCAACAATTAATTTGTTTATCGATAGAAACGGCATCGTAGACCTAGGCGAACGTTCATTGGGCCCGAATGAAAGCGATTAAGCACACGCGACAAAGGGAATTATGTCTGCGCGTCAAATGACCCGTCGCGTCGGCCATCGATGGCGTGTACATTACTATTTTTACGCTCGCGAAAATACTTTGGACCCCGTCGTGTTTACGTATCGCAGCTGTATCTTCCGCCGCGGATGATTTTCTGTTGTTTTTCAGCACACGTTGCGTGCCCGGCGTTTCACAATGTAACGCCTCTTATCGCGCTGTTGCGCTGCAATACTCCAATTTGAACGATCGCCGATAATTTAGTCGGTCATCGAGACGGTTTAAAAAAAGAATACGATAAGGAGTCGGAGAGATCGCGAATCCAAATACACGCATACGACCTTCGGTGCAAAAAATTATCGCGATAAAACCCAGTCAACGTTTCGCGCCGTACGATGGGGAAAAAATTCATCAGAAGTTCGAGGAAATAAATATTACTTATATTAATTTTTTCTTATCTCTAACTATTTTCTAATAATAGGGAAACCTGACTAAAACGTGCTACTTGCTATTTCGAATTTACATAAATAACGATGAAATTTTTTTATTTCCCTTTTCATCGAATCTTCCATTTTTTTTCAATAATTTGCTTCTTCGAAAAATGTGTTTTTTTCTCACAGTGAAGGAGCAGATTCTGGAATAAATACGATGATCCACCCTGCTCTGCACCAATCGCGAATAATGTTTCGTTTAATGTTTTTATCAGGGAGCAGTTCGAAACACACACACACACACACACATGATACACAGGGCTCAGATTCTTATCTGACGTAGTCACAGCAGCAGTAGCAACGCATTGCAACGCGAAATTACGACATCTTATCGCAAATTCAAAGGAATGCATTTATCGTTCGGGCCCCGTGATTTGTATTACGAGCGCGCAAATAATTTTCAAACGCAGATTACTAAAATCGAGTTCCAAAACATCCCCTAAATTACGCCATTTTGTAGTAGGAGATTGTGTGTCGTTTCAGGAACTCCGCATAAGTCAATTTTCCTAAAATTACGAAAAGTTACTTATCTAAATATAGATCGTTTCTCAGAACTTTATAAATAAGTATATTTTTTCATGTTTTGTCTACGTATTAAACAAACAATAGGTAACAATATAGATATGTTGTAAGTGTATTAGGTTTTTACTCAAACTTTTCATCACCTTTTCTTTTAAATAAAAAAAAAAGTAATAAATTTTTATACTAGAAAACTAAAGCATAAACAATGGTATACAAAATAGAAAAATTACAATATCGTACTAATTTTTTTATTTCACTAATATAAAGCTGTTATTCTTATCTTAAAGACTGGAAAATGTTGGCTTACTTACGAAATTAGCTGTAAGTATGTCCATGCTTTCATGACTTACCTGAAACAAAAAGAAAAACGTGGAATTAATAATTAAGTATAACAATTTTAACGTGAATTGAATCAAGGGTACGAAATGTTTTAACATTGGAACATAGTTCATTTCACACTACACTGATTGGCTGGTTAAACTTCCAAGTAAATTAATCGATATAAAAATGAGGATACTTGTAAACATCATTGGAATCAAACGAGATCAAAATACAGAGTGTAAAATGTAAACAAAAAAGTTAAAATGTAAGTGGGATAACAATTATAAAATAGATTATGATCATTTATAGATGAATTTGCTTGTAAATGGGTGTAAAGTGTTGTAAAAAGAATTAATAAATAAAATAAAATAAATTGTAAAATTTTTTGTAAAACTAAATTAATTTTATTCAAGTTAGATTTCCTGTAATATTTGAAAAATTTCATTACGTATTCTGCGTGCTCTGAGAAAATTTCTTTGTTCATATTTATTGTACGAAAAAAAAGTTACCAGAAGGAATGATTTATCTTGAAAAAGATTCCATTTGTGTCGAATTTATTTATTACGATAAGGAATATTTCTGGTTGGTGGCTGCGTTGAAATGGTGACAAGTAAACATCGACAAATACACCTATCTTGTCGATAATGCTTCTCTTATATCAAGATATTAATTAATGTCAATTACACGGAACCGTTTATTGGTTCAATCAATAAATCTATTACGTAATCTCGAACTGGATATAAATTGCCTGGAGCGTGCATACCGATAGAGAAACAAGTATAATAGGTAGATCGATAGGATTTTCAGTGAACGAACCGTTCGAAAGTAGGTGTTCACTGTGTTAAACAGCCATCCAACCCTCTAGCCAGCCCGGCGATTGCTCCGTTTTCGTTATTTGCGATCACGATGAATCGTCATCGTCCAGATCGGTCGGATCCAACGACTTCATTGGGAAATGAGACATTGTGCTGGCCTAGATATCAATGCAAATGCGTTTCGCGGCTTCAGTGCGTACGTCGCGACGCTTCAACAATCACGGAGAGTTCAAACGCGTCGATATTCTGCGTCTCGTTTTGTTAAAAAACAATCATCGCTACTCTCCCAGACTATCACACTCGATTACTAACACACTCTGACACAAACTGTTCGAATAATTCAATTACACCATCTTCCAGAGATCATTTCAGCCATTTATTTTTAAAGTGGCCTAACTCCATTTTTCAATTTTTTGCAGTTACCATGGTTACACGTAACGTTCATCCTGGAATGGAAAACGTCTTTTCACTCGATAACGAACGATGCTTGTTAAATTTGATATAGTTGCGGTTTGAAAATAACGATTGGTCTATCGCCAAATTGAGATGTTGGATCCCGGGTTGCGAGATTAAGATACTTTACCGAAGAGACTGGTGGGTTTATTAGATCGTTACGTCAAGTACAAACTTCAGAGATCCGACCCGAGTCCAAAAATGTGCGTCGTTTATATGAGCCGTTTATTTTGAAAGTGACCTAACTCCATTTTTCAATTTTTTCCCGGTTACCATGGTTACATGTACAACTTCGTGTTATTTATCGGTAAAGCATTTCAGGTTGCTTATATTCCGGGCAAATACGATCATTCTTGACACATAAGTTTTCAGAGTTAGTTCAATAATTGAACCGTGTAGTTTGAAAGTGGCCCAACTCCATTTATACTTAAATCAAGATATTTACTATTGATAATGTCGGAAAGCAGTGATGAAGGTAATTTTAATTAATTAGTATTTACAAGTTAACCTCAGTTTTTAGACAATTGCGCGAGTTGAATAACCAGTACGTTTAATTAATATAAAACTTAAAATTTAATATTAAATTTTAGAAATTATTTCACCCATGGGGAAGAACGGAACAAGACTATTTAGTTCAGGTAGTGAAGAAGAAATAGTAACTAATGATTTAAAAAAAAAATCGAAAAAGAAACAGAATTATAGAACAATATTCGTCTTCAGGGGGTGAAGATACGAACAATAATGGAGAAAAGATCGATGAATCATACATCGAAAAAGTGCGAAAGATTAAACGGAATTCAGGAAAAAGATATTGTACTCAAATCGGAAATATTGTACTTGAAAAGATTTTCGAAAACAAAGATTGCCGTTGTCGGAATGCTTGCACAAAAAATTACGACGAAGAAGAAAGAAAGAATATTTTTGAGAAGTTTTGGGGTTTGGGAGATTTTAACAAAGAAAATGTATTGCTTTACGAAGCTGTCCAGCGCAAAATTGTGGAACGAAGACGTCCAACAAACGGAAAAGGTTCGCGAAGAAATTGGAGTTTTAAAGATATGTAAAATAAATTCAGTATTGTTTTTTTTAATTTGAAGCATCTTAAATTATGTTGAATGGACTTGGGCACCTTCGAATTTTATAATGAATCTGGTTGTTAATTTTGAAAGTGGCCTGACTCCATTCTTGATAAGAAAACGCATATTATTCGCTTAATAATTGCCAGTATTTTAATAGGAACTATAAATTTAACACCCTTAGATACACTTAAGCGGTATGATTCATTAGTATCCTATACGTATATTTTGAAATTCATTGAAACGCAAACCCTTAAATATCTCGATTTGAAGATAAATGGGCTTAGGCCACTTTCAAAATAAACGGCTCATTTAAAACTTGCGTTTATTGGCGATAGACACTATTTTAGATCTCTCCCTCCGTTACTACCATTTATCCAAATTTCGCCACGTGTTATTAGCTAGCCAATCGTCGTCAGATCAAGAGTTTTTATAGTTCACAGTATCACCACTAGGGGCATGGAACTATATTGTACGATGAAAATGGAGGTATAGATTGACCAGTAGCATATTTTATTTTATATGCATTTTTAAAAACTTCCTAATTATCAGACGTTAATTTTGAAAGTGGCCTAACTCCATTCTTGATAAGAAAACGCATATTATTCGCTTAATAATTGCCACTATTTCAATAGGAACTATAAATTTAACACCCTTAGATACACTTAAGCGGTATGACTCATTAGTATCCTATACGTATATTTTGAAATTGCAAACCTTTAAATATCTCGATTTGAAGATAAATGGACTTAGGCCACTTTCAAAATAAACGGCTCATTTATTCTTCAATAATTAATATACGGATGTAAATAAATGTTTCTCGTCTTCTGCATCGCCGATGAAGCATCGAAATATAATATTTCTTCCACTATACCGAACATGAAAATTGTAGATTTTAAGGGGCCATTCCTTACCTTGTAGGCACGAAAAATACATGTTTCTTTGTGATTTTTTGTTGCGGGCTATTTTAAAGAGCGATTAATTCCGTATTTTGTAGATACATTTATTATATATTTAGCTATATTTACGAATTTTTGCAACGCATAATATCTATCGATTACGCTGTTTTTGTTGATCAACAAACAACAATTTTTACAAACGGCCTGTGTATGCGATATCTTGCGAACAAGTTATCCGAAATCCAAAAACCAACGATATTCTTAATGTAGATGAGTGTGGTTATAGCATGAACTAGGATCTTTTCAAAAAATGGCAAAATGGCAGCTATTTTACGAAAAAATACTGAATATTTTCATACATTCGGTAGCAATTATCCTAGTTTATGCTATAGGCAGACCAGTTCTAAAGATACTTAACAAATTTCAGGTTGAAAAATGTAGTTTCGAGAGAAACAGCTTTAAAGTTTCACGTCCAGTTGTTCTAGCTGCGCGCTGTACATTTCAGCAGGCTATAACTTGGTTAGTTTTTCCGAATTTCAATGTAATATTTGGTAGATATATTTTCGAGGCTACTTACTAAAAGAAAATGGGGAAAAAATTCAATTTTTTTTAATCCCAAAAAGTAGAAAGGCAACTTAAAGCTATTTCATTTTTAGCTGAATGTGAATTTCAGGTGAAATTTTCACGCGTTTAAGGAATAAAGCGGAGGAGTGAAAGGAAGGGGACTGCTCTGTTGAGCTGAGCTTGAAATCGTAACATTTTTTAGATGTAGGTGTAATTAGTAAATCGATCGATCGATGGTGTGTATGGGAGGCTGGCAGAGCGAGAAAGGATTCCATCCAAGTGACGGACCGATCCCTGACACTGTTCGTGATATCAGCCAACACACGAGATCGCTGGCAGTCTATTGGAAAATTAGATCCAATCTAACGCGCGGAGCGGCAGTCTCACGCTCGCGCGCAGACAGAATTTATGAAACGTATTTCATCCGTGTAATCTCGTAACGCTACAATAGAACGGCGAGGCCATACCGTGGAACGAGGAAGAGCACTGACCCTTCAATGCGGAAGTGATTAAGCGCGCATAACGTTTAATGGCATATATGGATTAACCCGATTAACTTATTCATCGAAGAGCAAACCAAGATGATCGAAGAGTGGGAGATAAAGAGGGCAGAGCCTGACAGAGATCGCGATCCGATTCGTTCGAAGGGCATCACGTGAGTCTCTCCTAAACTCTCTGATTAATTTCAATTCCCATGCTCGATCGTATGTCCACCCCGATAACGCTCTCTGCAAAAACAAGGTATCGATAACAACAACCTATTCCTATCGGTACATTAAATGCATCGATAATATCCTATTTCGAAACCCATTTAAAACTCATTTCTTTTTCATTTTATTTTGTAAGCAACCTTTAGCTTTGTAAGAATGAATGCGGTTATATTATGTGAGAGTTTCGATTGAAGGCATTGCCGACTATGTGTGTGTATTAGAAGTTGTTCATTTTATTAGTTAATCGTTTGTTAATAATAATTTAGTTGGTTACGTTCGAGCCAGCTTTCTGTACAAAACATTGAATTTAGATATTAAAGGGAAAATATCTTACAATTTAATAATATCAATTAATTATAATTATATTTTATAATCGCTCAAGCAATTCTATAGATGCAAAATGTAATTTTAAATAATTTCTACAATTTTAAAATCCTTCTTATTATTCCAAATATAACGATACCTTTTTTTTATAATAAAGAAGGTTTCATTTCAAGTGCACATTTCAGTTCCTATTTTTTTTAAATTTCAATATTAATATTCCAAAAATCAAAATGCCTTATACTACGATTTATTAAATTCTTTTTTCATTCATAGTTAACGTTTACATCATTAATATCGTTATAGCGTTTATTAAATTTTATCCTCGTTATCGTGACTGAAAAGTAACCTGTTTGTCTCTATACACTTAAATTGTTCTTGAAAATTTCCTTTATTTTCAAGAAATAAGAAATAAGTCATGATAATACTTATTTCTCGCGGGAGAGTGTGCGTATGCGCAATAAGCGTGAAAATTTGCGACTACATTTCACTTTGATATTTCTCAAATTTCCCAAACTTTGTACGATATATTCGCTTGCTATGAAAGTTAACGACTTTATAGGAATACGAGTAAATTAAAATCATTATGGCTATTTGCTCATTACAGCCTCACTATATCCGTGATAGTCGTAATCAAGTTAGAGCATACATCTTGCAAATTAACCAATTCTTATCCATCGTATCGTTTTCGATGCGCGTTAGTTTCGTATAATATACCGTGATTACAATTGTGTTTTCTTTTTATCAACTATTCTTCTTTAAGACTTTTTCAGGTTCATTAGTTGCAATTACGTTCAATACGACTTTTCCAGACGATAATAGAACAAGTTTGAGAAATCACTCTACGTTCTACGGGGCGTAAATCGTTCGTTAAATCGTGGAGATGATTCCTTGCATAGAAATTAATCGAAAATGTAGAATAAAGTTTAATTCACACGGGGCTTCTTTTTTCACGAAAATCGAGTTTTTCAATTTGTTGGCTCGCATTCTTACTTCCACTTCAAGCGGGATGCGATATTAGTTTAATAAACAGTAATAAATAGTAAGATTCGGAGATTCCGGAGCCCAAAATAACACGACAATCAAGAATATCAATTTCTTAATTGAGGCTTCGTTAAAAAGTTATTAAAAAATTTCAAATCTTTCAGAAAAATTTATCTTTGGTCACGGGGCTCAATTACAATCATTTTTGGTCATTTGACATACCCCCGAAATCCTATCCATTTTCGAGAAAAAAATTCCCTACCGAAAATCTAATTGGGTGCCTAAAATCGACGAAAAAAAAAATTTCAAATCTTTCTGGAAAAATTATATTCGATTGCGGGGGTCAATTGCAATCATTTTTGGTCATTAGACATAACTCCGAAATCCTATCCATTTTCGAGAAAAAAATTCCCTACCGAAAATCTAATTAGGTGCCTAAATTCGACGAAAAAAAATATTTCAAATCGTTCTGGAAAAATTATATTTAATTATAGGTGTCAATTACAATCATTTTTGGTCATTAGACATACCTCCGAAATCGTAACCACTTTCGAGAAAAAAATTCGAGTAGATACTGAAATATTCAGACGAAATTAAAAAATTTCAAATCACACTAAAAAAATTATATTTAATTATAGGGGTCAATTACAATCATTTTTGGTCATTTGACATACCCCCGAAATCCTATCCATTTTCGAGAAAAAAATTCCCTACCGAAAATCTAATTAGGTGCCGAAATTCGACGAAAAAAAAAATTTCAAATCGTTCTGGAAAAATTATATTTAGTTATAGGGGTCAATTACAATCATTTTTGGTCATTTGACATACCCCCGAAATCCTATCCATTTTCGAGAAAAAAATTCCCTACCGAAAATCTAATTAGGTGCCCAAATTCGACGAAAAAAAAAATTTCAAATCATTCTGGAAAAATTATTTTTGGTTGCAAGGGTCAATGACAATCATTTTCGGTGAATACACATACCCCTGAAATCCTAACCATTTTCGAGAAAAAAATTCGAGTAGGTACTGAAATATTCAGACGAAATTAAAAAATTTCAAATCGTACTAAAAAAATTATATTTAATTATAGGGGTGAATTGCAATCATTTTTGGTCATTTGACATACCCCCGAAATCCTATCCATTTTCGAGAAAAAAATTTCTTACCAGAAAATCTAATTCGGTGCCTAAAAACAAAGAAAAAAAAAATTTCAAATCATTCTGGAAAAATTATTTTTGGTTGCAAGGGTCAATCACAATCATTTTCGGTGAATACACATACCCCTGAAATCCTAACCATTTTCGAGAAAAAAATTCGAGTAGGTACTGAAATATTCAGACGAAATTAAAAAATTTCAAATCGTACTAAAAAAATTATATTTAATTATAGGGGTGAATTACAAGAACTTTTTGCCAATAGACTTATCCCGAAATCGTACTCACTTTCGAGAAAAAAAAATCTAATGTGAGACTAATGTGAGTCCCCCTCAGGGAGTGCTAAAAATCGTCCCTGAACAGCAACATTCCCGTTGAACCGAGTAATAGAAGTTCCATATTTCCAATCAACCCTTGACCATAACGAAATATGGAAACTTGAATCGTTTATAAAGCAAAGCAGCAGTAGGGGTTGCAGAGCAGACTAAGGAAACGAAGCAAATCGCGTACACGTTCAGGCAAATGTCTAATTGGGCCGAAAGTATTATTGAAAATGGCCCCAGGTTGAGAAACCAAAGGGGATCAAGATTTCCTCGGGATGCTGATGGACTCGGGATTTCCACGCAGAGTCTCCCGAATCGTTCTTAATTGCTGCGACCTTTGCGTGCACCGCAGGATGCGCCGCTGACCCTGGCTCAATATATTTCATTTGTCCCTTCCGAGAAGGCAATTATGCCTGAATTAGTAAATTAGTCGTGGTTTGCCACTCTGTATTGTTGAAACTCGATTGGAATATCTGTAACTTCCACTCGTCTCTTTGTAGCCGAGCAGCAATGTCAGCTGTCTGATCAACAGCAAATGCATGCGAACGCATGCGTTATCGTTCTATCTCGACAAGATATGTACATACATGCGATCCACAAATCGTGTCGAGGACGCGTAGTACTTTTCCGCGTAAAGTAATCAGAAGCATCGCTGCTCGCGAAGACAACGTGCAATCGATGCTTTCAGAATCATAATAGAAACAGAATGCTCCATGAAAAACGACAACTAGTGTGTTTCATAATTAAATCATTTTTCGAAACTTTAAAATTTCATTATTATAGGGACGAAACTTTTATTTCAATTAGAAAATCATTTTTTTAGCTGCCTTTTAGTGCACTTTACATTTGCTGTGGTATGTCTATTAGATTTTAATTTTTTTAATTACATTGTATAACATACATGAGGAATCTTTTATATTTTATTCAAGTTTAGTCATATAAATCAATATAATACTGTCAAAACAAACAAATTTTACTAAAAGATATTTCTAAGATCAATGTCGTTTTGTTATTCAAAAAATGTCAGAATAATAACTATAACTTGAATGCATCCTGGATATAATATTTATGAAAAAAAGAGCTGACTATGTTTAATAACACATTAAGAATACTACTTATAGTATATATAAGTATATAGATAGGATTTCGGAGGTATGTCTAATGACCAAAAATTATTGTAATTAACGCCCGCAATCGAATATAATTTTTCCAGAACGATTTGAAATTTTTTTTTTCGTCGAATTTGGGCACCTAATTAGATTTTCGGTAGGGAATTTTTTTCTCGAAAATGCGTAGGATTTCGGGGGTATGTCAAATGACCAAAAATGCTTGTAACTGACCCCTGCAATTGAAAATAATTTTTTCAGAACGATTTGAAATTTTTTAATTTTGTCTAGAAATTTCAGTAGCTACTCGAATTTTTTTCTCGAAACTGCGTAAGATTTTGGGGGTATGTCTTTTGACCAAAAATGCTTGTAACTGACCCCTGCAATTGAAAATATTTTTTCCAAAACGATTTGAAATTTTTCAATTTCGCCTAAAAATTTAAGCACTTACTCGAATTTTTTTCTCGAAACTGCGTAGGATTTCGGGGATATGTCAAATGACCAAAAATGATTGCAATTGACCCCTGCAACTGAAAATATTTTTTCCAAAACGATTTGAAATTTTTTTATTCGTCGAATTTGGACACCTAATTAGATTTTCGGTAGGGAATTTTTTTCTCGAAAATGGATAGGATTTCGAAGGTATGTCTAATGACCAAAAATTATTGTAATTGACCCCTGCAATCGAATATAATTTTTCCAAAACGATTTGAAATTTTTTTTTCGTCGAATTTGGACACCTAATTAGATTTTCGGTAGGGAATTTTTTTCTCGAAAATGGATAGGATTTCGGAGGTATGTCTTTTGACCAAAAATGCTTGTAACTGACCCCTGCAATTGAAAATATTTTTTCCAAAACGATTTGAAATTTTTCAATTTCGCCTAAAAATTTAAGCACTTACTCGAATTTTTTTCTCGAAACTGCGTAGGATTTCGGGGTTATGTCTATTCACCAAAAATGATTGCAATTGACCCCTGCAACTGAAAATATTTTTTCCAGGAAGATTTGAAATTTTTTATCTTGGTCTTATTTTGGCCTCTAGAATCTCATTAAAATTTTGTCACAGCGGTGGTCGAACACCCTGTATAATATTAATTTGTGTAAAAATATTGTGTTCCCAGTGTTTTAAATTCGTTTGTATAAATTATATTGTTTTTATATTTGTTTCAAATGCGATTCTCTTTATAAGATCCTACAGTATAGTAACAATATCTAACAAAGTGGATGAAAATTTGTTATAAAAAAAATTCTCTGCCCAAACTGTCCGTGTTTAGAGAAAGTCGCGATAAAGAAACGTTTACGAATGTGAATCGAATTATTCGCGTCGGGTGACACTTAAATAAAGTATCCTGCCGTGACGTTCGGTTCGCGCTGCTTAGAATTTAACCTTAATTCGACATTGAAATGCACATCTTGTCCAGCTGCATTTATATGTATGAAAGTTCGCGTCGCGCCGGCAACGATCGGGTATCGGGCACTCGAGATAGATTGAATAGACAAATTTCGATCGACCTCGTTTTCTAAAGGCAGCACCGACCGCCATTTTTTCCGTTCTCTCCGTTACAGTGAAATCATCGTCGCTCGATCGCGACGAAAAATCGAAATTCAATCGTGTTTGTCGATAGGCGGTTAGGTAACGTGTCTGGTGGCATCATTTGTTAAGGCACGAGGGGACCCAGATACAACTTCTTTTCACCTATAGTCTCTGTCAATTTTATTTCCTTTTTTTATGTTTATAATATTTTTTTTTTTTTTTTTAAATTAACTATTTAGTACATTTTTAATCGAATGGGATATCTAGATATTGAACATTCTTCTATTATACTGAAATAAGACACTCGCAAAGTGAATTTGAGGCAGCTGGTTAGTATTTGTTTGAAATAAAATCCTGAAAAGAGGTAAAAACTATTGAAAAAAAGTAAGTAATAAATATGATAAATTGAATCGGAATGTGTTGGATCGACTGTTGTCGACTGCACGTCGTTGAAGGGTTAAGAAGCGATTTGTGGCACGCTGTGTAGAACCGACACGCTGGCCGGCTGTTTTCGCCTTGTTTTCGAATTTCTCAGTCGGTCGAACTTGCTGAATTATTGATGAGCCCGATTGGCTATGCTTCGACGTAAAGAATTCAGATATTATTCGCTTACAGCCGGCGTGAGCCACGATCTTAACGTCAACGAGCGTCGTCCATCTTGACCAAAGTCCGGCAGGGCTGGTGATTTCCGGAGATGATAACGAGTGCGTGGCTAGCTGGTGACAGAAAACTGCGGGAAACGAATGCGTCTCGGAATTTCGAATGGAATGTTAATCGACCGCGCGTGTATTTCGAGCCGAACATGTCAAAGCCGCTGGGGAATAAACGTTAACCTCTGACACAACATGGAAAGGGTGGTCCAAGGATTCCCAGACCTGACAGCTTTCCGTAAAATTCCTTGATATTTCATACCATTTACCCCTCCGTTATTTTTCAATTCAGTCGACGTACCCTTTTTTCCTACTTTCCAACAAGCGAAATTTCAAATCCTAATCAACCCGTTACGTTGGCACACAGTGGACCTAAACGAGCTCGCGACGACGTTAAATCTCTAATTCTCCTCAGTTCTTCTCGCGTACGGTTTTACTTTTACACAAGTAAAAGTCTAATTTAACCTGATTCCTCTTTATAATAAAATCAAAATAATTTGTATCTCGATTTACCCAAAACTGTAAACTAAAAATGAATTTTCTACGTGTCCTGTCCAAGAGCTAGCTGAATCCTTCAAATTCTCTTGATTCGACAGCGTCCTCGGCTAAACACATGCATAAGAAATTTGTTTAGCAGAATAATAGGATCAGAGTAAATAGCCTAATCCATGTAGTTGGTGGAAGAAATATAGTGTGGTACTTTAGGCACAGTTGAATGGTTTGTTAAGCAATTGCTTGGTTGGGTACAGGTCTAGATAGAGGTCTAGTAGACACGCTATTATTCTTAGCGTCCTTTCATGTGTAAAAATCATACGGTTTTTTTTTCAAAGCGTCGTACAACGTATTTGTCTTCTTTAGAAAATTGGAAATTCTTTTAAAAATACTATGGTACATTCGGTAACGCGTATTCCATATCAATGTGGATATTCGTCAAGTTTTCTACGAGGTTATAGTTTTGTTTTTCGACGACAGAAAATTTCAAATGTAACTTGATATTTGGACCGTTTATTTTGAAAGTGGTGTAAGTCCATTTTCCCTTGTTTCGAGACAATTCAAGGTTAACATATCTGTAAATTAAAATTAATTTAGGCAAATTATATGAAGTCTGGCAATGTTTCTACTGTTTTATCAATATGTAATTTGGTTACAGAAATTTGTTTTAGGCGTATTTTACTAAAATGATGTATAGTTACGGGCTGCAAATGGACTTGCACCACTTTCAAAATTAGACAATTGTAAAAGTCGTTTAAATTCAATTTTTAATAATCAAATATCACTTAAAATATACTTCGCATTGATCCAATTTTGTTTTCAAATAATGACACGACATAAAATAGAAGTAGTATTTTTAATTTTAATTTTCGTTCTTGTTAGATTTCTTTCACTATACAAAATCAGACAAAATGTTACTAATAAATGTATTTTTTTATAACACAGCATTAGAAAAATGTAAAAGTTTATATACTATTCCAGTGTTTCTTAAACTTCATTTTTCCGCTAATCATTTCATTCTTTAAAATTGTTACGTTGTTTACTGTATTATACAACGTACAAAAATAAATATGA
Source organism: Colletes gigas (assembly GCF_013123115.1). Classification (NCBI taxonomy): domain Eukaryota; kingdom Metazoa; phylum Arthropoda; class Insecta; order Hymenoptera; family Colletidae; genus Colletes; species Colletes gigas. The sequence goes on from NW_025106667.1 coordinate 1,332,643, forward strand.
AATAATACGTATACGTAGACGTAGTTAAGTATACGAATCTTAAAACAGATGTTATTTCCTATTTTTCAGTGTTTTCGATCGAAATCTTGAGAAACGTTTCGATCGATTGATATTTCGACCGTTTATTTTTAAAGTGGTGCAAGTCCATTTTCTCTTCTTTCGAGAAAATTCAAAGTTAACATATCTGTTAATTAAAAAATTTAGGCAAATTATATGAAGTCTGGCAATGTTTCTACTGTTTTATCAATATGTAATTTGGTTACAGAAATTTGTTTTAGGCGTATTTTACTAAAACGATGTATAGTTACGGGCTGCAAATGGACTTGCACCACTTTCAAAATCAGACAATTGTAAAAGTCGTTTAAATTCAATTTTGAGAAATCAAATATCACTTAAAATATACTTCGTATTGATCCAATTTTGTTTTCAAATAATGACACGACATAAAATAGAAGTAGTATCTTTAATTTTAGACGCTAATTACATTGTTAAAATTACAAGATATTGATAGTATTTACTTATGCTCTGCATGTGGCGCTGTTTCGCAATATGATGCACCGGAGGTATATAAGGTAATAATTGTTTGATGTCTTTATATTTTTCATAAGTTATAGGCCTGGCATCATGGTACAAAGGCGCCAGCGCGATTTTTCAAATTTTCACGGTCTTCCATGACGCGTAGGTAATAAATTTATAGTTTTAAATTCTTTGTCCTTCATCGATGTTTTCTATAAAATAGTGAATGGTGCACTTTTGAGAAATCTCATCCAACATATTTGCAACCAATTTACCTGTTCTTCGTTAGTGTTTTTTCTTATCTGTTTTTTAATCGCATTTTTAAGATTTTTTATTGAAACGAAATTCTCTCGTTTCGTTTCATGTAAAATGAATTTATCATGTTTTCTACATTGTGTTATTACATCGTAATAACCATCGGCAACCATCTGCCAAGTCACCTACCTCTGTCAATTGGACTTACACCACTTTCATAATCGATGATTATGCAATTTCATTTACCAACCAATTTTAAATTGTACAAAACATGGGAATTTTTTAAGAAATTAAACACGGACTAGTTATAGATAAAAAATTTACATTAAATTAAGCATGAATTACGTGATATCTCATTTTTTTCAAAAATGGACTCGCACCACTTTCAAAATAAACGGTCCATTTCATGGCTGTTACTAAATTCTATATCACGAGTACTATAGGTGGTTCTTAACCCATATTTAAACGAATCACACTTGACTGACCGAGCACACGGACCTTTTCTATATGTATGTATATCAAGAATTTTTATTAATTATTCATGTTAATATGTTTGAAATTCCAGGAATCCCCCAAACTGACAAATTTTCTTTGTTTTCTATTTAATTAGAAATTTTATCCTCGTCAATTGCAGAATATCGAACGGCGGGAACTTATGAGACGACCTAACACATATCTACCTATAGTAATTAATAGACCGCGGATGTTTATGCATTTATGGGAAATTTTAATTTTCAAAAAACTATAGAATTTAGTTAATATGCAAGAATATAAGAAATACTTAAAATAAGGTAGGAATTATTATATCTAGGGGTTCAGACAACCCTCTACAAAGCTCCAATTTCATTAATTTTATTAATAAAAATATGAATTTGCATGAAGATCCGCAGTCTAGTAATAAAACTTTTCCATAACTGTCGTGTCTAATTTGTAACTTTGAAAAACCTTGACTTTGTATTAGAAATGTATGAGAAAGTAAAGTAAAGTGGGCTGGTGAAAATTTTGAGAGAAAGAAAATAAATTCAAAATAAACGGTCCATTTATTGCTGTTCTTAATTCCGTACCTTAGTTATCGAGTTTGATAGAAGCTTTCCAAAGAACAAGAGAATAATAATATTACTTTCTATCAAAGAAAATTTAGAAGGTCACCAGAAAAATGATTGCGAACCATATAGTTAAAAGGTAAAACTGGAGTCGAAATCTTTGGTTGATTTCTAACGCTAAGAAAAAACGAATATTCTAAGAGAATCTATATTTTCAATGTTGGAAACCGGAGGAACTTGTAGAGCAGTTGGATAATAGTAAAAAGGCTAGCGGGCAAGAAGCGATCGATCCAGTTCGTTCCTGAACTGTTGACACCCCACGCTCAAGGACACTATTGTCTTCCTTCCCTATAGGTTTTACGACGCACGCAGTATTTCTTCCAGCAAGTATACGTGGCTGTGCCACCCTTCTGGCTCAAAGTCCGTCGTAGGGACAAGGGAGAAAGAGAGAGAGAGAGAGAGAGAGAGAGAGAGAAAAAAGAAGGAAAGAAAGAAGAAAAGATAGAAAGAAAAAGGAAAGAAGCTAGGGGCAAGAGGGCGAGGGAGACCGAGACGGAGAAATGCGACGAGGAGGAAGGATACAGGCGTGTGTATGTAGAAAAGCGATGCTGCGTCGTGGATAGAGCGACAGTCGACCTTGTCTCGTGACGTCACCCGACCGTCTAGACGAGATCCACCGCTTTCAATGTCCCCCATTCTCCCCCATTCTTGGATTAAATTCGAGAACTAAAAAACTCAAAACGAACCACGTCGGGCAACCCAATCCAACCGTTCACTAGATTCTCCGCATTAATTTCGACCAGCTCTCCTCTCGCTTCTTACTTCTCACTTCTCACTTCTCACTCTTTCCATTCCCCTTGTTTCCACTGGTCTGGGTTCCCTCCCTCGTGTACAACGCTGCGTCTACGCCTCTTTGGACCTTATCCTTCATTGCGTCGCGTTGTTCCACTGCCACGCTAAACGCTACTACGCCCTTGTCCTTTATATATCCACCAGGCTCCCTAATATCCCTTCGCCTCGCTCCGGAACTACGCGACTTCTACTCCCAGAAATATAACCACTATCATCCGTCTGGTTAATGTCTACCTTTTCCGTTTTCAGTCACTCGACTAACCTAAAATAACAATTTCTATACCGTAATTGTTTATTACTTTGTTTAATGTAAATTACTTTGTCAATTAGTTAGTAAGTTTGTCAGTTAGTTAGCTAGGTTGCAGTTAGTTAGATAGTTTGCAGTTAGTTAGTTAGTTTGCAGTTATTTAGATAGTTTGTCAGTTAGTTAGCTAGTTTGCAGTTAGTTAGTTAGTTATAGTGTCAATTATAGTGGTCTACATTATTTAGACCACTATAATTGACCATCCAATTTTTGAAAACCTCTTTGACACTGCGTGCAATCAAATTCGAGTTGGAATTTTTAAAAGAGTTACTCCGCACCGTAGCACCGTTCATAGTCCAAGTTTAAGATAACAAATAACCTAGTAACAATGAAACTCGAACTTGGAACAATTTATTTCTCGCCCAAGAGAATTTTCAATCCGGAATATCGAGTCGATCCGTTCACTTGAGCGTTTGGTGTATCACTGGTTCGCGGAATGAGCCCCTTCTTCCCTTTTCTAAATAAGAAATCCGCTACATACCTTCCCTAAACTGGCTATTGTCTCTTTAAATAATTACAGATTTCGCAACTACCAAGGGAACTGCCCCAACCAAGTGATAATGTCCGATTTCGAGGAAACATTGGAAGATTTTAGAGTATTGAAAAATATTTGATGCCCCGAGGGGTGTAAACTGTTCTCAAAGGTGGACAAAATAATCTCAATTCAGGGAAAAAATAATAAATTTAAATACTGAAAAATGACACGGGTTTGTCGATTTTTTGGCTAAAATTTTAACTTATTTTTTCGTAATACCGTATAAATAAACTATTACGCATAGCGATGTTCGTTGTTATTTACAATTTTTAATCACAGAGTATCATCTTGTGCACCTGTTCGAGCAATGAAGAAAAGATTCATCAATAATACTAGGTGTTTGATGTAATGTAACTGTAGCATCAAACGAAAATGTAGCGGATGTAATGACGTAATCGTTAAAAACTATAGCACATCAGAAATGTGTTAGAAAAATGATAATGGAGCTCGCAAAAGTCGGGGATTGAAGGAGGTTTGCTCGTCCCACCGCAGCGCCATCTTGGTATGCGCCATGTAGTCGTGCTTAGGCGTATGCCTATTTGAGTTTGTTCTTTTTATGCTTATTACTTATTATATATATCTGTATTATGTATCTGCATTATGTGTAATAACTAAATATATTGAGTTATGTGTGTAAGTGGAATTATTCAAACCCCCAACAAAGGGTTATGGGCCCAGCAGTAACGACTCGGAGTGAGTTACGTAAAGGAGCAAAAATATCGAAAGGAACACATATGTATGTAGATCTGTTAGGAGAATACGTAGAACGCCTTTGTCCTGTTGCCTTCTACAGACACGGACTACTTCTGTTCACTGTCTACTATGTTCCTAAGCCGTGGTTCAATCTTTTCAGACTCACCCTTTGCACTCGTGCGCCTACTTTCGGCCGTCGAGCTGAAAATCTGGTTTCAATTACGCGTCTGTCTAGACTTTGGTTCGTTGTTTCTCCAACTTTGCGTACACTCGTTCACAACTTTTCGATATTTATTTGAATTCTAATAAGCTTCGTAGCAAGTGGGAGACTAATGTGCAGCATCGACGACATTACGAACAGTCGAAACTCAAAACTGAACTAATAAGAAAATCAATAGACTAATATTCTACCATTGTTAAGCGACAATCTGTACCCTTACAAGATTTATTTATTTCATTCAACGAGTTATATATCTCTTAATTCTCAATAGTAGTTGTAAAGGCTTTTCCTTGGAGTTTCTTGCTCCGATCGACAATAAAAATGAAACCACGTGGTGGATATAACTGAAACTTTGACAGTTGTTTAGTGACTGTCTAGTCATGATGGTCTTGGTCTTGGACTTATTCTTAAGAACGACGTTCGTAGTTGTAAAGGCTTTTCTAGATTTTCGAAAGATTAAGCGCAGGATTTCGAGGGTACGTCTATTCACCAAAAATGATTGTGATTCACTCCCACAACCGAAAATAATTTTTTCATAACGATTTGAAATTTTTTTTTTTCGTCGAAAAATTTAGGCACCTTGGTCTGAGTTAGGTCTGGATTAGGTCTGGGTTAGGTTTGGGTTAGGTCTGGGTTGGGTTTTGGTCAGGTCTGGGTTAGGTCTGGATTAGGTTTGGGTCAGGTCTGGGTTAGGTCTGGGTCAGGTCTGGGTTAGGTCTGGGTTAGGTCTGGATTAGGTTTGGGTCAGGTCTGGGTTAGGTCTGGATTAGGTTTGGGTCAGGTCTGGGTTAGGTCTGGGTTAGGTCTGGGTCAGGTCTGGGTTAGGTCTGCATTAGGTCTGGGTTAGGTCTGCATTAGGTTTGGGTCAAGTCTGAGTTAGGTCTGGAAGAAAAATTAGATTTTCGGTAAGGAATTTTTTTCTCAAAAATGCGTAGGATTTCGGGGGTATGTGTAATGATAAAAAATGATTGTAATTGACCCCTGAATAACCCTGGAATAATATTCTACCATTGTTAAGCGACAATGTGTACCTTTACAAGATTTATTTATTTCATTCAACGAGTTATATATGTCTTAATTCTCAATAGTAGTTGTGAAGGCTTTTCCTTGGAGTTTCTTGCTCCGATCGACAATAAAAATGAAACCATATCCAAGTGGTGGATATAACTGAAACTTTGACAGTTGTTTAGTGACTGTCTAGTCATGATGCTTATTAAAAAGAAACCATTTTCGATGCTACGAGCGCCAGGTCTTGGTCTTGGACTTATTCTTTTCTAGATTTTCGAAAGATTAAGCGCGATACCAATCTCCTGAAGGGCAAACGCGTATGCGTGTAATGAAAGTAGGTGCGACGTAAGGCGAGAAAATAATAGTTAGTGGAGGAAGCTCGCGAAGGAGGGAGGAACTTGGAAGATTCTGTTGCGAACGGTTGCAACAGGACGAGCAGGATCCCTCCTTCGTAGTCTGAGGTTAAAGTGCCCGATCGATGTACGCACTCCTCGACCACACCCGTCGATGTTCCTCTTTTCGCTGGCTTGCCGAACTCCGAGGAATCGATACTCGTATCGCATCATTGAATATCGAATAGCTACAACACGATTACACGCCAACAATATTATACACGAAAATGACGAACAACACCGATCGAGATCAATTTTACTCCCGGTTTCTTTCACAAATTTCGAATTCGTGACCTTCGAACGATTTTTCGAATTTCTGACGAATTAAAAAAAACTTTTCACTTTTCAAGGGCATGATCGTGTTCAGGATCTTTTCAATTTATTCAGTTTTTGTTGGATGACCAACCTCCTTATCAATGTATATTCTGGCTCATCGCCTCTTAGTCGCCTAGATGACAAGCCCTTGCTCATTTTGTCAACAAGGGTAAAGTTCACCTAGGTTCGTCATACCATGCCCCTTTTTCCTTTCTTCGGTTTTAGTATATAAGATTTAGAAAGTAGGCAAGAAGGAGCATTACATTCTTGACTGTCGGACTGTCAGGCGGCTCGTTTTAATGTCCGCCATTGTTTGCCTCAAATATACATATATTTATATTTCACCCGCTTATTAATTTCTCCAACCCGGACTCCAACATTTTATTGCAATTTTAATAATTGCTTGGTGTAAAGCAAGTAATTATGGCATTTCGTCCTGAATCCGCCACTTTGTGAAGGTTTTTCTATCTTTGTTATCACATTAATTCCATTCAATTTTCGTTCCATCAAAGGAAAAATATTTTTAACATCGAGGACAAGAAACTTGAATTTCTGTCGACAAGAAATAGTAAATTGTAGAAACTGACAAGTCTTATGGTCCATACATGTATGTATGTGTATAGCATAAGTATTATGGCGTTTGATGAGTTTCGGTAATTTGAATGAGATACTTGTTGACATTGAAAATAAGAGATTGGAACTTTTGTGGACAATGATCGTGAGAAAAACAGTAAGTGGCATAAACTAACAAGTGTCGAGGGATTAAGGAATCGAACGACTGGTTTTCCACGCCTGTCCGTGTGTAAAGCAGAATTCCAAACGCGACGTTTGTCGCTGAGCAGCGATTGCCTGGTAATTCTGCTTTCTCGTTAATAAATTAACGCGAACTTAACCGGGCATAACGTTACATACGCATACACGCTGATAGGCGTGGTACATACTTGTTCTGAATACAACATTTTTCGATATTAATACACACTTTCATTCCGCCAATCAATGGCTTACGCAATACGCGATCTGATTGCGGGATCGACTATTAACATAAAAGTGCATTGAACTAGAAAAAAAAAGGAAAAGCGATGTCCTCGTTTGCATCAAACGCAACGATAATTCGACCTCGGTATCGAGCAGGATGTAATTTTTTCGAGGCTAAATTATTCTTTGGCAAAAAAATAATATGTTCGTAAAAAAATAATCGCACAAAAGGTTTGGGTGTTGGAGTTATCTGCTATCGAAGCTGGCTAAGCGCTAACCGAGCCGAGCCTAGTCGCTTTCAATGTCTTTTGGTTCTCACAGTACGTCGCGAGCCGCGCGCCGCGCAATTATAATTCAAATTTCGGTCTGTCCGGTGGAAAACGTAATATGTTAATTACGAGAACGATATTACGTAACAATGAATTATTTAATATCGACTTCGCGACGAATTCTATTATCACTGATCCGATCGAGTTTTTTTATTAAAGCTTAAAATGCTGGGCACGATTCGATCGAAAAGGTCCTAGAATATTGCTTGTTTGCGATCGATAATAATAAATTGAAAAATTTATTATTAAACGAATGCAAAAGTATTGAAATTTCGTGGGTCGTCTCTTTAATCAGCATGAGCTTCGATAGCTTCTGTAGCTATGAGTTAACGTTGAAAATATTTAGAATAAATAATAAATAAATATTATTAACTGTACAGAAATTGTGTCAAGCTCAGAATTTCATTGGAATATTGCAATATAGAAATATCGATATCGAAGAAATGGAAAAAAGTAATATTTAATATTTTGGGGGAATTATAAACCCCAAAGCAAAACTATACAATATTCCATGCTCGATGGTAGTTTTCTTTAACCCTTTTAGTGCCGAACGACGATATATCGTTGCGTATGCGATGGTGCCTTATTCTTCGCATTAGGCGAAAGATCTGTCTCAAAACAAATTTCTAAAACATTATAAAGGGTCTAATTTTATTGCAAAAGCATTTAAAAAATTATTTTTCGGTTTAACCCTTTGCCATAGAAGCCCTTTTCGCTCGGGCGAACCAACAACTCCACACTACTTTGTGGCGGAAACCTATGTATTCTGGAGTCGTGATATTATACAGGGTGTTCGGCCAACCCTGGGGACAAATTTTAATAGGAGATTCTAGAGGCCAAAATAAGACGAAAATGAAGAATATCAGTTTCTTGACTAAGGCCTCGTTAAAAAGTTATTAACAATTAAATGAAAAAATTTCAAACCGTTCTGGAAAAATTATCTTCGATTGCAGGGATCAATTATAATCATTTTTGGTCAATATACATACCCTCGAAATCCTACGCACTTTCGAGAAAAAAATTCTTTACCGAAAATCTAATATGAGGCCCAGAAATGCTTCCTTGAAATTTCATGCGAATCTTTAAAATATCATAACTTTTGAACGGATGGAAGGATTTTAATATTTCAAAAGGCAAACAACGCGTATTTTAGTGAAGAATATGTAGAAATTGTAAAAATATTCGAAAACTCGTACCTTAACCCCGTAAAATGAGAAAAACCTCATAAAACTGGCCCAATCTTCAAACGTCCATAATTTCTATAATAGTGAATGTATTCCATTGAAATTTAGTATGGGAGTAGAGCTCATGGATACCTACAAAAATGTACTAAACAAAATTTCCGTAGGACGTCAAACAAATTTATTAAAAATGGAAAACGAAATTTTAAGAAAAATCGACTCTTAATTTTTCAGGGAAAATGAAAGGTTTCAAATCATTCTGGAAAAAATATTTTCAGTTGCAGGGGTCAGTTACAATCATTTTTGGTTAATAAACATACCCCCAAAATCTTAACCATTTTCGAGAAAAAAATTCGAGAAGGTGTGAAATTTTTCGACAAAATTCAAAAATTTCGAATCGTTCTGGAAAAATTATTTTCGGTTTCGGGGGTCAATTACAATCATTTTTGGCGAGTACACATACCCCTGAATTCCTACTCACTTTCTAGAAAAAAATTCGAGAAGGTGTGAAATTTTTCAACGGGAAAAAAAAATTTCAAATTGTTCTGGAAAAATTATTTTCGGTTGTGGGAGTCAATCACAATCATTTTTGGTGAATAAACATACCCTCGAAATCCTGCGCGTTTTCGAGAAAAAAATTCAGTACAGGTTCCTGTTTAAACGTTAATAACATTTTAACAAAGCCTCATCATATTTTGAATTGATTGTTTATTAAAAATTCATTGGAAATCAAATACTTATACTTTATGCTTCGTGACCTACATAAAACTGTGATCAAACAATGATTATTCTTATGTGTAAATATTGTTTGTAGAAGAGAAACTTGTTTCTATGCTTTTTATCATATTTTATAATTATGTTATTTATATGATTTGCAATAAATATTGAAATGCAATTGCCATTACTTTATTCTTTCTTTATTTCGTAATATGGTGCTTTTTGAATTTTGTAAATATCATTGTTAGTTTGGTTTTTATGAGCTTTTTCTCTAACCATAACAAACTCGTGAAATTGGCTCGGTATTGTTCGCATAGGCAGCCGTTTTTCGCTCGGCACTAAAAGGGTTAAAAATGACTGATCCTTGTTTCAGATGATCGTGTCCTAGGTGTTAAGTGCAGTTTCCTCGAAAAAGCAGTGGTCCTGTTCTTATCCTCCGTTGTTGAGCGCCTTTTTATTCGAAACAATGCCAACTTGGATACGTATGTATACGTGATGCTATTGAGCACAATTAGGCAGTCGAGCATACATGTATGAAATAGCTGTTTGCACGGCCGATGCGTCTCGCCAATTGGTTTTAAATCTCACGACGGGATTTGCCCTTCAGGCTGCTCCAGTAAAGGTCACGGTTAAGGTTCGGGCTGCAGTGTCAGATCATTTTCGACGACCGTGTAAGTCATTACACATGTTTAAACGAGTCAATCACGTGCTTGAATGCTTTTAATTCTATGCACCCTGGGCATCCTTGAAACATTGTTAATATTCGCTCGTGCGTGTTTTGTCCCCGTCTCCGTGTTGTCCTAGCGAGGGACATAATTCGCAACCGACTCCACCTTGATTCAATAAACCAGTGTCTGCACACAATTGAGAATCCTCACGACGGACGGAATCTTCCAAAAGGGCCGCTGTATCCCGTAATACTTGCAACAACATTTACGCTCATTCTTAACTGTCGAGAATTTATTGTATTTACTGTACAGGGTACTCGAGTTCAATTCTACCAGCATTTTTCTCACAAACGGTTACGAAGAAAACATTTTAAGATTTTTCATAAACAATAACATGAATAATACCGATTTTTTATATGTCTTTCGTGCTTTCAGCATTAAGCGTCGTTATTTATTTAATTTATATTATCTGTTGTTGGTGTTAAAAGACTAGTCGTTGCAATATATCACCTTTTTAGTTCAATTGAGTTTTCTCGAGAATTCAAGTGAGGTTCTAGAGGTAAAAATAACACGCACATCAAGAATAACAATTTGTTGATCGAGGATTTTAAAAATATTAATTAAAAAACTAATTAGATAAATATGTCTGAGAATGTCGTTTGATGTGGTCAAGTACACTTACATAATATGTTAGAACGCGTTGACACTATCAGTTCGAGTACAAGTTTACACTTTCTTGACAAGTCAACTTGCACACTACATATACGTAGAGGCAAGTTGACCTAGCATAATATACAATGTAGATTTCAATTCTTTCTATTTCACTCTCGTTCTCAGTTTTGTCCACTTTTGGCTGCAATACGATCAAGTCCAAGACATGTAACGGTTATCGATCAGCAGGTACCTCCTTGAATGTGTACGAATGTGTTCGGTGTAGTAAAAATGGTGGAAAGAGTTTAACCGAAGCCCAGACACGATCGAAGGATTCCGCGAAGGAGATTCTTCGATCTGTTCCAGCGGAGGTCGCGGTTAAGGTCTTGCCGGCAGTGTCAGATTATTTTGGACGGGCATGTAGGTCAGCACGATCAGCCAGAGCGCGAACGAGATGCTCGCGAGCACGTCTGGCCCGGGCCCTGGCTAGTTAGCGCGGCCAGATTGAAACACAATCGATTTAATGAAGCGAATCATCCGCCAGGACGAGGGCCAAGGGCGAATCGCTTAACGAGTCTGATTCACCTGTTTGCTTTGACCTCTCCCCCGTTGCGTCGGGGAGACCCGACAGCTCCTGACCCGGGAATGGGAAAGAAAGTTGAGAGACGAAAGAAAGCCAATCATCGACGATTGATACAAACGATATCGATATAATGGTTTGGCCTCGGTACAGCCGCTCGCAGTCCAGCTTCCAGACTCCTGCCTGCGTTTATACGGTAAACAATAATATCGATAATCGATACAAAAAATTATTTCATCCGATTCACGCTGAGAAACTCGATGTCTCGATAAGAACAGTGACAAAACAGAGACCATATTCCGCAAATATTCCGTTGGAATTCCGAGAAATTCTATCGAGTGCGATAGATATGAGGTGACATTTACAACGTGATTTGCGACGACATTTTCCGCGTTTTTAACCCTTTTAGTGCCGAGCGAAAAACGGCTGCCTATGAGAACAATACCGAGCCAATTTCACGAGTTTCTTATGGTTAGAGAAAAAGCTCATAAAAACCAAACTAACAATGATATTTACAAAATTCAAAAAGCACCATATTACGAAATAAAGAAAGAATAAAGTAATGGCAATTGCATTTCAATATTTATTGCAAATCATATAAATAACATAATTATAAAATATGATAAAAAGCATAGAAACAAGTTTCTCTTCTACAAACAATATTTACACATAAGAATAATCATTGTTTGATCACAGTTTTATGTAGGTCACGAAGCATAAAGTATAAGTATTTGATTTCCAATGAATTTTTAATAAACAATCAATTCAAAATATGATGAGGCTTTGTTAAAATGTTATTAACGTTTAAACAGGAACCTGTACTGAATTTTTTTCTCGAAAACGCGCAGGATTTCGAGGGTATGTCTATTCGCCAAAAATGATTGTAATTGACCCCCGAAACCGAAAATAATTTTTTCAAAACGATTCGAAATTTTGAATTTTGTCGAAAAATTTCATACATTCTCGAATTTTTTTCTCGAAAATGGTTAGGATTTTGGGGGTATGTTTATTAACCAAAAATGATTGTAACTGACCTATGCAACTGAAAATATTTTTTCCAGAATGATTTGAAACCTTTCATTTTCCCTGAAAAATTAAGAGTCGATTTTTCTTAAAATTTCGTTTTCCATTTTTAATAAATTTGTTTGACGTCCTACGGAAATTTTGTTTAGTACATTTTTGTAGGTATCCATGAGCTCTACTCCCATACTAAATTTCAATGGAATACATTCACTATTATAGAAATTATGGACGTTTGAAGATTGGGCCAGTTTTATGAGGTTTTTCTCATTTTACGGGGTTAAGGTATAAGTTTTCGAATATTTTTACAATTTCTACATATTCTTCACTAAAATACGCGTTGTTTGCCTTTTGAAACATTAAAATCCTCCCATCCGTTCAAAAGTTATGACATTTTAAAGATTCCCATGAAATTTCAAGGAAGCATTCTGGGCCTCACATTAGATTTTCGGTAAAGAATTTTTTTCTCGAAAGTGCGTAGGATTTCGTGGGTATGTATATTGACCAAAAATGATTATAATTGACCCCTGCAATCAAAAATAATTTTTTTAGAACGATCTGAAATTTTTTAATTTTGTCGAAAAATTTCACACCTTCTCGAATTTTTTTCTCAAAAGTGGGTAGGATTTTGAGGGTATGTCTAATGACCAAAAATGATTGTAATTGATCCCTGCAAATAAAAATAATTATTCCAGACCGATTTGAAATGTTTTTTTTTCGTCGAAAAATTTAGGCACCTTGGTCTGGGTTAGGTCTGGATATATCGTCGTTCGGCACTAAAAGGGTTAAAGAAAACATTCGCTAACCTATGTACGATGGAACGTTAATTTGTCTCTGACATCGATCGAGGCAACAAAAATCGCATACATCGTACGAAAAATCTCCTCTAAATATAGCGACCCGATTCCGTTCTCAGCGCGATTCCAAGTACATATTGCGAAATCGATATCTCGGAGAAAAAAAAAGGCGGTATCTCACGAATTCATTGTCATTTCGAGGAGAAATCGCTGCCAAGGCCTCGCTAATAATTCATGAATCCAAGAAACAACCAGGCTCTTTCCGATTCCCCATCGTTCAAAATCAGTTGATTTTCGAAATTTATTTTTACAAATAAATATGTAATAGCCAATTTTTTTGTATACCTTCCAATAGTGTTTAAATATACTGCATAAAGTTTCGCATAAATGTTGTGTGGTTTTTAGGTAGATATACATGTATAGTAGTGTAATCGATCTTACGTTATTTTGAGGTCACGTTCAGTTTTTTAAATAGAATGATTAATATTTTAAACCATCAGATTCTACATAAAAAGGCCTAATACCAAATAGAGTCTAAAATAAGTAATTACCGAGACACCAGAGATACATTTTACCAAAAACATCGCGAAAGTATAAGCTTTCTCATGTACGACTTTACATTTACCAAGCTTATTCTCGGTTGGTTGATGATACCTGGCATCTAACAAGAACTGTGTTTACCAATATAACCAGCAGTCGTAAACAAAGTTGCTACGTTGTACGAACAGTCACGTTGATTAACGTGAAATTTTCTAATAGAAGATAACTTATTTTTGCTAGCATCTCGCAGGATACAGGATTGTGTTGGGTGTTGGAAAATCCAGCTCGACCGGAGTAATTCTTGACCCAGTCCCAGTGGCCATTCATTCCCAGAAGCGAATCGCAAATCAACGGCCGTGACGGGTCAGAGAGGAGCACGAAATAAGAAGAGCAGCGATGCGACAGTTCCTCGACACAAGGAAGGGCCCACGAACGATCCGACTTCGATTTAGATGAAACTTTATAGGCCCATAAAACAACCAAAAGTAATACATACGTTCTTTTTCAGAACTGAACAAAATTGAATTTAAACGACTTTTACAATTGTCTGATTTTGAAAGTGGTGCAAGTCCATTTGCAGCCCGTAACTATAGATCATTTTAGTAAAATACGCCTAAAACAAATTTCTATAACCAAATTACATATTGATAAAACAGTAGAAACATTGCCAGACTTCATATAATTTGCCTAAATTTTTTAATTAACAGATATGTTAACCTTGAATTTTCTGGAAACAAGAGAAAATGGACTTGCACCACTTTCGAAATAAACGGTCCATATAATAAATCGAAGCCGGGACCGTTCACGAGCGTTCCTTGTTAGTCGATGCATAACGCAGGGACAAATGGCGCCGATACAAACTGACTTAGCACACAAACACGATACCAAGAAGCTCCACCTCGCGCGAGAGCCTATGAGGCTGGAATACGCAAAGTAACCAACTATTAGTAACCTAGACTTTAGTATTCCCGCGGTGTCGTCTTGTACGCAACTTCCTCATTCCAGAGTTGAGCTATTGTGAATCTCCCCTCCGCCCCCACTTCATTTTCCTCCACCTCTTCCATCGCCACCACCACCACCACCACTTTCTTCTTCTTCTTTTACGTCGCCGCTAGTCCAATCGCGTCACTCGACTCGCCGAAAAACGTTCCTCGTCGTCTCTGGTCTCGTTCTCACCGACGCGATTTTCCCGTTTCCCCGCCCCTTTTCCCGTTTTAACCCTCTGGCGGCTCGTTTATGACCTATTTCTTAGAACTGATTTATCTCGCTCAGAATTCAGCCACGTGTTTACTCTACTCACACATTATCAATTTTGGAACAATTGCAATATGCTTTTGCAATCAAGTAGGCTAGCTTAGGGTAATTCCAACACTTTACGAAACTTTGCTATAATCCTTAATTAGCGCCCCCATGAAAACTGATCTTATCACAATTTTATTCGTTATATAATTTTTACTATATCATAAGTTTGTGTTTATACACTTTCATATTATGCACATGGTACTATTCAATTTTTGAACTATTTCGTTTATCGAGATCCACTGTTTTCCACTTTTACTTATTCTTTTATATTTAATTTATTTATTGATTTATACACTCCGTTTGTATCTTTATTAATTAAAATATGTTTGATAACTTATATAAACGATGATTGTAACCTAGTACTTGTCTATCACTTAAGATAATTTTCGGTTTTTCATTAGTTAATTATGAAATGATAATTTTTATAATTTGCTCTAACTGTTTCATGAGAATAACCCTGAAACATTTGCTTGACTATTTTGATTTTCTTCTTTATGATTATTGCTTAATTCCAATCGTTTTTTTCAAAGCACCGATTAAATTTCCAATCGTTAATTTTTTAAAGATAATTGCCCACCTTGATCTGTAATTTCCACTAGAAAAAAATGCAGAGTTTTATTAAAATCGACATGTATCGCTTAGGCGATGTTCCTTGTCCGCCAAGTATTAGTTGAAACACGTTTCTGAAATCTTAAAAGTCTATCGACTTCTCACAAATATGCGAATCTAACGTAAAAATAATATTTAAATTAACCGAGGACTTTGGCCATATTTTACGTTTCCCTTTTTTATTATCGCAAATGATGAAAGTCGACCCACTTAACGTCGAAGGAATAAAAAAATCATAAATGTCCGCCTGAAATGATTGAACAGGATACACTCGCGCCGAGAGTGCGACAGAATTGCAAAGAAAAAGTGCTTCAAGACGAAGCGTTACAATGTGACGTTATCAATGCCATGGGAACATTACGATGCTAATTTTATAGCAAATAAATGGCAGCTTTGTTACGAAGGATATCGCGACGGACAGCGTTTTTGTGAAATATTAAATACGTGAAACATCCATTTTGAAAAATATCACCCACTAAGGCTATATGTACATACACTGCGGAGCATAACTATAGCACCACTAACATTTTTAACATTTCCGACCTGTAAGAAAATAATTTGAAACAACCAATTATATGGCATGAAAAAGCATTGTAAATAATGGATTTTAGGTGAAATTCATTGAAGTTGTCTACTTATATGTCAAGATTTAATCGATAAACGTTTGACGATCGGTGCAAAACAATAGAACCGGTTCATTTTTAACGCACTTCAAGGGTTTCTGTTGGAATTTTTTTAGTAAACTCGGAAATTCTTAGCTAATTGATACAATGCCACGTGGCAGCTAGCTTAATGAACAAGAGCAAGGTGCAATTTCAGCGTACAGAGAGCAAAAAATGGGGATACGTGAAATCGCACGTGAACTCGGCCGATCTCATAAAGTTGTACTGAATTTTTTACGCGATCCTACTAAGTATGGGAAAAATAAGAAAGGGGGACCTAAGAAGAAGTTATCCCCTCGTACTGAAAGGCAAATTGCTAAAGTTGCGAGCAATTCGTTAAAAAGCTGTAAAGAAATTGCGAAGGAATGTGATCTCGGCGTTTCTCGTTGGACTGTCCAACGTGTCCTTAAACATAATTCAAACATCATAAGACAAAAAATGATGTCTGCACCTACACTTCTGAAACGTCACGAAATAATCAGGCTTGAATACGCACGAGAAAACATGGACAGCAATTGGAATAATGTAAGTTAAGTTTAGACATTCATAAATCGAGATTTTAGCTTCATATTCGATATTCTTTGCTCAACTTAGGTTATTTTCTCTGACGAAAAAAAATTCAATTTGGACGGTCCAGATGGATTTGATTCATATTGGAGGGAGCTTCGTAAAGAACAAAAATACTTTTCGAAACGTAATTTCGGTGGAGGGACACTTATCGTGTGGGGTGCATTCTGCTCCTGTGGCAAGCTCAGATTAGCTTTTCCAACTACACGAATTAATAGCGCGGAGTATATTGGAATACTCGAAAATCATTTATTGCCTTTTATTCGTGCAAACAATCACATTTCATGGACTTATCGACAAGATAATGCTCCGATCCATAATATCCGACAAACCACAGTTTGAAACGTTTGATGTCAATGTATTGGTCTGCGTGCTCCCCGGACCAAAATTGAAAACCTATGGGGTATCATGGTACGGCATATTTATGGAAATAATCGACAATTTTCGAACATTTCGGAGCTAAAAACAGCAGTTAATGAAGCGTGGAATCAAATTAGCGAAGAAACTTTGAAAAAACTCATTACAAGTACGAACAATCGTATTTTTGAATTAATACATAAAAAAAGAGGTCCCACTCATTATCGAAACTGCTCGCTTTAATAAACTGAATTAGAAATTTAACACTTTATAGCCATTTAACCTTATTATTACGTTCCAAATACATTGGTGCTATAGTTATGCACCATTGCAATATTTCATTTATTATTATAGTTCGTATTAAATAAATGTTATTTTTGTATTTTTTCCATTGATTATAATTTCTTTCTAGTCCTTTTCACGTGGTATTATTAACATTTAGAAATCATTAGTTACTACTACAAAACTCTTGAAAATTATAGTGGTGCTATAGTTATGCTCCACAGTGTATGTATGTGCCTACCTACTTTCGTGATCGCAGCCAGAGATCGACAATATTTTATTCCAATAACAAAATACGAATACACGAAAACTCTTCTCTTCTTCTTTATTTTTAATTCGTTATCCGAAATTTGGTATCTGGTTGAAAATGTTGTCTATCTCCTAAATCGTAAGGAATTATTACTTGTAGGATCGACCATAAAAATGTTGTAATTGATATTCCAAAAGGAGGCTCGAATTCTAGAAAGAAATATTTTACAATGAAGAAATAAAAATTCAAGTGTTCGATATACCTTCGTCTTATTCGTAATTTATTATTCGAAGAGAATTTAACCCGCCTCTGGTTGCCAAAGCATGCCGTTTCTTTTCGTTATTCCTCGGCGTAGCTAGAACCTACGATCCCTGTACGCATATTAAAATACACGTGTACACATGTCACGTGTAGGCGTGAAAATCATCGCGAAGAACACGGCTAGATAGCAATGCCTTTTATTTAAAGCGTATTTAAAATTCTGCACATTTCAACATGCACTGTTATTTCCACATATCAGTCGTTGTTATATTTTCCTTTTTAACAAATTAACAAAATTCATTTATCGTAATAGATAATAAGATCACACAGTCAAATTTTTTAATACGAAGAAATTTATTTTTTTCAGATTCTATTTGGTATAATATAACTTTTTTATGTAGAATTTAATGTTTTATCGAAATTCTGAGAAAACTATTAACCATTCCATTTAAAAAATTAAAAGTGTCCTTCACATATGTATACATGATATGTGATAAAAATACAAAATAGCATAAAACCGATTAGAGCACTATATGTCCTTCTAAAAACCATGCAATTTTTATCTGAAACACTTTTTCGCACAACAAATAATTTCTGTAATAAGATTAGAAGTAATTAAATCTTTGGAATAGAATTGAAATTTATACGACGTTCCAAACTTTCTAAAGAATATGTAACAATTCTCTAATGAAATAAAAAATGCATAAAAATATAAGAGAAATAAGAAACGATCAACAGGTGAAAATGAGCGTGTGTATTAAAATAGGATAATCGTTAAAAGACTCTAAATGCACGTGAAATAAGGAACAGTAGTTGAAACACGTGTTACCGTGTATAAATATCACGTGAGATAACGTCACGTGTAGAAACCTGACAACCTTAATTTCACGTGTGCACGTGATTCCCACGTGCCCGTGAATCCGGCTACACTTCGAACAGAGAACTATCAGCATTGGTGTTCGTGTTTCCTCGTCGAACATAATGTTCTCGTAATTTAACGATCGATATATCCCGGCCACGAGGCTGCCTCGTCGCGGTGTGACGCGGCGGCAGAGAGAAAGGAAGCGTGATCTACGTAGAAATTACTATAGATGGAAAGCAACCAGCCAACAGACGGGGAGAGAGTGCTTTAAAAAGTTTTGCAAGAAACACCTCGACCTCGGGGAAAGTGGATGAAAGTATTACGTGTTCGGAGCCCTCTGCCGCGAATAAACGACCAGATATTCACGGTTTCGCAAAAACTTACGAAATCAACCATTCATTATTTCCGATCTTACACTTTTACAACTTTTACACTTTCGATAAATCATCTTGGCCACAATTTTCCTGCTTATTCGTTTCATTTCGATTTCGTTTACTGGACCACAACTACTATTCCCCCAAAAAACATTTGAAAGTAATCAAATTTTAATTTAATATTCTTCAGTTTTTTAACAATCTAAATCTTCTTAAAAAAATTGTTATACAGTGAATATAATAAAATAACATTGTAGATTATGTGAGGTTGACTAAACTATCAAGTTTCGTCTGTTTTTTAAACATTGGACAGCCATTACACGAAGGTGATTTAATCGTCAGCTGGTGTCAATATTCTAAAACGCAGCTGAATTAATACGTTGATAAAATCGAAGAAATTTTAAGATCGCGATTCAGTCATGTACTAATTATTACATGAATTTATTCCGAAGATCTTTAATCTAAGTTCTTATCATTTCTAATATACTATTGTGTTTACTTTCACAAGTTCACGTTGGTTAAAAATGATTTCTGAGAATTCTCCAAGAATTCCTTATTTGTCATTAAATCGAATTATTCAGAAATAGAAGAAAAATCTATTTCTGTCGTCGGTAATAATTCGTAAACTAGGTTATCTACTATCTAAAATTCTTTGATTATTTCGAAATAAAATTCATTTATATTTGATTAATTTCTAAACTATTTCTAAGAATAGCCCTCCAAGAATCCTTTTTGTCATTAAATCGAATTATTCAGAAATAGAAGAAAAATCTATTTTTGTCATCGGTATTTATACAAATATACATTTATATTTGATTAATTTGTAAACTGCGCGCGCGACTTGGCTCGTCGGAATATATCGGTTAAAAAAATCTATTAATGATTAATTTAGGAGCGAAGGGAATATTTGTAGATACATAATTTAGTTGTTGGAGGGAGTGGGGAAAAATGAAATCGAGGAAGGGGTGTTGGGAGGCTGTGACCGTGAATTGGCGGGAACGAAACCAGGTTATCGACGGCAGAACCAAGTGTTTTCCCCGGTTGTGGACTCGGTAACATGGCAGAAAAGCTACCACCGGCTGTGTCTCTGGTGCATCGCGTGTGGGAAGATGACAATGCACCGGTGGCCTCGCGCCCGATACGCCTTACGTGGTTACGCTCTCGCAGCCCCGGGGAATTCTGTTTCGCGCGAGCCTGTAACTCGCGCACGACCGTCTACTCTATCCATCTTTCTCTCTCCTCCTCCTCCTTCTCCTTCTCCTTCTCCTTCTCCTTCTCTTTCCTCGTTTTGCTATTAACGATTCGCCCCACCGCGCCAGCCCGATTGATATTCCAGCGCCGGTACGCCCCTGCTAGATGCCCAGTTATACACCTCTCTCTTCCTTCTCTATTACAGAGGATCGCCGTCGATCGATCGATCGATCGATCGAGCAGCGTTTCGTTTATTTCTACGACTAAATTTAATCGAGTTCGAGTGAAACTTGGAGTGACCTGGCTGTCCTTGCTATAAACATTCCATCCCCGGTGCAAGGACACCTCTACTCGCTAAATTAGGGGTGTTAAATACAGGCATTGCTATCTAGCCGTGTTCTTCGCGATGATTTTCACGCCTACACGTGACATGTGTACACGTGTATTTTAATATGCGTACAGGGATCGTAGGTTCTAGCTACGCCGAGGAATAACGAAAAGAAACGGCATGCTTTGGCAACCAGAGGCGGGTTAAATTCTCTTCGAATAATAAATTACGAATAAGACGAAGGTATATCGAACACTTGAATTTTTATTTCTTCATTGTAAAATATTTCTTTCTAGAATTCGAGCCTCCTTTTGGAATATCAATTACAACATTTTTATGGTCGATCCTACGAGTAATAATTCCTTACGATTTAGGAGATAGACAACATTTTCAACCAGATACCAAATTTCGGATAACGAATTCAAAATAAAGAAGAAGAGAAGAGTTTTCGTGTATTCGTATTTTGTTATTGGAATAATATTTGTCGATCTCTGGCTGCGATCACGAAAGTAGGTAGGCACATACATACACTGTGGAGCATAACTATAGCACCACTATAAGTTTCAAGAGTTTTGTAGTTGTAACTAATGGTTTCTAAATGTTAATAATACCACGTGAAAAGAACTAGAAAGAAATTATAATCAATGGAAAAAATAGAAAAATAACATTTATTTAACACGAAGTATAATAATAAATGAAATATTGCAATGGTGCATAACTATAGCACCAATGTATTTGAAACGTAATAATAAGGTTAAATGGCTATAAAGTGTTAAATTTCTAATTCAGTTTATTAAAGTGAGCAGTTTCGATAATGAGTGGGACCTCCTTTTTTATGTATTAATTCAAAAATACGATTGTTCGTACTTGTAATGAGTTTTTTCAAAGTTTCTTCGCTAATTTGATTCCACGCTTCATTAACTGCTGTTTTTAGCTCCGAAATGTTCGAAAATTGTCGATTATTTCCATAAATATGCCGTACCATGATACCCCATAGGTTTTCAATTTTGGTCCGGGGAGCATGCAGACCAATACATTGACATCAAACGTTTCAAACTGTGGTTTGTCGGATATTATGGATCGGAGCATTATCTTGTTGATAAGTCCATGAAATGTGATTGTTTGCACGAATAAAAGGCAATAAATGATTTTCGAGTATTCCAATATACTCCAAACTATTAATCCGTGTAGTTGGAAAAGCTAATCTGAGCTTGACACAGGAGCAGAATGCACCTCACACGATAAGTGTCCCTCCACCGAAATTACGTTTCGAAAAGTATTTTTGTTCTTTACGAAGGTCCTTCCAATATGAATTAAATCCATCCGGACCGTCCAAATTGAATTTTTTTTCGTCAGAGAAAATAACCTAAGTTGAGCAAAGAATATGGAATACGAAGCTAAAATCTCAATTTACGAATGTCTAAACTTAACTTACATTATTCCAATTGCTGTTCATGTTTTCTCGTGCGTATTCAAGCCTGATTATTTCGTGACGTTTCAGAAGTGTAGGTGCAGACATCATTTTTTGTCTTATAATGTTTGAATTATGTTTAAGGACTCGTTGGACAGTCCAACGAGAAACGCCGAGATCACATTCCTTCGCAATTTGTTTACAGATTTTTAACGAATTACTCGCAACTTTAGCAATTTGCCTTTCAGTACGAGGGGATAACTTCTTCTTAGGTCCCCCTTTCTTATTTTTCCCATACTTAGTAGGATCGCGTAAAAAATTCAGTACAACTTTATGAGATCGCCCGAGTTTACGTGTGATTTCACGTATCCCCATTTTCTGCTCTCTGTACGCTGAAATTGCACCTTGCTCTTGTTCATTAAGCTAGCTGCCACGTGGCATTGTATCAATTAGCTAAGAATTCCCGAGTTTACTAAAAAAATTCCAACAGAAACCCTTGAAGTGCGTTAAAAATGAACCGGTTCTATTGTTTTACACCGATCGTCAAACGTTTATCGATTAAATCTTGACATATAAGTAGACAACTTCAATGAATTTCACCTAAAATCCATTATTTACAATGCTTTTTCAAACCATATAATTGGTTGTTTCAAATTATTTTCTTACGGGTCGGAAATGTTAAAAATATTAGTGATGCTATAGTTATGCTCCGCAGTGTATATGTATACGAACACTTGTTACGGTTAGATTCTGTTGTCAGTAATAAAACACACGAAAGGTATAAATTAATTAGTACTACGTTGTTGGATGACCAACACGACCAAACAAACACCACTCCGTCACCTCGCAAACATTACTCATCCAAAACATCCTAGTCCAGATTTCTAATCCTTACTCATCCTGAAGCTCGTACCCTTCCTGAGTCACACTATCCCTTGATCATCGTCCCTACCCCTACCCATCTCTACCAATAACTTATAAACGCCTGCAATACCAAAAAACAGACAGAAAGAGTCTAGTTTTCAGTCGACGTAATAGTTGTACGAGTTTCTTCTCTTCAATAAAGTGTTGGAATCCAACAACGTTTTCTTAAAGACACAATATTTAAAAGTATTTAAAAAGTGCAAGATAACGATTATTTGACTTAAATTTTAAACAAAATAACAATAATTAAAGTCTTTCTTGCGTTTCGTCTTACGGACATATACTATTCTTACGAACAATATATTATCGATGTCATAACATCGTTTTTAAGAGTAAAATTAGATTAAATATTTCGTTAACTCGTATTAATTTTAGTATTTTGTTGTTTTGCCATTTGCTCTGATCACTGCTGCACAACGTCTTTGCATAGATCGCATTAAACCAAATGCATCGATCAATGGGAATCGAGTTCCTTGAAGCTTCTATCACTTTGTATAATTCGTTAATATTTTTTCGCTTTTTACGTCTCATTTCCCTATCAACATTCATCCAAAGCTTCATTTCAGGTTTTTACAGTGGTTTTACCCCTTAAATGGCCGACAACCAACACATTTACCCTAACCAGCCGTCTGACGATTAATAGACAACAAAAATTGGTAGTTTGAACGAAATTTAAAAAAATCAAACTTTGATCATCTTTTCAAGGTAAACACTTGTTAGAAATTTGTAAAAATGAGAACTTCACTCAGTGCCGGTTCTGGGGTAAGTGCCAATAGGTCAAGCTTAGTCCTCTTACCAGAAGGCACCCTTGCCTTCCCCACTCCGTGGCCAGATCCTCAAGGAACAGAGTTCCTATTCTTTAAAGCAAGACAACGTCGGGTCGCTTGCCTTTTTCTAACATACCTACGTTTCCTTTCAATAAGCAATCCTATGACGCCCGATAAGCTGCGTGACTTCGAGTCACCAGCCATCGACAGGCATCTGGATTGCATCCCTGCAACCCTCCCTCTTGGGCCACACGCAGGCTAAGCCCCTATCATAAATCGTTCGAAAACGAAATATCGTCGAGCTAATGCCCTCGACGTCCCTTAAAAATATGTCGTCGCTAACACACTGTATAAAGTAACTCGATCCCCCCCAATTTTGGCACACGCAGATTTCTCCGAACTGAGATCGCCGATTAAAGCGAAAAAGAATAGACTAGGCAAGGAAACGGAACAGAACGGAACGTTGGTCGTGGTCGACACGCGCATATGCGTTTGCCCGTATTGTTATTCCTGCGACGAGTGCGCTAACGCCCCTGGCAGATGCCCAGTTTTTCTATTAGAGCCAACGTCAAACCTCAGGAATGTTCTGTAGCAGGATAGGCCTGCCCGAGCTGGCCATAGCCCGCGGTTAACAATTTCCAGTCGCGCATCTTGCAATTTTCCAATGAGCCACTCTGTCCTCGCTAACGCGCCCACACTTCTCTTCAACCGTCTCGCGAAAAATTTCTCTTTCTTTCGTCGAGAAATCGTCGATCGTAAGCGGTGACCTACGATGCCGTTACCGTGAATCCAAAATGCACACCTGGAACGCGCCAGAGCCTGTTAGCGCCTTCGATTTCCGCGAAAGAATACACCACGGACAGCATCACTAATTAGTTGGCATCGACGTTTCCTGAAACCACTCTCGACACCCCGCTGACGAATCTAGAAGAGAAATCACGTCTGGTGGGGATCGATTTTTCGAGATCGACTCTCTATACGACTTTCAGACCCATCTACAACACACAGTTGCTATAAATATTTTTAACAAATTACTCGTCTGTTTAAGCTAAAGTTACAGTGAGTGTAAAAAGCTTCGCTTGAAAATAATAATAAATATAAATAAATAATTTGTTGTTAATGACATTTGTTTCAGAGATTTCTAAGAATATACAGGGTGTTCGGCCAACTCTGGTAAAAATTTTAATGGCGGATTCTAGAGGCCAAAATAAGACAAAAATCAAGAATACCAATTTGTTGATGGAAGCTTCGTTAAAAAGTTATTAACAATTAAATTCAAAAATTTCAAATCGTTCTGGAAAAATTATTTTCGGTTGCGGGGGTCAACTACAATCATTTTTGGTGAGTACACATACCTCCGAAATCCTATCTACTTTCGAGAAAAAAAATCGAGTAGGTGGTGAAATTTTTCGGCGAAAAAAAAATTTTTCAAATCGTTCTAAAAAAATTATTTTCGGTTGCGGGGATCAATTACAATCATTTTTTATCATTACACATACCTCCGAAATCGTACGCACTTTCGAGAAAAAAATTCCTTACTGAAAATCCAATCAGGTGCCGAAATTTTTCAACGGAGAAAAAAAATTGCAAATCGTTGTGGAAAAATTATTTTCGGTTGCGGGGGTCAATTACAATCAGTCTTTGTCATTAGACATACCCACGAAATCCTGCCCACTTTCGAGAAAAAAAATAGAGAAGTTGTGAAATTATTCGAGAAAATTAAAAAATTGCAAATCGTTGTGGAAAAAATTATTTTCGGTTGTAGGGTTCAATTACAGTCATTTTTGGTGAATAGACATATCCCCGAAATCTTGCGCATTTTCGAGAAAAAAATTCAGTAAGGGCGGCACTTTAAACGTTAATAACTTTTTAACGAAGCTTCCATCAACAAATTGGTATTCTTGATTTTTGTCTTATTTTGGCCTCTAGAATCCGCCATTAAAATTTTTACCAGGGGTGGCCGAACACCCTGTATAAACAAATATAAACAAAGTTCTGCAAAGTTTTTGTTCAAATTGACTAGTGTACGAATACTTTTTACACTCACTGTATTCCAAGCGTTGGCTATTCTATCGTTTTTTAAATTGTATTTATATTACAGAGAATTGTTCAAGTCCAGGTTGATTCGATATTTTATAAATATTCAAGCGAAGCTTATAGATTTATCGAAATGTCATTTGTCGAAAAGAATAAAATAGAAAACTATAATTTTTCAATTTCTTAATTGTTGAAATTTTTAGCTTCTCTCGTAATCCGGTTTTTTCTTCAAGGAATGATCGAATAGAGAAACGTAAGACGAAGGAGCAATTAAAAATGAGATAAAAATCGGTATCGAGTAATGAAAAATGAACGGTGGGTCGCAGCACGTTTAATTCCGTTCTGGACAAGAACGCAAGCCACTCTTAAATGGAAAATGAGCGAGGGATCGGTCACATTGGTAAAGGTAAACGAGCGTGCTACAAGCAGTTCTCGCTGTGCAACATTGTTAACGATCACCGCGGAAAGGATACAACTTGGACGGAGTGAACACGCATTTAACTGTCGGCGAAGAGTGACTGTCTTGTTAATTAGATCATAGGTACGTAGATCACCGATACTCGATCATTCGATAAGATGTTTCGAACATACTACCTCTTCGAATAATATATCTACATAAATGCTTGAAATTGAAAACCGAAATAAAAAAGAGGAGAAGAATAACAGAGAAATAAATGAATTCTTTTTTCCTTTCAATTATTTTTAGGATCAACGAAAGTTCTATGCGTTTTTATTAGTATGGATTTAATTGTGAGTCGGGAATGGGCCAATAAATAAAATTAAAATTATATTTGCATTTTATGTATTTTAATCGAAGAGAAAGATCGAAATGTCTAATATACCTAAACCGCTAAAAAAAATAGAGGGATTTCTAAAAATAAATTTAATAAAATTTTTTATGTATCTATTTTGTGTATGCTGAAGTATCTCAGACACTAGTTTACAACCGCAAGATCAGAATTTTGCTATCGGCGCATGCGTTACGTAAAGCCATTCATTCCGTGAAAGATACTACGAATGAATATTTATAATCGCAATATCCCCGTTATTATCAAAGGAACCATTCATTCTCTTCGACGGCTCAATAACTCATAAGCGACACGACAATAAACTACAATGTTTGTTGCAACGTGCAATATCTCATTTCAAGGAATCAACGCTCATTAAAGAATCGTGTTGCCTCATTAGTTGTTTATTTATCGTGTAACGTTGAATGTAATCGCACATGCTATGCTTATCACCGTTTCTGTCTGTGACATCTGAATGAACATCTAACGATCATCCTAATACAATCATTTTAATCTTTCCGTATATTGGAAGGGATCTTCTCCATTATCGCTTAATGAAATTAAAAATGTTCAGTTTCTCGACCTTTATACGCGGAAAAAATGCATATAATCATACAGATGTGTGTAGAAAATTTGAAATCGATAATTAGAATAAATTTTTCTATAAATTAATAGGCACGACAAACCCTACGCTTCCCAGATTAGAATGTTTCCTTAAATTCAGCTCAACTGCATCTATTAATGAACATCAATTTAATTCAGTACCTGATTATACTCTGATTATTAAAAAAAAAAAAACAAATTTTGTATTTCTGTGTCTATTTACGTATGCACGTATACTATTAAGATAATTACGTCTGAACGTCTGAATTGATTTCAATGAAACTTTACATTTAAGTTTTATGTTCTCGTTTCAAAGTCTGATTAGATTTTTAATGATGATTCTACGTCTTGTATACATTATTTAAAAATTTTTTTAAACTCTTGATATGAATCTAAGATGTCAGAGTATGTGTATCTATTTTACCGGTCTACTTTACCGACCGATCAATTTTAGTCTCCCTTCCCGACAGAGTGATTAGAATCTACCTTGCTGGCAGAGCAATTATTACAAAATTGCTATGCCCTACGCTAGAAAACACTGAGAAATTTTCCAAAATATCATAATAATGGCAAACTATCGTAAAGTGATCGACAGGTAATGTGGAAACACCTTCTAGTATATCGTATCGAGAAATGTTTCTGTTCGTGCAGCAAGTAATAATAAAACGCATCGTGAAACCGAAGATTCATAGAATTGAATCAACACTCTCGGTATTCACACGTTCCAATGAAACGGAGGACGCAATTTCCTGCGAATGTTAATCATCTAAACCGACTTATCAGATAGCCCCGACGTTCGCGGTGCGCTCTAAAGATGATGGAACGCGGGAAACTGGCTCGTCGTGAAAGTCGAGGAACGCCCACGGGATCCTGGCTTAAATCGCGACGTAATTGCGACTCTGTCAATTGCACGGCGCAATAAACGTTTCTCGGGCAAGGTGCGTTTTGTTAATCGCGGTAATTGAAGATGCGGGTAGATTGCTACGACCCTCGTGCGCACAGGTGTCCAACGACAGGTGAGAACGTGTTGCTCGGGACAGCTCGTTACTCGCCACGGTCTTAACGCTAAATCTACCGGCCAAATGACCTTTTTTAATATTTCTTACATACAACGTTATTTCAGCGTTGACTTCACCACTTTACAATGAATTTTTCAATACTTGCTTCTAAAAAAAAGTCAGACAAAATGTTTACTCTCTGTTGTACGACTAACTCATAGGCCAATCCTTACACAAACATCCTAGTCATAGCTTCCAAATTCAGGCCTTTCTAGCCTCTTGTACCCTGTTACTCGTTCCGTACGCATTGCTACCCTCAAATATACATATGAGCCGTTTATTTTGAAACTGGCCCAAGTCCATTTATCTTCAAATCGAGAAATTTAAAGGTTTGCGTTTCAATGAATTTCAAAATATACGTATAGGATTCAGTATTTTTTCGTAAAATAGCTGCCATTTTGCCATTTTTTGAAAAGATCCTAGTTCATGCTATAACCACACTCATCTACATTAAGAATATCGTTGGTTTTTGGATTTCGGATAACTTGTTCGCAAGATATCGCATACACAGCCGTTCGTAAAAACTGTTTTTGTTGATCAACAAAAACAGCGTAATCGATAGATATTATGTGTTGCAAAAATTCGTAAATATAGCTAAATATATAATAAATGTATCTACAAAATACGGAATTAATCGCTCTTTAAAATAGCCCGCAACAAAAAATCACAAAGAAACATGTATTTTTCGTGCCTACAAGGTAAGGAATGGCCCCTTAAAATCTACAATTTTCATGTTCGGTATAGTGGAAGAAATATTATATTTCGATGCTTTATCGGCTATGCAGAAGACGAGAAACATTTATTTACATCCGTATATTAATTATTGAAGAATAAATGCGCCGTTTATTTTGAAAGTGGCCAAAGTCCATTTATCTTCAAATCGAGATATTTAAAGGTTTGCAATTTCAAAATATACGTATAGGATACTAATGAGTCATACCGCTTAAGTGTATCTAAGGGTGTTAAATTTATAATTCCTATTAAAATACTGGCAATTATTAAGCGAATAATATGCGTTTTCTTATCCAGAATGGAGTTAGGCCACTTTCAAAATTAACGTCTGATAATTAGGAAGTTTTTAAAAATGCATATAAAATAAAATATGCTACTGGTCAATCTATACCTCCATTTTCATTGTACAATATAGTTCCATGCCCCTAGTGGTGATACTGTGAACTATAAGAACTCTTGATCTAACGACGATTGGCTAGCTAATAACACGTGGCGAAATTTGGATAAATGGTAGTAACGGAGGGAGAGATCTAAAATAGTGTCTATCGTCAATAAACGCAAGTTTTAAATGAGCCGTTTATTTTGAAAGTGGCCTAAGTCCATTTATCTTCAAATCGAGATATTTAAAGGTTTGCGTTTCAATGAATTTCAAAATATACGTATAGGATACTAATGAGTCATACCGCTTAAGTGTATCTAAGGGTGTTAAATTTATAGTTCCTATTAAAATACTGGCAATTATTAAGCGAATAATATGCGTTTTCTTATCAAGAATGGAGTTAGGCCACTTTCAAAATTAACAACCAGATTCATTATAAAATTCGAAGGTGCCCAAGTCCATTCAACATAATTTAAGATGCTTCAAATTGAAAAAAAACAATACTGAATTTATTTTACATATCTTTAAAACTCCAATTTCTTCGCGAACCTTTTCCGTTTGTTGGACGTCTTCGTTCCACAATTTCGCGCTCGACAGCTTCGTAAAGCAATACATTTTCTTTGTTAAAATCTCCCAAACCCCAAAACTTCTCAAAAATATTCTTTCTTTCTTCTTCGTCGTAATTTTTTGTGCAAGCATTCCGACAACGGCAATCTTTGTTTTCGAAAATCTTTTCAAGTACAATATTTCCGGTTTGAGTACAATATCTTTTTCCTGAATTCCGTTTAATCTTTCGCACTTTTTCGATGTATGATTCATCGATCTTTTCTCCATTATTGTTCGTATCTTCATCCCTTGAAGACGAATATTGTTCTATAATTCTGTTTCTTTTTCGATTTTTTTTTAAATCATTAGTTACTATTTCTTCTTCACTACCTGAACTAAATAGTCTTGTTCCGTTCTTCCCCATGGGTGAAATAATTTCTAAAATTTAATATTAAATTTTAAGTTTTATATTAATTAAACGTACTGGTTATTCAACTCGCGCAATTGTCTAAAAACTGAGATTAACTTGTAAATACTAATTAATTAAAATTACCTTCATCACTGCTTCCCGACATTATCAATAGTAAATATCTTGATTTAAGTATAAATGGAGTTAGGCCACTTTCAAACTACACGGTTCAATTATTGAACTAACTCTGAAAACTTATGTGTCAAGAATGATCGTGTTTGCTCGGAATATAAGCAACCTGAAATGCTTTACCGATAAATAACACGAAGTTGTACATGTAACCATGGTAACCGGAAAAAAATTGAAAAATGGAGTTAGGCCACTTTAAAAATAAACGGCTCATATAAACGACGCACATTTTTGGACTCGGATCGGATCTCTGAAGTTTGTACTTGCCGTAACGATCTAATAAACCCACCAGTCTCTTCGGTAAAGTATCTTAATCTCGCAACCCGGGATCCAACATCTCAATTTGGCGATAGACCAATCGTTATTTTCAAACCGCAACTATATCAAATTTAACAAGCATCGTTCGTTATCGAGTGAAAAGACGTTTTCCATTCCAGGATGAACGCGTTAATGGAATCGTGTTTACCGTTCGGCTACGGAGCCCAAGCCGTGCAATGTGACATCGAGATAGAGAACTGATCAATAGGCGAGATTCGCGGCGCTCGATTTGCATATGTGTATATGCAAATTCGTGGCAATACTGTCAATAACACGCGACGTAGCGCCGTGAGATACAAATCTCGCGGCTGATATTCTTCGACTAACGCGATTCGCATAAACGCGTGGAAGACACGAGGCCTAGGCGGAAGATTAACGAGCCGCGGACAGCGATCGCTGTCCCTTGCTGTTCACCGACACGATCAATTACCGATCCCGAGCAATTGTCGCGCACCGCTTTCGTTCCTGGCTACTCTGTTGCATTAACAGTTTAATGGCCGCCAATATCACGCGAAGACCGTTGTTCCTCACCACTGCTATTGCAGACCAAAGTGAGATACATGAAGATGCTAGGAATTATACATAAATGTAACCTCAACAACGGAATAAGTTGAATGTACGATGAAATGGTAACTGATACAGTAGATCACGCACACGTGACAGTGGCCAAAGTCTGCTAGCTCGCGAAGATCACGTATACGTGAGAGCGGCCGTTAAAGTGTTAAGAATCGGTATCCAGAACATAACACGAAAATCAAGAATAACGATACTTCTGGCAGAGGCTTCGTCTTAAGTTAATTAACGATTAAAAATCCGCCTGCATTACGCAGCTTTACGTGCGTGAGGTAGGTCGGTCCAGTGACCAGGGACTCGCGATAAATTTACCATGTAGAGAACGTAATTACCGACGTATCCGACAGCATTACGTATGTACATCTCCTCGATTTACGGGAACGCGAGCACGTTACGTTGAACGACATTGAATCTGTCTTGTGAAAATCCAGAAGGACGTATCGAGGGTTCAATGTCGTTCAACGTAACGTGTTCCCCGTAAATCGAGGCAAGGACGTAATGTTGTCGGGTAGGTCGGTAAGTAGACTTTCTACATGGTAAATTGATCGCGCGGCCATCGCTGCTGGACGCACCTGGAGTGACCTACCTCACTCAGCCGGATCTTTAATCGTTAATAACTTCAAGACGACCTAATATCGTTCTTGATTTTCGTCTTATTTTGCTCTGGTAAATTAACCCCTTAAAGGGTGACTTCGAGTAACCAAACACTTTGTATATTTATTTGTAGCACCTGGAATCCTTTCGATAGTCGGAACAAACCCTTTCGCTATACTTTTGATAGTCGACAGATCAAGAATAATGACTAGTTTGTCGTTGAAAGTGTTTCTGAATTTTATACCCGATCGAGATTAATACCTACAATTCACATTGAAAGTTTCATAGTTTATATTTGAATGTATCATTGAGAAACGATATCGAAAATAATATCAACGATTCGCTTTGAAACACACAGCAATGCTTGGATAACTGCAAGTCATTTTCGATTGGATAAGTGAACGGTAGTCGTCCCTACTACTGAAAGGGGATTCTCCTTGACACACGAAGCTCAACGTCCAACGGACCGCATAGTTTAACTATAATACATACATAGCACATTAAGATGGAACTTTTTTATTTTTATTATTCACAAATGAAACTTTTGCCAATGCATTGAAACGAGTCTAAACACGATATAATTTGTTTTTAAACTACTTTAAAGTCATTTTGTTGAAAAATGGCTGGCCATAAACGTCTAGTATTTTACAGATTACCAAAGGTTCAAATCCCAGGTTGACAAACTGTTTACCATGCTTTTCTAATTAAGAGACTTCGATCCCGTGTTCCTCACTGTTATCAAAAATTTCTTATACGTATACATTTTCGAGTTGGTATCGAGAAGAACGCAATGAATAATATCAGAGAGAGATGACGAAATCTAGATCGCGTTCATAGAAGAAATTGAAAAACGAGTCGCGTGTCTACGAATCCCATAGCTCGTCCAGGTCCCTACTGCTTCGATTCACCCCATAGAACTCCAACGATTCGTTGCAATTGTTGTGACGAGTAGTTATCTCTTTTCGTAACGCGACGACACACCAACCGGCACCGTTCTTGCCACAGTCGACGAAGATGGAGTGGCGCCAAATGTCGTGGATGCAATTCTCCGGGTGTCCCCGGCTGAATGACAAGTAAATCAACCGTATAATTGGAATTCAATTCGCACAGTGGCACAGATACACGGCATTAGAATTCCGCTTGCAGGCTTGTCAGTTGTACGCTAGGCTGGCGAAAAAGTCACGGTAAATGGTATTCAAAATTTCAGTTTTCAATTTAAATCCACGAGGAATGCAGTCTCAAATTCGTTTTTAATTAGTTCGAAATTTCTTTCGAATCTTTATCATCGATAGATATTTCTAGCTGATTCATCAAAGTTTTATTGCTGCCGCTTCTTGGCGTACAGCAATTGTTAATTCAACGATAGACATCAGCTTTAGCACCCACATATGGGTCACACGACTTTTCACCAACGAGTGAAAAAAATTAATTCTCAAGCTTAAAAATGTCAAAGAAAATAAAGCTAGTTTGTGAAAATAAATTCAATAACAAATGATGGGTATGCTAGTTTCCAGTTGTCTGCAAAAACAAAATTTCATTTCCCTTTTAATTTGAGGAGTTTGGTCTGGCAGACGATATGTTAATTCTGCACATTTCAATTATTTTCTCGAAAAATGAAGGTGACCTTGTTTAAATACAGTGCCGAACAAAATTATTAGCACAGAGCGTATTTTCAAATAAAATGTTATGTAACTG
Organism: Colletes gigas; assembly: GCF_013123115.1. Taxonomy (NCBI): domain Eukaryota; kingdom Metazoa; phylum Arthropoda; class Insecta; order Hymenoptera; family Colletidae; genus Colletes; species Colletes gigas. The sequence goes on from NW_025106667.1 coordinate 1,366,302, forward strand.
TGAACAAAGCATAATATCTTCTTTATTTTTTGTATAAAATATAAGTTTGAGGTTTGAACTTTAAGTATCTCGCGAAATCTCGTTCTTAATTTCTTTCGAATCTTTATCATCGATACATATTTCTAGCTGATTCATCAAAGTTTTGTTGCTGCCGCTTCTTGGCGTATTTAATTAATTAGTTAATTCAACGATAGACATCAGCTTTAGGATACCTCCACACCAAAAAGATTCACAGAAACCAGTTAGACTAAAGTTCTATCCTGGTTGCGATGAATCAAGACATCTATGATTAACTTCATACACGAGTGTTGTAAATTAAAAAAATTAAAGAAAGGGAACACGGTGTATCCGCCATGTTTACAGATGATAAAGGTCTCATCGACATGCTTCCTCCCGATTTTTTAACATTAGGACGTCGTACTTGAATTTAATAAACAAAATTTAGTGATAGACATACTTTTACTTTTTCTGAACGATGCAAATAAGTTAATCAAAACTATTTAATTTCATTCTCTATTAACGTAATGATATCGGTGGTTCGTTTAGAGGATCTATCAACTGAAACAGACTATAACTCGATTTCAAATAAAATTGGACAAAAATTAAGTTCAATTGCACTTTCTTTTTCAATAGAATTCGCTGATTTTGTTTACATAAAAGGTACCCCAATATTTTAGGAGATATTTCGTGTCTACGATTAAAAAAATAGAAATTAATTTATTTCATTTTCTTTTCAAAATTAACTTTCAAATATTACATTTTACTCGTGCAACGAAAGATGATTAAAAAAATGGACTCTTGAATATACGTATAAAGGAAAGGTTGAATCGATTTGCTCAATAATATAAGCATTATATTTCATCATATTCAGTGCCGAACAAAAGTATTGGCACAGACCGTATTTTCAAATAAAATGTTATGTAACTGTGAATAAAGCACAATGTCTGCTTTATTTTTGGTATAAAATATAAGTTTGAGGTTTGAACTTTAAGTATCTCGCGAAATAAAGCGGTTAAGTAGACCTGTGATAATGAAAAATAGTAACAAATACACAGAGGACAGCTTTCGACGAAACAAAAGTATTGGCACACTTGTAAATTTAATATTTCTATGAAACACTTATGTAAATATTTATAATATTGGCATCACTGTTGTATCCAGGGATTGTGTCCCGAGATTCAATTTGATATTCATTTGTTATTTCTTTACCAAGTTTGCCTGTAATAAAGCGAATAACACAACAATGTATCGAAAAACACGAGAAACAACAATTTCAGAGAGAAAAATTCTATTAAAATTATGAAAAGAGGGAAATTCATATTCTACGATAGCTAAAATAGTAAATAGAAGTCGTTTCACCGTAACAAATATCGTTAAACGGTTTCCTGACGAACAAAATGTAAAAAATCTTCCGCGAAGTGGTCGTCCACAGAAATGATCAGAACGAGATAAACGAAAAATTAGCAAGATTGTAAAAAAAAATCCTAAAGTTGCCTCTAGAGAAATAGCGGCACAAATGAAAAGTGAAAATAAGGTTGATGTACATCCTGTAACTATCCAGGGAGTTGTTAAAAGTGCACAATTCAAGAGTGGCTAGAAGAAAACCATTGATCAGCAAAATTAATCGAGAAAACAGATTAGAGTTTGCAGAAATGTACGTAAAACGTACGTAATTTAGAATTTTGGGATAGAATACTCTTCTCTGACGAAAGTAAATTTAATATTTTTAAATCTGATGGTGAAATAAGAATGTGGCGAAAGCGTAATACCGAGTTAGTTAGGGATTCGCATAACATAGTCTCGACTGTTAAACACGGGGGTGGTAGTGTATTAGTATGGGGTTGTACGAGTTCCTCCGGACTTGGAGAACTAGCTTTTATAGACGGTATTATGGATAAATTTGTATGTTTAAATATTTTGAAAGAAAACTTAAAAAAAAGTGTGGAAAAATTAAATCTTGGGGAAAACTACTATTTCCAACAAGATCATGATCCCAAGCATACTGCTTATATTGTCCGGCAATGGATCGTTTTTAATACACCCCATACATTGCCAACCCCTTCTTAATCGCCGAATTTAAATCCGATTGAACACATAATGGAATGAGTTAGAAAGAAGGATCTGAAAACACCTTATTCAAATAAAGGAGCAATTAAAAGATGCACTTATGAAGGAACGGAACGAAATAGGTTCAGAAGTAACACAAAATTTAGTACATTCGATGCCTAATCGGTTACAAAGTGTAATAAGAGAAAAAGGATTACAAACAAAATATCAATTTGAATATTGTATTATAAAATAGTAAGTGTGCCAATACTTTTGTGTCGTCGAAAACTGCCCTGTATGTGTTTGTTATTATTTTTTATTATTACAGACCTACTTGATCGCTTTGTTTCGCGAGATACTTAAAGTTCAAACCTGAAACTTATATTTTCTACGAAAAATAAGGAAGATATTATGCTTTGTTCACAGTTACATAACATTTTATTCGAAAATACTTTGTCTGTGGCAATACTTTTGTTCGGCACTGTATGTAAAAATAAAATTTAAATTGTGTTCGAAAAAGGAGATAAAAATTGAGGGAACGTAGGGTAAAATGCAAGCAGCAAAGGCTAGAACTGCACGATAGCAAGATATCATTTGTAGAAGGGGGTGGCGTTCGAAGCAGCCGCGGGGGAGGAAGAGTGAACGGGGCTAGAACCTAGAAGGTTAACAAAATCAATACTGGTGGGTGGCAGTGCTGGTGGTCGGCCTGCTGGGGGGCTAGGTCGGCCACTGACCTTTATCCAGGCCAACTGCATCATCCCCGTTTCTACAGGCGCGTGCGCATACACAACACACACACACACACACACACACACACGTACACAAAGGGGAAGTCGCCTGTTTTCACGGCGAGCCATTTTTGTCGAACGAAAACAATTCGAGCGTACGTGGAAACTGCTATTATTCGCGAATGCCTGACCCAAGATCGGCTTTCGACCTTCCACGCTCGATGAAATCGACGTAGTCCATCGAACAAATTAAAGCTTCTTCCCTTTCGTCTTCGCGAGCCCCACCAAAACCCTCCCTCCCCTTCTTCGCCCCGAGGAACGATTGTTTCACCAACTCCTCGAACGAATCGAAGCGCCAATAGCGGATAAATTACGAACGATAGCAAAAACCTCGATGAAACGGTACTCTCTTTTAAAACAATTTTATACGATTTCGAAATGTATCATTAAGTCAGGAACTTTTTAAGCACACGACATAGTCACAGTGAGTGTCGAAATTGCTCGTGAAGACTACAGTAATGATTCTTAAAATGAACATTGTCTCGTTAGAATGATTAAAATTTACCTAGTAGTAAAGTAGTTTTCTAGAAGAGAATGAATAAACATTTTTTTGTATTGTTTTAAGTTCTTTAGTACAAATAAGTACACCATGAGTGTGTATTCATTAGCCTCTAAGGGGAATCCCCCAAGTTCGGAGGGATAGAAGTATTCAATTTACGAATCACGTCTGGAGCTCGTTTCAACACCTTCAACGCTATCAGAAGGTTAGAAAAATAAGTACTGAAACAAATTTCAGATTATATAAATAGTTTACAATGAAAATTTTAGTCTTGCACAGACTATTATACGGTATTGATCCGACAAGTGAACGTGTTAAGAATCATTAGTGTACTCCTTCAAAAAGTGTGTTCGTAATCTTTGAACCCTAACGTTAACGCTAAGTTTACGATGCAATCAATATTCGAGACTTTTCTAAATTCACGTAACTGCATCGAAGCTATTCGCTATGCGCGAATTGTATTCGATTGCACGATTATCAGCATAGTTTGCGCGGATCGTATGATCCAGGGATGTCTCTGAATCGTTGTTCGTGGTTAGATCGGTGAATGAATCGGTTTCTGTTCGGGTTTCTCGCATTATGCATAGATTTCTAAATGAAAGAGAGAGCCGCGGATAGAAGCGTGGCGTTAGTAGTTCGACCCACATCGAAGAAAAAAGTGTGTCACGTGGACAGATCGGTCGCCAACAGGACAACATTGCTCGGCAAGGACGATTGCCATCGTCGTCGATCATTGGCCTAAATCGCTGGCTTCGCTAGTCATCGGCGTGTAGCATGCTAATTCGCGCCAGTAAAAAATGCTAATGTCTCTTCTCTCGTTTCAACCAACCGTCCCCCTCTCTCTCTCTCTCTCTTATTGAATCGCGTTAGACTAGCTGACTTTCATATTTCATACTCCCTCTGGTCAGAATGGCCGTCTTTCTTGCTACTTTTTCGCTGTTTCATCATTTATTCGGTTAAATTATTGCTACGGCAACGCATAATATCTATTACGACTCGATTTAACCTAATTAACGAAACAAACGAACAAATTTTTAATCGCACAACACTTGCAAATTTCTCTGGGGAAAAAGAACAATTTTAATATCATTTAAAATGATATTCGAATAACTACATCTATTAAAATTCTTCAAGTTATGATAAGCCTGATGAGAGTGAGTAAAATAGAGAAAAATGTTCGATGTTTGCTTGTGCTAATAAAAAAAGTACATATGTAATAAATACAATGTATAAATTGCAAAATATTATTTTTGTCCTTTCGGTGATTATTGCGCCATTACGCGAACTATATGGAACATGAACGCGGGGAAAAAGTAGCGAACATTAGCGAGGTACTACTGTATGCAAGGCCAAAAGCAACGAAGAAAGTTCGTATCAATATTTCAGCTTGTTCAATTAATAAATGCTTTAATGAGGATTAATAAAGGTGTCTTGGGTACTTATTTAAATAATCAATTATCAACGATCTACGAAAGAGTGCGAGTTTCGATATATCGTGTTCCGTGGATTCTAGAGGGTTGCACGGTCGCGCGAGAAATTAATAATAATCTCGAATATCAGGTTTCCCCGTTAGGATCAGGGATTCGAAAGCCTATATATAGGCGCAGTAAACTTTTGCTGGCGTGCTCCAATTCGGTTCACGGAAGTTCAGTTCCGTCTACGCGTTTCTTAATGGTTGAAGGTGATGTTCAGCGGAACTCGTTCGAGAGTCGCGCCAACTTGGTTCCGTGGAACAGAGACGCCTAACGATTCGGCTTAAACGCAAATATACATATGTATATCTATGAGCCATGTATGAGAAAAATGCGTATTTTCTGACGGCCTGTTCTGGCCTCCGGATCTCAATCACAACAATTTTATCGCCAAGTTTAACGTAAATACTTGAATATATTCTATCTATATGTATAATACTCAAGTACAGACGCAATGCATTTTTTTATATACAGAGTGTTCGGCCACTTCGGGGAAAAATTTTAATAGGAGATTCTAGAGGCCAGAATAAGACGAAAATCAAGAATATCAATTTCTTCACTGAGGCTTCGTTAAGAAGTTATTAACAAATTAAATTAAAAAATTTCAAATCATTCTGAAAAAATTATTTTTGGTTGCGTGGATCAATTGCAATCATTTTTGGTCATTAAACATACCCTCGAAATCCTACCCACTATCGAGGAAAAAATTCGGGAAGGTGTAAAATTTTGTCGGGGAAATTGAAAAATTTCAAATCGTTTTGGAAAAAATATTTTCAACTGCAGGGGTTAGTTCCAAGCATTTTTTGTCAAAAGATATGCCCCCGAAATCTTACGCAGTTTCGAGAAAAAAATTCGAGCAATTGCTCAAATTTTTCGGTGAACTTAAAAAATTTCAAATCATTCTGAAAAAATTATTCTCAGTTGCGTGGGTCAATTGCAATAATTTTTAGTCATTAAACATATCCTCGAAATCCTATCCACTTTCGAGAAAAAAATTCGAGTAGGTACTGACATTTTTAGACGAAATTAAAAAATTCCAAATCATATTAAAAAAATTATATTTAGTTACAGGGGTCAATTACAAGCATTTTTGGTGAATAGACATACCCACGAAATCTTACGCACTTTCGAAAAAAAAATTCGAGTAGGTACTGACATTTTTAGACGAAATTAAAAAATTCCAAATCATACTAAAAAAATTATATTTAGTTACAGGGGTCAATTACAAGCATTTTTGGTAAATAGACATACACCCGAAATCCTATGCATTTTCGAGAAAAAAATTCGAGTAGGTACTGAAATTTTTAAACGAAATTAAAAAATTCCAAATCATACTAAAAAAATTATATTTAGTTACAGGGGTCAATTACAAGCATTTTTGGTAAATAGACATACACCCGAAATCCTATGCATTTTCGAGAAAAAAATTCGAGTAGGTACTGAAATTTTTAAACGAAATTAAAAAATACCAAATCATACTAAAAAAATTATATTTAGTTACAGGGGTCAATTACAAGCATTTTTGGTGAATAGACACACCCCCGAAATCCTACGCAGTTTCGAGAAAAAAATTCGAGTAAGTGCTTAAATTTTTAGGCGAAATTGAAAAATTCCAAATCATATTAAAAAAATTATATTTGGTTACAGGGGTCAATTGCAATCATTTTTGGTCATTTGACATACCCTCGAAATCCTACCCACTTTCGAGAAAAAAATTGGAGTAGATACTGAAATTTTTAGACGAAATTAAAAAATACCAAATCATAATAAAAAAATTATATTTAGTTACAGGGGTCAATTACAAGCATTTTTGGTGAATAAACATACCCTCGAAATCCTATGCATTTTCGAGAAAAAAATTCAGTAAGTGGATAAATTTTTTGTCGAAATTAAAAAATTTCAAATAATTGTAAAAAATTTATTTTCGGTTACGGGAGTTAACTGGAATCATTTTTGGTGAATACATATACCCTCGAATTCCTACGCACTTTCGAGAAAAAAAATTCTTTACCGACAATATACCGTGTGGCCAGAAATGTTTCCCCAAAGTTTAAAAAGCCATAACTTCTGGACGGATTGAAGGAGTTTAATGATTTAAAATTCAAACGAGCTCTAGAGCCCCCCAAAATGGGCCGTATAAATACATTAGATGTAAGGTCTACTTTAAACGTTAATAAACTTTTTAACGAAGCCTCGATCAACAAATTGGTATTCTTGATTTTCGTCCTATTTTCGCCTCTAGAATCTCCCATAAATATTTTCCCAGGGGTGAAAATCAGTAAGAATGAAATCAGTAAGATACACGTTTGAAACTTCCTTTCTCACAGTTCAAACGTCTCTGGACGTCGATCGATGATGCAAAATCCCGTTCAAATAGACGCTGACATCAGCGATTGGTAGACAATCTACTCGCGTCGCGACAGCGCGATGACTTGCTCGAAATTAATATTAATTATCGACAGGTTAGCGATGAAGAGAAATTGTAATCTCGATGGGTTGCAAATTAGAAACACAATCCTTGTCGATCAGAATTCTGGATCTCGTGTTTGGGAGAATTGAGCAAATGATGGACAAGAAGAGTCCTCGAGTATCTAATCTTCTATGATTCGAACAAGATAGCCTGTTTCGAGTCTAATAATAAATCGAGTGATTTGTAAGAATCACTATAAAAGAACTATTTTCGTAAGGGTCTCTGTTCGTGTTCCTAAAAGTCTGATACAATGGAGAGTTTTATTTTATGTTACACGAGAATCTCCTAAGCGAGCTTACTATATGTGTGTTACGAGCTAGTTGCGTCCCGAGATGGTTCGATTCGTTCCGCTGATTTGCGTCTTGTTAGTTTTAGGAGATCGGGTCTAGTACCGCGAACCATTTGTCTTCATCTGCGTGGTAATTTTTTTTCATTCGTTCCATCGGCGCGGAACAAGACCCTCCGTCACCCTACTCTATTAGCAGACGCGATCCCGTGGTGCATACGCGAGGCCCTTATCGTTATTGTAGAACGATGTTCCGTTCAGTGAACCTCCCTGGTAATCGTGCTTAAAATCTGAACGCGTTTGCAGCCGATCGTTTTATTATCTCGATTCTACGTACTGTTTCGCTCGAGGCCCCCACAGCCCTACCAACGATTCCAAATACGCTTCGTCACAGACGTCCAACAAATCTCGCTCACTTTCCCCCACCATTCAAACCACGCAACTTTTTTCACTCCTCTTTGCCAAATAGTCTCTTTCTGGTAAAAATAAACCAAAAATACACTAATTTCTCGGATCTATCCCAATACTCTTGGTACACATTCTACTTAATATTATTGGTAACAAGTACACTGCGGATCTTTATGGAAATTAATGAAATCGGAACTTTCTAGGGAATCGTCTCAACCCCTAAATATAATAATTGCTATTTTTCCATATTACGTGCATTCTGTAGTGTTTTGAAAATTAAAATCACCCATAAATAAAAAAAAAGTTTTGATAGAATATCTTGCAAGCAATATGAAATCGAGTTCAACTAATTAATCATAATGGAGCATCGAGTAATTATTGGAAACAATTTTCATTGTAATTAGTTTATAAACAAATGGTTATTTATAACTGGTAACACAAACCATAAAAAAAGTAACATTTTTCTTAAAAAGGGCAACAATTCACTCTTTACGCAAATACTGAATATTCCATTATTTTATCTTTGTATGTTTACCTAATTCTGCAAAATAAAAAAGCAACAGCTCGAACCATAAGAATGTGGTAAACTGACCAGAAATTAAGTGAACTTTTAATATTGACCAGCAATGTACAATGTATTTAATTCAAATTGCACCGTTGAAAATACTGTAAAATGGTACACGGTGCAGTTTCCATCGAAAGGACTCGAGGATCGAAGTCCCAGGGATGAAATAAGCCGAGCATCGTTTGGTAGCGTTGCGTGGCAGAGACAAGGGGGTGGTCGCGTTAACGACAGGCGTTAATGGCAGGGCTTTTTCAGATTCGCAACGCGACATGGACGGTCGAACGAAACGCGTGCACGCTCTGGGAAGCTATCGTCTTTTCCCTCGTTTTTCACAAAGCCAGCCGCGCACTTTCATCTTCGAGCGCGGAGATCCCAGCCGAGTGACTTGCACTACTCTCCGCCGACAATAGCCAGAGATTCGCCTCGAGTCTTGTAGTACGCATCGCGTTGGATAAGTGGTTTGACCCGACTTGTCGCGACCAGCGCAATGCGTCGGTGCATACGGCCAACGAGATTCCCTCGATTCTGCTCGCAGATAGAAACGCTCTGATAGATGAAACCGCAACTCCAGGATTCGATGCGTTCAACTGGCAATTAAACGGGACAACGATGGCTTTTCGTAATCATACCAACGATGCTGATCATTTTTAACTAAATTACCACGCGAAACGTTTCGTTCGATCGACCAAGTGTACGACTTGGTGTTGGATGACCAACACGACCGTACAAACATCCTAGTCACCATTTCTAATCCTTCCTGAGCCACACTGCCCCTTGATCATCCTCCCTACCTCTACCTATTTCCAGCAATAGTATTCAGAAGCTTGCAATATCGAAGAATTCTCAGAAAGAGTCTAATACAAGTTGTACAAGTTTTCCAGATTTTTTGGAAAAGTGTTTTTGGAAAAATTGTTAAAGAATTACAAAATTATACAGAAGCTTGCAATATCGAAGAATTCTCAGAAAGAGTCTAATACAACTTGTACAAATTTTTCAGATTTTTTGGAAAAGTGTTTTTGGAAAAATTGTTAAAGAATTACAAAATTATACAGAAGCTTGCAATATCGAAGAATTCTCAGAAAGAGTCTAATACAACTTGTACAAGTTTTCCAGATTTTTTGGAAAAGTGTTTTTGGAAAAATTGTTAAAGAATTACAAAATTATACAGAAGCTTGCAATATCGAAGAATTCTCAGAAAGAGTCTAATACAACTTGTACAAGTTTTTCAGATTTTTTGGAAAAGTGTTTTTGGAAAAATTGTTAAACAATTACAAAATTATACAGAAGCATTCAATATTAAAGAATTCTCAGATAGAGTCTAATACAAGTTGTACAAGTTTTTCAGATTTTTTGGAAAAATTGTTAAAGAAATTCGTATTTCCTAATTTTTCATACGGCAAAAGGCCACACATGCTTTTACGTATACAGATTCGAAATTTTTTATTAATAATACTGAGAGTCTCTAATATTTATCTTCTTAGAAGCCTGAAAAATTGATTTCAAATAAATATAATAAAAAAACCCCGTGCATATTGTATGTTATTGATACGAGGTGTCCCTATAATAGGTCAAGAGAATCTGCTTAAAATTATTAATATCCATTTAATTAACTCAAGTTACGCGTAAATAGTGAACCGTCCTGTTTATTGTAATTCTTAATTTAGTGAAATTCTAAGTCTTTATCGCTTTCAAAAAACTCACCGCATTGCTCGTCTCCAACGAGGAAAGTAAACACCACCTGCAATCAAAATTGAAACTGATTAAAACTGGAATAATTCTTTGGTTATATGTATAGGGTGTTCGGCTACTTTTTTATTTTCGAATTTATAATCGCAGCTGAGCTTTTTCCAGTGGAAATAATAATACCACGCAAGACTATATTTACACTTCCGAAGAATTAGAAAAGGAACGCAAAATAAAACACGATTATACAGGGTGTTCAGCCATTCCTAGGAAAAATTTTAATGGGAGATTCTAGAGGCCAAAATAAGACGAAAATCAAGAATATCAATTTGTTGATTGAGCCTTCGTTAAAAAGTTATTAAAAAATTAAATTAAAAAATTTCAAATCCTCCAGGAAAAAATTATTTTCGGTTGCGGGGGCCAATTACAATCATTTTTGGTCAATACATATACCCACGAAATCCTACGCACTTTCGAGAAAAAAATTCCTAATCGAAAATGTAATTTATGGCCAGAAATGTTGTCCGAAAATTTCATGCGGATCTTTAAAATGTCATAACTTCTGAACGGATTGAAGGATTTTAATTTTCAAAAATGCAAACGACGCGTATTTTAATCAATAATACGTAGAAATTACAAAAATATGCAAAAAGTTGATCCTTGACCCCGCAAAATGAGAAAAACCCCATAAAAATGGTCCAATCTTCAAACAGCCATAATTCCTACAATAGTGAATATATTTCAATGAAACTTTTTTCTTGAGTAGAGCTCATAGGTACCTACAAAAAAGTATTGGCCAACTTTTTTGTAGGGCGTCAAACAAAATTATTAAAAATGAAAAACGAATTTTTAAGAAAAATCGACAAAAAAAATTTCAAATCGTTCTAAAAAAATTATTTTCAGTTGCGGGAGTCAATTTCAATCATTTTTGGTCAATATATATACCCCGGAAATCCTACGCACTTTTGAGAAAAAAATTCGAGAATGTGTGAAATTTTTCAACAAAATTAAAAAATTTCAAACCATTCTGAAAAAATTATTTTCGGTTGCAGGGGTCGATTACAATCATTTTTGGTCATTACACATTCCCCCGAAATCTTGGGCATTTCGGAGAAAAAAATTCAGTACGGGCGGAACTTTAAACGTTAATAATTTCTTAACGAAGCCTCCATCAACAAATTGGTATTCTTGTATTTTTCCCGATTTTGTCCTCTAGAAGTAGTGCAAGCCTACAGTGCTTCATTAAAATCAAAGTTAGAACGGCTACTACCATAATGGATGTGCGCGCAAGATGTAAATCATCAAAATCTGCAAAACTGTAGGAGGCAATTTTAAAAAATCGCATATCAATGGATTTGGAATAAAATGCTCGTCATTTTTTGTCATTATGAAAATTTCAATAAAATGAAAAATTAAGTTAATAAATTTTTTTTTGTTATAAACAAATTGTATTTTTTTAAATTTTTTAACACCATGTTATTGTACATAAGAAACCATCAACCTCGCCCATTAACAATTTTTTTGTATGTCTTTCCGTTTTCGAGATAGTCGTTTCGAGCCAAAACTTCAAGGGGTGGTTTCACCCCTTAAACTCGAGTTACCGCAGCTAAAAAAAAATACGTGTCGATTATTTTTGACTGCTTTATAAGTGTACAAAGTTTCATCAAAATCGAAGCCGGACCGTTCGCGATGGTTCCTTGTGAGAACCACTATCGTCTGCAGTTACATATATGCAGATTGCTGTTCCACAGCCAGAACTTTAAACGTTAATAATTTTTCAACGAAGCCTCAGCGAAGAAATTGATATTCTTGATTTTCGTCTTATTTTGGCCCCTAGAATCTCCCCATTAAAATTCTTCCCAGGGGTGGTCGAGCACCCTTATACCATTTTCAGTAAATCCCCCAAGAAGCAGACGATTCGTAAAAGGAAACACACGCGGCCTGGCGAAGAATGCAGTGTTTGTTTTCACGACACGCTTCGACGTGCAAAGGGTCAGCCTGACACGTGTGCAAAAAGGTTGCATTTAATTCCTAAAGCCCCTCCTTAGTCGCTAACTAAACGCGCAATACATACATATGTATACGTAATAGCGAAGATCGCTTAAAACTTACAGTTTCTATTTTATTTCTTGTAAACTTTTAATTAACGCTAACTGTCATTGGGAATACTGTAACATAGCAAATACATTATTGAACAATATTTAGTTTTAAAACAGTTACATACGGCTTAAATTTCTGCAATATACATATATGTAGTCTTCGAGTGCAAAAAAGCAATGACAAAAAATCCGTGGTTCTGTCTCGTTGCTTCGAGAACAAAGTTCCTACGGTATTAACGTAAAGAGACGCAAATGAAAAGCTGGTCGAGCGACTACGTATTTATCCAGACAGCAAACACACTCGTTCCGAGTACCTGACACCTGCTCACTTTTGTACACTTTCAAAAAACTGCGACCGGATCGTCACCCATTGAAATTGCACGTAAAATCAGCCAAATAAACCCTATTTTTATTTTATGTATAAATAATTAAAATTTTTCCCAGGGGTGGTCGAGCAGCCTGTATACTCGATGTATTTCGATTAGAAAATCGTTGAAATTTGTAACTATCGATAAGCGATACATACCTCGAGCGAGCGACAGTATCGACGCGATAAACAAGTAACAAAATCCACGGCTGAAAGTTTGGTTAAGTACGAGTGCTTGGCAGCGGTTTGATTCGATAATTAAAATTCCATCATGGTGTCGATGCATCGCGGTGTTCGAGATCAAACAGCGCGAGCATCGACTCACGTGTGTAGAACGAGTCGCGTGAACGGACACGACCACGCATAAATAACGTCGATGTATGTGAGCGACAGCGATCGCGTAAATAAAGCTGCATGCAGATGCACGTTACATGTACATATATTACACGTATGCTCACTCACCTCGATACAAATCGGCAAGCAGGCAGCAGGCCGTCACAACAACACGACGGTCGTCGCATCCCCTCCCAACACACCGCGATCGTCCTCTTCCCGTTCATTCATTCCTCCTCCACGCGACGCCGTTGTTTCTCTCGGGCGACATTAGCAGACGACACACCATAGTTGCCCGGTGTTGCACTCTCAACGTTAACAACCGGACAAAGTACGATAACATCGACCAATCGGGCACGATAAATCGAATCACATCGACCTAGACGGGGCTAACGCCCAGATGCACCGCCCGACGACGCGAGATTCCCGTCAAATCGACGCCATTCCCCGCGGACTGTTTACATTGCGTCGAGAATCGCGATACGAGCCGACAGCTACTCCCACGTCGCGACACAACGTCCGATCGTTTGGAATCGCACTTGTTTCTTTCTGTGTTTCTATCAACCGATAACCGTCACTGTCAACCATTTAATGGATAGCTACACAATTTTAAACGGGTTCTAAACACCACCGGTTGTCAACGATACAGAGAGGCTCCTAAATCTGTTCAGTTCGAAACTATTCTTTCGAGGGAAACAGCTTTTCTTGCAGGCTGGTTGTCGTTTGTAGGCGCTTAGAAGGAGCTCGAACCGCGTAAGTAAGGGTTTCCACTCTTGGACAGAATGATCCTACATGGTTAGCAGTGATTTCGTTGATCGAATGAGAACCGATGCTTTCACCGCGGTACCCGCACTTATTTACACCGGCAAGGAAACAGCATAACAAAAATAGTCTTCCACTCGCACCGGAAGATCGCGCTACTCTTCAAGTCTGGTGCGTCTAGGCGGCGTAACGTGAACACGGCCCGCGACTAATAAGCCTGTTAATAGGAGAGCAGTAACGACGAGGAAGAACCACGGCCGACCGTACACGAAATGCCCGACGCCGTGGAGAAAACTGTCGTAGACTGCACGAGGTACGTGCGACACGTTTTCAAGGACGTCTGCGAACGTCTCGCCGGCGACTTTGTCGCTACCGCAACAGTCGAACGACATTTGACCGTTTGAGGGCCCAGGTGGATACCTCGGGCGTCTCGATTATGCGAACTACGACGCGTCGAGATCGACGAATAAACGGGGGAACACCTATAAGAGAATACCGCGTGTTTTTCTAAACGACAACGGGTCGCAACGTGTGACAACGCGACCAAACAAGCTGGCTAAGCGGGTTTTCGCTTTCGACTGAAATCGAATGTTTCTACCGGCTAGCCGGCTGGCAACGCGATAGTGTGTGTACGCGCGTGCTTGCGCGCACGCGTGCATCGTTGTGTGCATACGCGCGCGTTTCCAGCAGCATCCCACTATCGAGTGTTCCGACAAGTAAAACCGTAGCCTGTCTCGGGGCTCGCGTTACAAAACACCAGCGCCGACGAGATGAGTCGACCGATTGAATTACGCGCGTGCACGCGCGCATCGTATACTCCATTCGAGCATATCTTTTCCTCGATTTAAATGCCTTCACGGAGATCACACGCCTTTCCACGCAAACACGGCATTCTTCTCGCCCTTTTATACACAACGATCTATAAAATGTCTTTTACCTCGAAAATTTTCGATCGGTTGTTACGAATTTTATGGTATCGCAAGAGAAATTACCGATCCGACGACACTCGTTCTATCTTACAAGTAACAAAGTAAACTTTTCTTCCTATTGATATTTGAAAATTAGATTTTTCTTTTCAAAGTAATTTTCAATTAACATGCATACTCTATCTAACGAGGACTAAAAATACGCATAATTTTTATCATTTATCCCCTATCCCGTTTCTCGAAAGTAGCATCAGTATACTATAACCAGACTATAGAAAAAATAAAAATGCGATAATTAAGAAATATATGGATATAATATTAATAGCATTGGTACTCCGTATTAAAGTATTTTAGCGAAGAGTTTTGATCGGAGTCGTGGCTATCATCTGAGGTTCGTGGAAGCGGTGGAATGCCACTCCACAACCGACTGTGAAAGTTGTATTAATTACCGCCTTTTAATGTGCCGACATTTTTTCATCCCGGTTTTTATATCTTTTCGGGAGGGGACAAGAACCGATCGTATTCCATACGAAAATACTCTCTCGTTGCTTACCGCGGGCCATTGAACCTCCATATCACATGAGTAACCGAAAGTTCATTAAAACTACAACTGTTTAAAAACACGATTTTCATATAAACACTTGTACTGTTTTCGATTAAATACATCGAAAAAGTGCAAAAGAATTTTACAACGGTATAGGAAAAGACTTTATATAATAATATTTCTCGCCTAAACTGCAATTTTGATAAACAAAAGTATATACAATACTTATTCCTTTATACCCTATACAAATAAAGAATTCCTTACTCGTTTTTAACGATACCGAAACAGTTTATTTATTCAGTTGTCTGTACTACTAAATATCTACACTCGTTAATTTTTATATTTTATCATTCATCCTGAGCAAAAAAAAGTGCATCCGTCTAGGAACCTATAAAAATCCACTTTATTAAAAATTATATACACAAACTGGCTGCACCTTATTTACATATACATAAAATGTTGCATACATATTTAGATTGCTCTGGAACCTGCGAGAATCATTGTAAAACAATTGTTCGATTCGGAAAGAGAATTACAACGATGGGATTTTACGAAAACTATTCCAGCCTCAAAAATTCCTAAACTATTAATTAGGAAATTACATAAATTTAAACTTAACCCTAGTTTAATTTAAAAGCATTACGTAGCTATTTCTTATCCTCGTTCAGATTATACTTTGTTTTTAATTTATCTATTTCCTCCATCTTTTTATCAACATCAACCCGTTTGAATGCCTTATTGCTTTGATAGTATAAAACTACCAGGTACCGGTTGCAAACATTGAAACCGCTTAAATGATCGCATGCATTCTTTGCATCGAATATATCTTCGTAAACAACAAAAGCTGTCCCTCTAGTTTCAGCAGTGTTACCCCTTAAAAGATGAAATATTTTAATGTAGATATACTCTGCGATCTATATACTGCGGGCATAAGCAGCTTTTATAGCATCCATCTTAGATGAGTATAGGTGGAAAAAATAATCTATAATTTATTCTCCAGTATTTTTTATATTAATTATTATAGAATTTTCATTTAACTTAATGCAAGACGGATAACAACAAGTTATATTATATTTATCACTGTGGGTGAAAAATCATGATATACCAACCAAGGGATAATTCTATGTAAAAAAAATAAAGAAAAATCTATTCCATATCGATCAATAAACGATGACGTCAAGTACATTTTATACAAGAAATTACTAAAATTTAAAGATTAAAAAAACAAAAGCACATAAATCTTTATTTAAATAAAGAGACTGGTCATAAATACTTACACCCTGATTTGTCTAATGGCTCCGTATTTGCCAAAAATATCATACATTTCTTCAGCTGTAATTTTATAGGGCAAATTTCTTATATATAACACTCTATTTACTTCGGGAGGTAACCTCACCTACAAAGAAAAACATTTTGAAATATAAGAGAGGTTATGTAGACAACTTACTGTAAAGAAAACGTTACATATTAATCTATAGACTTACGTTAGCTCTTCGTTGCAGCATAGCCATAGTCATGTTTGAAACACAAAGGTTTTTTTCTTTCTTAATGTGAAAATATAACCGCAAAACAAATTTCTTTAAACGAAAACAACACCTTTTCTCCAAACGTCAAGATAACCAAAAACACATTTGCAGAGTTTATGCTACCAGGGAGCAGCACTGTGATTTACAGTGTGGGGTCGAGACTTATGGTCTCGTCCGCACAAGAATATAGGGGAGCAGTTCCCGTTAAATGCGAATCCGCCGTAAGGCTGCGCGCGCAGCGCAGCAGGGCGAAAGCGCGTCCTCCCCAAAATGCAAGGACGCTCAAACAAACCACTGCTTTGTAAGAACTGCACGAAGAAGCACCTCCAAAAGATCCAGAGTAAAAACTCCTGTTGTTAAACCAAGACTTGTACGCCTAGCGTGAGTAAAGAATACTTGTTATTGTTGTTGTTGTTATATACACGCGTTCAGTCATTTCAAATATTAATATCCGTGGTCGTAGGGGTGGGCCTACGAACGCACGCGCATCATACGTGGAACGAACCACGTGCATCAAGTCAGCATAATCCCACAACAGGGTGCCTAAAATATATGGTATTGAAAGACAATTGAATAAAAAATACGTCATTTTATAACACCACCAGTCACGTAGGAAAAGTTTTCAAGGAAAATTATAACCGTTCTGAGAATTTTTATTTGTAATTTTTATTCGTAGCAACAATACTCGGAAACAAACAATTAAAAATGGTACTAGTAATTGGCATTATTTACTTGCAATATCACTATTTTCTTAAAATTTTCTTTGATATCATAGTCGAGTGAAATGTACATCTATTTGATTTCGCATCAGCATTACAGTTTTATATATATTTAGTTACAGTTTAAACATTTACACATTACATTTTTTTTTTATATAGAATATATTCATGTTTCAAGCACAGTTTACAAATTTACTTGATCAGAGTTCTTAGAAATCATTTAATAAATTGACACATCGAATATTATAATTGGAATACGACGGCTAAATGTCTGAACTTTTTTTGAAGAATTATGTTTAATATATAAGAAGTATGTAATAATGCGTTTATCGAAGTAGATATTGCTAGTGGAATGAAGAAATGGCACAACAGACCAATGCCTGATTGCAATTAGAACCGTCATTAATTTTCTATGAAGAAAGCTTCGTTATTATTTTATACTTTGTTAAAAGCTGCAATGTCTACACTTTGTACAAAGTCCTCAATTTCCTGAATCTTTTCTGCGAGCCAGTCCACTGAAACTTTTTCATCTTCCACGACACATGAAATCTGAAGTTTGTGAATTCCGAAGGCAAGAGGGACAAGTTGCGCTGTGAAAGAACAATTACTTTGTTTGCTTGCCTAAAATTAAACAAATCAGTCAGACACTATAACTTACCCGCTCCCCATAAGAGACCGTCCGTCTCGATTTTTCTCACTTCGGTTTCCATAAGTTTCATATCCGTTTCATCGTCCCACGGCTTGACATCTAATATTATGTTCGATTTGGCGATCAAAGCTGGTTCTGTTAATTATTATTATATAGATATAGTGTAATTCAATTTAAAGTATAAATTTTCTATACAACTTACTTTTGGACTTTTTCGCAGCATACGCAGCTAATCTTTCTTCCCTAATTTTTGCAGCTTCTGCATCTTCCCCCTAACAAGTTAAGTATTTAAAGAATTTACAGTATAGGCCGTAAATAACAACATTTATATTTCAATAGTTGTAGAGTAGTGTTGAATTCATGTAATAAATAGAAAAATATAATTGTTATTCTGGGAATATCTGGTGTACTATGTCTCGTAAATATCGTCCAATTTATACATTTTTGCACCCTACTTGGAAAAACGTATAAAGTGTACTAAATGTATAAGTATCGTGCAGAAATGATCTCAAATATTATGTAAGGAAATTATCTGCTTGAATGTCTTTTGCACTATTTCTGCCAACTTGCCTCTGAGTCTGAACCAAACAAATCAACACCGTCATCTTCAGCTTTTGCTTGTGATTTTTTCGGAGCTGGATCATAGTTCTGACATGAACTTTGATTAAACTTATCTTCAAGATTTTTTACACGTGCCGTCAATTTATTGATAGTATTATTCAATTCTTCAACGATTGTTGCTAAAATTTTATAACACGGAAAATGTTACATTAATAATAATGTAATACTCTTTTCCGAAAAATTATAAAATTACATTTAGTCGATAATAATAAATCTAATAAACGGTACAATACTTACGAAGATCTGAGTAATCTTTTTTGGTATCGTTTGGAGTGGTGGGACCAGCAACGGTTGAAATGTCGTCCATCTGTAAAGTAATTGCAATAATATCATACTACTAAATAAATACTATGAAAAAAACAACGGAGACATTAGTATTTTAGCTTTAGTTTATTTTAACAAAAACAATTCAATATTATGTCCATAGGTTTTATATTAATATTTGATATTATATTAGTAAGCAGGTTTGAAAATTTGTTACATAAGGGTGCGCAAAGGGTGCAGTACTCACACACTGTAAAGATTGTTTAATATGTTGACGAGCCTTGGCGACCGCATTGGCTAAACTTCCATCAGCAGATAAGATTGGACTAGCAGTTTGTTGATTTCCCTGTATCTACCAATATTAAATGTCAACTCGGACCAAACTGATTGTTACAAACAATCCAATATCATACCTCCACCAAGATATATACATATAAACAGTGACTAAATTAAAATTGAGTACATATATACTTATCCTTCATGCTAAATTGTGTATGAAATATGTCAAAAAGGAAATTATTATTTCCTTGTTAAAAACATTTATGTAAGGCTATCCAATTTAAATGGAATTTCCAATCCATTATTGTAAATGTTCTAATGTAACCAGGTGGAGATAGACATTCTAAATATTCAAAAGGTGAACAAAGAATAAGCACAACAGACATTTTCACAGCATACTAACAACAGGTACTCATTTGTGTTTACTACAAAAGAAAGTGTTGCAAATAAATATGTGTTACCATTATGTGTAAATATATTGTTTAACAATAAACCCAATAACCGCAGTAAAATATATTTCTAATTATAAGCAAAACATGCACTACAATCCCTATTCTTACAAAGGAAGAACATGCATATTGTTAAATTAAAGAAAGATAATTATGCAGATATTATTTTTCGTTATACATGGACAATAGCTATTAAATCTAAAAATCAAACAACAATATAAATTTGAAAGTATTTCAACAATATAGTAATCACAGGTTGTAGCTAATATGATACAAAAAAAAAAGATGGAAATAATATTATGTTTAATTAATTTTTAAATATAATAAGCAGATTTTTACAATGAACCAGACCAGTGGTTTCCAAACTTTTTAAAAGATCCTCCTGATATTTATAGACAACAAATTTATGTTGTGTGAATTCATTTTCATTAATTCAAATTTAAATTGTTTTTCTTAATTTCAATTAATTTACTCCTTAATTTGTTAAATGTAACAAATTATTTGGAAAGAATCTATTGCAAAATTTGATTTAATATATTTTAATATGAAATAATACGAATTTCTTCTGTAAAAAGTTTAGAAAGCTCTGACCTAGGTAATGAAATGCTTATTACGATGAACTAAATAAAATTTGATAAATATTGCATTTTTGCACACAAATCATTAAGTAACATATTCAGAATAATATGTACCTGAGTAGACAATTGCTGTTTAATCCTTATTAGCGGTGTAATATTTTCTTTTATTTCCTTAGTGTCATTTTTCCCTTTTCCTCTATTTCTCTGCCGTGTATCAGCCTTGTTTTTTTTTTCTTTTATTTCTTTTGTATTATAATTCTTAGACGCATCATTAGATGGATTAGTTTCTTTTTCTTTTATATCATTTTTGACATTATCAGATGTTTGATTTTCCTCTACATTTTCTTTCTTTTGCATATTGTACTCATTTTCATCTTTATTTGTCTTTGAGACCTTCGATTGATTTTTAGCATGTTTGGGGATATCATTTTGATCATTTTCAGAAATCAATAATTTATTATCTTTGAATTTTTTAGGTTTTGTTTTAGTTAAAGAGTTACTGTTCAAAATATCTTGGCAGTTATTACTCATAGAAATTTCAGATTTAAGCGAACAGCATTCCATAATTTTATGTGACACCACCTTGAAACATGTTTCAAGCTGTGCAAGTGGAAATTTACATCTTGCAATTAATGTATAGAATACAAACTAAATAAAGCATGTTTTTGTTACATGCTGAGTACAATTTTTTATCATTGCAACAAAAACAACTGCACAAATACTTTCAATAAAAATTTCATGCAATCCTTCAACTCATCGAATATTATTAAATAAATAAAACTATTTGTTGTGTATAACCATAAAATAACTAAACAAATAAATTCAAAATTGCATTGCAAGTTGTATGTTCTTACTTTATTGTTACTAATAACATGTTTGTCACAAAAGTTTTGTATTAGAAAAGAAATGCAATACATATATAATTTATTTAAGTACATAACTAGGAAGGGAATTAAGTAAATAAATAATAAAATTCCCAGCACTTTCTGAAGTTACAAGCAGGTAAGGTGTTCCCTATCACCAGATATTCCCTGAAGTGTGTTAGAAAATGTTAATTTTTAGTTAGTACAGAAAAAAACACAAGGCATAACAAAAAGGCGTACATTGGCCATGGATGTTGGGACTGAGGTTTAAAGTTCTCTGTTTGTAAACATACTTTTTGGTTCTGTAATGTTCATTAAATTTCTATTCTAGTGTTATTATAACGAAAATGAATAAAAAAAAAAAAAAAAAAAAACAAATGTTTTTTTTTATTTAATGCTTTGTATGTTTAGAAACATGTATCCTACCCTTGTTGGCAATTACCTTTATAAATTCAATAACATTAATATGTAATTTAGCAATAAAAATACTTACCTTGGCCATTCTTTCAAAATACAGTCGTTCTGCTTTGTCATAGGATGGCTTGTCGAACCATACCTTCTCTTGCGCTAATGCTGACTTTTCCATGTTTCAAGAGATTTATTTAATGAATGAAGATGCAAGCAAATTTCTGTAACACGAAATTTGATCTTAAATTTATTACAATTGTACTAAACTATAAAACTGAGATATTCGTAATTTGGAAATATTTAAATTTAAGAACACAGCATGCATAAAAAAACGAATTATATAATATTCAATATTTGAGCATGGAAAATAAAATATTAGAAAGTTTCAGATCATTTGTATTTATTCGAAATACAATTTTTTTGTTAAATATTTATAAAATATATATGATTGCTATATAATAACGTATAAAGTTATCTAATACAGTATAATCGCGTTATATCGCCTTCTGATATTTTCTCGTCGAATGAAACCTTCACATTTAAAAATTTGAATTCTATTCAAATTTAGATAAACCTAATTTTAATGGGGAGGATATGCTTCTTTTTTTATATTTTTTCTACTAGCATAAAAATTTTTTAACAGAATTATAATATTACAAAGAGGACTTTTTATATCAACCATATAACATGCTTTTTTTCTTTTCTAGAAGCTTGCAGACCCCAACAAAGATGTTCAGAGATCTCCATGGTTCTGCAGACCATAATTTGAGAAACATTGGTCTGCTATGTAACAATAGATTGCAACAATTAACAATTTATGAAACAATTATGCTAATTAACAATTAGTGTCATGTGCTATCATCGTCGCTACTAAAATATTTATACTCAAATGGGGGTTTATTTAATTTTTTATGAGCAGGTAATTCCAATCTATACGTTTCATTAACTGTTCCTTGTTTGTCCGATTCTTTTCTTATTTCATCCAATAAACCATTCATTGTTTCTTCTTCCCCCTTCTTAACTACACATGAATGAATTTCTAATGCATTAAAGTACCGAATAAATGCTTTGAGTTCATTAAAAGAAGAATGCATGGAAAAACATACATTGAAAGTTCTACTTCTAACTTTATCCCATTCTCCTATTACGCTTGTATCCTTTTTTTTCCATTTCATTGCAGATGGAATAATAGTCATAACATGAACATCAAGCACGTCTTCTCTACATTTTAAACGCGACGAAAACTGTTTTTTTGTACAAGCATGAATCGGAGTACTATATGGATCGTTTGTAACGTAATAAGATAGCTGTTGAATGCGACAGTAACTTTCATATACAAAAGGTTTTACATGAATCTTCATATTCAACATTTTAGAGAGTTCCACAAAGAGGAATTCAGAACCATATGTGGCAGAACACTCTAGAATAATAACATTCCTTGGGTCTTTATGTATCCATTGTTTGATGATATCGCTCATTTTACTTAGACTTTCTTTGCGGGTTGGGAAAGATGGAAAATCACGATCTAAGAAAGTTGTGTCCAAGTAAATTGTAGTAAATGTTCTGGGTAATAATCTGGAGGATTCATAGTAATGTAGACCTTTTAACTTTGGAAAGTCTGTTGAGTTGATGCGGAAGTCACCAGTATATAAAACTGACACGTTATTTAATTCAAATAAGAACATTACAGACCCTAAACAATGACCAGCTGATATACAGGTAACAGAAATGATCATTTTCTCTTTATTTTCTAGTTCATATTCTACAACAGTTGGTGTATCAATATCTATTTCTTTAACAGAATTTTGAAAACTAAATTTACTTTCTAGTAATGCTTTTGTAATAGCACTGCAATAGAGATACTTGTTATATATATTTAAATGTGTAAAAAACTCTTTTGATAAGCCAGCCATGTGATCTGTGTGACAATGACTAAGAAAGAATACGGAAGACAACGTTTTGTTTTTTTCTTCAAAATGATCCACCGAGATGCCAGGTATCTCCTTAATGAACCCAAGGAAAGTAGACATTCTGCCACATGTATTCCTGTAATTTATAAATCAATCATGCTGGTATTTGTTTTATACAAGCTATTGTACTTTAACAATAATTAGAATTCATTACATGATTTTTAAGTGAGAGTTTCATTCAATAAATAAATTAGAAATCTTTCTATTAAACAACAGATACAAAGATAACAAAAATATTAAAATGAAATTAAGTCTTGCACTTTGTTGGAAGAGGATAATAAAAATAATAAATTTGCGTATCAATAAAACAAAATTAGGTTATCACAAGCAAAAAACAGATGTTTACGAAGTCACAGAATAAAGTTGCGATTTTGTAGGTTATAGCTGTAAGAGTTAAATAAATATTGTATTAACGAGAAAAATGTATTAAAGGGGTAATTTACGAACCGCTGGATCAACGACCTGTTCTCGTTTGAACGAACAATCAATAAATTTTATGCTGGAACTTCAAAAACATGAATTCGCCATGTGCTGTATTGATCGATTAATTCGATGGATATATAGCGAAGTACAATTAATACGTTGTTCGTTGATATTGTAAAACGATTCACTGTACGCGTTGATTATCTATCGATCGAATATTATTAAATATACCTTGACTCGTCACAGATTGTCAGATTGATGCAACAATTGTCCGATCGCCAAAAATTTCTGCAAGCCGGATATAACGTGCCAATTGAAAAGAAATAGACACAGCGATGCATGAACAGCGATGGAAGATGTCACTGAGATACGCGACCACCACTGGTAAATTTAACACATTTCAAAACGTTTCGAATTCGCTTTAAATCTTCTACTTACAAAATATTAGATTAAAAAATTGATGAATTTTTTCAAATGCAATGGTTGCTCACGGATGAATATGTAGGGCAAGATGTAAGAAACAGTATTATCGATTTCATAACGTTTCAATACCAAATACTGTGTCGTAGAACATAAAGCGGTAGAAATTATTTTCACGGAAACTATTTCAAATAAGGAGAAAAGAATGTTTTTTGTAACATTTTATTCTTAGTAAGGGGGGGGGTCTTCTCACCAAAAACACTGAAAAATAGGAAATAACAGCTGTTTTTAACGTCTACGTATACGTATTATTTAATATTTATTTTTGTACGTTGTATAATACAGTAAACAACGTAAAAATTTTAAAGAATGAAATGATTAGCGGAAAAATGAAGTTTAAGAAACACTGGAATAGTATATAAACTTTTACATTTTTCTAATGCTGTGTTGTAAAAAAATACATTTATTAGTAACATTTCGTCTGATTTTGTATAGTGAAAGAAATCTAACAAGAACGAAAATTTTACCATTTAATTTTGACTTGTGACTTTAAATGAAATCAATTCTTTTTTGTATAAACAAAAGTAGCATCCTTGTTTGTTATTTTTATAATTCTATAAAATATTTCCAATGTATTCTCAAGCAACGCGTATGCAATGTAGAAAGTTTAAAAATTGGCGGCAATTGATCTATAAAGATACATTTGCTCGGAGAAGAGGTGGTTTATACTTGATTCCATTGATGCTAGCAGAAATCAATTTTCAGTGAAAATGACTACGCAAAGATCACCGGCCAAATTAAAAGAATTACGTTTGCCGATGTCAAGGGTGAAAACGATTATGAAAAGTTCTCCTTACGTGGACACGATCGGCCAGGATGGATTGTTTCTAGTCACGAAAGCTACGGTAAGATTAATACCAGTATATTGAGGTTAAGTGACACTCTGTGTGGTTATTTTGTATATTATGTAGTTTCCATATTTGCCGTTTCGCGGGTTAATTGAAAATGTTTATTTTCATTAATATATAATTACAATAATAACGAACTATCGCTTATATTATACATCGTGCTCGAGTATGTGCATTTTGTGAATTAATAACATTTTTTATACGTGTAACGAAATTGAAGAAACAAAACGATTGATATAAATTCTTTCAGGAATTGTTTATACATTACTTAACTGAAGAAGCACATCAGCAAAGCAATAAAGGCAATTCTTTGGATTATAAACATTTGGCTGAAGTGGTTCAAACGAACGATACATTGGAATTCCTTAAAGAAATAATGCCTAGAAAGATAACGGTCAGACAATTCAAAGAAATGATGGCAGCCAAGGATAGACATAGTAGTTCAGAAAGTAGCTCAGATTCAGACAGTGATAGTGACACAGATTCAGATTCTTGCACCGACAGTGACAATTCGAAACCAGAGGGTGGGAACTCGTCGAACAGTGATCACGAAAGTGAAACAAAGGAGAACGGTAAATGTGATTTGGTTAGTGACAAGAGCGAGGCTAGTGGAAAAAGTGATAGCGAAGATGAGACTAAAAGATAAGAAAACAGACATGAATTTTTTATTTCTATTCCCATAAAGCAGGCTCCGATTATGAAAGGAACAGCTTCAACTTGCTTGGAAACGATATAATTTTAAAAACATTTGGTAATAGATAAACGTTCAAAGTATTTGTCAGTATTTAATACTTTAGATGAGATAAGGATAATAACTTTAGAAGTCGAGCACTATTTTTATATGTATTCAATAAAAATAAATTATAGACAATTACATACTTTTTAAGAAGTAGAGAAGAAAAGGAAGAAAAAATTCCTTACTAATTTAATTTTATTACTAAAACCAAAATAAAATGCACCGATTCTTTTGTGCTAATTTCACCATTTAAAAATACCACCATTTCGAGGACTTATTTATATATTTAACCGCAATTTAAGATTACTTATAGAAATTACAAAAGAATGCATTAATGCTAGAATACACTTTTATAATAATGATCTATAAAATTTTATTCTTGGTGTAATTTTTTAGACGTCAATGTCGAGTCTATATCACAATCATCCTCGTTCAATTTAATAGCTAAGAAGTAAATTTCAGCCAAGGCTATGATTAATGCACAAATTATACCTAGTAACAATCTAAATCCAAAGTCTAAATTTCCAATAATCAACTCAACACCTAGGAATCCAAAGGCAAAACCAGCCAATACGGAAAATACAAACTGTGCAACAGCTATGAGTTGCTTATTTATTTGCTTCACTGAAACAAATATAAACATATATAAAATTCTTTTAAGATATTATTTACACTTTAATTTAGAAATCTTACTTTGGTAAGAAATAGTATCTTCTGGTAGTTTTCTCCTAAAAGAGTCGACGCTTTTGGTCATAGCTCGATATTCTCTAGCGTCTTGTTGTGCCTTCAGTTTCTGTATTCTAGCTTCCAGTTCAGGGCTTCGTGGCGTAATTTTTGGTGTTGGTAATTTTATATCCGACTGTTCTAAAAGTTCATGTAAATAAACATTTTCCATTTTTGTCTTTCTGTGTTCTTCCAAGAATGTATTCAGCCATCTTATGTCATCCAATTTTAATAAAATATCTTTTCGTTTGTCTCTACCTGACTTTTTCAAAGCAACAATACTAGGTGGAACGTTATTTGTTTTCTTAACATTTTTTATAACAAATTCAATTAATTTCTTATTCGGATTTATTTTTATGGAAGGATCTTGGATCGATTCGACCGGCATTTTTGTATTTAAAAAGGAATATTCTATTATTAACAAAATAACATTATTAGCAAAGTTTTATATGTTGAATATAGAATTGGTATTACTTTATGTTATATTAACTATAAAGTAGAAAATATTATTATGTACGATATGATATAGCAGTGAAATATTTATAGAGTAATATGTAACTTTCTTTCAAGATCGTCATAAAATTCTTTTATTTCATTCTCTTTTTCTTCAAAAGTATGATTTACTTTTTCACACTTTTCACTCATATCATTGACAAACTTCTCCCACTCTATTTTCCTTATTTCTCTGTTTTCTTGCAATGCTTTATCCTAGAATAGTTATGAAATACACCTATTAACGATTAACATGAATTTTGAGTTTGTATGAGATCAAAGAGTTTATTAAAATTAATTCGTACAATATCAAAATTATTTTCCCTTTGAAGGACTTTTTCGCACATGCTCAGGGCAACATCGACGTTTGCTTTTAAGCTAGGTAAATGGCAATCTCCAAGTTGCTCTGTTCGATCAAGTTCATTTTCTTTCAATTCTGTAGAGTATTCAAGTATTTTGAAAAGACGTTCCACTTCTCTGTCGCCTCTCTTCTCCTATAAACATATAATCTACAAAACTTATTTCCAGAGACAATGAAGAAAGAAATTATAAAACTAAAGATCTTATGTGAATGTGAATGTTAAACCTCTCAATCTGGAGTTACATTGATATAATTTAAATCTCACGAAGTATTGTAGGTTATACGTGATAAGATGTTATTTGAACAATTAACATAGTAACATGATACTTGTTTTCATTCTTCGTTCTCACTTATTCGGCAACCATATTTTACTAAACATCATTGTCAAACAGTTGAGAATAATAACTTACCTGAAATTCACGTAGAAAGAAGGTAATTTCACCTTGAGTGAATGGTCGATGATCGAAAAGTCGACTCCAAATTTCACCGATGTCTACGAAAATATGATATCGCGAATAACATTATAATGAATTGTCATGACAATAAAGTGTATACTTGAAATTTATCAATTTACAATCAATCCTTATATGCCGCACCTTTAGTAATGGTCGCCATGATCCTCCGTGAAATCGCGGGACTATGCGTAGTACAGATATCGCTGTTATGTCTTAACTATTGCTCAATTTTTTCTCTATTTTACTTTCTTCGTTGCATAAAATCGATTTCTCAATACAACATTATAAAATGCTAAGGGTAATTTTTACTTTTTGTTCCATTTAAAATTTTCGACTAGTTTTGGTTCACGAACAAGTATTTACTAGTTTAATTTATTGTATTAGATCGTCCCATAAGTTCGTGCCGTTCAATATTCTGAAATTGATCAGGATAAAATTTGTAATCTAATAAAAAACAAAGAAAATTTGTCAGTTGAGGTGATTTCTGAAATTTCAAACATAGTAACATCAACAATTCATAGAAATTTGAAACAAATAGATATTGTGCCAAAGTTCGAAGTTTGGAATCCACGCTAACTTATGGAACAAAATTTTCTTAATCGTGGTAGAGCCTGGTTGCGTAAATATTTCTGTTAGCATATAATAAAACCGAATCTTATAAGATATAAAATATAACAATCTCCAGGCTTATTAATGGATAAACAATTTGAAAATGTCAACGTTTTAATGAAAAGCGTTAAACTAAATTTGAATAAAATATCCAGCAAGTTTTGGAGCGACGATACAATGGCTTTGCCAAAAGAAGGGGAAGGAGTTGTTGAACGAGAAGAGGTTTACTATTTTTCATAAAATTCCATCATACGTTTAAAATATTACTTCAAGTTGCAGTAGAAAACACGGCACGAACATATGGGACGACCTAATACATTTGTATTTGTACATACGTAATTGGTTATAATAATATAATAGTTTGTACACAAATATATGCGAGTTCGTGGCTTTCATAGATTGATTATAGAGAAAGTATAAAAAAGTATAGGTATTTGTTGAATGTTTGCATTCATGAATATACAATTTGCGCGCGATTGTTACATGATTGTTTTATCAGCTTTTAGCGTTTCACAATCGAGGACATACAGGGTGTTCGGCCACCTCTAGCAAAAATTTTAATGAGCGACAGTAAGTTATTAACAAAAGTTATTAACAATTAAATTCAAAAATTTCAAATCGTTCTGGAAAAATTATTTTCGGTTGCGGGGGTCAACTACAATCATTTTTGGTGAGTACACATACCTCCGAAATCCTATCTACTTTCGAGAAAAAAAATCGAGTAGGTGGTGAAATTTTTCGGCGAAAAAAAATTTTTCAAATCGTTCTAAAAAAATTATTTTCGGTTGCGGGGATCAATTACAATCATTTTTTATCATTACACATACCTCCGAAATCGTACGCACTTTCGAGAAAAAAATTCCTTACTGAAAATCCAATCAGGTGCCTAAATTTTTCAACGGAGAAAAAAAATTGCAAATCGTTGTGGAAAAATTATTTTCGGTTGCGGGGGTCAATTACAATCAGTTTTTGTCATTAGACATACCCACGAAATCCTGCCCACTTTCGAGAAAAAAAATAGAGAAGGTGTGAAATTATTCGCGAAAATTAAAAAATTGCAAATCGTTGTGGAAAAATTATTTTCGGTTGTAGGGTTCAATTACAGTCATTTTTGGTGAATAGACATACCACCGAAATCTTGCGCATTTTCGAGAAAAAAATTCAGTAAGGGCGGCACTTTAAACGTTAATAACTTTTTAACGAAGCTTCCATCAACAAATTGGTATTCTTGATTTTTGTCTTATTTTGGCCTCTACTATCGCTCATTAAAATTTTTGCTAGAGGTGGCCGAACACCCTGTATAAAATCCCTAAGCGACGATGCAACAGTACGATTTTCAATGTGACTGTACATAATTTCTTTCTCAGGTTACAGACGCGTTCCGTGAATTATCGATCGAAAATTTGAGACATCACGGGAATTGCACCGTGCGATCGAATACGCGATCTACGATGGTGGGGATATCCGCTACCTATAAATGCGAAATTCTGTTCGATCGTTGGTCGTTTGTGTCGCGAAACTCGACGGACTTCGATATCGATATCAAGCATTTAGACGTGTAGTGTACAAAATGGATTGCTTCTTGCAACTCGCCCTATTCTTTGTTGCTCTGCCGTTCACAGTGTAACAATTACTATACAACTTTTATCGATCCTTTTACTTTCTGTTATAATTTTTTACGGCAGTAATATGCAGGGAAAAATTGTAATGGGAGATTCTAGAGACCAAAATGAAGAATATCAATTTCTTGACCGAGGCGTCGTTAAAAAGTTATTAACAAATTAAATTAAAAAATTATTTTTGGTTGCCGGGGTGAATTACAATCATTTTTGGTGAACACACATACCCCTGAAATTCTACCCACTTTCGAGAAAAAAATTCTTTTATATTTTTGTTTTTATTTGTAGTCGACTAATAACACTAATCTAATGATTTTTACAATAATATTAGGAAAATGATATTTAAACAGTAATACGTACTCGAATAACGATGTTCGAAAAATAACATTGAAATTAGTAATGTTTGTATAACGATTTTGGAAGAATAATTCCAAGTTTATTCGTATCATTGAATAGTAAATTGCTCCAATAAATCCAGTTTCATTTGAAGTTGAATGTGCCGTTTTCATCGGGAAAACAGTTAAAAAGTCAACGTTTCATACGAATCACGGTTGATATAGTTTTGTTCAATAATTGATTCTACCAGGCAAGAGACAGTAATGGATGGCGTGTGTCAGTGTGCCGCAATGCCGGTTGGGAAATCAGAATCAATCATCGAACGTTCTTTCGAGTTTAATGTCACGTGCAACGAGGAGGGGGAAGAGAAGTGTATTAGATTTTGCATCGCTATGGTAAACAAATAATATTTAGATAAATAAAAATACGATAAATAGCAGCGTGGGTAGATGAGTATTAAACGATCTATGGAAATTCTGTTTAGGCGGAAACCGCGAAGGACAAGGCGCCAAATATCATTTGTGAGAAGCTAAACGGCCACGTGGACAATCTGTTGGTCAGTTCTTGATCGTATACGAATCATTGCATTTAAAAATACCTAGAAATCATTAATTAATTTCAAGCTTGAATTCGTTGTACAGGTTTCGAAATTTTTATTTAGATTTATCTCTTCTATGGTCTTAAATTTCCTCGATAGAAATCATTTTTCAGGTCAGAATGTATGCGAACGTCTGTTCCCCGCCCAACTGGAAGTATACGAACAAGGAGGAAAAGAATCCAATCTGTTGTCACGAGGGAAAATCGATACCTTGCGGGAATCCGACGCCATCGATCCACGATTAAACGAATCCATTTGCAATTATCACATAACTTGTTAGTTAGTCCTCGGATAAAGTGTCAGTTCCACGGACACTATAGTTTCCTAAAATTTTAAGTCTTTTATGTAAAAAAAAGTGCTAATGCGTGTTACTTTTTCAACCTTCCCCATCCATACTTCTTTATGGAGATCAGATACAGCCTTTTGTGAAAAAACCATACAAGAATATAGAGATCTAGGACAAACTGCTGCATTTACCATTTGGAATTTAATTTTTCTTCGCATTTTCGATTTTCTAAACCACTACGGTAAGGGTACGGTAAGGGAGAGATCGAACAGTTATTTTAGTCGTCGATCTAGTTCGAAACAATTTTTTGGGATAGTTCGATTCAAGATTTGATCAGGTGTCGTATATCGAAGGTTCCCCGGTCGAAAATCGTTGGCTTAAAAGCATTAAACGGTGGTGCCGTCCGTCGCCCTGCTACCTCCTCCTCCTCCAGAGACGATTATATCTACGCAGGCTGAGTTTGGAGGTAGCAGCGGAATACAGAGCACCGCTCACGGATCCCGAGATATCTTCTATTTCGTCAATGGTGTTCCAAGAGCCTCGTCCCAGAAGCCGCGGCGTTCAATAGAGGGTTTGTTATCGCTCCCTCGACTTCCTGGCGATGAGTCCTTCGTCGTAGCTCTCTATATCGACCTTGCCAGCCCCGGGAGGCCATTGTGCGCCCGCGGTTTTCTCCTCCTTTCTTCTCCCGATTTAATGACTTCGCCATTTTCGCGGAACCCCGTCCACCAACGTAGAGAAATCCGCTCGGTTTCCTGCCCTCCGCCACGCTGACACGATTATTTTCACAACGTTCGTTTCGACAGCGAGGAATTTGTTCTGGACGATGTCGCGTTTCATTTCTGACGAATCGAGGTGTTTACGATACCACTTCACCCGCCCCCTCCGCCGATTTTAACTTTTTCACCAGCCCACTTTACTTTACTTTCTCATACATTTCTAATACAAAGTCAACGTTTTTCAAAGTTACAAATTAGACACGACAGTTATGGAAAAGTTTTATTACTAGACTGCGGATCTTCATGCAAATTCATATTTTTATTAATAAAATTAATTAAATTGGAGCTTTGTAGAGGGTTGTATGAACCCCTAGATATAATAATTCGTACCTTATTTTAAGTATTTCTTATATTCTTGCATATTAACTAAATTCTGTAGTTTTTTGAAAATTAAAATTTCCCATAAATGCATAAACATCCGCGGTCTATTAATTACTATAGGTAGATATGTGTTAGGTCGTCTCATAAGTTCCCGCCGTTCGATATTCTGCAATTGACGAGGATAAAATTTCTAATTAAATAGAAAACAAACAAAATTTATCAGTTTGGGGGATTCCTGGAATTTCAAACATATTAACATGAATAATTAATAAAAATTCTTGATATACATACATATAGAAAAGGTCCGTGTGCTCGGTCAGTCAAGTGTGATTCGTTTAAATATGGGTTAAGAACCACCTATAGTACTCGTGATATAGAATTTAGTAACAGCCATGAAATGGACCGTTTATTTTGAAAGTGGTGCGAGTCCATTTTTGAAAAAAATGAGATATCACGTAATTCATGCTTAATTTAATGTAAATTTTTTATCTATAACTAGTCCGTGTTTAATTTCTTAAAAAATTCCCATGTTTTGTACAATTTAAAATTGGTTGGTAAATGAAATTGCATAATCATCGATTATGAAAGTGGTGTAAGTCCAATTGACAGAGGTAGGTGGCTTGGCAGATGGTTGCCGATGGTTATTACGATGTAATAACACAATGTAGAAAACATGATAAATTCATTTTACATGAAACGAAACGAGAGAATTTCGTTTCAATAAAAAATCTTAAAAATGCGATTAAAAAACAGATAAGAAAAAACACTAACGAAGAACAGGTAAATTGGTTGCAAATATGTTGGATGAGATTTCTCAAAAGTGCACCATACACTATTTTATAGAAAACATCGATGAAGGACAAAGAATTTAAAACTATAAATTTATTACCTACACGTCATGGAAGACCGTGAAAATTTGAAAAATCGCCCTGGCGCCTTTGTACCATGATGCCAGGCCTATAACTTATGAAAAATATAAAGACATCAAACAGTTATTACCTTATATACCTCCGGTGCATCATGCATATTTCGAAACACTGCCACATGCAGAGCATAAGTAAATACTATCAATATCTTGTAATTTTAACAATGTAATCAGCGTCTAAAATTAAAAATACTACTTCTATTTTATGTCGTCTCATTATTTGAAAATAAAATTGGATCAATACGAAGTATATTTTAAGTGATATTTGATTATTAAAAATTGAATTTAAACGACTTTTACAATTGTCTAATTTTGAAAGTGGTGCAAGTTCATTTGCAGCCCGTAACTATACATAATTTTAGTAAAATACGCCTAAAACAAATTTCTGTAACCAAATTACATATTGATAAAACAGTAGAAACATTGCCATACTTCATATAATTTGCCTAAATTTTTTAATTTATAGATATGTTAACCTTGAATTTTCTCGAAACAAGAGAAAATGGACTTGCACCACTTTAAAAATAAACGGTCGAAATATCAATCGATCGAAAACACTGAAAAATAGGAAATAACAGCTGTTTTAAGATTCGTATACTTAACTACGTCTGCGTATACGTATTATTTAATATTTATTTTTGTACGTTGTATAATACAGTATACAACGTAAAAATTTTAAAGAATGAAATGATTAGCGGAAAAATGAAGTTTAAGAAACACTGGAATAGTATATAAACTTTTACATTTTTCTAATGCTGTGTTATAAAAAATACATTTATTAGTAACATTTTGTCTCATTTTGTATAGTGGAAGAAATCTAACAAGAAGGAAAATTAAAATTAAAAATACTACTTCTATTTTATGTCGTGTCATTATTTGAAAACAATATTGGATCAATATGAAGTATATTTTAAGTGATATTTGATTTTTCAAAATTGAAATAAAACGACTTTTACAATTGTCTAATTTTGAAAGTGGTGCAAGTTCATTTGCAGCCCGTAACTATACATAATTTTAGTAAAATACGCCTAAAACAAATTTCTGTAACCAAATTACATATTGATAAAACAGTAGAAACATTGCCATACTTCATATAATTTGCCTAAATTTTTTAATTTATAGATATGTTAACCTTGAATTTTCTCGAAACAAGAGAAAATGGACTTGCACCACTTTAAAAATAAACGGTCGAAATATCAATCGATCGAAACGTTTCTCAAGATTTGGAACCGATGGTACGCGGAATCTGAAATGCATTATTGAAAATTGAATAGGAGAGGGTGTCCCCGGGCACAGGCGTAAGATAAATCTCAATCAAGCGGGAACGCGGATTCGAATTGGTTTATTCAATAATGTGTCACGTAATCGAATCTCCGGAGTAACACCCGGCAGAGTCCCGATGGATGAGTAAATAATTCTACGCCGGTAGGGATAATCAATGCACAGGTATTACCATGTACGTATGTATATACGTCGTTAGTTTGTTAACCGAGATATTAGTTTCCGAGTGTTTCCGCGCGAGCAAGCGGGCACAAAGGCTCACGGAATAATATGGCTCGCAAGAACGGATCTCGAACAATCGAATCAACCCCTTGTTTTCCTTCCTGTCTGTTTCAGTCGCGTTTTATTGGCTAAGAATTCTGTGTGCCATTTGTATTTTACGAAATCAATTAATCGTTCAAGGCAATCTTCTTCCCCTGTACGTTGAGTTCTCCAATTTTTACACACATGTTTCTCAAATTGTCATCGAACCCTTCGACATAGAAAACTTTTTCACGTATTTTTTAGAATAAGATTAAATTATTTAAGTATTTTGATGGATTTTCATTATTTATTTCAATTGGACAAGTCTTAAATGTGTTCTCATATTGTTTTTTAGTTTTTTCTTCTTCTTTTCTAGCTTTATATTCTACTCATTATGTTATTTCTTGGAGAATGGAAAAAATTTCAATTTTTCACAATCGAAAAATATCAGGATGAATAATCAGGGTAAAAAGTGATAAATAAGTGCAAAATAGTGTTAATGAAATTATAGAAAAGGTTTAATAAACCTAAATTCAATATTTGAATGAAAAAATTAGAAAATTATTCTTTCATAAAATACTTCGGAAAAGAAAAGCACCCTCAGCGTAATATTTAACTAATTAATTATTCACCGTTAAATAAAACTGTAAAATGGAGGAAAAAAGAATTGTGTTGGGAAAAATCTTCTTTGTGAAATTCAACTTTTTTCAGAAAAGAATTACAATGTAGTTTCTAGAGTGAGCTTGCATTTAGGAAACGGTGGTTGTTGGAAGATTTGTGAGAAAATGATTGGTCGAGTAAGCCTCTATCAACAAGTATAGATGTTAGTAGGATACCTTTGTGACGTAAATGAGAGACATCATAATCTAATCGACGATCATTTGATCGGAAATTAAACATAATATCGCAGATAATGATACAACGTTCAGATTCGCGGATGTAATAAATAGCAACACTGTCTGGTCGATTGTTGAAACTGTCGATAGTTGATGGTTCGTTGGCAATAAGATAAGATTCTGCATGGCGAGAGTTGTTCCCCTTTTCGATCAGATGTCTTTTCGTAACCACTGAAAAGTATAAATCTCCTGCAGGCCATTTGTTTAGCATCCGAAGCAGCCTCTAACGACGTCATCGCTTGAAACACGTAGCCTTTGGACCATTAATTCAAAGTCACCGGCAGAGCTCTGTATAATGAATGCCCTCGAATGGAAAAAGTGATCAAAATAGATCGGGGACGTAACAGAACGCCGAACGCGAACGCGAAAAAGAAACAGAAACAGAAACAGAAACCAGAGGCTTCGTTGACTTACGAGGATGGGGTTTCGTGTAAATTATCAGAACACAGAAGCAACGGAAGTTTTATGGAAATATTATCGGAAAGCAATGAGAGCGTGACCCATGCATGATATTGATATTAATATTAGCGCCGTTGGTATTTGGGAATTTGAGCTTTTTAATCCGTGCGTAAGATCTACGAGATCTTGAGCACGATCTGATGTGTCGCTAATAAAGATAAATCACTTGTTCGGCTAATGCGACGAGGCAAATGAGGACTAAAGCGAAGCTGACGAGTGATCGATTTTGTCAGCTGTTAAGATTGTTGTTTAGAACTTTTAGAAATATTTGTTTCTTTAAATTAAACACTCGAAGTGAAAAACAGATACATTGATTGTTTTTTTTTTTTTAATTCGAGTTTTACGTCGCATCGACCTATGGGTCATTAGCGACGATTAGGATCTGTTTCCTTCTTTCTGTCCGGTCATATGCAGTGGTAGATGTTGATGTCCTTTAGGTAGTTCAGGGTATTTTCTATGTGCTTCTTTGTCGTCAGAACTTCTGTCGATGTTATTTTATATTTCTGCCTTTGGGTGTTGAATCCCCTGCATTCGAATAATAGGTGGTTGGTTGTAATGGTTTCCTTGCAGACAGTGCACATTGGTGGTTCTGTTTTCTTAATTAAGTATTCATGTGTGAGTTTGCAGTGACCAGTTCTAAGCCTGGCCATGATTATCCTGTCTTTCCTTCTCATATTGCTGCTAAGCATTATTTGGAAGAAATCTTGGGTAACGTCATGTGTTTTTATTTTCTTGGATGTGGTCCATATTTTATTCCATGTTTGTTGTTCGATATGGCGTAATGCAACGATGAGGTCTTGGTGTGGGACTTGTCTGACGATGTTATCTGGTGGAAGTGCTGTTGCTTCTTTAGCGGCTATGTCGGCTGCTTCATTCCCTTTGATGCCTTGGTGAGATGGAACCCAGGCTAGGGTTATTTGTTTACCGTTATTGATGAGATCCGTATAGGTATAATGGATGTTTAGAATGACTCCATGTTCGGTTCCGCGATTTACATTTGCTATTGCCATGAGTACACTCATTGAATCGGTGAAAATGATGGAGGGTTGGACATTGTGGTTACGTATGTGGTTAAGAGCTTCAAGAACTGCCCAGGCTTCTGCTATAAAAATGGATGAGGTTATTGGGAGGTGGAATTTCTTTGTCGTGGTGTCGCAGACGATGGCAGCTCCTACTCCCTGGTGAGTCTATGATGCATCAGTGTATATCGTTTGATGGTTTGGGTATTTGTCATACAGTTGTTGGAAGTAAAATCTATGTTCTGTGCTGCTTATTTGGTCTTTAGGAAACCTTGCGAGGTCGACGTTGATTTCTGGTGTTTTTAGAATCCAGGGAGCTAACTTCCTGAATTTACATGGAATAGTTGGTGTTGATGTAATCACAGTGAAACTATCGCATTTGGCAATTCTTCCATAGAATGGGTTTGGAAGCTTGGGTTTTTTAGCTTGTAGGTGGGTATATCTGTTTGTAAATATGTTGTTGTATGTGGGATTATTTGGAGTGGAGGACATATCTGGATATTGTATTTCCACGAAAACGATTAATCTTCGAATTATGTGACGCCATTGTGAGAAATTGTACACATTTCTAGACGGATCAATGCACGATCGATATTATTGGGAATCCCTGGCCTTACGTGTACTGCGCATGCGTTGCTTGGCGTCTGTTGCATCACGATGTCCGATGAAAGTAGGTATACATAGTCTCTTTATTGAAATATAGTTTTGGTTATTTGTTGTTGAAGTGATTTATAATCCAACTATTGAAATTCTTATCAAAATTTACTTCAGTATAATTCTTGTTAAAGGTATAATAGATCGTCAAGATCACTAAAATTTAACTTTACACAATTCCAGTATAACGAAACAAATAAAAAATTTAGTTTCCCGATTAATAAATCATTGTGCTTGAAATAACGATTATTACGAAATTACTGTTTGTAAATATGTTGTTGTATGTGGGATTATTTGGAGTGGAGGACATTTTGGCTGCGTATTTTATGCTCAGGTATTTCCTTCTTTGTTCTAATGATGGTTCTTTTGATTCAAACAATATGCTGTTTATTGGACTAGTCGTGTAGCTTCCAGTGGCTGTTCTTAGAGCGGCGTTATATGTATACATTGATTGTGTTAGCTAGTGAAAACGTGGATCTCTTAATTTTTTTAAGGACAGATAAGAAAAAATTGAAAAACTACCAACATATCTGAGTATAGTTTGAACCTGAGAGGTACATTTTATATGGTTCATCGCCAAGTATGCAGTGATTGTGATAACTAGGGAACTACAGGTAGGAAAATAATGATCGATTCATGGGTAAGAAAGTATCCCGATACTTGTGAAAATTTAATAGCCCATTTATCTAGAGTTCATTTGTTTCAGATGTTCAAAGAGTTTGATAGCCAGTGATCGTCGAGTTCCAAAATTCTTCGGACGAGTGGAATTCCGCATCTTCGAAATCCAGATAGAAGTACGATAGTGGTATTAAGAAACTTCTAGATGAGAAATCGTCGAAGCATCTTTGAGAAGTTGATTCCTCGTTTGGCGAGTTACCAAAGTTTTGAAGGATCGCGTCAATTATCGGTCCACGATCTTCGATCGAACGGTAACTACGCGTGTCGTCGGCCAATTACTGACCAGGACACAGTTAATGCGTGTGTTCGCTTTCACGTTGCAGGCCACAACGTACACGACACGACGTGCAAACATCGTCTTAGAGCCCCATAAGCCAGTTTAATCCTCCGCAGGCTTCTCACGCCTCCTTAATGTCACTTCACCGAGTGCATCGTGACCACTGGCCCATGATTGGATTACTCCAACCTGGACGGTTGATTATGTCGCGTCAATCGGAAATCGTCGACTGCTCGAAAAATTACAACGTTTCCTTAGATCCTTTGCAACTTTTAAGGAATCTTGAAACAAAAATCCCTCCAGGATTAGC
The DNA here is from genome assembly GCF_013123115.1 of Colletes gigas. NCBI lineage: Eukaryota > Metazoa > Arthropoda > Insecta > Hymenoptera > Colletidae > Colletes > Colletes gigas. Next base: position 1,405,684 of record NW_025106667.1, read on the forward strand.
ATATTCATTTCCCGATATAGTGTCAGTGGAAATGAAATACCAGTTGTTGAGAATTCCATTTTATTAGCGAACAGATCATTTAGTTCGAATTACTTGATTTGGTAATCTGCTACCTTATTGACATATTCTAAAGCCATTAAGCTCTAGTTTATTAGTTTCAAACCGTACTTTGGGCCCATTTACCTGCCCCTTGGGATCTCAGTGAGTGGGATTTCGAATGTCGAGACTGGCCCACGAGGGATGAGCAAAGTTTCGATCGGTTAAATAGAATCTCCTATTTTGGCATAAGTATATAATCACGGGGCAGAACATTGAGCAGTTAGTTAACCCCCTAGTACCGTCACTAGGGAATTACTACCCCAAAGATATACCATTAAAGATCCGAGTACAAACAGACTAATCATCAACTAACCATCCACATCACCACACTATGCATCGCATGATGCATGTAAACGAGGTTTTTGAAACTTCCTCGAGCCCTGACCCAAGGAAAACCACACTAACACATCCTCATAAACATCACAGACACTGACAAACATTTCAAGTGCAGGGTATAGGTACTGCAGAGGAAACAGGAGAACGAGATTTGAAATTTTTTAATAACTAAGCCTCGATTAACAAATTGATAGAATCTCCCATTAAAATTTTTTCCAGGGACTTACTCAAGCCCTCTGAAATTTCTACGATCCTGATATATTCGAAATTCTTGATATTTTCGAGGCTGAGAATCGGGATGCGAATCTTTAAAATGTCATAACTTCTGAACGTATTGAAGGATATTAATGTTTGAAGCGGCAAATAACGCGTATTTTGGTGAAGAATATGTAGGCATTATAACAATAGTGAAAAAGTTGTTCCTTAATCCCGTAAAGTTAGAAAAACCCCATAAAAATGGTCCAATTTTCAAACGGCCATAACTCCTACAATAGTGAACATATTTCGATGAAATTTTTTTCTAAAGTAGAGCTCATCGGTGCCTATAAAAAAGTATTAGACATTTTTTCTGTAGAGCGTGAAACAAATTTATTAAAAATGAAAAACAATTTTTTAAGAAAAATCAACCAGGGGGTAGGTGTCTAAATTTTTCGACGAAAAAAAAATTTCAAATCGTTCTGAAAAAATTATTTCTAGCTAAGGGGGTCAATTACAATTATTTTTGGTGAATAGACATACCCCCGAAATCCTACTCAGTTCCGAGAAAAAAATTCCTTACCGAAAATGTAATTTCTAGCCAGAAATGTCTGCCCGAATTTTCATGCGAATCTTTAAAACGTCATAACTTCTGAACGGATTGGCCGATTTTAATGTTTCAAGCGGCAAAGGACGCGTATTTTAGTGGAGAATATGTAGAAATTACAAAAATATTCGAAAAGTTGTTCCATAATCCCGTAAAAAGAGAAAAACCCCATAAAAATTGTGCAATTTTCAAACAGTCATAACTCCTACAATAGTGAATATATTTCGATGAAACTTTTTTCTGAAGTAGAGCTCATGGATAGCTACAAAAAAGTATTAGACAACTTTTCTGTAGGGCGTCAAACAAATTTATTAAAAATGAAAAACATATTTCTAAGAAAAATCGACAGGGGGTGCTGCCTAAATTTTTCGGCGAAATTAAAAAGTTTCAAATCATACTAAAAAAATTATATTTAGTTGCAGGGGTCAATTACAATTATTTTTGGTGAATAGACATACCCCCGAAATCCTACACAGTTTCGAAAAAAAATTCAAATAAATATATCGCTCATAGCACTTTTTTTTTCGTGACTTATTTTTGCTTTTCTTCTTGTATACACTGTTCTGCTCAACATAGAAATGTTTAAAACCATACAATATAGTTATCTATTAAAGAGAATACAAAAATTCAAAGTATAAGATGCTCTTTCACGCGAAAAACGTCGAAAAAATCGGTTTTTGATTTTTCCTACTACGGCGCACCCTACCAAAAAATCTGAAAAAATTCAGGGAGATAACCAATGATAATACGCATTTACAGTAATTATAGAAATCTAGTGTCTCGAAAGCTTCAATACGAAATCCGTATTTTTCTGTGTTTTTTTACGTTTTCAATTTTTCATACCTAGGATTTGGAATCGAAAAATCTGAAAAAATTCAGGGAGATAACCAATGACAATACGCATTTACAGTAATTATAGAAATCTAGTGTCTCGAAAGCTTCAAAACGAAATCCGTATTTTTCTGTGTTTTTTTACGTTTTCAATTTTTCATACCTAGGATTTGGAATCGAAAAATCTGAAAAATTTCAGGGAGATAACCAATGACAATACGCATTTACAGTAATTATAGAAATCTAGTGTCTCGAAAGCTTCAATACGAAATCCGTATTTTTCTGTGTTTTTTTACGTTTTCAATTTTTCACACCTAGGATTTGGAATCGAAAAATCGGACAAAATTCTCAAACACGTATCTCAATAACCACAATGCACCAGATTTTTTTCATAATTTTTGTAATCGATTAAATAGGGGAAATAGGCAGAAATTCGTTAATCCGAATTTTCTGAATAACTACCCTTCCAAACAAGATAGAGGGTTAAAATTTAGCACAGAACGTTTTTTCTTGATGCTCTATCGATGGATCTATCGTATGTCACATTTGACTTGAATTTGCGTGGCCTTTCGAGGGGTTCTAGTTAGTCGGAAGATAATCAGAAGGGATGCATTTTTCAGGTAGGGGGTAGAGTTTGGTATCGGATGTATATTTCACGGGAATTATCCACGAGCAAAACCATCGCGATGGTTAAAGCCACACGTTCGCTGTCGCGTGTCACGGTGCGCAACGTTCGCGTAACGTGACGTGCAAACACTACCTTAGCCGCCTTAATCTGGCCGCCGCCTGTGCAAGCTTCCGCGTCTCTCCTCGGTGCCATTACAGATCATACGTTACATGTTACTTCGGCCGGAAACCGGCTTCGGGACTACATCTACGCGCGGCTCGACAATCGCGCGTGCGCAAATCCGTATTTATGCACGTGTGTTTACCTATTAGCGACACGTAACCGTGGCCGCTTTGCCAGCGGTGGTTCCCAGCGATTATTGGCTGCTCGCTCTTGATTACCGCGACCCATTCGATCCACCTGAAATTGGAATTTGGACGCAGACGGATCTTTGACGTCTTTCGAGCCGAATGGCTACGCAATCCCGCTACGCTCGGGTTTTATCATTCACCTGGCCGAGTTGCTGTGCCTAATCAATAGAACGCAATATGTACCTTGTTAATTAAAAACATTGAATTTTTTCTCTATTCTAAATAAGTTTTTTTTTACATACCATAATAATTTTTAAAATAAAATTAAAAACAATTTTCTATCGATGATTTTCAACGGAATAACATAATTTGACTAGTTCCAACAACGTACTTTTATAAGATACTTTACACAAGGAAAAATTAATTTCGTAGTTGAAATTTCATTTATTTCAATTATTCGGAACTTTCATTTTCGTGATAAATCTGACCTACATGTTATACGTCGTGATCTTTGTTTTACACATTTACATTTCATACCGATTGAAAAGCCATAATTATTTCTATAATATATGTATAGTAACACGAAATATAATATATCAAAGAATTTCAACATAAACTATGCGGAAGTATTTTAAATTTTAAAGTTGAAAAATTGAATTTTGGCCACGAAATGTCGCTCTCTAAATTACTGTGCCATGTAGTGCAATACAAAATACTTTATCTGCAAAAGTCAAAATATACAATTGGTGTTTAGTATAATTTTGTCATAATGTTAGAAGACCAATAGCAACATATTATGGATCAAAATTAATTATTGATCCTTCAATTTTATGATCTTTAGGATTTATTTTTTATTATTATTTCTAATTTATTAAATTTTAAAATTATAAATATTAATTTAAATTCCTCTTTACTATTTTCATTTCGGTGTTTAGAAGACTTAAAGAAATAATTTTCAATAATTTACTATCAATAGAAGCAGAATTTTGAATCATTGCAAGATTATTTTATCAACGTTAAATGAAAATTGATTAAATAGCCAATTTTATTTAGAACTTGTTGGAGTGTTAATATTTTTAGGTTGAAGAAAGAATGTTTTGTTAAGGTAACCCTGATCGATATTGCTGTTGTAATATTTCATGCTCGTTAGGAGCAGTTATTCGATTAATTTATTATTTGGATGGTGATTAATAATCCTCGCGGTGTAAATTGTGATCGTAAGTGGTTAACGACTTATCAGATCAACCCTTTAGGAACCGGAAGCTGGCGGATCGGCGCGCGAAACTTTGTCGGCCTGCTTATTAACTTATTGCGTCTTCCAAGTTCCTGCTAAACTGATATTAATTACCGTGCTCTCCGGCGCTGTAATTTTCCTCGGTTTCTAGTCACCCCTCTTTTCAGCCCACTTTAAAATTTCTCTCCCTTTTATTCATCACGCTCAGTTTCCTGCGCCCTTCTCGAGTGCCCCTCTTTCATTTTCAAGGATCGTTCAATGTTCCCGTCAACGGCGAGACCGAAATTTTCCTCTTTCGAACTGAAATTTTTGCCATAGTACTTTGAAATTAGTAAATCAGAGGAAATACAATTTTTCTCATGATCGCAGCTTTTCTCGCCAAGTTGGTGAAATTCTCTGGAATATTCGATCAACATTTATTCTTTTACTATTCTTGTCGACTTTGATGGGTAATAATTAATAACTATTATTAATTTAATGTAATAAATCCGTTTCGCAGTTTTCCTTGATGGAATGTTCATTTTTCGCGCGAAACGTTGCCCGTATGAACGAACGAATGGCAAAGTAAACCTTTCATCCGATTTTCGCTGCATGATCGATCCATTGATTCGCCCCCACATTCGACGCAACTGATAAAACGTTTCCATCGATGATTTTCGAAATAATATCCAGTGCCATTATTCGGACAATTTCGAATGAGAAATGGCATTGTAAAACAGTCCACTTGCTTTGCTTTCTCTCTGTGAAAAATCTATTGTTATATAAGTATTAAACATAATTTAATTCGATTTATTTATCTTTCCCGAAAGAAAGGAAATACAAAGGACAATAAAATAAACCTGCAAGAGAAATATTATCGCGTTTCGTTCATATAATTTAAAAGAGATTTAAATTAATTTACTTTTACTTATTTTTCAGTTTCTGTTTTGATTTATGTTTCTCTGATATTAATTAAATCAATAATTGGTATACAAATAAAAATAAATAAATAAATAAATATGTATAAATTTATTAATTATTGATTTGATAAATCTGCAATTTTTAAGTACATTCTCGCATTGTTTGTATAGACACGTACTGGTCACGCTCGCGTACACATTACAGCCAATAGCAGCTTCGTTTCTACAAATGATCAAGTGTACACATACGTCTTTATCAAACGTTTTGCAGGTTTGTTTCATGACGATTCGTTTGCCCGTAAGTAAACAATTTAAATCGTCCGTTGGGTGGGAACCAGCTCCCCCGAATTTTACAACGTAGCCAGAGAGGGTTTTATTCGCGTGTAAATTCGTCGTTACGGTGCAGATTTTAATGGCCCTTTAGAAAGTATAAATTACGCTTTCGCTCATGGCATAAATTCGACACGCTTTAACGCGGATCGTTCGTTAAGCGGCCCTCTCCCCACCCACCATTTCTTTCTGATAATATTAAATTAAATCAATTAAATAATTAGTTGGCTAATTACTTAATGTCGGATATTAATTACCCGATCATTTACAACGCGTAATTCTATTTGGTTATTGACGATCATCGAATCCATCGTTCGAGGAAAATACCGAAAAAACCTAAAAAGCTTATCGATCGAGGGAAAATACATATTTTTAATTTCGAACTTGATTAATACTTTTATACGATAAAAGTCACTACGAATAGAAATATATAAAATTTCCATGGAAATTAATTTTTCTTTACATTTATTATTTTAGCAATAATTTAATACGAGAAAAAAATGATAATATCTTAAAGCAAAGAGACATGGTTGGTGAGGAGAAGTAAGCAGATTTGTTGAAATCTAATTTAAACAAACGGACGGTCTGTTATTCGTTTTCTGTTCGAGGCAGGAATGGCTGACTTGTTACTGACTCGTATTACTTGCGTGTCTAGAAGCACGGCACGTTTTGCGACCTTCTCTGGCCCCGCTATTTTCGAGGAGAATAATTATTGTTCTTTCGCGTGTCCCCACCTTTTTACGTGCCCTCCGTAGTCTTTTCCAGCGAATTTCGCGATAGAACGTCCAGGAAATCGTCGTGATAACGGCGCGCTTCCCCAAGATACGCTTCTGCCCTGTCACTAATTACGAGAACATTGTTTTTCTCTTTTTAATTCGGAATTCGAGCCTCGAGAAATGTAAACGACGACACGTGGACCCTGTAATTCTGCCAGGAATTCAATAGTCAATTAATAATGAGTTTTTACTCAACAGTTCTCTTATAACATTTTAGTCTAACAAAATCGGCGATTCTTCGCATACAAATGAATCGAAAACATTACAAATGCTCATTTATTCAACCGAATCGAACGTAAGACTTTATTACAAAAAGTAGAACTTTGCGTTGCAGAAGGTGGAACACGGTTCGAATTGCATAGTTCTGTTGATATAGTAGAGAAACTAAGTAACTAACTAACTAATTAACTGACAAACTAACTAACTAACTGACAAACTAACTAACTAACTGACAAACTACTAACTAACTGACAAAACTAACTAACTAACTGCAAACTAACTAACTAACTAACTAACTAACAAACTAACAAACTAACAGCAAACTAACTGACAAACTAACTAACTAACTAACTAACTAACTGACTGACTACGAACTAACTAACTAACCGACAAACTAACTACATAACTGCAAACTAACTAACTAACTGACAAACTAACTAACTAACAGCAATCTAACTAACTAACTGATAAACTTATTAATTAACTGCAAACTAACTAACTAACTGGAAACTAACTATCTAGCTGACAAAACTAACTAACTAACTGCGAAGAAACTAACTAACTAACTAACTAACTAACTAACTAACTGACTGACTAACCAGCTAACTACGAACTAACTAACTAACCGACAAACTAACTACATAACTGCAAACTAACTAACTAACTGACAAACTAACTAACTAACAGCAACTAACTAACTAACTGATAACTAACTAACTAACTCAAACTAACTAACTAACTAACTAACTAACTACTAACAAACTAACTAACTAACTAAACTAACTAACTAACTAACTAACTAACTAACAACTAACTAACTGACAAACTAACTAACTACTAACTAACTAACTAACTAACTAACTAACTAACTGACTAACTAACTAACTAACTGACTAACTAACTAACTAACTAACAAACTAACAAACTAACAAATTAACAAACTAAGAAACTAAGAAACTGAGAAACTATGAAACTAAGGAACTAAGAAACTATGAAACTAAGAACTAAGAAACTAAGAAACTAAGAAACTAAGAAACTAAGAAACTAAGAAACTAAGAAACTAAGAAACTAAGAAACTATGAAACTAATAAACTAAGAAACTAAGAAACTAAGAAACTAAGAAACTAAGAAACTAAGAAACTAAGAAACTAAGAAACTAAGAAACTAAGAAACTAAGAAACTAAGAAACTAAGAAACTAAGAAACTAAGAAACTAAGAAACTAAGAAACTAAGAAACTAAGAAACTAAGAAACTAAGAAACTAAGAAACTAAGAAACTAAGAACTAAGAAACTAAGAAACTAAGAAACTAAGAACTAACTAACTAACTGCAAACAAACTAATTAACTGACTGACAAGCTAACTAACTAGCATCCCAACTAACTTATTAACTGCTTACAAACTAACTAATTAACTGACAAACTAACTGACAGAAGTATAAGAGAAGAATGACGTAAAATCAGCAGCAATGAGCGTGTTATTATAACGCGCGTTAAAAAATAGAATTTTCTTGGAGAGAGTTTGTTGGGGCATAAACCGATAAGGAAATCGTTTTAGGCGGCAGTTTCCGACAAACGCGTTTCGTAGTTGCCGTCGAGGCCGTAAAAAGAATCAAGAGTAGTGGGAGATAAGAGAGAAGAGCCTCTGAACGGATCACAGTTGATTCCCTTGATGCTCGAATCGGTCTTTGCTGTTGCGTGTGGATTAATCGGAGACACGAGGAGGGCATAACCGACTGCGTGGAGCGCCATTACGGACAGTTTGCAACAAACAAAGAGGCTGAAAGGGACAGAAAAAAATGGAAAAATTTGGCGAAAGGAGGGAAAAACGTGCCGGGGAAGCATTTCCAAGAGATTTAGAGGACGCGAGGGCGCGTTGCAATTCGCTCTTAAAGCGGGCCAACGGTTGAAAAATGCCTCGCCACTGTCCCGCTTGGCCGATAACGAACATTCTAATTGCGAGTTTAAACGCGTCGGGGTGCCGTCCTGTCCGCGAACGATTACGATCTGGATTATTTAGCGACGAAAGCGGGGCCCACCGACGTCGATATGAATTCATTTCCCTTAATTTATCGCGCAGCCGGCTCGTCGGTTATTTACAGACCGAGCCCGTTATACTCGATACGTTGGAATTTCATAAAACGTGACCCGCGAGCACCGCCGACGGTGAACTGATTAATTCTCTCTGGTCCGTGGACGAATCGTTACGGGACGCTGGGAAATACGCTTTTTCCTGTTTCCGTTTACACTGTTTCCTCACACCGAAGTCGATTTTTCCAAAAAGCCTTTTCTTTATTCACGACTCTCGTGTTATTCCTTTCTGTTTTTATTTAATGGTTTAACAATACTTATTGAAATGTCCAGTTTCGAGGTTGTCTTCGAGCTTAGGTTCCAAACTATGTTGCATACAGGTCTTGTTGTATTTCGAGTAGCCTATCATGAGGTGTTCAATTGCCATCCTCTCGGAGCACTCATCACACATACGTAGGTGCAGAGTCTCATGACAATAAGTAAACGTGATTAATTAATTTTCTTTTTTCAGTAGAAAAACTCACAGTAAATCTTTTAATATGAGAAGGAGCATTAGCAGTTGGAAACCTAAGGCTGATCAATAGCGTGGTTTCCATCTTCTTTCTCAGTATTTTCTCGGTTGTATCGGCTCCATTAGCTCCTATCTGAGACATATATCTGTGACCGGTCACTTAAAACTACTTACGTAGGTATCGTAATCAATATTGAGCTTAAATGGATATTCCGTTAAAGGAGACGTGCGTCTATGCGAGTCGCTTCGTCAGTCGGATTAAAGCAAAGGCAGAGTATCGAAGAACTGTTCAAATATTTGACGACAGAGAATTTTTCCGATTAACACCAGCGTTTATCCTTCTTTATATTAATTTACTCCATAGATTTAGACATAAGTCTAGCATGCTACTCTTATTGGACAGACTGTATAACGAATGATTGAAAAAGGACATTGAATGGTTAGTAGAGGGACGTACTTGCGAGAGAACGTAGCCCTCTGTTGGCGAATCCAGAAACTGTCACCACACACACAACATTTTGTACCGAGTTTTCTATTAGGTATAACTTGAGGTACTATTTTAAACATTTAATGGAATTTTCTGAAAAACAGTAAACCTCTTTTCGTTCGACAACTTCCTCCCGATTCGTTTTGCCGTTGTTGATCGTTTCTTTTTCTCCCAATGTTTTCGGGATTCTATAGATCCTCGAAATGAAGTCGTCAGAACGTTCTTGTTATGTATTACGATACGGTTGTGCAGGGACGTCTCTTCTTTGGCCGGCTCGATAACGCGCAAGAAACTATGGAACGCTGTTTGCGTGAACTCCGCGACCCGTGACCGCGCAAATTCGCTGGAATTTATCGAACTTTACTCGCCCGCAATAATTATGCGGCCCGATCAAAGGGGGGGAAAAAAACGGAAACGCTGAAAATTAAATTCCACTGTACGAGCCATCCTCGATCAACTCCTCGACTTCAACTATTCGACGTTTTCGGCCAAGTTTTGGTCTTCCATATTGCTTCCTCCTCCGAAATCTTCCTTTTCCACCAACTATAATTTAATTAACACCCAATCTCACCATTCTATTCGCTTACACTCCTGTAGCAGTTAATCGACAGAAACAAGCAAAGCTGTTAAATAGCAGTTAACGCGTTACAATATTTTCAACTTGTTTTCAAACATTTACCATATTTACATGTAAATTGATGTTTCAGACTAAATTTTAATTTTTTTTATTTAGTATGTTATTTCATTATAATGTAATATTTTCTTAAATTGCAAACAACTATTATGTTGTTTATATATTATATTATATTTATATATTTTGATTTATAATTTTTCCAAATTTTCAAAAGTGTTTTAAAATCCCTGTATAGTATACTCTTTTTCTGGTTTCGAAACCTCGTGGATCCTCACCAACGCATCCGTAAATCCCCAGGGTTCCACGTATGTCAGTTTAACTCATGGTTTAAACATGTTCCTCATAGTCTTCCATCTTGAGCCTTTTCTTTTAAACTTTTTGAGAAATGTTACCAATAACTTTTCTTCCTATATTTCTCTGTTTCATACAACTAACTTAATTATACTTGTATCTTTACTCTTGTCTATTGGTAATATTATTTATTTACATTGAACGTAATTAATATATAATTAAATTTTTCTATATTTATAAACATTGCTTTCGGTATACAACTTTACTATAACGAACTAAGAGCAAACTAATCTACAATCACTTGTTATTGTTTAAATAAAATCTATTAATTGGTAATGGTGGTGGGAATACGTACGATACTTGATCCAGAACCCTAAATTTTTGTAATCGCAGTGAAAGTTGGTTAATTGGGGTCGATCGAGGGCCGAGGGGCTATTTGAATCGAAGAGGAGTTTAAAAGCTTATTAACGAAGTTCTCGTGTGCAATTATATTTCAGCATAACTGCTAAAATTTTAGGCGCGAATTTTGTTAGCTCTCGTGATCAGAGGTGGAGAAAATTCTTACCTAAATACAAAAGGTCCAAGTACGAATATAAATTAATCAATTTTCCATCCACTATTTGTTACATAAAATAAAAGTTTCAATTATCGAATTGAATATTTGACAATGAATAAATTTGATTGTTTTATCCAATAAATTTTGTCCACTTTTGGTCGTGATGTTAAACCATAAATGAAGATTTGCTATTTTATTAATTAATTAATTATGCAATAAATCCAGTGTTTTTAAAAATTGGGAAAATATTAAATGTACAGGTGTAGATAATTTAAGTATTTTTTTTTCAAAAATGGTCTATTGAAATAAATGCCGAGAAGCATGTAAAATTAATTTCACCTCTGATATTTCTTTCATGGAGGAACAGTGGACGAGAACACGGTGATATTCAATTTATGAATGCAAAAAAATATGAATGAATAATACATGGTAGTGTAGTTTAAGTGGAACAATTCCGTTCTGTCTTTTCGTCGGCGAGTGTACATCCATTGGAGCCGAAATGGAAAACCCATTCAACGCAACAATCGTTTTCCCATATTTCCTACGTTCCTCGATTTCTTCTGTAATCCTCGATTCCGTACTGGAAAAGTCGTTCTTTGTTTCTTTTCTACTTTTCTTCGGTTTCCTCCGGCATTTGTTCGGATCGTACGAGACAAACGAACGTACGTCTCGTGTCAGGGAAGACGATCAAACTAAAGTCTTCGTGGCGTCTTACAACTTTACTTATCGTAAAGCCGGGCAAAAACTCCGATGCGCGCCACTTTATTGCTTGATTCGAGTACATCAATGTTTATATCGACATATCTACGTTTCATGGGAAATAAATTTTCAAAAATAAATAAAACATACCGCGTGTACCTTTTATATTACAGCAAAAATATGATGGAACCTTCAGCTTTTCTACCAAAGTTATTCTTTTTATTTTTCCACGTATAAAGAAAGAACAATTTTCAAACAACTTTTTCAAGTCTTTCTGACACTTTCGGAGATTTATTTACAATTCAACTTTAAACAAAATTCAATCATGAAAAATCGTAATTACCTCTCGCAATTTTCCTATTTTTTCGTATATTTTCAAAATATTTTAAATACGTTACGAAGAAGATTATATTTTACACGATAGAGATACTCGTAGTTCTTCAAATTGTAAATAATAAGTAACATTCTACAATTTGTTTTTAGTCTTTTATTTTGCTTTATTTAATTTATTCGATCGGAATCTCTGTATGTAGACTTCCGGGTCTTTTTCGACCCAGAACTGGAGGCCTGCCTAGATTGTCGTTTGTTTACGTTCAAATAATAATAATAACAGCGACCGTACGTCGAAACATGCTAAACTTCGGATGGTATTTATTTATTATTTCTGAATTATATTTTTCTTATTTCTTCACTTCGAAAATGAGAGATCTCTGTGGTTTGCTCGAGAACATTATTCTCTAAATCATTCTCTAAAGAATGATACATTTATAGTGAAATTTTGGGTGTGATGCACGAAAGACCATGCGTTAGGCAACTTGTCTGGTAATTGTTATTCCGTGAGTGATCGAAGTTAATCGAAAATTCGATCAGAGTCACCGCGAAAATTGATTTCCAACGAAAATAACGCTCCCTTCTTTGGATCGTTGGGTTAATTCTCGATCCCCGTGTCTCGCGTACGGTCCATTCTTACTTTCCCCCCCTCCCCCCCCCCTCCTGTGATCGCGACGCTCGGGCAGACACAGCGACGAGGACCACCGAGCAGACTGGGAACGTCAGAGTGCCCTACGACTGCGCCGCACGCGCATGCATCCCTGCCTACTCGATCGTGTACCTCGTAGATCGTTGGCTCTTGTCTCGAGAGCGTCGACGAGTGTGCATCGATCGCGCGATCCGTGTCGAACAGTGAAAAACAGTGCCACGAGAACAGTGATTCACCCCCCAAGTGTCCGCCGAACCAAGTTGGAACCTCGAGTTAAGAATTTCTGTGAATCGGTTCGGTTATTACCAGCTGGGAATCCCCGTAGACCAGGAGAAACAAAGTGACCAGAAGATTACATCAGGAGCGATCTAGAGAGCAAGAGAAAGAGAAAATAGTGGCGGATGATCAGGGACGAACGCGTTGGGGAATGAGCGAGGCGTTCAATTAAAGCGTTCCAGAAGCAAAGGAACTGGGGGGAACATTGCCGCGTAACTCGCTTGGAATATATCAGTCGAGGAGTACGCGAGCTTGCGATGTTGCCTCTTAACGCAACCTCCTAATCCGCGGTGACGTTAACCGAACCGAGCTGATTGCTCATTGTGCAACGAGTTTCCCAGGATCCTCACCGGGGGGGACCATCGCGGTCGGTTGACGTGAAAAATTGGGTCAAAGTCTCTCTTTCTCGTTCAAGGTCGAACGATTTTACGGCCGCGCGCGATCGCGATCGAAGCGTCGCGTCGATGCCAGGCGCGATAGACTGATCGAACACACACACACACGGTGGAGGAGTTTGGATACCTTCGAGGCCTGAAATCTATCGCGAACGATGAAGTGGTGCTTAGTGGTGCTGTTTCTGGCTGGTGTCTCGCGGGCGGACAACACCGTCAACAACTCGGAATATTCGACCTTTGCTTGCCCGGAGCTCAACTCCCAGGACGAGATCGATCTCGACAAGGTAACCCACGCTTCCTCTCTTTATTCTTCGACTGTTCACTGTTCGGTGATTACGTAACTGACGGGGTTACAACGCTGTACTGGGATTCATCGCATGGGATGAGTTGTTCAGCGACGGGACTAATTCGATAGGGCGAACCAACCGGTACCATACTTTTATCATTTATTTTCACCAACGAACATATAACGAATATTTCACCAATCCTTAAAGGTATTATATTAGCCTCAATTAACAAATTACTAATCTTCATTTTCGACACTAGAATCGCCCTATATACATATACAGTGCCGAACAAAAGTATTAGCACAGAGCGTATTTTCAAATAAAATGTTAAGTAACTCTAAACAAACCACAATATCTTCCTTGTTTTTGGTATAAAATATAAGTTTCAGGTTTGAACTTTAAGTATCTCGCGAAACAAAGCGATCAAGTAGACCTGTAATAAGAAAAAATAATAACAAACACATACAGGGCAGTTTTCGACGAAACAAAAGTATTGGCACACTTACTATTTCATAATACAATATTCAAATTAATATTTTGTTTGTAATCCTTTTTGTCTTATTACATTTTGTAACCGATTAGGCATCGAATGCACTAAATTTTGTGTTACTTCTGAACCTATTTCGTTCCATTCCTTCATAAGTGCATCTTTTAATTGCTCCTTTATTTGAATAAGGTGTTTTCAGATCCTTCTTTCTAACTCATTCCATATGTGTTCAATCGGATTTAAATCCGTCGATTGAGGAGGGGTTGGCAATGTATGGGGTGTATTAAAAACGATCCATTGCCGGGCAATACATATAAGCAGTATGCTTGGGATCATGATCTTGTTGGAAATAGTAGTTTTCCCCAAGATTTAATTTTTCCACACTTTTTTTTAAGTTTTCTTTCAAAATATTTAAACATACAAATTTATCCATAATACCGTCTATAAAAACTAGTTCTCCAAGTCCGGAGGAACTCGTACAACCCCATACTAATACACTACCACCCCCGTGTTTAACAGTCGAGACTATGTTATGCGAATCCCTAACTAACTCGGTATTACGCTTTCGCCATATTCTTATTTCACCATCAGATTTAAAAATATTAAATTTACTTTCGTCAGAGAAGAGTATTCTATCCCAAAATTCTAAATTACGTACGTTTTACGTACATTTCTGCAAACTCTAATCTGTTTTCTCGATTAATTTTGCTGATCAATGGTTTTCTTCTAGCCACTCTTGAATTGTGCACTTTTAAGAACTCCCTGGATAGTTTCAGGATGTACATCAACCTTATTTTCACTTTTCATTTGTGCCGCTATTTCTCTAGAGGCAACTTTAGGATTTTTTTTTACAATCTTGGTAATTTTTCGTTTATCTCGTTCTGATCATTTCTGTGGACGACCACTTCGCGGAAGATTTTTTACATTTTGTTCGTCAGGAAACCGTTTAACGATATTTCTTACGGTAAAACGACTTCTATTTACTATTTTAGCTATCGTAGAATATGAATTTCCCTCTTTCGATAATTTTAATAGAATTTTTCTCTCTGAAATTGTTGTTTCTCGTGCTTTTCGATACATTGTTGTGTTATTCGCTTTATTACAGGCAAACTTGGTAAAGAAATAACAAATGAATATCAAATTCAATCTCGGGACACAATCCCTGGATACAACAGTGATGCCAATATTATAAATATTTACATAAGTGTTTCATAGAAATATTAAGTTTACAAGTGTGCCAATACTTTTGTTTCGTCGAAAACTGTCCTCTGTGTATTTGTTACTATTTTTCATTATCACAGGTCTACTTAACCGCTTTATTTCGCGAGATACTTAAAGTTCAAACCTCAAACTTATATTTTATACCAAAAATAAAGCAGACATTGTGCTTTATTCACAGTTACATAACATTTTATTTGAAAATACGGTCTGTGCCAATACTTTTGTTCGGCACTGTATATGATGAAGTACATATAATGCTTATATTATTGAGCAAATCGATTCAACCTTTCCTTTATACGTATATTCAAGAGTCCATTTTTTTTATCATCTTTCGTTGCACAAATAAAATGTAATATTTGAAAGTTAATTTTGAAAAGAAAATGAAATAAATTAATTTCTATTTTTTTAATCGTAGACACGAAATATCTCCTAAAATATTGGGGTACCTTTTATGGAAACAAAATCAGCGAATTCTATTGAAAAAGAAAGTGCAATTGAACTTAATTTTTGTCCAATTTTATTTGAAATCGAGTTATAGTCTGTTTCAGTTGACAGATCCTCTAAACGAATCACCGATATCATTACATTAACAGAGAATGAAATTAAATAGTTTTGATTAACTTATTTGCATCGTAAAGAAAAAGTAAAAGTATGTCTATCACTAAATTTTGTTTATTAAATTCAAGTACGACGTCCTAATGTTAAAAAATCGGGAGGAAGCATGTCGATGACACCTTTATCATCTGTAAACATGGCGGATACACCGTGTACCCTTTCTTTAATTTTGTTAATTTACAACACTCGTGTATGAAGTTAATCATAGATGTCTTGATTCATCGCAACTAGGATAGAACTTTAGTCTAATTGGTTTCTGTGAATCTTTTTGGTGTGGAGGTATCCTAAAGCTGATGTCTATCGTTGAATTAACTAATTAATTAAATACGCCAAGAAGCGGCAGCAACAAAACTTTGATGAATCAGCTAGAAATATGTATCGATGATAAAGATTCGAAAGAAATTAAGAACGAGATTTCGCGAGATACTTAAAGTTCAAACCTCAAACTTATATTTTATACAAAAAATAAAGAAGATATTATGCTTTGTTCACAGTTACATAACATTTTATTTGAAAATACGCTCTGTGCTAATAATTTTGCTCGGCACTGTATTTAAACAAGGTCACCTTCATTTTTCGAGAAAATAATTGAAATGTGCAGAATTAACATATTGACTGTCAGACCAAACTCCTCAAATTAAAAGGGAAATGAAATTTTGTTTTTGCAGACAACTGGAAACTAGCATACCCATCATTTGTTATTGAATTTATTTTCACAAACTAGCTTTATTTTCTTTGACATTTTTAAGCTTGAGAATTAATTGTTTTCACTCGTTGGTGAAAAGTCGTGTGACCCATATGTGGGTAACGTGGCAGTGAATGTGTTAATACATACTGTCCCATTGATCGCAAGACACTGTAAAACTTTGAAATAACAATTTGTAATTATTTCGAAAATTACGCGATCCGATAATTATACTATCGCGTTTTTACAAACTTGATTTGTACAGTTTAGTTGCAAGTACTCGAAAAACTGTTGTTTTATGGCACCGAACAGTGAATTTATGGTGGATTAGAATATTGTAATAAGTTTAGAACGATACTGCTGTAGCTACCTATAAGGAATCGATAGGGATTGAATGGTATTGTTCCCATCGCTACGCTGACCTATTATTTTCCGTTGTGCGTCATGAAAACAATCGGGGACAAGTCGTAGTTCGATACTGAAACTCTTTCAAGGGCGAAATGAATGTTCCTGGAGCGAACAGTTGAAAATCGGTTGCGCGAAATGTGCGTTTTTTCTTTGGTCAAGGCAATACATACATACATTGTTGTATAAGGCAAGAATCGAAGGAATAAGGCAGAATTCGTCGAATAATAGTCTATTTTTTCAAGAAAGATCTCTTAAGTACTCCGTGTACCGAGAATATCTTAATTGCGTGATTAAATTCACGTCACGTACAGTAGGATGGTCGAGGCTTTTCCACGATTACCGCGAGATAATTATTCCGAGTGCTTCTAAGAAATGGTTATTATGCTTTTTTAACTGGAAGGATGGTCAAGTTTGCGGCGATGAATTGATTTTGTTTGACAGAGTATACCAAAGAACTCGTAGTATATTTGCGGATGTATCGCAGATAGGAGAATAAAGTAATGGAAAATAGTTAATTAATTACTCTTATTACTAGTATTTTACTCTTCGGGAAGATCTACAGTTGAATTCATCGATTCATCCGTCTCTTGCAGTATCGTTGCTCGTCGAACGTAATTAATCGTTATAATATTTTTATAACACATACCGAACCATGCTACATTATTTTAAATATTTTCTGCTAGAAGATTTTTAAACCGAATAAAATTTAGTACTTTTTGTCATTTTCTATGATGATAGAAAATTGAAGGTATTATTTAAAAATAATATTTTGTTAATTATAAATTCTAGACGCTTTTCTATGTCTATAGCATGCTGTGGATAGTTATTATTACACAAAGTTGTATGCTTAATTTTAATCGACAGAAATAAACAAGTGTTATCACGGTATTATTATAATTTGTAACGAGACTGCGGTTTGTTGTTGCTTGTGGCACGTGTTAAAGATGGAACCGCGTAAAAGTTTATTACTATTATATACTGTCATTTATATTACTCCATTTGTGTATTCTATAAATATGCAACCTATTTTTTATTGCCTATATCCCAAATAAACTGTGTTCATATAAACTACACGTTCACTCTAACCCTGCTGCGCCATCAGAGACGATAATTTCTACAGAAATTGGTTATTCGAAATCCTTTTTTACAAATACAGAAATGAATATTCTTTATTTGTTCGACAAGACTATGATATCTACTATTATTCATTCTAGGAAAGTTCTGTAACAATTTATAAATATGAAAATCATTAATAGCCAAAATTAAATTTATAATTTATTTGAATGATTTTCTTACTATAAACAGAATTGAAGATCAATGTTTACAATTTTACGCGAAAAATAGATTATTCGAAGCACAGATGCAAAGATTCTCGGGGGAAATATGATTTGTATGGTTTTCTGCCGCGAATTTATCGCGAAAAAAATTTATACCGATCTGGCGATCGTCGTGACTTTTATTCGCGTGGATTAATGCGATTCCGATAACTGGTGTGGTTTGTTGAAAATAAACATAACATTCTTTTCCCTTCGACTGTTTCTTTGTTATTTTTTATTATTCGGGAGAAATGTCGTAGCAGAAAGAGGATGGATTTATTTGAAAAAGAAAAATGGTTGCTATCGATGTAATATCGATAACACGGGGCAACGTGTCACGAAATTTTTCGAAAACTCGTCGATCGTTTTAGGCGATTAATACAAAAATGATTTCATGGCGGGCTGGAGATATTCGTTTTATTTGTTTTTTTTATCTGTTCTGGTCCCAGCCAATTTCAAGTTTGATAAATAAAATTCCGTCGCGTCGCGCGCGCATACCAGGATCATCAGTCTGGTAAACTATTTTCAATTTTTTTTAAATTCCATTCGATTTGATTTTAGTTTAAACCACGATCGAGACCATCGCGTCGCGTTTTTATGGAAATGAAATTACTCGCCGTGAGATAATCGATATCTAACTTTAGAAGTGTTTCAACAATGTTGCGTAGTTTTTAGGTCATTTTATATATAAATATATTAGGGTTACTTACGAATACGTACTTAGTAGAGATATTCAATTATTGCAAGAAGAATCGATTCTTGAATCAATATTTCAACTTTGAAGAATCGATCTATTGATCAATCGATTTATGAAATCGTACAAGGTGACTTCGAAATCATTAAATTAAATTTCCATATTTAAACAATAAATAATTAATAAAGTTTGACATTAGAAATGCAAATTGTTTAGAAAATTATTACAGGAAACTAATAATAAGGGTAGTTTAAGTCGTCATTTTTCCTGGTTTCGAATTTTTTTAAAAAATACATTCCTCCGATGTTTACGACTTTTGTGAAAATGCACTCGGGAATTTTTCTCTCATTTATTCAGTTTTATTTGGAAAGGATTGGTTCCTGTAAAGAAATTTTGTTCCCAATGACAAATCAATAAAACAAAAATTCATTTATAATTTCCGATATTCGAATGTTTACGAGAATCACTAAAATAAATGTTTGTATTCCAGGCTGAAATTGTCTATAGTACTATAGAAAATTTTATATCTGGGCACAAATTTCGTTTCTGATTTAGATATACCGGTATAAATGGTCCACCCGGTAGACGATCCGTCGAGTAACGGCTGGAGCTTAGGCCGTAGCTTAAAGTATCGTTAATTCAAAACAATTACGAGTTCCTGGAGCACGCGGTCTCTACGAAGTCGTCGAGTCCACTCGATGCTTCTGGTTACATACGAAGTGCGTTAAGTGCCAGCTAAAATTCAAATGGCCGCTTCGAAGAGATCGTAATTCGTAATCTGACTCCGGTTATCCCTGCATTTTCTCTACCAAAATAGAAACAGTGAAGTAGAATTTCAGAAAAATCAATTCAAACTTCACTTAAAATACTATAACACGAATATTACGAATATTCAGATACTTGATCAGTCCACGAAATATACTAGTAGCATTCGAATACTACTCTGATAGTTCACTATTTAAACAATATAGGATTTCAATATTATTTCAACAATTATGCATTCGAACAACACTCTAACAGTAAATCATTCGAGTAGTCAAATTGCCAAATAATATTCAAGTAATCAAATGTTCGAATTTTATTCTTATCGTGAGGTTTCGGTTAGGTATTCGAATATTATTCTTACACTCAAGCATTCTAATGGTATTCGAATGGTATGGAAGTAGTCAAGTATTCAAATAATATTAAAATAGTGAAGTAACAATATTTAAATAGTAAAATACTAAAATAATACTTCAGTAGTCACTTATTCGAATGTTATTTTTATCGTGAGGTTTGGGTTAGGTATTCGAATATTATTCTTACAATCAAGTATTCGAATGGTATTGAAGTAGTCAATTACTCAAATAATATTAAAAGTAGTGAATCAACAATATTTATATAATGAAGTATTTGAAAAGACACGTGTTGGAAAAGTGTTGAAATAGTAAAATACTAGAATAATACTTCGGTAGTCACTTATTCGAATGTTATTCTTATCGTGAGGTTTGGGTTAGGTATTCGAATATTATTCTTACAGTCAAGTATTCTAATGGTATTGAAGTAGTCAATTACTCAAATAATATTAAAAGTAGTGAATCAACAATATTTATATAATGAAGTATTTGAAAAGACACGTGTTGGAAAAGTGTTGAAATAGTAAAATACTAGAATAATACTTCGGTAGTCACTTATTCGAATGTTATTCTTATCGTGAGGTTTGGGTTAGGTATTCGAATATTATTCTTACAGTCAAGTATTCTAATGGTATTGAAGTAGTCAATTACTCAAATAATATTAAAAGTAGTGAATCAACAATATTTATATAATGAAGTATTTGAAAAGACACGTGTTGGAAAAGTGTTGAAATAGTAAAATACTAGAATAATACTTCGGTAGTCAATTATTCGAATGTTATTCTTATCGTGAGGTTTGGGTTAGGTATTCGACTATTATTCTTATAGTGAAGTATTCTAATGGTGTTCGAATGGTATTAACTGATTTCTCACTAAGGAGCTAAAACAATTAATTCTCAAGATTAGATATCAATGAAAATAAGTCCATATAGAAGTCTTGAATTTTAACGGGTCTGTAAAAAAAAATTCAACAAGAAATGATGGCTGCGCTAGTTTCCAGTTGCTCAATAGTAAAGTTTCGTTTCCCTGGACAGTATGAGGAGTTTGGTATGGCAGTGAACGTGTTAAAATAGTGAAGTATTGAAAGAATATTTGAGTACCTTAGTATTGAAATTTGATTCGATGAATGATCGAAATATATGAATATTCGAAAATCTCCTGTTGACAGATAAAATTTTCTAAAAAGTTGAATGAATAATTAGAAGTGTCGTTGTTAGAGGGACGTTTGGTGAATGTGCTTTGATGTCGACTGGAAAGAAACGAAATAGGATGGTTACTTAAATCGTAGGTGAGCTGTCGCGACAGGAGATTGGCTGCGCAACCCTCCGGTGATACAGCAACGTGCACGCGAATTCACCAGGGCTAACAGATTTGCAGTTGGAAGTAGGTCACCGTTTAAACGTGTACGTTCGTTCTCCTTTTTTCGGTCGAGAAAAAAGCACACAATGTACGCTAGCTGTGATTTTTTGAAAAATCGACCGAGCCTCTTGGCATTCCATTTTATCTTATCCGCCGTCGAGCTTATTCTATTTCTGAAAAGTTTGATCGAACCGTCGCGCCGTTCGTCCCTGTATTATTCAAATTTTCGCGAATTTCGTTTGGCTTCGCGCGACCGACGAAATAAAATTTTTCACGACGGAGATAAAGAATCGTACTTTTTGGGGACTTAAATGGCACTCTGCTCTACTCCCGATAACTTTATGGAAACGATTCTGCCAGGTTTCGAGCCTAATCGCGTGGAAATGATCGAGTTCAGCGGCCATAGAATAATTATTTATTCAAAGTTGAGGAAATGGGGAAAGCTTTTCAAAATTCGAAGAAATATCGATTTCAGAAAGCCAACATTTTATTGGTATAACAGAAACCCGGTATTTTGATTTATCCGCTACGCGAATGTCATTGAACAATTGTTGTTCAGAACCTTCATTAATTTAACGTGAAATAGTTAATATTTAATTTAACATTAAATTGTAGTGTCTGAATAACCCAGTCGTGGTTTTGCGTAGTGAATAATTGGTTTAATATAGGTAATATGTGAATTACAAAAAAAAGATTTGGCTCGCCTCGCGACACACTCACTCTCTCGCTGTCCGCCGCGTGGCGCTGCGACTACCCAGGACCGTAACTAGCCGATCCACCACAAAATGTTGTTTATCTTCTATTCATTATTTGAAATTTGTTAACTATAGGTTAGTTGGTTCCAAACTTAGATACTGGAAAATACAAACGATGCGTTGTTAATAATATTTCATTAGTATATCTTTACACGTTCGATAAACCAACATTCGAAAGTTAAATACTGCATATTAGAGTCAAATAGGACTAAATATCATCTTTCAACATTTAACTACAGTCTTTTTCGTTCCGTTTATAAGAGCAATTGAAAGAAAAAGTGTTCTTTTCGTAATTAGGAAGCTAAAATTTAGCAATTTTCTGATACTTTGAACTCGATGGTCGTTCAGCGGTCGAAAATTTAGCAACTAGTGCAATTAAAATTGCACAAGAGAGAATGATAGTAATATGCACGGAGAGGACAGTCGCAAATACGTAAATTGGATGTGGCGAGCTGGTTGGAAACTGTTCGGCTGGCAAACTTCCTTAAACGCTGGTAATTTTGCTGTCGGCGTTGTTAGACGCGGTAAACTTTTCAATCTGCTGGTCTTATATCAACATCGATCGTGGAGCAATTGGGGGGCCTGCATTGTGCACGTGAACTGCCTAGCCGCCGCTTAGTTAATGTTATGTGTGCGTTGCTGATTTATATTCGTTTAAACCATAATGGCGAACTTGGGACTGTAATGGGTGTTGCATTGAGAACTGTCCCTGACGAGACGACGATTTCGTCAACCCAATTCCATCCCATGGGATATAATCCTGATTTTAATACTTGATCGTTAAGTTCCCATAAAATATGTATACATATATTTTACGTTACACTTTGATTCGCTAGTGGTACGATCTGAATCAAAAACATTAAAAATGTTCGGCCAACCCTGGGAAAAATTTTAACGGGAGATTCTAGAGGCGAAAATAGGACGAAAATCAAGAATACTAATTTCTTGATGGTGGCTTCGTTAGAAAGTTATTAACAAAATTATTAATGAAATTTGTCTACATACACGAATTTTTTTTTCACAAGCGCGTAGGATTTCGGGGGTATGTCTATTCACCAAAAATGCTTGCAATAGACCGCTGCAACTAAAAAAAATTTTTCGAAGACGATTCGATATTTTTTTTTTCACCCAAAACATTCAGTACTTACTCGAATTTTTTTCTCGGAACTGTGTAAGATTTCAGGGGTATATATTTTGACCAAAAATACTTGTAATTGACCCCTGCAACTAAATATAATTTTTTTAGTATGATTTGAAATTTTTGAATTTCGCCGAAAAATTTAAACACTTACTCGAATTTTTTTCTCGAAACTGCGTAGGATTTTGGGGGTATGTCTTTTGACCAAAAATGATTGCAATTGACCCCTGCAACTGAAAATATTTTTTTCAGAACGATTTGAAATTTTTTTTTTTCGTCGTAAAATTTCATACATTCTCGAATTTTTTTCTAAAAAGTGGGTAGGATATCGAAGGTATGTTTATTCACCAAAAATGCTTGTAATTGACTCCTGCAACTAAATATAATTTTTTTAGTATGATTTCAAATTTTTCAATTTCACCGAAAAATTTCAGCAGCCTACCCCTGTCGATTTTTCTTAGAAATTCGTTTTTCATTTTTAATAAATTTGTTTGACGCCCTACAGAAAAGTTGTCTAATACTTTTTTGTAGCTATCCGTGAGCTCTACTTCAGTAAAAAGTTTCATCGAAATATATTCACTATTGTAGGAGTTGTGACTGTTTGAAAATTGCACAATTTTTATGGGGGTTTTCTCTTTTTACGGGATTATGGAACAACCTTTCGAATATTTTTGTAATTTCTACATATTCTCCACTAAAATACGCGTCATTTGCCGCTTGAAACATTAAAATCGGCCAATCCGTTCAGAAGTTATATCGTTTTAAAGATTCGCATGAAAATTCGGGCAGACATTTCTGGCTAGTAATTATATTTTCGGTAAGGAATTTTTTTCTCGGAACTGAGTAGGATTTCGGGGGTATTTCTGTTGACCAATAATGCTTGTAATTGACCCCTGCAACTGAAAATATTTTTTTCAGAACGATTTGAAATTTTTTTTTTCGTCGTAAAATTTCATACATTCTCGAATTTTTTTCTAAAAAGTGGGTAGGATTTCTGGGGTATTCTGTTGACCAAAAATGCTTGTAATTGACCCCTGCAACTAAATATAATTTTTTTAGTATGATTTCAAATTGTTCAATTTCGCCAAGCAGCTACCCCTGTCGATTTTTCTTAGAAATTCGTTTTTCATTTTTATTAAATTTGTTTGACGCCCTACAGAAAAGTTGTCTAATACTTTTTCGTAGCTATCCGTGAGCTCTACTTCAGAAAAAAGTTTCATCGAAATATATTCACTATTGTAGGAGTTGTGACTGTTTGAAAATTGCACAATTTTTATGGGGGTTTTCTCTTTTTACGGGATTATGGAACAACCTTTCGAATATTTTTGTAATTTCTACATATTCTCCACTAAAATACGCGTCGTTTGCCGCTTGAAACATTAAAATCGGCCAATCCGTTCAGAAGTTATATCGTTTTAAAGATTCGCATGAAAATTCGGGCAGACATTTCTGGCTAGTAATTATATTTTCGGTAAGGAATTTTTTTCTCGGAACTGAATAGGATTTCGGGGGTATTTCTGTTGACCAATAATGCTTGTAATTGACCCCTGCAACTGAAAATATTTTTTTCAGAACGATTTGAAATTTTTTTTTTCGTCGTAAAATTTCATACATTCTCGAATTTTTTTCTAAAAAGTGGGTAGGATTTCTGGGGTATTCTGTTGACCAAAAATGCTTGTAATTGACCCCTGCAACTAAATATAATTTTTTTAGTATGATTTCAAATTGTTCAATTTCGCCAAGCAGCTACCCCTGTCGATTTTTCTTAAAAATTCGTTTTTCATTTTTATTAAATTTGTTTGACGCCCTACAGAAAAGTTGTCTAATACTTTTTTGTAGCTATCCGTGAGCTCTACTTCAGAAAAAAGTTTCATCGAAATATATTCGGTATTGTAGGAGTTGTGACTGTTTGAAAATTGCACAATTTTTATGGGGTTTTTCTCTTTTTACGGGATTATGGAACAACTTTTCGAATATTTTTGTAATTTTTACATATTCTCCACTAAAATACGCGTTGTTTGCCGTTTGAAACATTAAGATTGGCCAAACCATTCAGAAGTTATGACGTTTTAAATATTCGCATGAAAATTCGGGCAGACATTTCTGGCTAGTAATTATATTTTCGGTAAGGAATTTTTTTCTCGGAACTGAGTAGGATTTCGGGGGTATTTCTGTTGACCAAAAATGATTATAATTAGCCCCCACAACCGAAAATAATTTTTCCAGAATGATTTGAAACTTTTTAATTTCTTTTTATATATAAATAAGTAAATAAATATTTGTTATAATATAATAAGGAATGTGGCACGAAATATTTACAGTAATTAGGAAACGTGGAATAGCGAGCTAAAAAATGGTGTAGCACGTGTTATTAATTTCACCCTGTCAAAGAGGGAATGACAAACGTTTCTTTTATCTGACGCGGCCAATGGCGGCGACTGCAGGGCATAATTACGGGACAATTAATCAGCTTGAGTAATTATCAGCGCAAACTTCAGGATCCTACGAGGCTTGTTCCAGAGCACCTGAGAAATTAATTGCCGAGTATTCCGATTTCGTGCGGGTAATTGGGTAACAAGCGAGAGACGTTCGTTTCGTGACAGGTTGAGCTCCTTTCAGGTTGAGCTATGATTTACTCAAAGGTTCTAAATCGTTTGTACCTAAAAAATACAGCCATTCCGACCTTTATACCGCGACTGAAACGTTTATTTTAAAACACTTTCGTGTTACAAAGGCTAGCATTATTTTTGACAATTTTAAATTATTTTTTAATACAGAAAGAGAGTAAATGTAGAAATTTTACTCTCATTGCAATGCAATTAGACGAACCGGGGCTATTATTCAAACGAACAAAGAGCAAGTAACGTTTAGTTTAATCGTATTACGCGTTTCGCGCGTTCCACGAGCAAAATTGAAATTTGAAAAGTTTTGGGTAGCTATCCTCAACCTGAAAACAACCTAACGATATATTTATCCGACGAAGAACGCTAACAAGTTTCGTCGAACGCGAGCGGCTACATAGTTTTACTTAGAAGAACCAACGTACGTAAATGATCCCATAAATCATCGACGTAATTAAAACTCGCCGTGCTGAAAACTTCTCGAGGGAGGGGGGGGGGGAAAAAAAGGAAAGAAAACCGAATGTTGTTGCTGGCTCGGAAAATTCCCCAGCAAAGGCTGATTGCCTTTTACACGCTCGCCAGAACGCAGCCAGGCATCGTCGAAACCAATTCCGCAACAGCTTGCTCATAACTTCGCTCGACAGAACGCTTTCTCGCGATATATTCAGTACATGAAACTTAAATGGAATTTATGCTAATCGACGCGCCATGGCGCGAGAACCTCTAAACAAAGACCAAGCTACGAAAACACCAAGAAAAACATTGACAGACAATACCATTCGAACGCGTCCGTAAATTAATTTTATTAGACTCTCGCGTCCAGGGACAAATTAACTGCATGGAATCCGTCTCTCGAGTAAATTCCGACTTTTGAATAAATCCAGAAATAATCCTGGCCTGATTGGGTACCGCGTCAGAGAGTAATTTAATCACCTGGTTCCCTCAGCTTTGATTCATTAGCGGCCCTGTAACAAAGCAACCTTGTTGGCGAAATATCATTTTCGTTAATTATGTAACTCAATAAAGGAAAAGTGTCTACGCTGGGTCAGCGTTTTAGGTACTGGAGATTCGTGTAATTAATTGCGAGCAGAGTCTTTGGAAACGTGACTGAAAGAGAACGTTATGGTAAATGTGATCGAGAGAGAGCAAGTTTATCGAGGATTTCTGGATATTTAGTTTCGAGAAACTACGCGATTTCGAGAAAAAAATTCGAGTAAGTAGACAAATTTTTCGTCGAAATTAAAAAGTTTCAAATCATTCTGGAAAAATTATTTTCGGTTGTGGGGGCTAATTATAATCATTTTCGGTGAATAGACATACCCCAGAAATCTTACGCGGTTTCGAGAAAAAAATTCGAGTAAGTACTGAATGTTTTGGGTGAAAAAAAAAAATATCGAATCGTCTTCGAAAAATTTTTTTTAGTTGCAGCGGTCAATTGTAAGCATTTTTGGTGAATAGACATACCCCCGAAATCCCACGCAGTTTCGAGAAAAAAATTTAGTAAGTAGACAAATTTTCCGTCGAAATTAAAAAATTTCAAATCGTTCTGGAAAAAATATTTTCAGTTGCAGGAGTCAATTACAAGCATTTTTGGTCAATAGAAATAACCCCGAAATCCTACTCAGTTCCGAGAAAAAAATTCCTTACCGAAAATATAATTTCTAGCCAGAAATGTCTGCCCGAATTTTCATGCGAATCTTTAAAACGTCATAACTTCTGAACGGATTGGCCGATTTTAATGTTTCAAGCGGCAAACGACGCGTATTTTAGTGGAGAATATGGAGAAATTACAAAAATATTCGAAAAATTGTTCCATAATCCCGTAAAAAGAGAAAAACCCTATAAAAATTGTGCAATTTTCAAACAGTCATAACTCCTACAATAGTGAATATATTTCGATGAAACTTTTTTCTGAAGTGGAGCTCACGGATAGCTACAAAAAAGTATTAGACAACTTTTCTGTAGGGCGTCAAACAAATTTATTAAAAATGAAAAACATATTTCTAAGAAAAATCGACAGGGGGTGCTGCCTAAATTTTTCGGCGAAATTAAAAAGTTTCAAATCATACTAAAAAAATTATATTTAGTTGCAGGGGTCAATTACAAGCATTTTTGGTGAATAGACATACCCCCGAAATCCTACCCACTTTTTAGAAAAAAATTCGAGAATGTATGAAATTTTACGACGAAAAAAAAAATTTCAAATCGTTCTAGAAAAAATATTTTCAGTTGCAGGGGTCAGTTACAAGCATATTTGGTCAAAATATATACCCCTGAAATCTTACACAGTTCCGAGAAAAAAATTCGAGTAAGTACTGAATGTTTTGGGTGAAAAAAAAAAATATCAAATCATCTTCGAAAAATTTTTTTTAGTTGCAGCGGTCAATTGCAAGCATTTTTGGTGAATAGACATACCACCGAAATCCTATGCACTTTCAAGAAAAAAATTTAGTATGTGGTCAAATTTTTCGTCGAAATAAAAAAATTAATTTTTGTCATTTGTTTATACAAATATAATTGAAAAATTCTAGTGAATACTGCTGTAATCTTAAGAGTGAACGAACGAATAGTGGAAAAAGTCTTTATATTTGATGAAAATTATTTTAACAGTTAAAGGCGTGGAAATCCATTTTAACTGGCGGTTTTTCACAAAATTAAAACCGTTTGGATCAGTTTACAAGTTCAATGTTTGCAATGATTGTGTTATTTTGTCGATCTACTTGGGAAAAAATTTGTCTAGCAAGTTAGTTTCGAAGCATGCTTCTAATCTGCCATTATTTGTGTTATTATCTGAGGGATTATCTTCTCGTGGAGAACGGATTTATACGCCCATCAACGAACATCGTCCAATTTATCCACTGATTAAGGGAACAACCGTAATCAAATGAATCGCGTGTAGTAATCTCGCGGTACGCCCTAAATCGTCGTCGAATTAATCCACGTAAGACGCGTGTTCCCGTCTGCTTCGCGATCGTTAAACGTCGAAACGCGACAACGGGCGTCTGGAGCACGTAACGTCGCCGTGGAAAATGCATTTCCGCCAGCAACGCGTGCACCGTCCTATTTTCCTCGGTTACGTTGGCACAATATGTTGGCGTTGCACGCGTTCGATCTTTCGTCGCTTCCTTCGATACGGTGAAATTCATTTCAATCAGCATTTTTAATATCCACGTTCTAACGATTTTCCATCTTTATGAAATCGAATCGCTGGAATATATCGGAAAGAAGAAGTCGGCCAAAATTGGTCGATCGACTTTTAACACCTCCCCAATCTAACGATTTTTAATATTATAGAATACAAATCGGGATAAGATTTTCGAAACAGTTGTCTTATTACTGAATCTCTTTCTTTTCTTTGCATAGAAAATTTCTCTATTCTTCTCAAATTGCTGTATTTGTGTGCTTGAGTAATATAGAAGTTAAATGAATGAGAAATGATTTATGTAGGCTGTTTCCATAATCACAGGCATAATTAAAAATATGTATGTTGTAACGATAATGCTAGAATTATATTAACAAGCGGATGCATTTCGCTAACACCACTGACAAGTTGTTCCAATACCTCGACATAATGCTAATACGTATCGGTATTAACGAGTATGTCATCCGATCGATCCCTTTACTTGTTGTATCATATTATTCGACCTATCTGACATAATCAATCAATACATTAAGTCGTTAATTATTCCTTCCGCTTTGGAGAATGTCGATAACTGACAGTTCCAATGACAGTAATTTGAGAGAAATTACGTACACTTGAGGTGAACCTAATATCCCAAATTCAAGAATCAATCGTATTCACTGATTGTCAGGTTTCAGCTTGAATCCATCACGTATTATGCCAGATTATCCTAACCCATAGTGCTGTTCGAATCATGGATGGATTCCCATACCTCAGACCCAGGAATTCACTGAGAAATCTATGTTATTAGTATGAATACGTCTGATGGTCACTAGGAGATTCCAAAGGGAGCCATTTGCGATCCAAGTGCACCAAGTACATTGACATTATGAACAAAAGTATTGGCACAGAGTGTATTTTCAAATAAAATGTTAAGTAACTCTAAACTAAACTAATCTAAAAATATAAGTAGAGGTTTGAACTTTAAGTATCTCTCGAAACAAAGCGATTAAGCAGACCTGTAATAATAAAAAATAATAACAAATACATACAGGGCAGTTTTCGACGAAACAAAAGTATTGGCACACTTGTAAATTTAATATTTTTATGAAATACTTATGTAAATATTTATAATATTGGCATGACTGTTGTTTCTTAACGAAGCCTTCATCAACAAATTGGTATTCTTGATTTTCGTCTTATTTTGGCCCTGTATAATTCAGTCAGTTTTGATTATTTTCAGTTGAAGAAAATTGCGAATATTCGTAAAAAATAAATAGAAATGTGTATGTAAAATGTCGAAATTAAGAAAGTTATATTTTTTTTTATAAAAAAAATCCCTAAGAAGACCAAGAAAATGGAACTCTAAACTACAATACTCCCTTAAACTGGGTTTTGAGCCAAAAGAAGCAAAGAATAACTATGTCATTAGTTTTTAATTTGTTGGAAGTTTGTTTGTGATTCCGGTGACATTTTACAAAATATTAGAAATCGTAGTGATCGTTGTTTCTGTTACATTATCACGGAAATCGTTTTTGAGACGAGTATTACGCATGGAAATAGATTTTTCTACCGGTGAATATTTATAACGGGTAAGCATCGTTGCTATTCAGTGTTTCGGTTAGTTATTTATGGTAACTGATAATCAAGAGACAATTAAAATGCAATGTTATGAAAGATGCACCGATGGTCGCGAATAATAAAACCATATTCGAAGAATCAGTCAATGAATTTTTCGCGATGCTTCAGTGAAAAATTACAAGTCTTAGCTCAGATCATTCAAGCAATAATATATAATTTCATTACTGGGTAGGAAAATATTTAAACATTTTCAAAAACAACTAAATACAATCAATTTTTTAAATAATTTGGTTAATAAAAAAATCAAAGTCACACCTGGGTTATCATTCTTAGGATACTGAGGGCTCAAAAGGTAGAAAAGGATAAATTTGTTCATTAAAATAAAATTAAAGATTGTTGGAAATACGGCCAATGTCGGCATGGTTGCCGGGCCTGCAGCCGTTGGCTAGCGAGGGGGAATCGGGTTTCCCCGTTCATGAGCGCTCTTATGTTGTTTCCTGGCCATGAGGCGACTCGTAATATTCCATAACTATGATATTGTTATTAATCAGTTTTGTTATAATTTGGTATAAATAAACTTTATACATGTGTTCATTCATAATCTTTAATAAAGATTCTTTTTTCATCGATTTTTATTCGAAAGATAAACTGCCCCACGGCAGTTGTTTACATTCTCGAATTTTTAATTCGAAGTAAACGAGCACTTTGATGAACGTGCAACCTCTGTAATTCTGCAGTGAGTGTTTAGGGTGTCTTTGTAGTACGGTGTCAACGAATACAAGTTGCTTTATAGTTCGCGTTTCGGTGCCCTTAGACGTCCGTAGCAAGTGATAATTAATTTACACCGCGGCCCGCCAGTGTTGGCTTGCTTAGGAAACTAATGAATGTTAATACATTCAGCGTGCACAATATTGCCAAGTTCGCGTGTTTACGGTTTAGTTTAAGTCGATTGCTCAGACGAAGTTTCTCTCTATCGACTACGCTCCACGATTAATTAGCGTTGGTTCTTGTCTCGAAAAACACTCGACGCCCGAGTGTACCAGAAATTACCAACAAACGTGTTCTCTTTGACTCCGGTTTCACGCGGATATCGCGTTAATTATTTTATTTAACCCGTTAATCGCCATTGTGGTTGACTATAGTGGCGCCACCTACTACTTGCTCCAACGATTATTCAGAATTTTCATAAAGCTTAAAAACACAATATTGTTTAATGAAAATAAAAAATGAACCTTTCCATACGAACAGTGAAACTTTAATTATACGTGAACATTTAAGTAATACATTGTCTTCTTTGCTAGTTTTAATTTTTCTATTATTTAAATCGTTAGATTTTTTATTAAACGATGAGTAATTCTAGCTTCTCATGCAAAAGTGTATTTTAGTTCTGCAAGCATTCCAGTACCACGTCGATTATTTTGTTGACACTCGCCCAATATTTATTTCACCCACGTGTTCGTCAAAATGTACCATAATCTAATCTGTATTTGCACTACTAACCGTCGATATCCGTCTATCGAGCAATGAACGTAGTTTGATCAATAATCGGGTTAGATAGTCGCGTGGATAGTCTACGTAAAATAATTACCAATTAAATTTTCTTTGTTAACAAATTTCACACCTTCTCGAATTTTTTTCTGGAAAGTGGGTAGGAATTCGGGGGTAGGTCTGTTCACCAAAAATGCTCGTAACTGACCCCTGTAACTAAATATAATTTTTTTAGTATGATTTGAAATTTTTATTCCCCGTCGAAAAATTTCACACATTCTCGAATTTTTTTCTAGAAAGTGGGTAGGAATTCGGGGGTAGGTCTGTTCACCAAAAATGCTCGTAACTGACCCCTGTAACTAAATATAATTTTTTTAGTATGGTTTGAAATTTTTATTCCCCGTCGAAAAATTTCACACCTTCTCGAATTTTTTTCTAGAAAGTGGGTAGGAATTCGGGGGTAGGTCTGTTCACCAAAAATGCTCGTAACTGACCCCTGTAACTAAATATAATTTTTTTAGTATGATTTGAAATTTTTATTCCCCGTCGAAAAATTTCACACCTTCTCGAATTTTTTTCTAGAAAGTGGGTAGGAATTCGGGGGTAGGTCTGTTCACCAAAAATGCTCGTAACTGACCCCTGTAACTAAATATAATTTTTTTAGTATGGTTTGAAATTTTTATTCCCCGTCGAAAAATTTCACACCTTCTCGAATTTTTTTCTAGAAAGTGGGTAGGAATTCGGGGGTAGGTCTGTTCACCAAAAATGCTCGTAACTGACCCCTGTAACTAAATATAATTTTTTTAGTATGATTTGAAATTTTTATTCCCCGTCGAAAAATTTCACACCTTCTCGAATTTTTTTCTAGAAAGTGGGTAGGAATTCGGGGGTAGGTCTGTTCACCAAAAATGCTCGTAACTGACCCCTGTAACTAAATATAATTTTTTTAGTATGATTTGAAATTTTTATTCCCCGTCGAAAAATTTCACACCTTCTCGAATTTTTTTCTAGAAAGTGGGTAGGAATTCGGGGGTAGGTCTGTTCACCAAAAATGCTCGTAACTGACCCCTGTAACTAAATATAATTTTTTTGGTATGTTTTGAAATTTTTCGTTCATTACTCGTTAACACACAGAAATGTTTTACACAAATAATGAAAACTATTCACAACTGCGAACATTTGAGTAGAACTTTCTGTCAACACTGTATTCGTATCTCATACTTACTTTTTCCCTTTATTTTATTATCCGAGTTAAAAAAAAAATGTAAATGTAGGCTGTTAAAGAAACACAGTGTCGATATCTATTAACGTAAACTATAATGTTTAAATTACTAGTAAATTATAACGTGACATATTTTCTATAAACAATGGATGCCTGGAATTTAATTAGAGTTGGATATATTCAAGTTGTTGAGAAATATTCGAAGGTGAAAGTATAAAATGAAATTTTCGCAAATAAAACGTAATTAAACGTTAATTAGCATACGGAGTGTATTAGGGTGGAAATAAAATAGAGTTGCTCGTTCTGGATCGCGTATCCGTTTCGCTTTTCAGAAGTCCGGACTATCGGAGCTATTGAAACGAGTGAAACGCAATCGTTGGTAAGGTTTCGGGGAGCAAACTTTCCATCGCGATAACTTGCCCAAATAAAGGACAATATTTCTCGCGCGTAATATCCAAACGAGAAACCTTTGGCTCTGTCGTATCCCTCTCTTCGACACTCTAAACCGCGCGGTGAAAAGTTGCGCTGGAAAACCACGGGAAACCCGAAGCTAAAAGCCCCGGTGCTTCCCAGCTCGTCTGGAAAATGTTTCATAGCTCGACGAGAGGCTTTCAGCGGAAAGTTTCGACTGCTATAGAGTTACCCGTGTGTCAGGAAAATCTGTCCCTCTCTTTCGATTCTCCCGCGTCGCTCGTATCGGCCGTGCACCCACGCTTTTAACTATCGACAAAAGAAAAGGAGAAATGGGACGAGAACTCGCCAAGATATTTTTTACGCTCGTTCGAATAACTTTCTGGACCTCGATGGATCTGCAAACAATTTTTTTTCATTTACCAATCAAATCAGTTCGGACAACGACGCATCAATCGTCAACACACACTTTCGATTAGCGCGCGAAATATTTACGCGATGAAAATTCAACGAGCTATGACGAATTGCGAGCTTACGTGCACTGTCATAATTCGATCGAACATCGATCGGTCAGTGCAGTTTCAGCTTGATCCTGTCAAGTTTCTCCAAATATTCCAACAATCTTTTTTACTCGATTTCATCAATTTTTTTCGGTCAAAAAATTTCACACCTTCTCGAATTTTTTTCTAGATAATGAGCAGGATTTCGGGGGCGAGTCTGTCACCAAAAATGCTTGTAACTGATCCCTGTAACTAAATATAATTTTTTTAGTGTGATTTTAAATATTTTAATTTCATCTAAAAAGTTCAGTACCTACTCGATTTTTTTTCTAGAAAGTGGGTAGGAATTCGGGGGTAGGTCTATTCACAAAAAATGCTTGTAACTGACCCCTTTAACTAAATATAATTTTTTTAGTATGATTTGAAAGTTTTTTTCCGGTCGAAAAATTTCACACATTCTAGAATTTTTTTCTAGATAATGAGCAGGAATTCGGAGGCGAGTCTATTCACTAAAAATGCTTGTAATTGGCCCCTGCAACTAAATATAATTTTTTTAGTATGATTTGAAATTTTTTTTTCCCCGTCGAAAAATTTCACACATTCTCGAATTTTTTTCTAGAAAATGAGCAAGATTTCGGGGGTGAGTCTGTTCACCAAAAATGCTTGTAACTGACCCCTGTAACTAAATATAATTTTTTAAATATGATTTTAAATTTTTTAATTTCGTCTAAAAATTTCACACCTTCTCGAATTTTTTTCTCGAAAGTGGGTGGAATTTCAGGGGTATGTGTATTCACGAAAAATGATTGTAACTGACCCCCGCGGCCGAAAATAATTTTTCAAGAATTTTGCCGCTTCATTTATGTTTGAACTTTTATTTCATTTCATCTCATCATTTTATCGTATCAACGTATAAATTATTAATAACTTATTACGCGAATTTTTTTGGAGTCGATTGGACTGGTTGCAATCAGGTTCAGGTTGCGTTTTTTGTATAATTTTTTTCCTTTTTTCAATGTAATTATATTCGTGGCTATCAAGATGCTGGGAAGATAGGGTTAAACGAAAGTTTTAACAACTCTTTAACAGCGCGAAAGTTTAAAAATTGTTCCTTTTAAACTAGGAAAGTTCTTATCGGAGAAGGGAATAAAGGTGAACCTTATCTCCCACACAGTACGCAACATTTACTATGTTAAAGTTATAGTCTGTCAGAGCGCGTACGTGCTGGGAACTTATTATGTGAGAGTAAAAAGTAACGGAAAAGAAGGGGGAACGCAAACGGATGGCAATATCAAATTTCCATATTTAAATTTCGTGCCAGTCGGTACGTTTTCGCGATCCTCTCCGTCAGTTTCACGAATACTCTATGTTTTAATTAAAATCGTCACCGTCCCTGGGATCGTCATTAGAGGTCTCTAATTCCAAACGAATTTTTTTTCGACGTCGTTGAAACCAGTGGATTTATTTTTATAATACTGGTCGGGGAACTGTTTGCCCGACAAACAGGAAAGTTCTTATTCGAATAATAATTTTTCTGCACGAACATGTCGAGTAACTTCTTTGTTACATCCTTCGTTTGCGCTCGTCCATTCTACACGTGTCCCTTTTCTCTGTGATTTCTTATTTTGTTTGAATTTTTCAACAATTTACGGACTAATTATACATGGAAAATGTCTAACGTTAAAACGGAAAAAATAAGTATAGTAAAAATACGTTGTTGTTCTATTACGTTAAATACATTAAATTCTATTATTTAAAACTTGACCTTCGAAGAAAAATTCTTTTATCTTCTTTGAAATAGTGTGACTGTCATTAGAAATTTTCTTTCCGGTTTAATAAATTACAGGAGATATTTAAATGTTTCCATTTAATTGTTTCTCCTTTTAGAATATGTATATAAATATACTTATTTCTTTATAATAAACTCAATAAATCGGGAGTCTTTTTAGTCTAGAAAAATAATCGCCCATTTAACTCTGAATTTTTGTTCGAAAAGAAATAAACGAGAACTGTGCGTGACTGTTTCGATCGTAAATCGAACTATCGAAGTATCGAGCAATCGATATGCTCTCGATTCGTCGAGCGTACGTTACGCAAATACTCGGTCAGAGATCAATGACTTGGACACACCCAGAATTTCTATGAATAGTGGCCGAAGCGAAAGAATCATTGTCAATTATTGACCAACAATTCGACGTGGAATCGAACGTTGTTTTCAATGAATACACCGAATAAAAAGAGGCAACGTTGATCGATGGATGGGAAGAACTGTGTCGGAGCATGAATTTACCCGCATCCGATCAGTTACCACAAAAAAATTGTATTCGTTTAAGTAATCACGATGTAGAACACCATTTTTCAAACTATTTTCATTAGTTAATATTCAAAGAAGCCCAATTCTAATATTTTTTTCATAAATTTTTAAAAACGTAACCATTTTCATATATTTCAAAAGTGTATTTAATTTTTTCACATATTTTAAAGATATAATGCTAAATAACGATTTAGCTGTTAATTGTTAATTAATGTAAAATTCGGAAATGGTCTTCTCTTCTCTGCTCTTCTTAAAATACTGTATCGTTTTAAAAAACATTCAAAAGACATTTTTACACGCGTCATACCTCAATTTTAATAATATGTTAAATATACAATAAACAAAAGACAAGTTCATAGAATCATTGATATTATTCTTTAGAAAAATGTTAAATTCAAAGTTAAGGAATATACAGGGTGTTCGGCCACCTCTAGCAAAAATTTTAATGAGCGATAGTAGAGGCCAAAATAAGACGAAAATCAAGAATACTAATTTGTTGGTGGAAGCTTCGTTAAAAAGTTATTAACGTTTAAAGTGCCGCCCTTACTGAATTTTTTTCTCGAAAATGCGTAAGATTTCGGGGGTATGTCTATTCATCAAAAATGACTGTAATTGAACCCTACAACCGAAAATAATTTTTCCACAACGATTTGCAATTTTTTAATTTTCTCGAATAATTTCGCACCTTCTCTATTTTTTTTCTCGAAAGTGGGCAGGATTTCGTGGGTATGTCTAATGACAAAAACTGATTGTAATTGACCCCCGCAACCGAAAATAATTTTTCCACAACGATTTGCAATTTTTTTTCTCCGTTGAAAAATTTAGGCACCTAATTGGATTTTCAGTAAGGAATTTTTTTCTCGAAAGTGCGTACGATTTCGGAGGTATGTGTAATGATAAAAAATGATTGTAATTGATCCCCGCAACCGAAAATAATTTTTTTAAAACGATTTGAAAAATTTTTTTTCGCCGAAAAATTTCACCACCTACTCGATTTTTTTTCTCGAAAGTAGATAGGATTTCGGAGGTATGTGTACTCACCAAAAATGATTGTAGTTGACTCCCGCAACCGAAAATAATTTTTCCAGAACGATTTGAAATTTTTGAATTTAATTGTCAATAACTTTTTAACGAAGCTTCCATCAACAAATTAGTATTCTTGATTTTCGTCTTATTTTGGCCTCTACTATCGCTCATTAAAATTTTTGCTAGAGGTGGCCGAACACCCTGTATGTGGTAAAAAAATATGTGACAGTAAGCAAAATTACTACTGACTTGATTTAAGCGAATATTTCTTATTTATTCTTATCAGAAATGAAAAGTAAATTTACTTATATGGAATCCAAGTATATAACGATTGGTTAAATGTAAAAAGTAGGAAAGTGGAGAGCTTATTGAGGATCGTAATAGTTGTACGGAATAAGGGAAACCCTTTAAAACACAAATCTCTCGTCGATGAAGGCGCCTCTAACACCGTAAATCTTCCGCAATCTCTGGCGGCTATATATCTCGAAGGAAAGCGCCTTTCTGGATTTTCCGTGCACCAACGCGGAATTTAAAACAGATTTCGAAGTAATTGTCCGGCATTACACCTCGCTCGCGCGGCAGTGACAGCCACGAGGAAAAAAATGAAGTCGATGGGAATTTCTCGGTGCTCGAGAATAAAAGAAACACCGTATCTCTTTCAAAGAAAATCCATTAAGTTGTCCGTCGATCAAAAGGATTTTAATCAAACATCGATTTCATTTTCATTGTTTTAATCACGCAAACTGTATAAGTTAAATTATGTAGCCTTTCCGTGTTTCTCACTTTCTCACGTAAGTTTATTTTTACGATCAAGAACTCGTTGACATCGTCTGATCGATGTCAATGGAGATAGAACGCGGTCGTGTGCTCGGTAATCGCGATCGCGTGTCAGAGATTATCGTGTGCACTTTAGCGCGGACGACAGGATGAACATTTTCCTTCGTCTATATCTCGCGCGACCGTGTGCAACTGGTTGCCAGCAAGTAAGCCATCTACGATATATGTACTTGTACGCGATTCGTTGCACGCAACCAGTACCGAATGCGTCGATATTAACCCTTTTAGTGCCGAACGACGATATATCGTTGCGTATGCGATGGTGCCTTATTCTTCGCATTAGGAGAAAGATCTGTCTCAAAAAAATTTCTAAAACATTATAAAGGGTCTAATTTTATTGCAAAAGCATTTAAAAAATTATTTTTCGGTTTAACCCTTTGCCCTGGAAGCCATTTTCGCTCGGGCGAACCAGCAACTCGACACTACTTTATGAAGGAAACGTATATTCTGAAGTCATGTTATACAGGGTGTTCGGCCAACCCTGGGAACAAATTTTAATAGGAGATTCTAGAGGCCAAAATAAGACGAAAATGAAGAATATCAGTTTCTTGACTAAGGCCTCGTTAAAAAGTTATTAACAATTAAATGAAAAAATTTCAAACCGTTCTGGAAAAATTATCTTCGATTGCAAGGGCCAATTAAAATCATTTTTGGTAAATACACATACCTCCGAAATCCTACCCACTTTCGAGAAAAAAATTCGAGTAGGTACTGAAATTTTAGATGAAATTAAAATATTTAAAATCACACTAAAAAAATCATATTTAGATACAGGGGTCAATTACAATCATTTTTGATCATTACACATATCCCCGAAATCCTACACATTTTCGAGAAAAAATTTCTTACCGAAAATCTAATTTTCTTCCAGACCTAACCCAGACCTGACCCAAACCTAATCCAGACCTAACCCAGACCTAATCCAGACCTGACCCAGACCAAGGTGCCTAAATTTTTCGACAAAAAAAAAAACATTTCAAATCGGTCTGGAATAATTATTTTTATTAGCAGGGATCAATTACAATCATTTTTGGTCATTAGACATACCCTCAAAATCCTACCCACTTTTGAGAAAAAAATTCGAGAAGGTGTGAAATTTTTCGACAAAATTAAAAAATTTCAGATCGTTCTAAAAAAATTATTTTTGATTGCAGGGGTCAATTATAATCATTTTTGGTCAACATACATACCCTCGAAATCCTACGCACTTTCGAGAAAAAAATTCTTTACCGAAAATCTAATGTGAGGCCCAGAAATGCTTCCTTGAAATTTCATGCGAATCTTTAAAATGTCATAACTTTCGAATGGATGGGAGGATTTTAATGTTTCAAAAGGCAAACAAAGCGTATTTTAGTGAAGAATATGTAGAAATTGTAAAAATATTCGAAAACTTATACCTTAACCCCGTAAAATGAGAAAAACCTCATAAAACTGGCCCAATCTTCAAACGTCCATAACTTCTATAATAGTGAATGTATTCCATTGAAATTTAGTATGGAAGTAGAGCTCATGGATACCGACAAAAATGTATTAAACAAAATTTCCGTAGGATGTCAAACAAATTTATTAAAAATGGAAAACGAAATTTTTAGAAAAATCGACTCTTAATTTTTCAGGGAAAATGAAAGGTTTCAAATCATTCTGGAAAAAATATTTTCAGTTGCAGGAGTCAGTTATAATTATTTTTGGTTAATAAACATACCCCCAAAATCCTAACCATTTTCAAGAAAAAAATTCGAGAAGGTATGAAATTTTTCGACAAAATTCAAAAATTTCGAATCGTTCTGAAAAAATTATTTTCGGTTTTGGGGGTCAATTACAATCATTTTTGACGAATACACATACCCCTGAATTCCTACTCACTTTCTAGAAAAAAATTCGAGAATGTGTGAAATTTTTCAACGGGAAAAAAAAATTTCAAATTGTTCTGGAAAAATTATTTTCGGTTGTGGGAGTCGATCACAATCATTTTTGGTGAATAGACATACCCTCGAAATCCTGCGCGTTTTCGAGAAAAAAATTCAGTGCAGGCTCCACTTTAAACGTTAATAACTTTTTAACAAAGCCTGATCAAATTTTGAATCGAGTATTTATTAAAAAATCATTGAAAATCAAATACTTATACTTTATGCTTCGTGACCTACATAAAACTGTGATCAAACAATGATTATTCTTATGTGTAAATATTGTTTGTAGAAGAGAAACTTGTTTCTATGCTTTTTATCATATTTTATAATTACGTTATTTATATGATTTGCAATAAATATTGAAATGCAATTGCCATTACTTTATTCTTTCTTTATTTCGTAATATAGGGCTTTTTGAATTTTGTAAATATCATTGTTAGTTTGGTTTTTATGAGCTTTTTCTCTAACCATAAGAAACTCGTGAAATTGGCTCGGTATTGTTCGCATAGGCAGCCGTTTTTCGCTCGGCACTAAAAGGGTTAAACTTATTATTTTACTTATTCGTAGTTTCTTAGGTTTTCTTTTTGAATAAATTTGAATGTTTTTAATAAATATTAAAAAATGTTCTATGCTTCGATGACTATATTTATGAGAATATTACTTTCTTTACGTCCTCTGTTAATGCAATGGGGGATTAAGACTCTGAAAATACAGAGACTCTCGTCTTCTCGGGAAGCTGAGACAAATATCTTTTTCCAAGGTGATTTGAAAGGGTTCCCCGTACAATAGTGGAATATTTAATGTACCGTCGACGCTCGAATGGAGAAGAATTAATGCGTTTTCCACGTCCTGACACCCAAAGTCACGGGCTGACGCACGTTAATTTATTATTTTAATAACGCGTTGTTTCCAACCGCAAAGTCTGCCGTGGCTTCAAAGATTCCTCGACTTTCTCCTCTGTTCTTCGTTTTCCCCCTTTCCCGACGGAAAGGCGATGCAACGCCTTTGTCCGCGTCGAAACAGACCCAGCCGACAGTTTCGAATAATTTTTAGCGAGGTTTCCAGCGAACAAGGAGCGCGATGATACTCGGAAAATTCTATAAACTGTGCTGAAATTGATGAGCTAAGCTTTTCAGTGCATTTACACAACACGGAAGACAGTTATACCTATCAACTATTTTTAGTTTATATATTTACAATTCAACTATAATGTATCTATAATAATATGCTTCTTCCACGATAAACCAAGTGAGAAAAACCGAAAATGATTCACTGATGGCACTTACTTAAAAGTAAATAAATTCAATTTTCTTGAAAACTCTATCGAAGTAACAGGTGATGTTCTTTCAAGAATGAAATAACATTAAGGTTTCAAGGATAAAGTTCCTCCTTACGAACATTTTACGAGGGTTAAAAAAAAGTTGCTATAAGAAGCTGCATCTAGCAAGTAGTGTTTTTTTATTAGCTGTGATCGGTGTTTGGTCGAGTGCGAGTCGTTCGATCGACGTTGCTCGGAGTGTACAGAATGTGATAACTATAGGTATCGTTGATAACGCGACCGATTGCGTTGACGAAGGAAAACGGGTGATATGTAGGCCATGGTACTCGAGTCCTTGTCTGTCTCTGGTACAATATATGCGCTAGACCTACATTAGGGTAGCCAAACTTGGGCTTTCAGCGTCGCGAATACGCTCGTCTCCGTGCACGTCCTTTCCGGCCGAATTTACGATTCAATTTCTGTGGTTTAGCGCCATTAAAAGGCACTCCCGCTGACGGAACACGGAACACGGAATTCCCCATGGCTACGAAACGCCCAGAGGAATTCATTGCTTCCTAGCTCCTGTGGCGCGGCGAATTCGCTTCCTCTCTCTTTCCAAACACACGTTGACAAACAAAGGATACTAATAAGAAGCTTAACCGTCGTATTCCTAAAGCTCTTTCACGCGGCTTCTCTTTTATTCCAACAATAAATGTTGAATAGAAATTCTTAATTTCGGTTTCATTTTACAATTAGTAATTTCCCTATTTAATTAAGATTCTAATTTTTAGCCGACAAATGTTCTTTACCTTTTCATTATCTGGATGACAGTTTTGAATTTAAAAAATCTACCAAAATTAAGTAGGTACTTTCTACAATAAAAACTAGTTAATTTTGTAGCAATAATTGAAGCGGTGTATATATTAAAAATACTCTTTTTAGTTTGTTTAGTCGCTATAAGCGAATCCATTTACATCTATGTTGACACGATAATACTTTCGGATAAATAATGAGCTTTTAATCCAGTAATACAAATATTTAAAATATTTAAAAAAATAAACTTCTTTTATAAAATTATAAACAGTTTTATTTATCTTTATTTGTCATTGTAAGTATTCCAGATGATGTAATACGAAGTTTTGTTAATTATTTTTACAATATCAAGTAACTTGAGAAATTATTTATCAGTATGACGTTACAAGAAACAAATATTTAATTGTATCAAGAAGAACGCGTGTACGAGAGGGTTACCTGATATTACCAATTGATGTAATTAATGAACGCACGTCACCGACAATCTATATTTTTAATAGATATTTGAAATCATCAATAACGATAGATTAATCAAATTTCTGAAAGGAGAACTTTCCAGGAATTGAAACCTAAACTTTGTCGAATCAATAATACCAATACGGACAGCTGCCAATTTCCTTTATTAATTATTTTATCCTGCTATCTTTTACACCCCTGCGCCTTTCCTACAGTCCATTAAACTTCCAACGATCTCGCAATACGCGTATAATTGGAATTAAAATTACGAAATAATGCAAAACACAGTCAGTTGGCGGAAACAATGGGGGAAAAAACTGTATTTGGTGCAACAGTTTTGCTTTACTTAGCCCCTTGTTCCCTGCACGCTACGTAATACATTAATAAGGTCGCAAACTAACGTGCACCGATGCAATTGCCCTGACACCCATGACCTGATTCAACGAATTAAGTAGCTTCCGATTATTAAAGTCGACGTTATGACAATTCGTCGTATCGTTCCTATTGGAAATGCATTTCCAATCCTCGTATCGTCTTCTTTTCAATTTTACATTTTCTTCTAGACTTTTTTCCTTTTCTACGCTTCACTTGCACCGCGAAAATTCACCAAAACAATAGTTACTATCAACGTAAACAACGTGGGAAAAGTTATAGAAAAATTGATAAAGAACTCAACTTAAATTTTACAACGGTGCAATGCATTGTTATAAAGTATGAAATAACAAAAACCACAGAAAATAAGCCAAGTGCAGGTTATGTCAGAATATAATTAAAAAAGCTAGGAAAAATCAAACTGTTTGCAACGATATTGCGTCAACATCAAGAAGATTGTGTAAATAAATTTTAATCGAATCAAAACTATAATTATTTATGTTTATTTTTGCTTTGACTTTATTTGCCCAAAAAAGTTTCAACGATTCCCATAAATTATGCTATCGATGTGCGATAAAACTGGATTATAGATTGTTTGTTTAATTGAAAATGAACTTAAACTTGTATACAGGGTGTTTGCGTAATTACTAGCTAGTATTTTTCCGTAAATACTGTATCGACTTCGAAGAAAATTCGCGTTGAAGGGCATTTCATCTTCTCTTCGATGAAAATTAGAAAATTTCGGAATAATTTGTAAATTATCCCTATGAATATTTTGAGTAAAATTATTGAATATTTTCTACCGAATAAACATATTAAAACGGTACGTTTGAAAACGCAACACGTTGGGAACATCTTTAATATACTAATTAATAGTAGACTAATTTAGTTGATTTAATAATAATAAATATAATATTTATTAAAAACATTCAAATTTATTCATAAAGAAAAACTAAAAGACTACGAATATGTAAAATAATAAATTTAAAATACTAATTAATAGTAGACTAATTTAGTTGATTTAATAATAATAAATTTAATAAAATGTAGATTAATTTTGATTAAAAAAAGAAAAGCAAACCATAAGAGAAGTTTGGTAGAAGTAGGAAATTTTTAAATTGAAATTAAGAGATGGGTTCGCGAGTTTCAATTAATTCCAGGATGTGGAGGGGTAGCCGTAATATTCGAAACGTACTCGATTCCCTTGTTAATATTCCGATTTGAATATTTCGGTGGAATGAAAATGTTGCCGGGGACAGTGTTCGGTATTTTGGGAACGCCTGTCGCTTATTGGTCTCTCTGGGAGCAATTACGCGGCGGTAATTTTCGGGAAAACCGTCGACTGTGATAAACAGGCTGCCCTGAAAAGTTTTTAGCGTGCACGGGGACACCGAGGACAATCGCGTTAGACCGTCGCTTTGACAACAAATGTTCCTTTGCTAAGCGACAGGACACGTAAACGTAGCGACAGTTTACCTGCAGCTGGGGCGCAGTTGCTTTGCTCGAATGTAAAAGGCACCGTGGAGACCGACCGCGCCGGATGGATCGCGACCAAAACGAACAAATAAATTCGT
Source organism: Colletes gigas (assembly GCF_013123115.1). Taxonomy (NCBI): domain Eukaryota; kingdom Metazoa; phylum Arthropoda; class Insecta; order Hymenoptera; family Colletidae; genus Colletes; species Colletes gigas. Next base: position 1,450,565 of record NW_025106667.1, read on the forward strand.
TCGACGTTACAGACACCGCGGAGACGGGTACAGAATTTATTTAAAACTACCTCCACTTGCCTGGATTATAAACGTGCGCGACATGTCGGCACAGAAATTTAAAAGCTTCCTTCTGACGTCTCGCGATCGATGACTTGTTTCGTTTGAACGCTCAAATGGTAGCTGGAATTTCTTTCCTTCCTATTCACGTTTTCAAATCACTAAAAATATATTTCGACAAGAAATAACACGCGTGCTTCCATTAGCCATCTTGCCACGATAAACTAAAAATTAAAGAATATCGATCTAGAAATGTATATTTCTCACAATATTTATTAATACAATTCTTCCAAAGAATTTCAGTGTACCGTGGAGCATAACTATAGCACCACTGACATTTCTAACATTTTAATAATTTAAAAGAAAAACTCCAAAAAAGTAATTGTATATCATAACGAAGCAGTGTAAATAAAGTCGAAATTGATGAAACTTGGGTTCTTAAGAGGCCATTAAATAGCGCTCTGCTTTTTCTGGGAATTATAAAGCTATCTGAAAGATGGGATTAGGTTATTAGAACGCAGATATTTCCTATTTGCAGGTTCAGAGTCGTACGAACTTTTTGGCCATTGTATTGTTTGATATCCTGAAATAATGGGCTGTAATCTTGTCTCTGTCCGTTCGAATGCATCACGGAAGACTCGCGCGACCGAATCCTTTGACGAAAACAGTCTTGGCGAAACAAACGGACACACTCTCGATGACGGGGGACTTCAAACGGAAAGCATCGTCGCATGGACGGCTTAGTTTTAAATGAACGAACCTCGGAATCCGTGTATTCTGGCGGGAATAAAGAAAATGGCGTCCATTGTGGATTTGCGTGCTGGACGGATTTTTGAATTCAATCTGTATGTGAGTGACAGTCGCCGACAGGAGATCCTCTTTCCAATTTTTTGCCTCGCGGAGGAAGAGAGATACGCTTCGAACGGGCAACAAAACGAAGGAGAAAAGGGAACAAAATAAAATGATACCGTACGAGATATCGAAGAGAGACGCCACTGCGATGTACGAGCTCTCTCTGGATTCAGAGAGACTTGGATTTCTCCACAGATTAGCGAAAACTCCTGTTCCCACTTTAACGCGGACCGCCATGCTATGGACAGTAGATTTGAATTTTAATAACAAAGAATAAAGCATGAAATTGCATCTATAAAAATTGCCAAAGGCAAATGTGTCACAATATTTGTTGACACTTTGGTACTATTTCAAGGAGGTATTTTAGCGTCAAGTGCAGATTTAAACATTTTTTTTGCAGTCAAATTTATAAGATTTATTTTTACATGTTTCAGTGAAAGTTAAAATTGGCGACACTGCATGCTCTCAAACATAGTCACTTTTAAGAAAAGCTCATCTTACGATGTCTATGATTCTGATCATTCTGTTTGTTTGCGAAAAACGTGAAAGATTCTTAATTAGTATGGGTTTAGCTATATCTGGTACCGAAACTAAAAGAAAAAGTCGAAAATTTAAAAAATGGCAGTACTTTGAAGCGTGATTATCGATCTTTTCATGCTTTTTTTTACATTTCGAGTGGTTAAAGAAATATAAAAAATAAAAGTTTTGGATTGATTCTAGTATAGACTATAATCATAGATGTACCGAATGTACACATTTTTCGTGACATTTTAAACAAATTTAATTTTGCAAATTTGACTGCAAAAGGTGTTATAGTTTATTTGCAAAAAATTCTCGAAGAAACTAAAAAACAAAAACACATTTCACATTAGATACCCCCCTAAATATTCATTCTTGATAATTGAAATTAAGTTCATCGGAATAAATTTTGTCATATACAGCGAGTGTAAAAAGTATTCGTACACTAGTCAATTTGAACAAAAACTTTGCAGAACTTTGTTTATTACAAAAGTATGTTAACAAAAACATGCATACGTGTTCTTGGAGGCCTCTGGAACAAATGTCATTAACAACAAATTATTTATTTGTATTTATTATGAAAATATTAACACATTTCCAGTAAATTGGCGTGAAATATACGCGTAATAAGTATTCGTACAGTCTTTGATTCGTAACATTCCACATAGAACGATTACAAGATAATCCATGATATGTAAACGTACTTAGCATCAGTATGTCTGGAGACGCTGTCGGTATAGGTAGTATCCTAAGTATTATCAACGAAATTATTAGTAAAATGGGACGAAAACGCAAGGAAACCTCTGAAGAAGAAAGGAAAATTGTTATAAATTTACATAATAAGTGTAAAACACTGAGTGAAATTTCTAAAGTTTTAAATAGACCGAGGTCCACGATTCAAGGAATCATCGACAGATATGGCGATCGAAAAACTGTAAAAACTAATCCAAGAAACGGACGTAAACGAATAATAAATGAGTATACCGGCCGATGGATAATTCGAAAAATAAAGCAAAATCCAAAGATAAGTGCGGTGAAAATCACAGCTGAACTTGAAAATGATCTGGACATTAACGTATGCAGTAGCACAGTGCGTTATTTTTTACGGGATAGAGGATATCACGGCAGAGTAGCTCGTAAGAAATATTTCGTAAATGAAATTAATAGAAAGAAACGATTGCAATTCGCGAAAGAGTACGTTAATGTTCCTATGGAGCACTGAAACCGTATTATATTTACCGATGAGAGTAAATTTAACATATTTGGGTCAGATGGACGATGAACAGTATGGCGGGAAAAAAATACCGAGTACGAAAAAAGAAATTTGAAGGCGACCGTAAAGCATGGAGGAGGATCAGTGACAGTTTGGCAGTTAGGCTCTATGAGTGCGAGCTGGGTTGGATCCCTCCATTTTATCGATGCTATCATGGATCAGAAAATGTACATCGATATTCTAGAAGAGCATCTTCAGGTTAGTGGAAATAAAATGCAGTCACAGGGCAATTATATATTTTTGCAAGATAATGATCCAAAGCATAATGCTTCTGATACACGTCAGTGGATCCTATATAATGTGCCGTAGCAATTAAAAATCCCTCCACAGTCTCCAGACGTAAATGTGATAGAGCACTTATGGAGTCATCTTGAAGAAAAAATTCGAGACCATGACATTTCTTCGAAAGAAGATTTAAAAAATGCACTTTTAGAGGAATGGAACAAAATTTCTAGTACTATAACCAAAAATTTAGTAAATTCAATGCCGCAAAGGCTTAAAGCGATTATAGAATCTAAAGGAAATCCCACTAGATACTAAGATAGCAAATAGACTGATTTTTGTTAGGTTTATGTACTAAAATTTATAGTTTTTGTTGTAAAATTAGAAGTGTACGAATACTTATTACACTCACTGTACATTTTACTGTGTCCCTATTTATTTTTGACGCGTGCATTATGATCGACAATTTATACAATTTAGATGTTAACTGGACGGGAAATGAAATCGAAATTTATGAACGTGTCGATCTCATTTTCCGTAATTTTTCATCCGATCCGATTCCATCGAAGCTTGCATCTGCAGAACGCGGCATTTGCATTGACATTTAAAGCGACGAATTCGAAGCGCCAGGGTTTCATACGTCTAAGTAGAATATCCCATATTTAACCAGACAACACGTCTACAACGTCCCGGTTAGCTGAGTCCTCTAAATTGCTTCCTGCGACTCGCAAAAGGTTTTCATACGTTTAAGTAGAACACCCCATGTTTGATCAGACCGTATGCCTACGTCGTCATATTTGACATAGCAAATTGGAACACGTTCCTCTGTTGTTCGCTACTTCTTCAACCCGTTTCTATTATTTACACGGTTGTTGTTGACGCTGGACACTCGATGTTCATTTTTCTGTGCCTACAACATGGTAAAATAATGTTTTTCAAAGTTTCACGATACACAAAGGACACTAAAGAAGATTCATAATATTAAAAATATGAATAAATGAAATATCTGTTTATATTAATATAGTAGTCACTGGACTGCGGATGTTTATGCATTTATGGGAAATTTTAATTCTCAAGAAACTACAGAATGCCCTCGATATGCAAAAATATAAGAAATACTTAAAGATACGAATTATTATACTGAATATTATTCAAATTGTATTTGTCAAATATTTGAAGCGTTGAAATATTAAAATATTCGAGAAAGAAATTCGAGAAACAAAAACACGCGTGATTAACTAATTACCTTGAATTCAATTCAAATTCAAATCTCTTGCATATGTACGTGCATATAACACATATAATTCAACAAAACGTTTCAGTTCAAATTCAGATTACACTTTCATTTTTGGTGGTATTTTAAAAGAAAGAGAATTATTTAATCTAACAATACGAAAAGTACTTGGTACACGTGATGATATTCTCTTATTTCTACTAGTATACAAGTGAAATTCTGTATTTAAGCCTGGATTTTACTAACTATATATTAGATTATAAATTTTTAACTGTACGAAATATTGAACAACTTTTTTTTGCAACTAAAAATTGTTTACTCCGATCAAGAAAAAAACGTGTTAGTTCAAATTCATTTTTGGTGGTATAATATTTAAAAAAAATGAGAATTATTTAAAAAGATTTAAGGGTGAGAGAGAGGGAGAGAGAGAATATGCGAAAAATGGGTTAAAATAAGTTAGAATCAATTACGGAGAGAATTTCTCAATGAACTCGACGAATCGAATAATAATGCTTAAACTTGCTCAAAGTGTAATACGTTCTGGAAGCGCGTCGCTAATTGTGTAAGTTCCCGAAACGGTAGAAAGTACTTAGTTCTATTGATTCCACACTCGAATACTCTTTCAACTGGCAGCATTTCAGCATTTCGGTACGCCGGGGAAGTTTCGCAATATCTAGTGGCGCTTAATTCTCGCCGTCAATTCAACGAGTATCTTGCTCGGTGCCCGTCCGCGAACTAATACGATTATACATACATTTCCACGAAGCTCTTTCTGCTTTGCGCGGGAAAACAATGAAACAAAAGCACCGTTTCAGCTCGCTGCCAACTAAGATGTGAATTTCAGCCCTTTCGAAGGACAATATTCGAGTCGTTTCGCTATCGTTTCGTATCGAGTCTTCCACTTGGTCCTTGATTCGTCTCCATGCTTTTCGAATACCTAATTAATAAAAATAACGGAAGTTTTTAAATTTAATGTTTAATTGGAAATAAATTGGCGGTGGTAGAGGGGAAAAAGAAAAGAAAGTTTGACGTGGGGAGCATGAGGCAGCTGGCAGAGTTCATCGAGACGAAAGGGCGATGAAGCTCGGAGCGTTTATGGCTTCCAGGCGAGAAATGGCCCTCGATGGGGCAGTACCGTTGGCCATGGGGATTTTTACTTGTTCCTTAGTATCTGTAACCAGCTATAAGATTTCGCGAAGTTGTACGATCGCAATCCGTCGCCTCTGGTACTCCTCGGTTCGAACGGGCTAGGGCTCTTTGCACTAGGCTGCACACACTGATTGGATTGTCCGGTTAAGCCGAGAGACGTCTTTCTCCCTTGCCAGCTCGTCCGTGGAACTTTTCCACGGCGAAGCTTCCGGGTGTTCCCCGCTTTCGCCAGAGATGACGGGACTCGGATTAAATAACCGGAACTCGAGGAAATTGTTCCCATGGAGTACCGGCTACGATTATTCCACCTGAAGATAGACGGATGGACAGATTTATTGGACTAGTAATATCGATATACAGTGAGTGTAACAAGTATTCGTACACTAGTCAATTTGGACAAAAACTTTGCAGAACTTTGTTTATTACAAAAGTATGGTAACAACAAACATGCATACATATTCTTAGAAATCTCGGGAACAAATGACATTAACAACAAATTATTTATTTATATTTATTATGAAAATATTAACAAATTTCCAGAAATTGACCTAAAATATACGCGTAATAAGTATTCGTACACTTCTAATTTTACAATAAAAATTATAAATTTTAGTACATAAACCTAACAAAAATCAGTCTATTTGCTATTTTAGTATCTAGTAGGATTTTCTTTAGATTCTATAATCGCTTTAAGCCTTTGCGGCATTGAATTTACTAAATTTTTGGTTATAGTACTAGAAATTTTGTTCCATTCCTCTAAAAGTACATTTTTTAAATCTTGTTTCGAAGAAATGTCATGGTCTCGAATTTTTTCTTCAAGATGACTCCATAAGTGCTCTATCACATTTACGTTTGGAGACTGTGGAGGGATTTTTAATTGCTGCAGCACATTATATAGGATCCACTGACGTGTATTAGAAGCATTATGCTTTGGATCATTAACTTGCAAAAATATATAATTGCCCTGTAACTGCATTTTATTTCCACTAACCTGAAGATGCTCTTTTAGAATATCGATGTACATTTTCTGATCCATGATACCATCGATAAAATGGAGGGATCCAACCCCGCTCGGACTCATAGAGCCTAACTGCCAAACTGTCACTGATCCTCCTCCATGCTTTACGGTCGGCTTCAAATTTCTTTTTTCGTACTCGGTATTTTTTTTCCGCCATACTGTACATCGTTCATCGGACCCAAATATGTTAAATTTACTCTCATCGGTAAATATAATACGGTTCCAGTGCTCCATAGGAACATTAACGTACTCTTTCGCGAATTGCAATCGTTTCTCTCTATTAATTTCATTTACGAAATATTTCTTACTAGCTACTCTGCCGTGATATCCTCTATCCCGTAAAAAATAACGCACTGTGCTACTGCATACGTTAATGTCCAGAATATTTTCAAGTTCAGCTGTGATTTTCACCGCACTTATCTTTGGCTTTTGCTTTATTTTTCGAATTATCCGTCGGCCGGTATATTCATTTATTATTCGTTTACGTCCGTTTCTTGGATTAGTTTTTACAGTTTTTCGATCATCATATCTGTCGATGATTCCTTGAATCGTGGACCTCGGTCTACTTAAAACTTTAGAAATTTCACTCAGTGTTTTACACTTATTATGTAAATTTATAACAATTTTCCTTTCTTCTTCGGAGGTTTCCTTGCGTTTTCGTCCCATTTTACTAATAATTTCGTTGATAATACTTAGGATACTACCTATACCGACAGCGTCTCCAGACATACTGATGCTAAGTATGTTTACATATCATGGATTATCTTGTAATCGTTCTATGTGGAATGTTACGAATCAAAGACTGTACGAATACTTATTACGCGTATATTTCACGCCAATTTACTGGAAATTTGTTAATATTTTCATAATAAATACAAACAAATAATTTGTTGTAATGACATTTGTTCCAGAGACCTCCAAGAACACGTATGCATGTTTTTGTTAACATACTTTTGTAATAAACAAAATTCTGCAAAGTTTTTGTTCAAATTGACTAGTGTACGAATACTTTTTACAGTCACTGTATGTACATCAACAGTACTGTAGATCACTGATCTTCCCCTTTCTTAACCCTTTGCACTCCTATGTCGAGTGACCTGTGACTTGACATCAATTTTTATCTCAGGAGCTCTTTCGTCAAGTCCCACTCGACATTTTTTCAAGTCCAAACCAAACAGATATCATACACTTGAAAATTACAAAATACAGCAACAGTGTAAATAAAACACTTATTTTAACAGGTAAATTTCAAATAAAACTCTTAAAAGCATTGGGAGCCGCTGGTAACAAAATTGGAATGTAATTCGGAGTGCAAAGGGTTAAGAAAAAGATACTTTATTCTACTTTCGAACCAAGTACGATCTCGAGGATCTTGTTGCATAGATCACACGTTTTTCGCTACCCAATAAATATTTTTTTGGGTCAGTTTGTAGTTAAGAAAATTAAGATTGTATATGGAAACACAGTCCAGATGAGAGTGTATGGAATAAAGTTAATAAATTTTTATTTACTTTGTCCAGTTGTTTGCTCCACGACGAGATATTCATGTCGTTTATTAGCATGTCCGGTTGGTACTCTTGAATGTACTTGTGTTTTCTTAAGGGCTAGATTGATTTACAAACTAAAGAGGCGAGGCAGGCAGCGAACTGTACTGAAATTATACGGAAGTTTACAAGTACCGCATCGGGGCGTTTTAAGTAGGCTGCATGTAAAGTATGAAGAAGTAGTACGGAGATCTTAATAAGCTCTTAACGAAGAACTCTTAACGAAGAACTTCGAACACTGCGCGAAAGTAAACGAAAGTTGAGTGAATTCTCACCCAATAATATGTTACAAAATTCAATCTTGTTCGCCTACGAGCTTCGATACAAAAAATTACTAAATAATGGGAATAAATTCATTTCTCGATTAAATAACATGGTTAAAAATATTCGATTTTAAATGAATTTTCTGTTGCAAGTTAATTTCAAATTAGTAATTTTTTTACGAATATAAATCGATTTGATAATAATTTATTGCTCGATATTAAAATTGGAAATAACAATTAAGCTAAGATAGTTGGATTATTTTTGTTTTAAATTGTGGTATTTCGAACTAGTTGATCCAATTGGACTATAACATTATATTCATTATTGAGAAAAAATAAAAATATAGGAATTCTTAAGATTCTATTATGCTCTTGCTAACACCCTGATTGATTCTACCTTAAATTTTTTTACTTTTATTCCATTAACTCGTTTGGAACAAATAATTTTTGTTCTGTTTTTAACAGTATCTCCTTGATCCAAAATTCTTTTTATTATTTCACAAATGAATAAAATAGTAAAATTATACTACCTTCCGTGTCGTAAACCTACTTGTGTGGTTTTAATATTGCATACATCTCCTAAAAATTAAATTTCATGGCGTAACAAATAATAGACTGTTGTAATATCACAGCAGCGTTGAAACACGTGCTGAAATTACGTTATCGTATTAATTTCAACTATTTAACGCGACTCGATGGCAATCTAAACGAAGCAATCTTACTCCATATCGTTGAATTTTAATGCAAACGATGATACGAGAACATCGAATAAAAATTACAAAATCACAATTTAAAGAATAATAATTGACGTTAAAATGTAAATTACAAGACGGTGGCGGAGAGTCGAGAGAGGAACAGTTTGGTAAAGTTTTCACGTGCTGGTAGCCCGGTTGAACCGTTCCCGCCAAGTTTAGCAATTAGGATTCTTTAATATCAACGACGCTATTTTATTTAGCGCGACGAGCGGAAGTTGAGAACGTTCTTGCACCGTGACACGTTGTCTGATAATATTACCGAGTAATGCGAGCGTGTAACGACTTTTGCTCACGTCGCGCGGAATTTCACCGATATTGCCTCAATATGTTGCTGGCGGAGTGCATTTTATGACCGTGCGCAGGTCGAGCGCTTAAAAACAGCAAGCCGGGTAGAGGCGGCGTTCGTTTAACTGCCTGGGTTATGTTTTTTTTCCTCGCTGCATCCAACATTCGCCTCTTTTCACCCCACTGCGAAACGCATCGGATCCAGGAAAACTAGGAAAACTAGGGAAATTCCATTCATTTTTCCAATACCAAATGCGAATCTTTAAAATGTCATAACTTCTGAACGTATTGAAGGATTTTAATGTTTGAAGCGGCAAATAACGCGTATTTTGGTGAAGAATATGTAGGCATTATAACAATAGTGAAAAAGTTGTTCCTTAAACCCGTAAAGTTAGAAAAACCCAATAAAAATGGTCCAATTTTCAAACGGCCATAACTCCTACAATAGTGAACATATTTCAATGAAAATTTTTTCTAAAGTAGAGCTCATCGGTGCCTATAAAAAAGTAGTAGACATTTTTTCTGTAGAGCGTGAAACAAATTTATTAAAAATGAAAAACAATTTTTTAAGAAAAATCAACCAGGGGGTAGGTGTCTAAATTTTTCGACGAAAAAAAAATTTCAAATCGTTTTGAAAAAATTATTTCTAGCTAAGGGGGTCAATTACAATTATTTTTGGTGAATAGACATACCCCCGAAATCCTACTCAGTTCCGAGAAAAAAATTCCTTACCGAAAATATCATTTCTAGCCAGAAATGTCTGCCCGAATTTTCATGCGAATCTTTAAAACGTCATAACTTCTGAACGGATTGGCCGATTTTAATGTTTCAAGCGGCAAAGGACGCGTATTTTAGTGGAGAATATGGAGAAATTACAAAAATATTCGAAAAATTGTTCCATAATCCCGTAAAAAGAGAAAAACCCTATAAAAATTGTGCAATTTTCAAACAGTCATAACTCCTACAATAGTGAATATATTTCGATGAAACTTTTTTCTGAAGTAGAGCTCATGGATAGCTACAAAAAAGTATTAGACAACTTTTCTGTAGGGCGTCAAACAAATTTATTAAAAATGAAAAACATATTTCTAAGAAAAATCGACAGGGGGTGCTGCCTAAATTTTTCGGCAAAATTAAAAAGTTTCAAATCATACTAAAAAAATTATATTTAGTTCCAGGGGTCAATTACAATTATTTTTGGTGAATAGACATACCCCCGAAATCCTACACAGTTTCGAAGAAAAATTCAAATAAATATATCGCGCATAGCACTTTTTTTTTCGTGACTTATTTTTGCTTTTCTTCGTGTATACACTGTTCTGCTCAACATAGAAATGTTTAAAACCATACAATATAGTTATCTATTAAAGAGAATACGAAAATTCAAAGTATAAGATGCTTTTTCACGCGAAAAACGTCGAAAAAATCGGTTTTTGATTTTTCCTACTACGGCGCACCCTAGCAAAAAATCTGAAAAAATTCAGGGAGATAACCAATGACAATACGAATTTACAGTAATTATAGAAATCTAATGTCTCGAAAGCTTCAATACGAAATCCGTATTTTTCTGTGTTTTTTTGCGTTTACAATTTTTCACACCTAGGATTTGGAATCGAAAAATCGGACAAAATTCTCAAACACGTATCTCAATAACCACAATGCACAAGATTTTTTTCATAATTTTTCTACTCGATTAAATAGGGGAAATAGGGCAGAAATTCGTTAACCCGAATTTTCTCAATAACTACCCTTTCAAACAAGATAGAGGGTTAAAATTTGGCACAGAACATTTTTTCTTGATGCTCTATCGATGGATCCATCGTATGTCACATTTGGTTCAAGGGCACATTTGACCCCCTTATTCGGCTATACCCTTTTCCCCACAATCTCGAATGATTTTTATTTTAACAAATGATCCTTAAAAATTGGAAGAACACACTTATCTCAAAGTAGCCTCGAAGTTTTCAAAATGTCCTCGAAGTAATCTCGGAATAACCTTAGATTGTCCTTGGAATGGCTTGAATGTGACCTTAGAATTCACAAAGTGCACCCCAGATTATCGACAGCTTTGAAATAGCCATAAAATAACTTGACAGTGTCCTCGGAGTAACTTAAGATCGCCTTTAGAGTTTTTTATGTTAACAGAATCCTGGAAGACCTAAGTGAAATAGAGAAAATTCATCGTTTCTTTAAACTACAGTTTCTAAAATCATTCAGAGTAAAAGAGTATTTCAGAAATTCGTTCTTGGTTCGATCGTCAATCGAAGAATAATTATCTATCGAGGGAAAGTAGCTGAATTAGAAATTTGAAATAACCTTACGTGGCACGGTTAAATATTGCCAAAAAGTGCACTGTATTTTAGTTGAAAGAAAATCCAAAATATAGTCAGCAATTTCACGTGGATCGAGCCCAATGCACCGAGAGAATTAAATATTTCAGAATTTGCGAATTCGTTTAACCCAGCTCTTTCTTAAGCCGACGCTGAATAATACATGAAGTGTACATCGAGTGTATCTCATTGAATATTTAAAATCGAGGTCTGATTTGCCGTGTTGAATATGCTTTGAACAATGTGTAGGCTGTAATAGTTTTAATCTCTTTGAAACTACCAACTGTTTAAGGCTCTTTAGAACCGTCGCGTCGGAGGAGGAAAGAACCGCTGTTATTATACGCTTTTCAATCTCTAAATGTATCTGTCGAGCTTTCTAGTCTGGTATTCGCCAGTGGAAAGTCCTATTCAACGCGAAATCAGTTGTCTGAACTTTGTTCTCGCGTATACACTAACCACCCTATATTTATGCTAACTTATGCGATTCGATTTACATATACCGCGGTCGGGGCGCGGTGATCTAGCACGGTTTTCGAGCGGAACGCCTCGGATTCCCGTCGCGCTTTCACCCCGAGATCTGATATTAAAATCACCGCTGAATGTAATACACGCTAGCAGATTCCGCTACCGTGCTGTTGTTTTGTTATTATTATCGCCAACTGCGGAATAAATTACGTTCTCGTGGCGCGAAGCGGCCCAACACGCGCGACACTATTTTACAGCAGAATGTGATACGTTCATCGCTGCTTACTAAGTAGAAGACTAATGGTTTAGTCAGACATACTCTCTTTAACCGCTATAATACTAAATCAAGGCCAGTATCGTACTAAAAATGTCTCGAAGGCTCCAAGGATCCTTTAGAATCCTCAACAATTTCAAACTTTTCAATTTCGCCGAAAAATTTATTCACCTTCCTGAATTTTTTTCTAGAAAGTGGGTAGGATTTCAGTGGTATGTCTATTCACCAAAAATGATTGTAATTCATCCCCGCAACCGAAAATAATTTTTCCAGAACGATTAGAAATTTTTTTTTCTTCTTTGAATTTAGGCATCTAATATGATTTTCGGTAAGGAATTTTTTTCTCGTAAGTGCGTAGGATTACGGGGGTATGTGTAATGACCAAAAATGATTGTAATTGACCCCTGTAACTAAATATAATTTTTTTAGTATTATTTCAAACTTTTCAATTTCGCCGAAAAATTTATTCACCTTCCTGAATTTTTTTCTAGAAAGTGGGTAGGATTTCAGTGGTATGTCTATTCACCAAAAATGATTGTAATTCACCCCCGCAACCGAAAATAATTTTTCCAGAACGATTAGAAATTTTTTTTTCTTCTTTGAATTTAGGCATCTAATATGATTTTCGGTAAGGAATTTTTTTCTCGCAAGTGCGTAGGATTTCGGGGGTATGTGTAATGACCAAAAATGATTGTAATTGACCCCTGTAACTAAATATAATTTTTTTAGTATTATTTCAAACTTTTCAATTTCGCCGAAAAATTTATTCACCTTCCTGAATTTTTTTCTAGAAAGTGGGTAGGATTTCAGTGGTATGTCTATTCGCCAAAAATGATTGTAATTCACCCCCGCAACCGAAAATAATTTTTCCAGAACGATTAGAAATTTTTTTTTCTTCTTTGAATTTAGGCATCTAATATGATTTTCGGTAAGGAATTTTTTTCTCGTAAGTGCGTAGGATTACGGGGGTATGTGTAATGACCAAAAATGATTGTAATTGACCCCTGTAACTAAATATAATTTTTTTAGTATTATTTCAAACTTTTCAATTTCGCCGAAAAATTTATTCACCTTCCTGAATTTTTTTCTAGAAAGTGGGTAGGATTTCAGTGGTATGTCTATTCGCCAAAAATGATTGTAATTCACCCCCGCAACCGAAAATAATTTTTCCAGAACGATTAGAAATTTTTTTTTCTTCTTTGAATTTAGGCATCTAATATGATTTTCGGTAAGGAATTTTTTTCTCGCAAGTGCGTAGGATTTCGGGGGTATGTGTAATGACCAAAAATGATTGTAATTGACCCCTGTAACTAAATATAATTTTTTTAGTATTATTTCAAACTTTTCAATTTCGCCGAAAAATTTATTCACCTTCCTGAATTTTTTTCTAGAAAGTGGGTAGGATTTCAGTGGTATGTCTATTCACCAAAAATGATTGTAATTCACCCCCGCAACCGAAAATAATTTTTCCAGAACGATTAGAAATTTTTTTTTCTTCTTTGAATTTAGGCATCTAATATGATTTTCGGTAAGGAATTTTTTTCTCGCAAGTGCGTAGGATTTCGGGGGTATGTGTAATGACCAAAAATGATTGTAATCGACCCCCAAAACCGTAAATAATTTTTCCAGAACGATTTGAAATTTTTTCTTTCCGTCGAAAAATTTCACACCTTCTGGAATTTTTTTCTAGAAAGTGAATAGTATTTCGGGGGTATGTGTATTCACCAAAAATGATTGTAATTGACCCCCGTAACCGAAAATAATTTTTCCAGATCGATTTGAAATTTTTGAATTTAATTGTTAATAACTTTTTAACGAAGCCTCCATCAACAAATTGGTGTCGAGTTTTGCTTCCACTGTAGCCGTGAAATGAGACGCTTAATCCCTAAGCGATTTTACTTTTAAAACTCGTTACTATATTGGCGTTTAGCGAAAGATTAATTGTTCCAGTTGCAAAGTTGTTTCGGTCTTTTTTGAGAGTCACAGTGGAATTCGCGTGTTCGTAGACGTTGAAATTCCCGCGATGGTTCCAGGAGAAAAGGCCGGCCATTGATCCTGTCTAATCGGTCGGAAAATTTCGAAACGCGGCCGCGAGGCAGATTTGATTAATTCAGGCGGGTTCAAACGCATCGTTTTGGCCAAACGCGTGCAATTACACGTGTCTCGTGAACGATGCCGGTGGTCGGGCGAAACAAAACCGTCCGCGTTTCCTGTGGTGTGCCGACCGGCCAGGTATCGTATTGAATTGATACGAAGTCGAATTAGCCTGACTAATATGACGTCAGGTGGTTTCGAGTGATCGACGGTCGGCGTTCCCCGAAATCATGACGATCCATTCACCCTGAAATTTTTCCAACTTAATTTCCAATCTGTGCAGCTAGAAAGTTGGTCAGAATTTCTGGCAAATTTCATGGCGTTAATTTCTCCACAATTTTCGACCATTTAACAGTCTGAAATTCCAAATACCTTAAAATTTCGATGTTAAAAATCAGCTGGTTGGTTTGTTACGAGCATTTTTTCTTTAATATTTCCACGTTTTCTTTTTGTTTCTACTCGTAAGCTCGTCATTGCGAGGCGAGAACTTATAAGTACTCGATTAACACTTTGATTGCTACGTCACACATATGTATATGTGATCCACCACTATGAAACTAGAAAAATTCATTCTCAAATTCAGACATCGATGGAAATAAATTTGGATAGGATTTATGAATTTTAGCAAGATTACGAAAATAAGTACTAAAACAAATTTGGGGTTGTGTAGTTTTGATCTCGATTTGATATGATTTGTGAATTTTAACGTCACAAGAATAAGTACTGACAAAACTTTTAGATAACGTAGTTCTAAAATCAACATTTTAATCTTGCAGAATATTATACGGTTTCGATCTGGCAGTGAGCGTGTTAAATATAGTCTGTAAAGTGTCTGAAATACCTTAATAACCTTCTTGCATCTAAGTTTAGTTTACCTTCGTTACAAGTAGTATAAATACTAATAAATTTATTCGATACTACTTTCTATTTGTTTAAAAATATAGGAAAAGTCAGTATAGAATAAAAATTATTCCCAAAATCGTTTTAGAAGTAAATTTATATTTTATTAATTTAAAAAAAACTACGAGTCTGATGTAAGGGTGTACAGTTTGGGGAAACGTGGGAGGTATTAGACTGAAAAGTAACATTTTACAGGAATAATTGGTACTCTAAGAGCCTCGAGTAATAGCGACGAGTAGAAAGTATACCACTGAAACGCAAAATGGTTGGTGTTCGAGCATTAATCGCGACGAATTTCGATCCTTCCCGAGTAACCCGTAATCTTGATTAAACGGGCAAGCTGCTTGCGGATCGAGCAGCTTTTCCGGAGGAAACTCGGTCGAGTTTCGTGACGTTAGCGGGAAAACTTCCTGGTGGCGAATGGCTTTGGAGTCTGCGGCTGCTTTTGACAGAGGTTTCGGCGGCAGAATTTACAATTTCCTCCTCGAACGCGATTAAACAATTTGACGAACTCCTCAAGACGAAAAATAACAAACTACTATTTAATGAATCTTTTTAATTTTGATTTTTCGGACTTATTTCTACGATAACTATTAGATATTTGTACGGTTTTCAAAACCCGCCTTTTTTATTTCTAAAAATGGCGACTAAAAATGATTTAGCTATGCTATCAGACGCAGTGGTCCCTCGATATTGTTCGCGATGACATTCTTAAAACAACCACAAAAATACAATTTTTTTTATTTTCGAATTTATAATTATGAAAGTATGATATATGTAGATCATAGTATAGATATGGATCACAAGTATAATGAAGTTTAAAAACTTTCACTCAACACAATTTAATTCTACAGTATAGGTATACATATGTACAGCGACTGAATCTTACAAATTGAAATAATCTGGATTGATTTAATACCAATCGTTTTTCGAAGGCTTATGAAGTGATAAATAATAGAGAAAAATATTTTTTTCATCACTGTATACTTGCTTATAGTTGCTTAAACGATTAGCATGTAAGAAATTAAGTTTGACTGTGAATATTTCTATCGAACGATGATACATTTCATTTAAATGTTCATTTTCAAAATTGAAAATTTAATTTTGTTTACTTCTCGCTAGCTAGAATCGATTTGACCCTTTGCACTCCTATGTCGAGTGTGACTCGTCATCAGTTATCGTCTCAGGATCTCCTTTTTCAAGTCCAAACCAATAGTGTAAATAAAACAGATATTTAATTGAATTTGTTTGTTCCTGTACTTGTTTAAATTGCTTTATTTTCTGTTGGGAGCTGCTGGTAACAAAATTGAAATATAATTCGGAGTGCAAAGGGTTAAGCCCATTGTGTAAATTGTAGTAGAAGGGATAGAAGGAAGCAAGATTGAGGAATATCTCGAAAGGTGTGAAAAACAGGTGTTTGAAACGATCCATTCAGCTCATTTAATTTTACTGTTTGGAATAGATGTCGAAGTGAGCAATTGGTTTGTGTGCGTTTCATCGGGTTGTAGGTATCGGTTAAGGCGGATCCGTGATATCGATATCGATATCGAGCCGTATTACTCACGGGTAAATATAACTTCAAAGTTATTCGAGCGTTTAATCTAAGGCGAAGCAGAGGTTGCATTCAGGAAGGGAGAAATTTACAGTAGACCGTAGATACTATACAGATTCTGCGGCGGGTAGAACGGGGCAATTTTCTGAAGCGTGTCGAAACGATACTCTGGCCCGTTCTAGTCGCCATTAAATTAATTTTCATCGATCACGAGCACGGATACTTGTCAAGTAATTCTCCATTCATCCGCTTGCAAATCACGCTTGGACGTTTAAAACATTTGTGAAACGTCGAGTATTAACAAATGCATCCCATCTGCCGGATGAAACTTTTAACGAAATGGATTTATTCTTTGCTTTGAGACGTTTTGATTCTTTTTTGCTTTGTCTTTAAATCCTGTTGCATTGTTCCAAAGTGGATAAATTTCGTTATATGCGAATTTATTTTTTTATCGCTTCTAAGTTTTTCGAAAGTTATTGGTATCGAACATACGGAAATTTCGAAAATTTTGCAATTGCAAATTGTTACATTTGTAACAATTTTTGAGATTACGAACGGTGAATTATTCTGTGGCTCTTCTAATGGCCGACGTGAGCAATTTTCAACGCTGCCGTGATTTTCCGAGTCCACAAATTTCTTCTCGACACCTGTATCAATTAAAGGTGTTACACGCCGCGAAATATTATGGGACCAGGGTCGTTTCTTGTTCGATTATGTCACGAGCACCGACAGCGGTTAAGTCACGCTGGTTTACACAATGTACACATATAATTAGGCGGCTCGTAAAACAATTGGGTTTCAGTTCAGCCGTGTACGTGGTCGAGCAAATCTAACCGTGGTTGACCTTACGCCGTTTCCCTCGTTCCTGCTAACTCGTTCAAAATTATACGCCCACGCGATATATTTTGCTCGTTTAATTAATGTTATGTTCAAAATTATCCATTGTAACCACAATTTATAGTTTTTTTGTCAAACACCGGACAAAACTTGTTATTAAATTCTGGTTAGCTTCCAATATACGGAAAAATGAAAGGAGAGAATCTTCAGTTTCACTCACCGTATACACGTCGTGAAAGAATAAAATATACATTATATATTTTTATACAAAGTATTAAGAATCGTTTCTCGTCCACGCTATAGTCGAGAGCGTCTCTTATATAGAGACAATACTGTATCGCTTTTTAATGAAGTCTCACAACAAGTTGTCAGTCAACAAGTTGGTGGTATTCTTGATTTTTGATTTATTTTTCACTCTAGTATCTAAGGTAGGCCCAGGACGAAACGCTTTCGCTCTCCTTTCCTTTTATTTTCTCCTGCTATTTCCTCCGTGCAGCCACAAGCAGCCACGCAATATTCGGTTACGAGTCAGGGCTGCGAGAGAGCATTTCGAAAGGGAATGCCGTTTGAGTTTGTTAGTCAGGTACACGGAACTGATACGAGATCGAGGAGCCGCTGGAATTATTGATAGCGAGCATCTAGGATCGGATCACGTGCGAATGAATTCGACGCGAAATTGGGCCGCGCTCGGATAGGTGAAACGTTGTGGACGAACCTAACGCGAGAATCGGGGAGCAGTGGCATAAAACGGCGCAGACACACGAATTCTACGCGAAATCGAAGAGCTGCTAGGAGGTTACAACACGTGCAGACGAACTCGATGTGAAACTAAACGAGGTAGGGGAGTTCACGGACGAACCTGATGCAAAATCACGGAGCAGCTGGCTGAGCTTACAACAGCCACAGAGAAATGTTAGTTGATTTCGTTAAGATACTAATTTTATACGACTCTGTCGGTGAAATTATATGTATGTGAACGTTCGATTATTGCCATTGTGGGAATGGAATGCATGCAAGGGTAACCCTAAGCTTTCTGTTTTTCCATTTTTCCAGGGTTCTTCGCTTTATGACTTTCTCCAGCTCGCGCTAAATATTTTCCAGTTTCAATTTTACATCTCTCTTCTTTCAGCTTTTGGTTGGATTAAAGGCGAGAGACACAGTCACACAGTTCGTCTTGACACGTAATCTCTATTAAAATATACAGTGAGTGTAAAAAGTATTCGTACACTAGTCAATTCGAACAAAAACTTTGCAGAACTTTGTTTATTACAAAAGTATGTTAACAAAAACATGCATACATAGTCCACACAGATTAGCGAAAACTCCTGTTTCCCGCTTTAACGCGGACCGCCATGCTATGGACAGTAGATTTGAATTTTAATAACAAAGAATAAAACATGAAATTGCATCTATAAAAATTGCCAAAGGCAAATGTGTCACAATATTTTTTGACACTTTGATACTATTTCAAGGAGGTATTTTACCGTCAAATGCAGATTTAAACATTTTTTTTGCAGTCAAAATAAGATTTATTTTTACATGTTTCAGTGAAAGTTTAAAATTGGCGACACTCCATGCTCTCAAACATAGTCACTTTTAAGAAAAGCTCATCTTACGATCTCTATGATTCTGATCATTCTGTTTGTTTGGAAAAAACGTGAAAGATTCTTAATTAGTATGGGTTTAGCTATATCTGGTACCGAAACTAAAAGAAAAAGTCGAAAATTAAAAAAATGGCAGTACTTTGAAGCGTGATTATCGATCTTTTCATGCTTCTTTTTACATTTCGAGTGGTTAAAGAAAAATAAAAAATAAAAGTTTTGGATTGATTCTAGTATAGACTATAGTCATAGATGTACCGAATGTACACATTTTTCGTGACATTTTAAACAAATTTAATTTTGCAAATTTGACTGCAAAAGGTGTTATAGTTTATTTGCAAAAAATTCTCGAAGAAACTAAAAAAAAAAACACATTTCACATTAGATACCCCCCTAAATATTCATTCTTGATAATTGAAATTAAGTTCATCGGAATAAATTTTGTCATATACAGCGAGTGTAAAAAGTATTCGTACACTAGTCAATTTGAACAAAAACTTTGCAGAACTTTGTTTATTACAAAAGTATGTTAACAAAAACATGCATACGTGTTCTTGGAGGTCGCTGGAACAAATGTCATTACAACAAATTATTTGTTTGTATTTATTATGAAAATATTAACAAATTTCCAGTAAATTGGCGTGAAATATACGCGTAATAAGTATTCGTACAGTCTTTGATTCGTAACATTCCACATAGAACGATTACAAGATAATCCATGATATGTAAACATACTTAGCATCAGTATGTCTGGAGACGCTGTCGGTATAGGTAGTATCCTAAGTATTATCATCGAAATTATTAGTAAAATGGGACGAAAACGCAAGGAAACCTCCGAAGAAGAAAGGAAAATTGTTATAAATTTACATAATAAGTGTAAATACTGAGTGAAATTTCTAAAATTTTAAATAGACCGAGGTCCACATTTCAAGGAATCATCGACAGATATGGCGATCGAAAAACTGTAAAAAATAATCCAAAAAACGGATAATCCACGTAAACGAATAATAAATGAGTATACCGGCCGATGGATAATTCGAAAAATAAAGCAAAATCCAAAGATAAGTGCGGTGAAAATCACAGCTGAACTTGAAAATGATCTGGACATTAACGTATGCAGTAGCACGGTGCGTTATTTTTTACGGGATAGAGGATATCACGGCAGAGTAGCTCGTAAGAAATATTTCGTAAATGAAATTAATAGAGAGAAACGATTGCAATTCGCGAAAGAGTACGTTAATGTTCCTATGGAGCACTGGAACCGTATTATATTTACCGATGAGAGTAAATTTAACATATTTGGGTCAGATGGACGATGTACAGTATGACGGAAAAAAAATACCGAGTACGAAAAAAGAAATTTGAAGCCGACCGTAAAGCATGGAGGAGGATCAGTCGCAGTTTGGCAGTTAGGCTCTATGAGTGCGAGCTGGGTTGGATCCCTCCATTTTATCGATGCTATCATGGATCAGAAAATGTACATCGATATTCTAGAAGAGCATCTTCAGGTTAGTGGAAATAAAATGCAGTTACAGGGCAATTATATATTTTTGCAAGATAATGATCCAAAGCATAATGCTTATAATACACGTCAGTGGATCATATATAATGTGCCGCAGCAATTAAAAATCCCTCCACAGTCTCCAGACGTAAATATGATAGAGCACTTATGGAGTCATCTTGAAGAAAAAATTCGAGACCATGACATTTCTTCGAAAGAAGATTTAAAAAATGCACTTTTAGAGGAATGGAACAAAATTTCTAGTACTATAACCAAAAATTTAGTAAATTCAATGCCGCAAAGGCTTAAAGCGATTATAGAATCTAAAGGAAATCCCACTAGATACTAAAATAGCAAATAGACTGATTTTTGTTAGGTTTATGTACTAAAATTTACAGTTTTTGTTGTAAAATTAGAAGTGTACGAATACTTATTACGCCTATATTTTAGGTCAATTTCTGGAAATTTGTTAATATTTTCATAATAAATATAAATAAATAATTTGTTGTTAATGACATTTGTTCCCGAGATTTCTAAGAATATGTATGCATGTTTTTGTTACCATACTTTTGTAATAAACAAAGTTCTGCAAAGTTTTTGTCCAAATTGACTAGTGTACGAATACTTTTTACACTCACTGTATCTTGATCGAAGGGTTGTTGTTATTTGTCGTTGCTGTTCAGTGTTTCCATCAATCTTTCCCAATACGTATATCATCGTGATCTCGAGCGTTCGTTTTGTTTGGTCCAAGAGGTCCAAATAAGTTTTCTCTTCTCTAGTCCAAGTTCTCCGCCACAGTGCTCGCCTCTGTTTATAAATAGTCTTAAAGTCGGGGCCCTGTCCCCCAAAGGAGGTCGGAGAACTCGCAATCGGGATTTTCTTCGAGGTGTTTGTTTTGGAGAGTCGACCGGGAGGCGGAAGGATTCGAGTTCTCTGACAGCCATTTTCCCGGGGCTGCTTCGAAAAAGGCCAATCGATAAACTCCGTAGAAAAAAAAAGAGCCACGAACAAGAATGGTAAATTTCCGACGCTCTATGAACCAACCTCGTGCAAAAAAGATCGCGCCTCCCGTCGAGCAAGTATCGATTTCTGTATAAAAAGTAAAGAACGAAATGATGAAGCGAGGAGGCACGAAGTGTCATGGCGTTCTTCCAGCCACTTTCATCTTTCGAACAAATTGGTGATCCCATCCTGTCGCATTTTAATTTCACCTAGTCTCCAGACTCCTTTTATAGGTGCTCTTCCTTTTTCCACACAAAGATTTATTACATTCTTAAACGCTTATTCTCTTTCTATAAACTCTTATTTTTCCACTTTTGTTCTAATTCAATTCAACTCTGAGCTTCACGATTCGTTTTTATTTGAAATCATAAACAGTTCGATATAATTACAGTTGTTTTATTTAACACTCATGACAAAAAGCCAAACAGGTGGAATATACGTATATTGCGTAACACTGAGATAAAAAAATGTTTATTTTCAGTTATTTCTTAATTATAGAACAAGACAAAGATAATTTGTACTCTTGAGTTTCTTTACATTTATCGAAATCATTAGTCGAATAAAAATGTATTTTCTCGTAAAATGATTTTGAAAAGTGGCGTGTATTCGTAGAGTATAGGAAAAGGAGCTCGGTTGAGGGGAAAAGGCGATATCGAGGAACGAAGTCCTCGCGTCCTATTTGCGAAATGGCACACGTCTGAAAAAAGAAACCAGCGCGTGATATCAATTTCCCGCTCAGCTAGAACGAAAACATCCTTCGTCGAAGGTGAACAAGCTATCTATCGCGTTGCCAACCTATCGAGTTCTTTTTTTTTTTTGTCGTTAATGGAAAAGATGGTCGGTTGTAGCATGTCGAGAGACGGGGAAACGACATCGAATCGTTACGATAAGTCTGCGGGCATGCCGGGATCGGCGATGGTTCCAGAACCGTACCCTTGAACCATCTATTTATTCAGGCGTCATCCCTTCGACGCGATTTCCCCGGAGGGAATGGTTCCTCCGAAGGAATTCCTGAGAGTTTCAGCCGGCACGGTACGGTGCCTTCGTTTTAATCGAACCCGAAGGCTGCCTCCGACGAAACAATCCAACCGCATTTTTCCACTGAAAAATGCAACGCGTGAGAGAAAAGTGTTGCTGGAAAATACCTTCTAACCTCGTAACTCGGAGGATTGCTTCCCTCGATAGCTACCGTAGAAATCTGTTATTTAGAAAGCAACGTCCCATTGTCAAGATCGTTTGCTTCGCTATGCCCGATCGAACTAACAAATTCTCGACATTCTACGTGAATTCTAAACCTTTTCGAAATAAAAAAGAAAATTAATTTGTAAATTACAGTTTTATTTTTTTTTGCTCTTTAAGTGCCTTAATTTCGACATTTTGCATACATATTTATTTGTTTTACGATTGTTGATAATCTTTTTTAGGCGAATGCAATAAAAACTGACTGAATTATATGTATGTCATCGAACAAGGTTCCTTCAAAAGTAAATGGCCATCATTTTGTACATTTATGAAATACAGGTATTCTGCTTTTTTAAATTTTATTTTTTGAATGACCTTGAATAATTACAGTCACTGAGTTCCTAATGAAAGGGACTATCATTGCAGGTGTTTCAAAAAGGGTGATCCCATTTTAAAAAAATGACGGTGATTTCTTTAAAAAAAATAACATAGAAATAAAAATATTTTTGGCATCGTGCGAGGCCCATTGTACCATTCAATTTTGTCAATGCAAACTTTAGGTGACTCACCCTGACATAATTGAGAAATTCTATAAAATATTATTATTTAATTAAATGAACGAAACAAAGCGTGTATGATAGAAAAAGGAGTTTTTATAAAAAAAAAACAAATGCAATAGTAGGATGAGAGGGGATAGAAAGGAAGAATCGTCGATGCAGTTTATATCGAATGAAAATAGAGGAAATGAAACGAACAAAGCGGTGAAATCAAAGTTTGCCACGTCGCTGAAGAGTTGATTTCCTTATAAAAGAGGAAAGCCATCGCATAATCGAGAGCGATCGCTGTATATTATCTGTATTGGTACAGCGGGCAAAAATATCAAACGTTCTCTGTTCGATCGGAAGAAAAGCAGGGAGATGGATTTAAAAATAAATCGTCGACCAAAGGGATTTAATTAAAACTCGCCAATCCGGCCTGACTTCGGTTCAATGGCTCACTCCGAACCGCGTCTATTGACTCGTTTCGCGAGTTTTTCTGTATTCGGATATTCCAACGTCTCAGTGATTTAAATATCGGACGAATAACTCATCAAAATTTTATATTATTCAAATATAGTCCTTTAAAAGGGTCTTCTGCTGTAAAACGCGTTTTTTTATGTTCTTCTTGGTACTTTTTTACAAAGAAACTATACAGGGTGTCCGGTCACCCCTGGGGAAAACTCTAATGGGAGATTCTAGAGGCCGAAATAAGACGAAAATCAAGAATATCAATTTCTCGACTGAAGCTTCGTTAAAAAGTTATTAACAATTAAATTAAAAGATTTCAAATCGTTCTGGTAAAATTATTTTCGGTTGCGGGGGTCAATTACAATCATTTTTGGTGAATAGACATACCCCCGAAATCCTACCCACTTTCGAGAAAAAAATTCGAGTAGGTATCGAAATTTTTAGACGAAATTAAAAAATTTTAAATCATACTAAAAAAATTATATTTAGTTACAGGGGTCAATTGCAATCATTTTTTATCATTACACATACCCCCGAAATCCTGCGCATTTTCGAGAAAAAAATTCAATATATTCATTAATATTTAAAATTTACGAAGAACTACATTTCTATGAAGAAAGGATATTCCAGACTGAAATATTGTATGCAAAGAGAGTAGTCGGATAATAGAGGTACCGTTCTGGAAAAGTTGAAAGGTTTTGAGGCCTCGTCGAAGGGAAAATGGATGGCCAGTGCACGGAATGGTTGTGCAACTTTCGAGGACTGGATTCTGTGTCGAACGCTAATTTCTGTTTAACAAAGGGCAACGGTTCACCATTGAATTGTAAACTCTTGTTAAATACTCGGCCTTGTCGCTGTCCTCTCGGAACTTTCGTTATACTCTCGGTGTCCACTCGCAATAATCGATTCGCTTGAGACTCTTCCGAACTGCGACACGGACTCGCGCCAAACTCCATCGAGCATTCGTGCATTTCCCTCGAAACACATTGTTCGTAGACAGTCGCTGGAACCTTTCACACTTCCCCAAACATTTGTCCTTCGCTCAACAAATTTCCGATTAATAGAGGACTGGACATTTTCATCTGAACCAACCTTGACAACAGTTTTGTAAATATTGCACGTTTCAAAACCTTGATCTATTAATACATGACAAATCGTAATTTCAAGCACAATGATTTATTAATCGGGAAACTAAATTTTTTATTTGTTTCGTTATACTGGAATTGTGTAAAGTTAAATTTTAGTGATCTTGACGATCTATTATACCTTTAACAAGAATTATACTGAAGTAAATTTTGATAAGAATTTGAATAGTTGGATTATAAATCACTTCAACAACAAATAACCAAAACTATATTTCAATAAAGAGACTATGTATACCTACTTTCATCAGCCATCGTGGTGCAACAGACGCCAAGCAACGCATGCGCAGTACACGTAAGGCCAGGGATTCCCAATAATATCGATCGTGCATTGATCCGTCTAGAAATGTGTACAATTTCTCAGAATGGCGTCACATAATTCGAAGATTAATTGTTTTCGTGGAAATACAATATCCAGATATGTCCTCCACTCCAAATAATCCCACATACAACAACATATTTACTAACAGATATACCCACCTACAAGCTAAAAAACCCAAGCTTCCAAACCCATTCTATGGAAGAATTGCCAAATGCGATAGTTTCACTGTGATTACATCAACACCAACTATTCCATGTAAATTCAGGAAGTTAGCTCCCTGGATTCTAAAAACATCAGAAATCAACGTCGACCTCGCAAGGTTTCCTAAAGACCACATAAGCAGCACAGAACATAGATTTTACTTCCAACAACTGTATGACAAATACCCAAACCATCAAACGATATACACTGATGCATCATAGACTCACCAGGGAGTAGGAGCTGCCATCGTCTGCGACACCACGACAAAGAAATTCCACCTCCCAATAACCTCATCCATTTTTACAGCAGAAGCCTGGGCAGTTCTTGAAGCTCTTAACCACATACGTAACCACA
This sequence comes from Colletes gigas, assembly GCF_013123115.1. Classification (NCBI taxonomy): domain Eukaryota; kingdom Metazoa; phylum Arthropoda; class Insecta; order Hymenoptera; family Colletidae; genus Colletes; species Colletes gigas. Next base: position 1,476,482 of record NW_025106667.1, read on the forward strand.
ATGTCCAACTCTCCATCATTTTCACCGATTCAATGAGTGTACTCATGGCAATAGCAAATATAAATCGCGGAACCGAACATGGAGTCATTCTAAACATCCATTATACCTATACGGATCTCATCAATAACGGTAAACAAATAACCCTAGCCTGGGTTCCATCTCACCAAGGCATCAAAGGGAATGAGGCAGCCGACATAGCCGCTAAAGAAGCAACAGCACTTCCACCAGATAACATCGTCAGACAAGTCCCACACCAAAACCTCATCGTTGCATTAGGCCATATCGAACAACAAACATGGAATAAAATATGGACCACATCCAAGAAAATAAAAACACATGACGTTACCCAAGATTTCTTCCAAATAATGCCTAGCAGCAATATGAGAAGGAAAGACAGGATAATCATGGCCAGGCTTAGAACTGGTCACTGCAAACTCACACATGAATACTTAATTAAGAAAACAGAACCATCAATGTGCACTGTCTGCAAGGAAACCATTACAACCAACCACCTATTATTCGAATGCAGGAGATTCAACACTCAAAGGCAGAAATATAAAATAACATCGACAGAAGTTCTGACGACAAAGAAGCACATAGAAAATACCCTGAACTACCTAAAGAACATCAACATCTACCACTGCATATGACCGGACAGAAAGAAGGAAACAGATCCTAATCGTCGCTAATGACCCATAGGTCGATGCGACGTAAAACTCGAATTAAAAAAAAGAAAAAATATCCAGATATTCAATAAATTAAAACAAAAATGTAATATAAAGTACAACACGAAAGAGAAGGAATGATTCTCTCCTAAAACAATACTAGAACCACTTCCAAAGTATCGTGGAAACGTTCGAATTCCAGTCACGGCTCTCAATTCGAGAAAAATGTCGTCCTTTGGTTCTGAATTTAATGACCGGGGTCGTCAGGTTCCGTGGATCACATAGTGAAATCTGGTCACATATCATCCTCCGAAGCAGTTACCATCGAACAAGGGTACGAGGGCTCAAAATACACCGAGATTAAATCAACTTCGACTCTTTTCGGCTCCGACGTCCACCAATTTTTCCTCGAAACGCGCATTTGCATCTTTACGACCTCTTTCTGTCATTTTTTTCTCGGTTCCCCGCATCTTTCACGAATCATGAATCCGATAACAAATCGCGCGCGAATCTCTTCCTTCCAAATGGTCCGAGTCACGACATCCCAGACACGTTCATTTCGTTCTTAAAATCGTGGTAGTTTTTTACAGCCACCGGAAAATGTTACGTGTAAAATTAGGGCTTTTCTATTTTGTCGCGCCACGGACATTATTCCTGGAAAAAAGACAGACCACGAGCGTATGGTTTTCTTAAAGATTGATCATTTAGTGTTAATTGGCATAAAAAGTTTCAGTTTATTATGTTGCACCCTTGAAGAGAACAACAATCCCAAATATTACCTAGAAAACTATAACTATATTTTTATTTGTTGACTAAAGAAATGTACATATGTGTAAGGAAGTTCACTTCCTCGAGACTAGTTTTTAAAGGCTCCTGCGCGCGCATGGGGAGAAGAGGAAGTCAGGTTTTTTTAAACACGCGCGATTGCTGTGAAAAGTGTAAAAGTGAGACGATCGAGAATAAACATCGAATGTAGATTCTTTCGGAGAGGAGCTCTTCGCGTTGTTCTTGACTGACCCCTTTTGGTATTCCCCATAATTGGAAAATTATAAAATTATAACATTACATATGTACAAGGCTAAGTGTAAAGTAATTCAAATTTAGAGACATCGAAAACTGTTTGTGTTTCATAGAACAAACGTTAAAGCAAAACGAAAGAAATCTTCTCGTTTTTAAAATACTTGGATCAAAATATAGAACCGGTTTAAACGGCAAATGTATTTTTTTAAAATCGTTTTGTGAATGATAGTGATAATCTCATGCTATTATAACTTGGAAGCAGTTGGAAATTACGAATAAATCGATGATAATCCGTTATACTATTAAATAGCAGGAGATGTAACTGGAAAAAGTATTCGTTTCGAGAGTATCCACGTATGCACGCGTATAAATTTATTAACTGCAACTGTAGTGGCCAGGAGCAATAAACGAAAATTTATCTGCGACCGGTTCCCAGGAGCTGGCCCGTTTATTTGTTCGCTTTCCACTTCCCGCGGCTCGCCATGGACAGAAGGAATATTTATTACATCCTTTTATGAGTGTAATTGTATGGCATTGTCCAAACGATGGGGCAAAAACACTTTGAGATTGTAAAAATTAGTGCTGCAAACGCGGTTGTGATGTAACCTTTACGATTAATATAATTCAATTTACGAGAATGAGTACCTTTGCAGAAATTTAATAACATTAATTTTTCACCAATTTTATGATATACATTTCAAAGTTATTCCAAGTAATAAAAATATTATAATTAAAAAGAAATTTTGGTTTTAATCTAATAATGTATTATTATATATGCCACATTTTTTAAAAATATTGAAATTTTCCGAATATTAAATTAAGTCGCGCCTGACTATAATCTGGTCACGCTACTTTCAAGTAGTATAACCAACTAACTGGTCCGACGACTGACCTATACTACTGAAATTCTCTAACGAAGAAATAGTTATCAACGAGAGATTTATTTATGTTTCAATGTTTCTAAAACTAGGGTACCTGAAATAAATAAAAAACTAAAATTTTTCATGTAATTTTGCACCATATATTAGTTTGGGGAAAAAGAAATCCATTATTTTTCACCTAGATGGCTTTAGTGACGTACAGGGGGAGATTCTGGAGGCCAAAATAAGACGAAAATCAAGAGTACCAATTTGTTGATGGAGGCTCCGTTAAAAAGTTATTAACACTTAAATTAAAAAATTTAAAATCATTCACGAAAAAATTATTTTCAATTGCAGGGGTCAATTATAATCATTTTTGATGAATAGACATACCCCCGAAATCCTAAGCACTTTCGAGAGAAAAATTCGAGTAAATGCTGAAATTTTGTCGGCGAAATTAAAAAATTTCAAATCGTTCTGAAAAAATTATATTTAGTTACAGGGGGCAATTACAATCATTTTTTGTCAATACGTATACCCTCGAAATCCTACGCACTTTCGAGAAAAAAATTCATTACTGAAAATGTGATGTCTGACCATACATTGACATGTTTCACTGAAACTTCATACTTATGTTTAAAATATTATATCTTCTGAACGGATTGGAGGATTTTAATGTTTTAAAAGGCAAACAACGCGTATTTTAATCAAGAATACGTAGAAATCGCAAAAATATGCAAAAAGTTGATCCTTGATACCGCAAAATGAGAAAAACCCCATAAAAATGGTCCAATCTTCAAACAGCCATAATTCCTACAATAGTGAATATATTTCAATGAAACTTTTTTCTGAAGTAGAGCTCATGGGTACCTACAAAAAAGTATTGGACAACTTTTCTATAGAACGTCAAACAAAATGACTAAAAATCAAAAACAAATTTTTAAGAAAAATCGACAGGGCGTAGGTGCCAAAATTTTCGGACGAAAAAAAAAAATTTCAAATCGTTCTGAAAAAATTATTTTCGGTTGCGGGGGTAAATTCCAATCATTTTTTATCATTAGACATACCGTCGAAATCCTACCCACTTTCGAGAAAAAAATTCGAGAATGTGTGAAATTTTTCGAGAAAATTAAAAAATTTCAAATCGTTCTGGAAAAATTATTTTCGGTTTCGGGGGTCAATTACAATCATTTTTGGTAAATAGAGATACCCCCAAAATCCTACGCAGTTATGAAAAAAAAATTCGTATAGATGGACATATTTAATTAATAATTTTGTTAATAACTTTTTAACGAAGCCTTGATCAACAAATTGGTATTCTTGATTTTCGACTTATTAATCGAACGGCAACAAACTATAAAACAAAACGGTACATATTTGAACATGAAAATAATGGATTTCTTTTTCCCCAACCTAATATTTTAATTCAAAGTGAAGTATGCAGAAACTACATGTTTATAATACACGACTAGAGAAATGATGGAATAGAAACTGCTCCATAATTGTTTTTGCGTATATTTTCGGTGAAAATATTTTTTAAATATTAATAAACAAATAGTTTTTCACTGTCTAAGATGCTTTTTCACGCGAAAAACGTCGAAAAAATCAGTTTTTTATTTTTCCTACTAAGGCACAATCTACCAAAAAATCTGAAAAAATTCAGGGAGATAACCAATGACAATACGCATTTACAGTAATTATAGAAATCTAGTGTCTCGAAAGCTTCAATACGAAATCCGTATTTTTCTGTGTTTTTTTGCGTTTTCAATTTTTCACACCTAGGATTTGGAATCGAAAAATCGGACAAAATTCTCAAACACGTATCTCAATAACCACAATGCACCAGATTTTTTTCATAATTTTTGTACTCGATTAAATAGGGGAAATAGGGCAGAAATTCGTTAATCCGAATTTTCTCAATAACTACCCTTCCAAACAAGATAGAGGGTTAAAATTTGGCACAGAACGTTTTTTCTTGATGCTCTATCGATGGATCCATCGTATGTCACATTTGACCCCCTTATTCGGCTATACCCTTTACGCAAGATAATGCGATGAACATATGTACTATATTAGCATAGTGGAAAGAATAAAGAAAGTTTAAACGGTTCGAAAGCTTCTTATGGGATTTAAGCGAGGTTGCAGGAAGCGTTGGGTGAGGTTTTCTCATTTTGTTGGTCGGTAAATCGACGGAAAGCGTATTTATTATCTCGTTAATTCTCGTCCAGTGGCAGAGGCGAGGCGGGTTCTTCTCGTCCACTTCGGAGACGGTGATTTACGCCAGGTTTCCCAGCGCAATAAAGGCCGTTTCGCAGCATGTGAATTCTGGCCGACATCGTTGAATTTTACAAGAAAGCTCTGTCGTGAGGCCAGCTAATAACGGAGCATCGTTTGCCATAGAACGGTCCGCGCGGTGGATCAAGCAATATTAGTGACAAATGGCGCTCGATTTCGAATGGAAAGGAACGCAAATGTCGGTAGCCATTTCGATCAGCCCAAAGTACCATAAACATTAGTGTTGGCTCATTTTATGGTGGGAAACTACGGCGTTTCACGCCATCAACGTGTTTCATTCGTAGGAGGCTGGTCTCACAAGTTCCCAGCTTTCGACATTTTTTCAATGAAAATAACATTTGCAATTTAATAGAAAACATACAAAATTTGTTAGCTCAGAAGATGTATGAAACATTATATATTCATAGACATTGTGTCAAAGCTCCATGTTTGGAATCCACACTGGCTTATGGAATGACTATGACTATTTTTGTTAACATATAATAAAAGCAAACCTTATAACAAACAAAATACAACAATCTGCAGGCTTATCAGTGGGTAATCAATTTGAAAATGTCAATGTTTTAATGAAAAGCGTTCAACTATATTTTAATTTTCAAAAATCATTTATGAGAACCTTGAACATTTTATTTCTAAATGATAAATATAATAGATCTTATAATTACCTTATAGATGATTCATCGATATTTTGAACCTTCGAGTAGCATTTACATTCGATGCTAATTCTCTGTATAAAACGTATGGAATTTGATTTATAATTTTGGACACCGTTTCTGCCAAGTAATTGTAGAAATGACAATTTTATCAATTTTAAAAACTATTTCTTTCGATTAGTTTTTGGTGAATGTGGCGTGTGAGCAAATACTTTTAAAAATTTCTGTTCAAAAGGTGAGGAAGATATTATCAATTTAATAGGATTTTCTTTGCGGGAAATTCTCTAGAATAATTTTTGTATCTTCGTTCTCTCTTTTTCTATGTTAAGGAACACTGGTTACAGAAATGCCAGCGCCAGACAATGTGAGGTTTCTTGCGACAAAACCAGTATTCAACGCAACTTGAAATTTACAGTTTGTACGACGATGTGCTCGCTATAATATTTTGCTTGTTTCCAACAGTTCCTCTTCCTATTTGTCTTTTCAAGAGGGGGGGGAGAATAAATGGCGCCAACAAGTGAAATTTAATTCCGTTCGTAATGCAATTATTTTTGAGAACAGTATAACTTTTTTAACCAGCCTCCTAACTAACACAAAATTAACATTAAACTAACGTATTTAACGGTTCTTAAGCGTCGTTGAATAACAAACTCATCAAAAATAATTGTTGTTATATAATAATTAAAATTTTTATATCAATTATAATAATTTACTTACCAGCAAATTATGTGGAGCGTAAGAAAATTAATTTCAATGTTAATAACGAAAATTAAATTGGTCTTAGATAGAGTGTAATGGTCGTTGACGAGAATAATTGTGATTTAACGTGCTTCTAATTTGGCATTCATTTATTAGAAAAATAAATTTTTCAGACTTATAAAATAAATTTAATATAAATTTACAAATATAAAAATAAATTTTTTAAACTTTTACAGTGTGGTAAAATGAAAAATTACGTTACCCATCGATGATGACAATTACCGAATTACTGGTCGTTAAAAAAGTCAATTAATTTGCAGTCGTTAGCGTAGAAATATTACTTAAATTTCTCTCGATTGTCTCTGTTTTAATGACAAAGGCAACGAGCCGTTTTAACGAGCAGTTATTTCGTCGAAATCTTTCAATTTTTATACGATCAATTTTCTGATGATCGCGCAACCAGTCAATTACAAACCGTTCTGTACATTAAACGCAACCTTTGACCAGCGTACGTTCCTACTGTTACATTCGCTATTGCGTCGCGCCAGAGTACTCGTAATTTCAGAGCCGGGTGTGAACTAATTAAAGTAATGAACAGTCGAATTTGCTCAGCGTCGAATGGAATATTTCAACGGTTGCCTCGTCGTTGTACGCGTTCATTCGCGCGTCCCGATGTAAACGAGCATGACTGCGCACGCAAATTAAATTTATTCAAAGAGTATTAGTTTCGAACACGTTAAAGAGGCATTCTTTTATGGTTCTTGTTGCACTCGGTCCTGGTTGCTTTTTCATATCGTGTCTGGTAATTAAATGTACAACGCGTACTCCTGAAAGTTTACTAATACAACACCGGTGGTATATTAAAAAATAACAGGACTCTCTTATGTAAATTTAGTAAACAGTGGCTATCTAATTTTGGTTGAAAGTTTTCAATCTATTCATTTGTTTCAAATTTTAAACAGAAATTTAAGAAATTTTTTCGAAATTTGGAAAGAAAACAAATTTTGATGATTTAATCATGTTTGTTCAATTTATGAATCGTGTTTGTTCAATTTGCGAATCGCGTTTGTTCAATTTATGAATCATGTTTGTTCAATTTGTGAATCACGTTTGTTCAATTTATGAATCATGTTTGTTCAATTTGTGAATCACGTTTATTCAGTTTACGAATTGTGTTTGTTCAATTTACGAATCACGTTTGTTTAATTTACTAATCACGTTTGTTCAATTTATGAATCGTGTTTGTTCAATTCATGAATCGTGTTTGTTCAATTTGCGAATCACGTTTGTTCAATTTACGAATCTTGTTTGTTTAATTTACGAATCGTGTTTGTTCAATTTACGAATCGTGTTTGTTCAATTTGCGAATCACGTTTGTTCAATTTACGAATCACGTTTGTTCAATTTACGAATCACGTTTGTTCAATTTATGAATCGTGTTTGTTCAATTTACGAATCCTGTTTGTTCAATTTGCGAATCACGTTTGTTCAATTAACGAATCGTGTTTGTTCAATTTACGAATCCTGTTTGTTCAATTTGCCAATCGCGTTGTTCAATTTATGAATCACGAATGATCATTTAACGAATCTAATTTTAAAAATCATCACCGTACTAATCTGAATAAGCAAAGACGTGTTAGTGGTCCAGGGAGCAATAATTTCGATCTATTTCCTTATTGATTTGGATGAATTTTGTTTAAAGAAATGAATCGATAGTTAATTGCAGCAACCCACCGTAGTTATTTAAAGATCGTATCGTGTCGCGTGGCTGTAACATCTGCTACATGGGTTGCATCGAAACAAAAAAGAGGAAACGAAGCTTCGTTGAAATGTTTGATCTCGAGAGCCTTTGTTCCGCGCTATTCTTCGGTGAGGAACCGCACTGAAGCTCAACCGGTACACCCTGCAATTATATTCTAGTGCCCCGAAACAAACGACTGGGAGATGTCGTAGCGGGTGTGCAATTACCCCCCATCCCCCGCCTCGGAAGAATGAATACGCCCGCGAAACACGATATTGCAAAATATCCGCGCGACTAACGAAGGGCCCTCGAAAGTATATGTCTTTCATAAAACTGCGTAACGTAATTACGCGGGACTGTGAACCTCGACAAAGGTACGTTTCCTCTGCAATTCCGACGGAATAAATGCGCTCGGTGTGCATCACCGTCTTGCTTTAATGCACCGGCCCCCACAATCCTATTTCCTACTATACCAAATAAAATAAGTCAGTAACAACAGCAATTAGATACTATATTTCAATCTCGAATGATTAATCATAATTACACATTTGTTTACAGGCTCTATTGTATCGTTCAAAAATAGGTGTATTTAAACTTTTTTAAACATTTTATCCGTACGTTGTTTACCTAAGTCGCATTAAAATTACCTTTGTAACTGAATAAAATGCTCGTATTGGCAACAAATATTATTTTTTAATTCTAGCTCCCGTTTACGTTTCGCGCGTAAATTAGAATTCGTTGACGAATATTGTTAAACTAGTCAAAAAAGTTAATTCACGGATGATAGAATCTGCGTTCGTAAGTAAAATTTTCCTGACTCTGATTGGCCCCACTTTGCGCATCTCTGCTTCAATAAATTGCTTCTATGCGTTTCTGAGCGGTCAAACCGGTTATATTCACGCTCGAATCTACGCGTTGCCATTTGTTAATTTTAATTATCTCACGTACGGACACGAGCGTTATTCTGGCCGTGTTTTTAGCGGCTGCTGTCAAATAACTTGCCGAATTGTCTGCCGGATTAAATTGCGTTACCTTTAGTCCGGGAAACGCGTTTGCCGAGAAAATGAGGGAAATTGGATAGTTGGCTCGAGAAAACGAGCTGTGCACAGTAGGCTTTGTACAAATACTGTTCTATTAACACCATCCCACTCGACGTCGTATGAAACAAATCTTTCTACCATAATGATTCTTAAAATGAACATCGTTCATGCTGTAACATAGTAACATATTATTTTTACTCTATCCATCAAGGTTGATTAGATCATTCTCTCAGATTCCACACTTTTAAACATTTTTCTATATGTACATAGTAATGATTCTTAAAATGGAGTTAGCATGCTCACTTTCCGTACAGTATAAGCATATTCTTACACAGAGCTGTATCGTTCAGCCTCGAAATTGTATTTATCTTTTGACGTCAAGCATAGTCAGTAACCGAAAAAAAGACAGCGAGTGAGAAAAATAACATTGCTTTTTATACAAATCGTCGCTGTCACCTCAGATCGTATCGTTTTTTAAATGATATCTTTCATGTTTAATTGGCTCCAAGAGAGATTCCCCTCCCCCTTGCTGGGAGGGATAGATATGTTCAATTTACGAATCATGGGGTTCATTTTAAGAAACATTATTGTATATCGATTGGCCCACCATCTCCGAGTCACAGAGCTAGAAGAGAGATCTCCTAAGTTGGAAGGGATAGAAATGCTCAATTTATGAATCACGTCTAGGGTTCATTTTAAGAATCACTTGGTATCGTTTATCACAAATGTCGTTTTTCACGTTTCACTGGCTCCAATAGGGATCCTCCCAGTTGAAAGGAATAGAAATGTTCAACTTACGAATCATTCTCATTTAAAGAACCACCACTGCAGTCGAAATATATTAAAAATCTGTAACGTTGAATTATATGTATATCGGAGCTATCGTTAATAAAATGATTACATGAAACTGAATCCAACTGAGAAACAAAGTAAAAAATTTGGGCAGTATATCATGAAATTTTGATTATTGCGAGAAAGAAGTAGGACTTTGAAGAACAGAATTTGTTTTTGCCAGAATTATTGGCTGGCTACTGCAACGGATTAGTGCGCTGAGTAATGAAACACAGAAAGTCTAGTTATTATTATTGCGTTTTGAATTCGCTTCTGAAATGATTTCCACCATTTCGAGAGAAGCGTGTCGAATTAATCAGTAAAAAAGGTATTTCATCGGTCTCGAGTGACACAATAGTTGAGTTGTTTTCAGTCGCAGTGACGAGCTGTTCTGTCCATTCATTAAAACGAGGCTAGTCGATAGCGCGGGGTTCGAAGAGCGTTCATCCGTTGGCTGGAATCGCGGCAAATGAGATTTCCATGGTAGCCAGATTCGCGTTTACGCGACTTTTAATTACTCCCGCGGGCAAAGCATTGTCCATTTCGCTTGCTGATTATCCCCATGTCGTCGCGCGTCAAGCCAGCCACCCGTTTCTGAGGGCTCGATGTTCGCTTCTGACGCGCGAATTACTCTTACACCTACAGTTCATACTTGTTTCGTTCCGTGAGGACATTTACTTTTCTATCGAAGAAACTAATTATCAAAACATAATACCGCGATCGGTCGAGCGCTTGTGAGAGCGCGACCCCTCTGGTGGCGACGCCACGAATCATTACTGTACGTGCTCAGGGGATGATATCACACGTACAGAGGAGCAAAAACCATAATAAATGTCTGTATCGAGATTCGTCCATCTAACAATAAACCACAATTAAGTGCACGCGTATTAAAAATTGATTTTTTCAACAACGAAGCCTCGAAGGAAAAAATTTTATTTTTCAATTTTAATAGGGAACTCCCCGGTTGCATCACAGATACTGGTACACCCTCTCTATTCTTCCTTTTGTTTTATATTTGTTAAAAACCCTCGTTTACGTTTTATCGAAGCAAAACGAGGCAAAAGTGTTTTATCCACCGCGATCTTGAGGTCATTCATATTATTTCTCTTTATTTCTCTTGGGTTGATCACCAGCGACCGTTTAGCCAATAAATCGCTTCTAATTTGCTTCGAGCACCTTCTGGACTTATCTGTACCAACACCAAAGTCTCTGGATTATCTCACCGAGCGAGTCTCTCTCGCGAGCCAGCTGATATTAAGGGTTGTAAATTAACTTTAATGCATATCCCGGCCGTTTGCTCGCATTCGAGAACTTTGGATTCGATATTTAACGGTGAAATCGATGGGACGCGTTGGTTGGTCCGCCATCGCTGGAATTTCATCTCATGGAATCTAATGAATGGCTCGGTTTAGTGGTACCGAACTGAGGCCTAAATTCGATAGCAATCGACTACGACTGCCTTAACTTTCAGGTCAGGGTTAACACGTAGAAGGTCATTATCGAATACTAACATTGTTTAGCTCAGGCTAATAAACTATTTATGCACCTTCTATTTCAATAGATTAACATTCCTTTGTTCGGTGTTGCAATTTCTGTTCTATGCAATATTGGTATAGCAAAGACATTCCGTTTTGCTATTTTAAAAATGTCGCGAATCGTGAAAAATAGCGGAGAAGTCACGTCCGTATCATGAACCCCGCGATGTTAAGGTTCCTTTAGAATCGTTAACACATCCCTCTGTAAAATATTTAAGGCACTGACCATTAAAATTTCATTGGATCCTTGAAATTCCGCGTAAGTTTCGATCGAAACGTTTCGTCGAACGTGGACGTAATAAATCCATAGGTGTGCTTCTATTAATTTCAGATAATGGGCAAGTGGTACGTGGTGGAGGTTTTGGAGCACAAAATCGATCCGCTGAAGCCTGTAAGCGGATCGTACATCGTCGATTCCTGTCCGATTGTCAAGCTGCGGGCACTCGAGTACTCCTCGCTGAAGCTTTTATGGACCGAGGAGGCTGGAAATCTCGAATACACCTTCCGGATACCGGACATCTCTAGGAAACCAGGCGTCTGGATCTCCAGCTCTCAGCAAAACGGTAACTCGACTTCCATCGTTGAAAGCTCGCGACAAAAAACGGGGAATCTACAGATTCTGTGGATCCTCGACAAACTTTTCGATTCGGATTTCGATGAATTTCGTTCACTGTCGCTCGAAAAATATTTCAATAATTTCTTGTCTCGATATTTTCGAAACGACGCACAGTGGGGCCATTGCATGCCAAAACGCGGCAAAAAGTGGTTTCATACAAATATACCCACAATGAAATAATGATTCACTAATAGTTAATGGGACACATGGGTCATGATTTGGTGTGATTTTTTTTATCATTTCTCGATTTTTTATACGACTACATGATTTTGAAACGTTCAATCTTAAAATCATCCAAAATTATAATCAATTTGCGAATCACGTTTGTTCAATTTATGAATCATGTCTGTTCAATTTACGAATCGTGTTTCTTCAATCTATAAATCGTGTTTGTTCAATTTGAGAATCACGTTTGTTTAATTTACGAATCGTGTTTGTTCAATTTACGAATCGTGTTTGTTCAATTTATGAATCGTGTTTATTCAATTTGCGAATCGCGTTGTTAAATGTATGAATCGTGTTTGTTCAATTTGCGAATCACGTTTGTTCAATTTGCCAATCACGTTTGTTCAATTTACGAATCTTGTTTGTTTAATTTGCGAATCACGTTTGTTCAATTTACGAATCGTGTCGCTCGAAAAATATTTAAATAATTTCTTGTCTCGATATTTTCTCGAGGAATCTAATTTTACGAGACTTTTTGAAACAGTAATTTCTCTAAGCAACCGAATGAAATAAACAAGAGCTTTGATTGAACGACGGATGCCTGTGCTTGCAAGAAAATTAGAAACACGCCATTAAATGCTGCTCCGTACGCTCTTTGAGTGGTCTCAGAGGCCTTTGACGACGAAGAATGGGGAAGATGTTGTGAAATTCTTCCGAAAGAATTTCGATTCTTGACTCTTTGTTGTTTAAACGAACAACATAGAGTTTTAGAGCCCGCAGAATTTGGAAATAATAAATAACAGGTTTACGAAGGAAACCATCGAGCGATTTCCAGATAAATATTTTCAGTTTTCTAGAGTTTGTGTGTTCTTTTCACATATAGACGCTTAGGATAGCGTCTGAATGAAACTGCAACCGTAAAAGTTGTTCTCAGCGGCTGTCAGTTCGAATCTTCGTGTCTGGTTAGCTTTGCTAGCTCTGATGATCGACGAGCCGACCAAACGCGATCAGATAGAGTTAAACAAAGCGAAAACGAAGTTAAGAGCACTGGAAACAGTGCAGAGATAAACACAGTCGACAGAACATTTCCAAGACGAAGTTTACATAACGAGGTTTATGGAATCTGATCTGTGGTAGCTCTAATTGCAAACAAGAATTGGGTTAAGCTAGTTCACGACTAAGTTGCTCTAACTAAGATCTGGCCAAGGTCTGAATTATTCTACTTTGCGGCTAACAAGGAAACCACATGGAGCGTGGCGCTTACTTTTTAACGAAACTTATTTAATTCATCTACTAACGTCATTTTAGATGGTCAATTCTTTCCAAGATATTTAACAGTAAAGATTTTTTAATCATTCTTTCTATTATTTTTTACAGTGATTCAGAAACTCACTGGCTAATTACTACACTGTGGATCTTTATACAGATTCATATTTTTATTAATAGAATTAATGAATTGATTGAAATATTATGATGAGATTACAGAAATTGTAAGACGATGATGAAAACAAAAACACAGTTAAATAATTAATGCACTACGGTCACTTGATACGTTCGCGGTTAAAATGTAACTGGGAAGATGATAAAGAAGATAACTTAGGCTGCCAAATCTCAATCATTTCTCAAACAGGATGCATATCAAGTGCAATTTTTGTTATTTTATTATTTAACGATCAGTAATCAAATTGTCGAGGGACAAAAAAAAAATATAGAAAAGATTATCGATCTTTAAATCAAACATATTTACAATTTATACGTAACACATAAAAAAGAAAATGATTAATAAAATACTTGAGAGCAGTATTCTGTGATTTGGGAGATGCTAGAAACGCAAGAAAATTGTTTAAAAAATGATCAAAGCAAAGTAACAATGTAATCGACAAACGAAACAAAGATGGCGCTGCTGGCGTTGGCGTCCCTTTTAATTACGGATGTGGTGGAAACGTGGAGGAAGGGTGGCGGGAAAAACTCGTGTAAAATCGACACGCGATCATCGGGGCGAAAAATAATTTTTCAAAAAGCCCCTCGGTGGTTCCTGTTCCTTTTTTTAATTTCGCGGAGCTATTCTTCCCGCCGATTCCTCGACGAACGAACGCCACGAATGCCCGCACAATGCATCGGGAATCAAGATCTGTCGAAGCTCTTTTCAAATCCCCCACTCCTCGTTCGACTCTGAACACGAAATTTGTCCCGTCAAGTTATGTTCCTCGTTGCTCGAACACGTTTATTTCACGAGTTCCCCCGGTGTTTGGAAAATGGAACGAGGCGTTCGTTCGCGATACGATTATGGGGAATAAATTGCGTCCCCGGTCGTTTCGAATGGAAGACGAGCCTCGAAACTTCGCTGAAATAGAACTTGATCGAAAGAATGGAACATTAATATTAATATCAACGTGTCTATAATTATCGAATGGAGAGCGAAGAATTATTTAACACGTTCACTAATGTTTCGCGGTAGCTTGTCTGTAAATTAGAAACAGTTGTCCGGTTAGAGGCAATCAGTGCAAACTTTTATGTAACATTTAGAGTATAGAATAAGTAAATTCACGATATTTGTTCATAATTTGTTCGTTTCGCCGCGTTTCTACCAAGAAAATTTAACTATGCGTCGGATTATATGGTTATTTTTCTGAGCAGTGATGGCAGTTCGAATTACAACATCGAATTAAAGTTTTTAAAACTGTGAAATTGGTTTTTATTCCGGTGTAGTGATGTATTTTTCTTGAAACTTTATTTTCCGATATATTACATTTTTATCTGTTCGTTATTTGCAGTTTTTACCGAGATAACAATTTTTAACAGGAGCGCCAACATAATTGATTTATAGAAAGCGATATATTTAGTATATTTACTCTCCCACATATAACGTATGCATATATTCCAAAGGGTATAGCCGAATAAGGGGGTCAAATGTGCCCTTGAACCAAATGTGACATACGATGGAAGGATAGTTATTGAGATAATTCGGATCAACGAATTTCTGCCTATTTCCCCTATTTAATCGAGTACAAAAATTATGAAAAAAATCTGGTGCATTGTGGTTATTGAGATACGTGTTTGAGAATTTTGTTCGATTTTTCGATTCCAAATCCTACGTGTGAAAAATTGAAAACGCAAAAAAACACAGAAAAATACGGATTTCGTTTTGAAGCTTTCGAGACACTAGATTTCTATAATTACTGTAAATGCGTATTGTCATTGGTTATCTCCCTGAATTTTTTCAGATTTTTTGCTAGGGTGCGCCGTAGTAGGAAAAATCAAAAACCGATTTTTTCGACGTTTTTCGCGAGAAAAAGCATCTTATACTTTGAATTTTTGTATTCTCTTTAATAGATAACTATATTGTATGGTTTTAAACATTTCTATGTTGAGCAGAACAGTTGTATACAAGAAGAAAAGCAAAAATAAGTCACGGAAAAAAAAGTGCTATGCGCGATATATTTATTTGAATTTTTTTTCGAAACTGTGTAGGATTTCGGGGGTATGTCTATTCACCAAAAATAATTGTAATTGACCCCCTTAGCTAGAAATAATTTTTTCAGAACGATTTGAAATTTTTTTTGTCGTCGAAAAATTTAGACACCACCCCCTGGTTGATTTTTCTTAAAAAATTGTTTTTCATTTTTAATAAATTTGTTTCACGCTCTACAGAAAAAATGTCTAATACTTTTTTATAGGCACCGATGAGCTCTACTTTAGAAAAAATTTTCATTGAAATATGTTCACTATTGTAGGAGTTATGGCCGTTTGAAAATTGGACCATTTTTATGGGGTTTTTCTAACTTTACGGGATTAAGGATCAACTTTTTCACTATTGTTATAATGCCTACATATTCTTCACCAAAATACGCGTTATTTGCCGCTTCAAACATTAAAATCCTTCAATACGTTCAGAAGTTATGACATTTTAAAGATTCGCATTTACCATTTTTTATTTACGCCACGGATGCAATATTTTGATGAAACTCGTACGAAATTTGATAATCTCAAAATAAGACGAAAATCAAGAACATCAATTTGTTGATCGAGGCTTCGTTAAAATGTTATTAACGTTTAAAGTTCCGTTGTCGATTTCTTTTCAGTTCTCCGCCTTTCTAATTTTCATAACGAATCGGAAGATATTTTCGTGATATGTGAGAAAATGCATAATGTTCTAGTTACTCATTGAGATTTAGTCGAAATCCATTAAAACGAAATTAAGAATAATTCGACCTACACACACAACCAATAGATTTCGAAAATACTACTTTTCAAAAATATAAAAAGTAATCCCTATTCTACTTGTATTACGACAGATACCGTGACAGTATGTATAATAAGTAATATTTGATAGTAGAAATGAACAGAAAATGCAAAAATACTGTTCCCATATCTCTTAACGAATTTTACGCGTTTGAACAATGGCTACAATTAATTTTATGCTATTATACGTCAATATCTTCGAACTAGTGACCATTTACACAGCGAAACAGTTTAATGGACGGCGCTGCAATATTGCGATGGGACGTCGCATCGACGTTATTGCGATTGGCACGTACTGGACGCGTGACAGTCATTTTCCATACTAATAACGCGCGTTACGTTTTATCCGTGATACGTGCCGACGTCAACGATAATGCAGTCACGATATTATTTTTCAAACCATATATGTAAATGTTCCAATAATTTCCAACGTATGCAGAGAAGTAGAAACCTTCTACGTTTTCCAATACCATTTATATTACAGAAAAACCTTCGAGAACCGTATTATTGGGGGGATGAATCAAGCACGATGATAATCACAATAAATTTAGCTGTTGGAAAATATCCCTGGCTCTGTTAGTAATTTAATGTAAAAATGATTAAAATATTATCGACACACGTGGGGTATTTGTACCGAAAATTCGGATAACATTATAGCAATCTCTTGCTAATGTTTACTACTTTCTTCCCGCGATATTGTTTACGAAGTCATTTCTACCGATTCCTGAAAGTGCATCGAAAATATTCTACGTGTAATTCATAGAAATTCACTTTGAAAAATTCATGTCGAATGAATTCCAAAAACCAAATCGAATGCAACGTTTGTTCTGCTACCCCAGACCGAGTGACAAAACGCATTTTCGCGTTAACCTCCTCTCCACCTCGAAGTCCAAGCCTTGGATAAGGCTGTACCAGTTATCCAAAAAATCCCAACCACTAGCCATGAATAGAAGAAAAATGTATCTTTGGTGGATATGGAGTGGGGGTTTCAGCAACAAGTGATCTCTTTATGGTATCAGTGCAGGCAACATAAGTGCATATATGTATCTGTAAGAGAATGAATCGAAGTTGATGATGTCAACAGGTACGCTGGCGAGTACGAGAGACAGGCAGTACAACCAGTTCACCGGGAAGGTCCACGTGATGAAGGCCGTGGCCTCCGACATGGTGCTGACCTTCTGCTCAGGTAGACCCGACAATCAACTGTACTCTCTGCTGCTGGCGCGGGAGCACATCCTCCAAAAGAGCGACAAACGAGGTGTCCACAATCTGCTCGGTCGTCGCGGGCTGAACATCGCGAACATCCGGGAAACCTGCATGAACTACGCCCCCTGGAGAAGAGGATCCTTCGAGCTGATCGGCTGGGTGACGTTGATGAGCATCTTATCCTCCAGCGTTCTACTCGTTTCCTGGTAGTGGCCGGTCGTAGAATACGACGAGTAATTAAGTAATCGCGAGGAGAATCGTTATGGAGCGTTGCTTGCGAAATAAGCAAACTGTTGAAACTATCTTTCAAACGATCGGATCCAATTTATCGGGAAAATTGCTGAACCATCGTTGAAAAGTCTATCGTGTTTTCTGTTAGGTTAAGGTCTGCTTCTGACGATGTGTGCAATCATCGCGATACGTGCAAGGTTCTGATCGTAAGACAGCTAGCCAACTATCGGTAGAAGCGTTTATTTCTCCAGTTTCCATTTTGCATAACGTCTGGGGAAACTGTTCGAGTCACGATCAATCGGAATCGACACGAATCTTACTTCCATCTGCTCTCGAAACGTGGACGAAAACCGATTTTCGCTGGAGGGGGGGATGGTATAGTTGAGGAGCATCTGTCGAGAAACGGTCTTTAACGACGTAATCGATATCAGTACTCGGGGGGTCCTCTTTTGATCGCGGAAGAATGCCCTTAATTGCCGACGCAACTAACGATCTCGCGTCTCGTGTCCGTTGCACGAGCATGGCCGATTCCACGGCGCAATCGTAATAACGATCTCGTCGAACGAAAAACGCGAACGAGACACGGGGTCTTTCGTTCGAAATCTGTTGCTTCCAATCTTTGTTTCTCGATAGAATTCCGTTCCATCGGGCACTGTGATCGCATTTCTTTCGATGACTCTCTCGATATTCGCAGGATCAATTCTCTTTTACGGCTGAAACGAACTCTACTCTTGTCCAGCCGCATGCATCTTCGATAATCATGACACTTTCATGGTGAAACCCTAACCTAACTTATCGCCTCCAATTTTAACCCGCTCTTACAGAATGCTAACAGATGTTTTTGTTTTTCGAAATTTCTATATTCCTTGATTTAAAAATTATTTTCTTCTTAGCAATGTACGTCTATGTTTATTGGTAATAACAATAATAATTTTCATCAATACTGAACAAACTTGTTTCTGAAATATGACTTGATCCAATTGCTCATAGAACTTATTAATTTACACAACATCATAGGCAGTAAATGCACATTGTAAATCCCTTGGATGACAATATTGTGTTTTTTAGTTGGTCTAGGTACCAGTAGATTATCCATAGATGCTCACTTTAGCACCAAAGATTTAGTTTTACTTACTATTTTGACATAGTCAGGATTACATAATGCCAAAGAAATTCCTACAGGAATTTGTGCTGAATCTTTCCCAGTGTATAATCGTAGCAATTTAAGTAAGGAGGCCAAATTTGAGAGCCAAATAATTTACTGTAGAACGAACCAAAGTACAATATTGATATCGTAGTGTATTTAAGTCCCTAAAATCCCTGGCAACCTTGTTAAGGTTCCTTTTCCTGCATTTTTTAGCATTTGAGCCGTTTATTTTGAAGTAAAATACCTGTCTCGCTATTTGACTGATTACCTGTTTTGAGCTGATTTCTTCCCCCAGAATGATCAGAGCAACAGAATCTTATAACCTACCATTCTGCAAAGTGGGTTAAATCCGGAAGAAGACAGGTTAAGTGGTTCCTTTGTGCTGTAGCTTTCACGATATAGGGAGGTCGTAAATTTCTCCAGACATCGATTTATCGTGAGTACATAGTAAGTAGATACATCGACACCGGGTGAAAGATTTCTTTCTACGGTCCTGACCCGAGTCACTTGATTTGTCTCGGCAGTCGATACGTATCTGTTTTGATATTTCAAGCAATTTACGACCTCTCTTTATCCTGGACGCTATAGCGAGTGTTCGACGCCACGACGATTAGCTCTTTCAGCTACAGATCAGTTAATAGAAACTGGAAATACAGCAATTATCGAAAGATCGATACAATTTTTCGTATAACTCGAGGCAAATATCTCCATTGCTGTTTATATTCTCACCATTAATAAAAATTGATATTTTTATATTTATCATTATCATATGTAGTACCTTTATGAGTGTACCATCGTTGAATTGGTAAAGATTTCCCAGTGAAAATGAGTCCAAACACAAATTTTTGTTTGAAAATTCATAGAGATGATTTGAATAATTAAAAATATATTCATGTTTGGACTCATTTCCATCGAAGAAACATCATCTATTAGATCGATATTACTCCTATGTCTAAAATTCGACCGTTCTCGGATAACTGAAACCCCGAGGGTCTGATGTCGTTTCAGTTATTCGGGAATTGCTGTATTTCCTGTGTTTTTGTTAATTAGTTCTATTAATTTAACACTGTGGTGATCGAACGACAAGATATACGAGCACAATAAAGCATTTGTGTTATTTCCAAGTATGACAGAATTATTAAATAATGTTCTTTGAAGCATTAATTTTGAACGTTTCGATCAATTTATTTTTTATACAATTTTGTATAATATAATTCTAAAATACAGTAATTATCTGTAAAATTATTGCAAATTTTTTTCACAGAGGTTTTGTTTTTGAAAAAATGAAATTTAAAATTTATTACTCACATTTTTCAATTTAAGGTGGACTTATATTATTATTTTTTATTTCTAATGAGCGCGTACCTGTTATTACTATAATACTAACTGATAATTAAATATACCTTAATTTATAAATATTTAATTATGGTACGTTTTACATTTTAGTTTAATATCACAGATCATTCGCGAGGAGGAGTAAAATTTGTTGAAACGTTTAAAAATAAAATACTTGAGAGAACATTACTGTCCATAAGTATAAGCAGAATGGTTGCTATTATACTTTTCGTAACAAGAGGAAATCTCAGAGCACGATGGCCGGGTTTGAAGGAGAAACGAGAATGAAATTCATCTGGAAATATCCTCGACGTCAGATAACGCTGTGCTGAAAGAGTTAATCGCGCTACGTGAGAACCAACTCTTTCAGCAATGGTAATCCTTGTTCAAAAAGAAACGAGCTTCTCGCGAACATTAGTCACGTTAGATAGAAGTGCATGTTGTATGTGTCTCAGTTTCTGGATTTAAGGAAATAATAGCAATTCCACAACGTTTGTGTCGGTTCTACGAGTATCGATCCAAT
Source organism: Colletes gigas (assembly GCF_013123115.1). Classification (NCBI taxonomy): domain Eukaryota; kingdom Metazoa; phylum Arthropoda; class Insecta; order Hymenoptera; family Colletidae; genus Colletes; species Colletes gigas. The sequence continues at coordinate 1,497,286 of NW_025106667.1, forward strand.
AGTCAGTCAATTATACGATTCATTTGACTAAACGTATCAGTAATCGACACATCTTTTTACTTAAATATCAAGCTTCAGAGTTTGTTTAATCAAAATTATAGTAAATAATCTTTACTATATTCGTACTACAATCGTGTCCTCCATCTTGTTCCTCGACATTATACATCGAACTCATAAATTCAATAGTAATAAAATTTTGAAATATTAATAGTAAACGATTTCTTCGAAATTGAACGATTTACAAGCAAATTGTCTCGAACGTGGCGATTACTGGTAGGATTATCAAATCGAATCGATAAGAATGCGTAAATCGATGTTTTCCGCGGGGATCTTTAAAAAGATATTTTTAACGTAGAAAAGTGTGGATGACTTAAACATCTCTTTCCATTAATAATCGAATCTTAACAATCGTACGAGTATATTTTCCTTGTATAATTTTTAAACCTAATAGCATAGTCATTTTGCCCCCTTTATCGGGGAACATTTCAAAAGGTTCTGTCGTATCGTTTATTTCGCGCGCAATTTGAAAACTGAACGAAAACAGAATCTGTTGCAAGATGGCCGACGCGCTGTGTTCAAGCATGAACGTGCTTTGTTATATTCGAAGTCGAATAGAGGTAACGATCAAGTCTAATATTCGTGTTCAGTAGAAATAAAATTTCTTCCTGAATCAAGTGTTCGACGATGAAACTATTAAAAACTCGTAATGTATCCTGTACGTCTTTCTGCTGTCTCGAGCCCATTTAGAATAGTATATCGACTTTAAATACACCACAGATTAGCGAGAATTCTACCTGGATATATAATTCTCTTCGCGAGGGGCGGGAGGGGAGGAAGAAAAAACTGCGTTGTACGATTGTAAAATAGTTTAACTTATTGTTAGATGTTATTCGCGTCGCGACTGGTCGACGCGACTTAAGATTCGATTGAATCGAAGCGGCCGTGTCGTCGACAGAAATCGCACTCGCTAATGAAATTCACTCGCTAAACGTATCTTTTTCTACTTAACGAGATTCGTTGAGGCGATCGTTTTATAAGAGCCTTGAATTCCACCAGTCTTACGTTTTCTATCCATTTTGATACGAACGTTCGAGCGTACTAAATTATATAAAGGTTTTATGCTTGCCAATTTTTCTATACGATCGAATTTAAATACCAGCTACCTTATAATCAAAAACAACCGACTGATAGACAACTAGCTAATGCAGTTTGAAAATTGTTCGATTGGTTTATGCATGAATAAATTCTAGATAAAAACAACTGGTGAACGACATTTCAAGGAATAACAGGACGTAGTACTACGTGATTTTTCGGTAGGATACAATCTCTTGATGCGTTGCCATAATTCATGAAAAATCGATCAAATTAATCTAAAGAAATAGAAAATTTAATTCAACGTAGTACTACGTGATTTAGAATTTATCTTGAGTTCGATGAGATTCATTAATTTGGAATAAATTTATCATCAAACGACTAACGGTATGATGTAGGCGATCGACAAAACGTAGTACTACGTGATTTTTCGATGGGATACAATCTCTTGAAGCGTGGCCATAATTTATGAAAAATCGATCAAATTTATCTAAAGAAATAGAAAATTTAATTCAACGTAGTACTACGTGATTTAGAATTTATCTTGAGTTCGATGAGATTCATTAATTTGGAATAAATTTATCATCAAACGACTAACGTTATGATGTTGGCGATCGACAAAACGTAGTACTACGTGATTTTTCGATGGGATACAATCTCTTGAAGCGTGGCCATAATTTATGAAAAATCGATCAAATTAATCTAAAGAAATAGAAAATTTAATTCAACGTAGTACTACGTGATTTAGAATTTATCTTGAGTTCGATGAGATTCATTAATTTGGAATAAATTTATCATCAAACGACTAACGTTATGATGTAGGCGATCGACAAAACGTAGTACTACGTGATCTGACTTTTGCAACGTGATCGAGCTGCATGTCTCACGGATGGCATGTTAAAGTTTTTTATCGCGAGTTACGTGTTTTGTCGATATATGTATTTATGAATGTAAAGGAATACGTTCGAGTGTAGTGCGAGTCCTTTAACGCGAGTGAAACAAGCGGGCGCTGTTAGAATTCGTTTTGAAAAATTGAAGAAACAAACTCGTGTCCTGTATATATATCCTCGAATCGAATCGCCTGTTGTAGCGTCGACGAGTATTTGAAAATGATGATATACATATGGGGAACTCGTTAAATTATTGTACACTCGACGGCAATCGCAGAGAGTACGCCATGTTATGTTTAAAATGCTCTAGAGTTTTTATTTATTGTACAGAATCCTCGATATATATACATATACATATACACACATATATATATGTATATATATCGATATATATATATATATATAATATGTTCTAGTACCTAATACGATATAATCGTATGCTTATTATGTGTATAAATATGAAACAATAAAGAATGAATTCCACGGTTTCTAAGAATATTATTTTCTGTCAGCCTTAGCATTCTTCAACGTCATTTTTCTATTAAAAGCATCCCTTGTTCCATACTGTAGCACTCTGTGCCCCACATACGGGGCACTTTTTGTTTGAAAATATTTCCAGAATTCGATCTCCATTTGTTTTTTAATCTTTCTCAATGAAGAAAACATCTTTTATCTTTCTCGAAACTTGTTTGGTCCCACTTTGCCCTGGTCTACCCTATAAAATTAACTTACTTTGATTGGAGTCAGTAAATTTATTGCACAGAACTGTAGTCATCCCTTTCAATGTCAATAATGTTTTCATTTATAATAAATATGTTTTATATTATAAAAATATAAAGTGTAAAAAATCATTATTGAATCTCAAATCGAAAAGGGTTAATAAACATATGTACGTAGTTACAGTTTGAAAAGCCCGTGGCGCGAAGTTTCCTTTAAAAGAAACAAAAATTCTTAAATTGCATTTTTCGAGATGCTCGGGAATCCCCGTTCGAGTGATCGTTAAAAATAGATTCCGCGTTGCAGAGAGAGAGAGAGAGAGAGAGAGAGATTTGAAAATTGAGGAAAAGGAAAACGCGTTGGAATAAGGAACGACTGCTTCAAACGCATTTCACTCGTCACTGGGAGCATTTCGCGAATGGCAGCGGAAAGCCCCGGGCGAAAATAAAGAAAAAAAGATAACGAAATCGCATTAGCGCATGAGTCCTGAATACTGAAGAGCTCGCGAAGAATCAAGGGGTAAAAAGCTTTTGGCGTTATACGACGGCCTGTGTACCAGCTATGCACCTAACTATGCCTCCGACGAAAGATTTAACCGTCAGGGAAACCTGTGACTAATTTCTAATATCGCGGAATTAGCCGGATACGAAAATATTCCAGATGTCCCGATAATTAAAGTTAATTTCCCAATTAAGCAAATATTTGTCTTCTTTCCCCTCGTTGCGCTTCGGTTCGTCGCGCTGCTTATTTCGTTCATTTCCGCTTTGCTTCTGCTGCTGATTGCTCTTAAAGTTCGTTGAGTTTTCAACAAGTTCCGGGCGAGTTTTAAGGTTGATCTGATTCTTGTTGGAAAACTCTTCCATCGAGATTAATATTATCCATTAAAGAAAATTATAACCTCCATTCGTTCGTTCCATCATTCTTGTGGAACACCAAACTGACAGAAATTTCCCGGGCTAATCAAAAACTTCGGTTAAATAATGTCTATAATCAAAGAGCACTTGCCTCTGGGAAGGAAATAAGCAAAGTAAATTCTCCTGGAATATTTATCGACGAATAAATTATGTTTTCTAGTAGAAATGTTTGGATCTGTGTTTTAGAAGAGTTTCTTTATTCGAAGTACGAATAATTGAAGAAAATTTGAAAAAATACAAAATTTCAGAGAAAATTCTATGTACTATTTCTAGCTTTTATAATAATAATTTAATTGCTGCTTGAAAAATGAATTCTCAAGTTGAGAAAAACAGGAACCACTACTGTACTACAAACCGAAACGAAACTAGTCAAAATCTCGATCTTCTGTGCCCCGTATTTCTTTTTTTTTTTAACAGAACGAATCAAAGTCCGTGTGGAAACTGCAGCGTGTCGCCCACTCGATTCCTCGAGCGTGAAAAATAAATTAAAAAAGCCAGTTTGGAGAACGGCCGTAAAAGAGTCGCGACTCGCCGGATTCAAAGAAAAGTCTGTCCGGCACGTTTCGCCTTCGTCGTTCCATCTCTGATCGGTCCCTTTCATTTCCATCTCGAGTTCCTTCAACTCCTCTTACTTCCGTCAGTTTCCTCGGATATCTAGCCGTTTTCATCCGGCCAGCCGTCTTCGGGCATTCTTCTGTTGGTCGTTTTCCTCCTCTCCGCTCGATCTCTCTTAACGATTTCTCTCCTGCCCCGATGCATTCGTTGCCAAGATATAAACGAAACGGTCAAAGGGACCCGACACAAAGCTCCCTCGCCGTGCAGTGGAAAACTGTTTAGTTGAATTTTACGTTAGGTAACCCGGAAGCGCCGTCCGCTAAACTCCCGGCGACATACATAATACGTTTAGGATTCGCGCGACAGTTTATGGGTCTCTTTCGACCCGGGTTACACTTAGTTTTCATTCATTGTTTCATTCCATTTTCTAAAACGCTTTTTATATTTCGTTGGTATTTTAAAAGCAACGCTTTAATGATCAATTCTTTTACTAAAATTCAAAAATATTTAGGATTGAATATTAGGATCATTCGGATATTAGGTCTTCTAACAAGTGGGTGAAGTGAATATTATGCATTATTATTGATTAGAAGTCTAACAATAAGTATACACTGGTGGGCAAAACTATAAGACATCCCATTTATTTTTTAAAAACATATATTAGTATTTCTTGAATTCTACCACAAAACTCGTTGCAAACTGCTAACTGCAAGGGTATGTGTGCGTCGTAACAAATTTCTTATTCTTTTCCCTTAAACTTTTCATTTTGAACAAAATCCTCGACGTCGATTGACTAACCCAGACCTAACCCAGACCTAACCCAGTGTTTCGGCCGCGAAGGACTATGCCCTCTTGCTCTGTACTGCGCGGACCGTGCGTATTACACAGCTCCGTACTGTGTTCCCTTTCCTTGTGCTCGAAGGACCACCCAAACTGGTGTTTGGGAAAATACCGATAACCTTGAAGCCCGTTGCTTCAAGGCAGAGCCCGATGCTCTTTTTAGTTACACAAGAATATTTCTACACTTGCGGAGAGTCGACTCGAGGTTGTAAGGCTCGATCAAAAACGAATCTAATCCTAAGACCTAAAGCTACTCTTTAACCTAAGCTCGGTTTCCCCTGCCAAGGTGACGAAAACGCGCAGCGCAAACCGGTGGGAGGATTGGTCAAGCCAATCCTCAAAGTTGTCACCTTGGCAGGGCGTTTCCTGCATTTTGCAACATTCCCGCCCACCCTGCTGTCCAGCGTCCAGGTACACCATGCAGGAGTGAGCGAGAACGTTGCCCTTTTTGTAAACAATTTGGGAAAGCGAAAGCCCCCAAGACCCCGGTGGTCCGCAGATGTGGGCTCCCGTGGTTTTACGATACGTCAAACGCTATTGAGGCAAGGAAGCTCCAAGGATTCCATGTCCCGTGTGGAGTTTGGAGTTTCCTTAATGACCGTAACGTAATTTAGCAAGAAAAAATGTCTCGGAGGCCTAATCCTCAAAAATAGCGGAGAAGTCACGTCCGTATCATAAACCTCGCGATGTTAAGGTTCCTTTAGAATCCTTAACACCCAGATTTAACCAAGACCTAACCCAGACCTAACCAAGACCTAAACCAGACCTAACCCAGATTTAACCAAGACCTAACCCAGACCTAACCAAGACCTAAGCAAGACCTAAACCAGACCTAACCCAGATTTAACCAAGACCTAACCAAGACCTAACCAAGATCTAAACCAGACCTAACCCAGATTTAACCAAGACCTAACCCAGACCTAACCGAGACCTAACCGAGACCTAACCCAGACCTAACCCAGATCTAACCAAGATCTAAACCAGACCTAACCCAGATTTAACCCAGACCTAACCCAGACCTAACCCAGACCTAACCAAGACCTAAACCAGACCTAACCAAGACTTAACCAAGACCTATACCAGATCTAACCCAGATTTAACCAAGACCTAACCCAGACCTAACCAAGACCTAACCAAGACCTAAACCAGACCTAACCAAGACCTAACCCAGACCTAACCCAGACCAAAAAAATGATAAATTTAACCCAGAAGCAATGCTCTTGAGAAATCATTAGGATCAACATCAAAACAAGCAATTACATCGGTTGGGTAGATCAAGAAAGTCGTTGATCGAGTAAATTCAGCATCATAAAAGATTCAGTGGTGGTGAAAGAAACATTTCGAAGAGAAATATTTCGATGAAGAGCATTATCGGAACGGTGTTATCCGAATAAAAGCCGCTCAAGCATGGAGTTGCGTGGGGTACGTCATCATTCGACAATGAGAAACGGCAGCGAACGCGTCGCCCAGCCCCGACAATCGACTTTCCGAAACAACACGACGATTAGCCCATAAATGGGAATTAGCATTTCAATTGTACCGTGGGTGGTTACGAGATTAGGTTTGTCCGGCGGTGTTTTTTTTTTTTTTACAATAACAGAAGATCACGACCTGGCTGCCCGAAACAGATAACTGAATTAATAAATTAGTTAATGGCCGTACCAATGAATTGACAGATACCAGACAGGAAGATGCAGCCGCTCGTGTTGTGTTTTAAATTTTAAACATAGCGTGGGATCAATGGGACCTCGCCGCGAAGGGTCTGGGTTGAAGATATTGATTCATAAACGAAAGTAATTTGACATTTTGGAAATGAATTACGACGGTGCAGTTCTGAAATTTTCAATCGTATTTCTAATTTGATTGTATTGCAGCTGCATCATTTATTAGTAATGATTACTAGGTTAACACATTACCGACCGATAGCCTATTAATCGACTTTTTTACCGGCCAACACTTACCGACCGGTAGCGTATTAATCAACTTTTTTACCGACCAACGTTTACCGACCGATAGCCGATTAATCAACCGCTACCGGTCGGTAAAGTGTTAAGATTAATTGATAAGATTGAAGATTAATTTTCAATACAAAATATTGTAATAACCGCCAAAATAGAGATTAATGTATAAATATTATAAAAGTCGCATTTCTTCTTGTTTTTTAAAGTAGATGTGTCTGTTTTTAGTCAGACGGCAGAAAAGAAAAAGTAAGTATACTCGAGAGTGCAGTTCTACGAGGCTCACGACTTTACGGGACACACGTTCGAGGAATAAGAATTAGATTCAATTACCGACGGCATTCAGCGCGCGTCTATTTGCATAAACTTTGTCCCCCTCGTAAACTGTCGACTCGTTCCGTGCGGCATGTTGCATTGTTTCTGGCCGGAGTTTGATGGCGACAGAACCAGCTCGAAAGACGTCGCCAACAGAAATTGAGAAATTGACCTTTCCTCGAATATCTATACTCAATACTCACTGTTTACTGTTAAATTCGGTCATTAATTGGAATCACGTTGCAAAAATGTCAGTGGTTTCGAAATTAGTATTGTTTGGGAAAGATTAATTTGGTTAAGAAATCAGATCTGCACGAGTGATGTCCCCCAGTAGCCATGCTTATTCCACTTCCTTCGTTCGTAGTGAAAGTTCTCCCCAATTTCGTCTAAAACAATGGTGGGGGCCTTCGATGATGGGCAATGAGACTCATATGGTGCACGGAGAGTAGCTAGTGGTGGGGATGTCGGAAACATTATGATTATACCACTGAACTCTGGCTTAACAAGGAACCATCGCGAACGGTCCGGCTTCGATTTTGATGAAACTTTGTACACTTATAAAGCAGCCAAAAATAATCGACACGTATTTTTTTTTAGCTGCGGTAACTCGAGTTTAAGGGGTGAAACCACCCCTTGAAGTTTTGGCTCGAAACGGCTATCTCGAAAACGGAGAGACATACAAAAAAATTGTTAATGGGCGAGGTTGATGGTTTCTTATGTACAATAACATGGTGTTAAAAAATTTTTTAAAATACAATTTGTTTATAACAAAAAAAAATTTATTAACTTAATTTTTCATTTTATTGAAATTTTCATAATGACAAAAAATGACGAGCATTTTATTCCAAATCCATTGGTATGCGATTTTTTTAAATTGCCTCTTACAGTTTTGCAGATTTTGATGATTTACATCTTGCGCGCACATTCATTATGGTAGTAGCCGTTCTAACTTTGATTTTAATGAAGCACTGTAGGCTTGCACTACTTCTAGAGGACAAAATCGGGAAAAATACAAGAATACCAATTTGTTGATTGAGCCTTCGTTAAAAAGTTATTAAAAAATTAAATTAAAAAATTTCAAATCCTCCAGGAAAAAATTATTTTCGGTTGCGGGGGCCAATTACAATCATTTTTGGTCAATACATATACCCACGAAATCCTACGCACTTTCGAGAAAAAAATTCCTAATCGAAAATGTAATTTATGGCCAGAAATGTTGTCCGAAAATTTCATGCGGATCTTTAAAATGTCATAACTTCTGAACGGATTGAAGGATTTTAATTTTCAAAAATGCAAACGACGCGTATTTTAATCAAGAATACGTAGAAATCGCAAAAATATGCAAAAAGTTGATCCTTGACCTCGCAAAATGAGAAAAACCCCATAAAAATGGTCCAATATTCAAACAGCCATAATTCCTACAATAGTGAATATATTTCAATGAAACTTTTTTCTGAAGTAGAGCTCATAGGTACCTACAAAAAAGTATTGGCCAACTTTTTTGTAGGGCGTCAAACAAAATTATTAAAAATGAAAAACGAATTTTTAAGAAAAATCGACAGGGCGTAGTGCCTAAATTTTTCAGCGAAAAAAAAAAATGTCAAATCGTTCTAAAAAAATTATTTTTAGTTGCGGGAGTCAATTTCAATCATTTTTGGTCAATATATATGCCCCCGAAATCCTACGCACTTTTGAGAAAAAAATTCGAGAATGTGTGAAATTTTTCAACAAAATTAAAAAATTTCAAACCATTCTGAAAAAATTATTTTCGGTTGCAGGGGTCGATTACAATCATTTTTGGTCATTACACATTCCCCCGAAATCTTGGGCATTTCGGAGAAAAAAATTCAGTACGGGCGGAACTTTAAACGTTAATAATTTCTTAACGAAGCCTCCATCAACAAATTGGTATTCTTGTATTTTTCCCGATTTTGTCCTCTAGAAGTAGTGCAAGCCTACAGTGCTTCATTAAAATCAAAGTTAGAACGGCTACTACCATAATGAATGTGCGCGCAAGATGTAAATCATCAAAATCTGCAAAACTGTAAGAGGCAATTTAAAAAAATCGCATACCAATGGATTTGGAATAAAATGCTCGTCATTTTTTGTCATTATGAAAATTTCAATAAAATGAAAAATTAAGTTAATAAATTTTCTTTTGTTATAAACAAATTGTATTTTTTTTAATTTTTTAACACCATGTTATTGTACATAAGAAACCATCAACCTCGCCCATTAACAATTTTTTTGTATGTCTTTCCGTTTTCGAGCCAAAACTTCAAGGGGTGGTTTCACCCCTTAAACTCGAGTTACCGCAGCTAAAAAAAAATACGTGTGGATTATTTTTGGCTGCTTTATAAGTGTACAAAGTTTCATCAAAATCGAAGCCGGACCGTTCGCGATGGTTCCTTGTAAGTGAAAGGTGTCAGTAGTAAAGGTCAGCCATTGGTCAGACGCCCACACTAATACAAAGTAAAATACTTGCGTCCCTATATTCAAACGATACACGTTAGATAAACAAATTATCTATCGTGATCTCGTATTTAAAAGATCAACTTTAAAATTAATACCATTTTTAGGAGGGAATGTAAATATTAGGAAAAGAATGCAAGTAGAAATTGCCAATAGGAGCTTGTATCATCTCTGTAATTACTAAATACTATTAACTGTTCATGAAATAAAAAACAGCCTTTTAAAACATTTTCCTAAGTTCAAAATTGTGTGACTCTGGGTATACACGCATGAGTGTTTTCAGTAGTAAAGGTTGTGCATTGATCAGACGCCAACGACAAATACTACTCAATATTTATCAAATTCGAGAAAGAAATAGAGCATTGGTTCTCCCTTTTATACATTTCGTTATCTTTCAAATGAATATTATGTATCGATAAAGAAAATTTATTTGCGTTTTGGGGCAAAATAATTGTATGAAACTAGTCTTATTATATATATTTTGTCGAAACATTATCTTGTCTAAAGAATTAATACTGTTTGTAGGAGACAACGGAAAACAAGTGTAAATGAAAGGCATCAAGTGCAGATGTAATGTTTTACCCAGATGTTTACGCCCCCATATTTATTTGGAAATCTCGAGTTGGTGCAAAAATGTACGAGAAAAGGAAGATTTTTAATTTCTGGTTGGAGTAAGAAAAGATTAAAATATACTTTGATCAACGATGACAGACATTTCAAATATTTTTAAATTGTGTATTAGTTCACTTATTGGAAGGAACAATTCCTTCCTAGATAATGCTCGATTACACATAGAGTCCATTTAAAATTTTTAACAATTCTCCAAATAAAGTATTGCAATTTTAATAAAAGATAAATATTTTTTGAAAATTCCATTTTAACATTTTGGTACAATTACATGTCCAAATGCAGGAATTAAAATTATAAATAAACCATTCGAGCCATCGTTCCAGAATTACATAATTTTATAATTAATTTTGCATCCTCGAAGCTGTCTAAAGATATCTGAAATTGAATTTTGTGAAAATTTTGATGAAAATTTACATTTTCACATTCTGCCCGGTTACAGAGTGTTTTTTAAGTGAAATAATGTTTGTGTATCAATGTTTTTTCCAGCGTTGTAACAATTTTTGGTGAAATGCTTGCTGTTTCCGAACTCTCGCTACGTGCAACGTTTTTTTATTCTCATGAATGAAGAAACTATAAAAGGAAAGCGATTCATTGGTGCAGACGAAGTGGAAGAAAAATTGCCCGAGGCAATAAACAGTATTTCCGTTGCAGAGTCCTAGAACTGTTTCCACTGTTGGAAATAACGTTGGTAGAAATGTATTGGCTCGCATGGAGAGTACTTTCGAGTAGAATATCAAATTAGAAACTTCATTTCAACGAGATTATCAAAACTATAAGTGACCAATAGCAAATAAACAATCTTTCTTAATATCTAAATGCAAATTCTATTAAAATTTATTTACTCAATTTTGGTAAAGCTTTTTCAAAAATTACATTAGTAACTAAAACTAATATATACAATATTTATCATAAAATTAACTTTAATTCTTATTTGATATCAGAAAAAAGAAATTTCTGCTTGGATGTCATTAAAGTATTGACATTTACTGAAAAAAAATTTCTTTTTCCGATTCGACGTAAAAGTACAATTCTTTCCATACTTTTTCAATTAGAGAAGATAAATGAAAAATCGAAAAGGTAAATTATTAGGTAAAGAAACAGTATATTTTAATATACATGTTTACAAAAAATAATTTTGTTTATTTTCAGGTACTCCCCTTATTTTCGAGAAGAAAGTTTGCTATTCCTCGGCAGAATGATTGTCTTTGAAAGCATTTCACAAGAATGTTCCATAATAATCTATAATGTGCAGATGGGTATCCTTAACAAGGAATTTAAAGTTACCGATCAACTTTAAACTCGAGGCTGTCCTGGTACTTGAAACTTGAAAACTTACACGTAAGTTCACACTCTCCATACATTGCCTTGTACACCGGAAGCTACTTTGCATGTATATTGCTCCATTAGGAAATTCCAGACAAATTTTATTCTTCGCACGCTGTAGCACTTCCGGATCCTCGTTGTATCATTCGCGTTCAGTTAAGGACGAACCGTGAAAATACGAACGGTCAAATTATTTATTAAGAAATTATGAAAATGTTTTTATTAAGTTTTTATTCAAATTTTATTTATTAAATTATTAAAATTTTTATTCAGTTTTAACCTTGAAATTTGAAAAACTTTTAACAGACATTTGTTTATGTTTCTCGAAGTTACAGGAATTTTATTAGATACGAGTAATCGAGTCTGTTGAGTATTTCGAAAACAAAGTTTTTGAAAAAAAATTGTAAGATTTGATGGATCAAGAATACCTGTAATATTTATTTCCTTTTCATTGGGCGTTTTGAAGGTGATTCGAAGGCCAACTTTCTCGAATTCGCTTCGAAGTCTATTTTTCGAATTTCGCTAAATCGCTTAGAAATTAATTTCTTTGCATTTCCAATAAGAAATCAATACCGTTCTTTTGTGTTTTTCAATTCCAGGAACAAACTTTCGAAAGTAGTACGATCACGTGAACTTCATTTATTATTGTCTAGTTGGTCCCAGTTGGTTAATCCTAGTATTAGGTATGCCCAAACTTTCATCGAACAATGTATCTTCGCGACTATTAACCTCGACCGAAATGCTTCCCAAATTCCGGAAGCTCTCTGAATGAGTGTGTGTGTGTGTGTATGTCGGTGTGTCCTCAATGCAGACTTCGATTAAAGTTTGCAAACACGTCTCTCGAAAATCTAGGTTCCATTAATAAATAACAAGACAAGTAACAGATCAGGCATTCCTTGAAGAAATCTTGCCCTAAATGAAGAGCTCGTAGTAAATATTAAGTGTACAAATGAATAATCCAAATTATCTTAAGCATAAGTTATACTTATTAAGTATGTATAATCAAGTTTAAAGTCAATAGATTTTACTGTTCTTTTAAAAAGCATTTGGACCATAATATCGGTACATTGATCGAATCATTTATAATTAACTTAAATTCTGACAGTTCGAACACAGAATCAACATAAATTGTATATAGTAATGAATAGACAAATTAAATGTAGAAATATAGTGCTCCGTACATTACATTTGTACTTTCGTTTGCCTTCTTATTTACATTATTATCCAATAATGTTAATAGTATTTAATTAATAATATCCGTTGAACCGGGTATAAATGGAATTGCGAGTTACTTATTTTGTATCAAAGGGTATAGCCGAATAAGGGAGTCAAATGTAACATACGATGGATCCATCGATAGAGCATCAAGAAAAAACGTTCTGTGCCAAATTTTAACCCTCTATCTTGTTTGGAAGGGTAGTTATTCAGAAAATTCGGATTAACGAATTTCTGCCTATTTCCCATATTTAATCGAGTAGAAAAATTATGAAAAAAATCTGGTGCATTGTGGTTATTGAGATACGTGTTTGAGAATTTTATCCGATTTTTCGATTCCAAATCCTAGGTGTGAAAAATTGAAAACGCAAAAAAACACAGAAAAATACGGATTTCGTATTGAAGCTTTCGAGACACTAGATTTCTATAATTACTGTGAATGCGTATTGTCATTGGTTATCTCCCTGAATTTTTTCAGATTTTTCGATTCCAAATCCTAGGTGTGAAAAATTGAAAACGCAAAAAAACACAGAAAAATACAGATTTCGTATTGAAGCTTTCGAGACACTAGATTTCTATAATTACTGTATATGCGTATTGTCATTGGTTATCTCCCTGAATTTTTTCAGATTTTTTGCTAGGGTGCGCCGTAGTAGGAAAAATCAAAAACCGATTTTTTCGGCGTTTTCCGCGTGAAAAAGCATCTTATACTTTGAATTTTTGTATTCTCTTTAATAGATAACTATATTGTATGGTTTTAAACATTTTAATCTTCTTCCACTGTTCAAAGTTATTAAAGGTTTGAAACAGTCGTGAATTTACTGTGCATTGTATTTTCTGTTTTGAATGTATTATATTCCATTAATGCAGATATACAGCTGGAATCAAAAATTGTTCTCAGTATGTCTTTTTTCTTGTAATAAATTTATTTTATTATTTATTTATTAAAAATTATATTGCTCCAACTATTATTTCGGTGTTTGAAATTTTCACGATAATTGTAAATGCAAGTAACTTTAGTAATTTTGATCGTATGTACGACTGGTCATCTTCGAACAATCTATTTTTAAACTCAGAAAATACACAAGAGAATACATATAGCTTGAAATAGAAAAAAATTAATCTAAAAGAAGTTCTAACTAGGTTCTCTGAATGAAAGTAGTAGGTTTAAAATTCTCGTTAAAAAAGCAGATTTGAAAACTGATAGATTGCTCGAATGCACAGAAGAATTTTGTTTCTTTTAAATAAATAAATCGTATAGATAATTAGATGTGGGATATTTGAGAGAATGAAAGGTGATTTTGCAGGCCAAAGGGCACTGAAATTACGTCTGTACGCTGTTTACGCGGTTATCGGAAACGCTTTAAAATCGAGAGCGTAATGGCGGGCTGTTTGCCCCTTAATGAATGGACGCAGAGAAACGCGAATAATGTTTCTGTGCGGCAAAGTGGATGGAATTACTCGTAATTCGGTAATGAGCGCTGCGAAACAGCAAGAATCACCATAACCCACATCACGTACTCGCGGCCATATGCGTAATGTAATGCGCGTAATGTCGGTATTATGACAATAGAATCCGTCGCTGCGCTCGCCCAGCTATTTTGTCAACTCGTGTACACGTACGATCGTGCACGTTGCGAATATACAATTAATTAAACATTTATCAAAAGTCGAAACAAACCCAATTAATTTTCATTGCTGAAATTCTCCGGAATATTACGTAATTTTTGTGAAATTATAAGGGTATTTTTCGACATCGATCGACAAGTTACCCTCTCACTCACACTCTTTGAACAAAAAACAAGTTATACAATAATTATAAAATATTCTTTCCTCGTTAGATAAGAGAGACAAAATAAAAAGTTGCACAAATAAATATGTAAAGTATTTATTTAACTAAGCATTCGTATTCACGTTGTCCAAAGAAATCATACTGAATTAAAAAATTGTACACGAACAAAAATATTAAAAAAATAATTTTCCAAACAGAATTAAAAATAAAATTTTTCCTTCGTTTATTCCATTTGCAAAATTTTCTTTGCAAAAATGTACACAATACGTAAATATGCTTGGCTGGAGAAATTCTCGAATTTTTTATAGTTATACAATCTTTTATTTGTTTTTAGACGACGCAGACTTTTTTTATTCTTGAAATATTCTCCGATGCTTTGGTTAGTAATAACCATCCTATCGATCCTCTTTCAACTACACTTCCCTTGAGTTTATTAATACCTCCATATATCGTTCATTATTCCCGTTTTCGCCTTTCAATAACTTTCACAGCCATCAAAAACATTTACTTCTTCTAATGCTCGCGATACTATTGCACGTTCCATTTTGTTTTGATCCCTCGAGTTTCTAACTTGTTTCACTTCTTTTCATATCTTTCTCTTAGACTCGAAACACTGTATACATGGTTTATCCCATCTTCAAAATACTTAATGCTTGTTGCTTAAACTTGCTCCGTCCTATTTCTCAAACTTCTTCCCTTTACGAACTTCTGGAAAAGTTCTGTCTTTCGCGACTACGGAGGATTATTAACTCACAATCAGTGCCGGTCTTCCAATCGGAGTTTTGCAACGGTCACACTGCTACTACTTCGACATCGAACCAAAGAACAGTAAAATTTTAAGTTCCATCATTAAACAATTGCGATAGAAAACGAATCGAACCTTCTTCTTTCGTTTTTTTAGCCCGATTTTATTTCGAAAGATATGATCATGTTCCTTCGAAGTAAGTAAAAAGGTCGTCTTCCCGAAGACAAATTTATGTCTCAAATTGTACAATTTATACAGAATTTTCTAATCTATCTTACAGAGCAAACAAAATTTTCTTATTGAAATATGGACATTTTTAAATAGCATAGAATTCATTGAAATTATTCAGATCTACATTAATTTGTCGATCTTCCATTTCTATTGTCCTATTTACGAGATCCTTCGTTCTAAGAATAAGAATTCTGTATATTTATTTAACCCGATTTTATTTCGAAAGATATGATTATGTTCCTTCGAAGTAAGTAAAAAGGTCGTCTTCCCGAAGACAAATTAATGTCTCAAATTGTACAATTTATACAGAATTTTCTAATCTATCTTACAGAGCAAGCGAAACAACATTTTCTTATTGAAATATGGACATTTTTAAATAGCATAGAATTCATTGAAATTATTCAGATCTACATTAACACATTACCGACCGATAGCCTATTAATCAACTTTTTTACCGACCAACACTTACCGACCGATAGCGTATTAATCAACTTTTTTACCGACCAATGCTTATCGACCGATAGCCGATTAATCAACCGCTACCGGTCGGTAAAGTGTTAATTTGTCGATCTTCCATTTCTATTGTCCTATTTACGAGATCCTTCGTTCTAACAATAAGAATTCTATATATTTATTTAACACGTTGACTGGTGGTCAATGATTTTTTCCATTTTTTCTATTTTAATAATAATAAAAAAGAAAAAAGAGAAAAGTTTGGTACACTTAAAACCGATACAGTGAAAGTTCACCAATAACGTTGCCAGTCTTTTAACTTTTGGTTGTTGAAACTCGTCCATTCCTCGTGACATAGTATTTATATATATTGCATCTTTTGTTCCACCTTTTTTCTTTTGTTTCTTCCATCACGATAAAGCAAAGAAGTTAAATAAATAAAATTTAGTACACAATTAACAAACACGAATACACTTCATTACTCTGAAACTATTTTAATTAAAGGAGATAATTCCTTAAATAACACAATATTCTCATAAATATCAATTAAAACTTTCACAATGTGCACATTTTAAAAATAAACCGAGACAATCAATTATACATTTTAAAGAGTTTTTTTTTATTTCGAAACAATTCTTCGAGAAAGTTAATTAAAGGAAATAATTCCTTAAATAATACAATATTCTCATAAATATCATAATTAATACTTCTATAATGTCCTTTTTTTAAAAATAAACCGAGACAATCAATTATACATTTCAAAGAGTTTTTTTTTATTTCGAAACAATTCTTCGAGAAAGTTAATTAAAGAAAATAATTCCATAAATAACAGAATATTCTCATAAATATCATAATTAATCATAATGTGCACATTTTAAAAATAAACCGAGACAATCAATTATACATTTCAGAGAGTTTTTTTTTATTTCGAAACAATTCTTCGAGAAAGTTAATCAAAGAAAATAATTTCTTAAATAACAGAATATTCTCATAAATATCATAATTAATCATAATGTGCACATTTTAAAAATAAACCGAGACAATCAATTATACATTTTAAACAGTTTTTTTTTTTGAAAGGATTCTTAGAGAAAGTAAAGTGAAATAAAATTCCTTCTGTATAGGTTGGAGAGTAAAAATATCAAGAAGAAAGAAAGAGTTTAAAAAAGTGAAAGAGACGTTGGATTCGTTACTAGATACATGGATGAGTGATAAGATCGAATCGATCTGTTCATTGTCATTGTCGTTTCCGCGTGGAATCGCGTCGCCATAAATTGTTTACGATCAGCCAAACACAAGCAGAGTTTCCGTGCAGGTGAACCAACGAGCAGATACAACGATCGCGTTGGCTGTCCAGCTCGGCCATCCGTGGAAAATTCGCGGAGGCGTGATGCTCGCTTGATCGTGATCGAGTCTCTCACGCGCCGTTGACACGGTCCTTTCAACGAGGATCGTTGATTGTAGCTGGACAAATAGCCCGAGAGCGACGGCCGCGTCGAAACACACGAGTTTTCTTCCCTTTTCGCTCGCCACAATCGACTCCCGTCCTGGCGAGATCGTCTCTTGTCCACGTTCCCGCTATCCGGGAGTAAATAATCTCGAAAAGATATACCGTGCACCAGGTAAACGTTACAGCAACCATATAACCACTATGCCTGTTTCAGCAAATATTGCCAGGTTTTGCAAGTGTTGCTCGTGGTCGTTGCGTATTGCACCAGCCACTCTGTGCCCCTAACGTGTACCTTGACCCTCAGAAGTTGTTGCTTCTGATACGCAGAACTGACTTCTTGCAAAGTTCTAGCTATCGAAGAGGTTCCTCTGTCCAAATGAATCTGCCTCTGCGTTCTGAATTTTCGTTAGGAGTCTCCGGTCGAGGTAGCCCACGGCTGGCTAAGGAATTGCTGTCGAGGCATCAGGTCGCTCCTGAGGGACCGAAACTAGGACCAGAAGTGTTCCTGCGTGTGGGTGGTAAGCGTGCTCGCGGGATATAGCCACTTGGAGCCTTACAACCTCCATTTGGTTTCCCGTGGATCAGAAGAAAACCTCGTTTACCCGGTAGATACCCGGTTTATATCGTAGAAATCGAATATCACCGACCAAGAGAGCAAAATTACGCAGTCCACTACCTATCGCGCCAAATTGCCACTTAGCTATCGCTTTAGAAGTTTTCTTTGAGAAGTAGCTGAAGCTTCAGGGGGTCGTTTCACCCCCTAAATACGAAAACTAACCAAAATATATAAAAAATTCGGAACAATCGGAGGCGGACACCTAAAAAACCTTCCTTGTTAGCGGTAATTTAATCACAGTAACCCAGACCTAACTTCTAAAGAGACAGTTTCATGAAATTGCCACCGACTTTACCAAGCTACTTTTCGATTAGCAGCTCGACCGTGACAAAACAAGTGCCTACGTTCTCGAGAAACTATTCTTTCCTCGATTTAAACGTATGTACATATGTATCCACTCGAGTTTCTACAGGGTAGCTGGGAACGCGATAAGGCGAGAAAATAACGTTACTACGCTCGGATCGATCGATGGAAGCGACTTTCGCGTAAAAAGCTGCTGGGAAAGGATGGTTAGCTTTCAACGAAAAGACAAGCCAGGTTAACCAACCTTCCCCGATATCGAGCAGCCACGGTTTTTGTTCGCCGCGGGCGGGCCAGCTTCCTGCTTAGAGTAATGGATATTTAAGTCGCGGATGAAACGGTGGCTAACCTGCGTAATGGCGGCCAAGAAATTCCTCGCATTAGTGGCTTTTTTTTTGCCAATCCTATCATCGACACGATTTATTCCTCTAACAGCATTTATTTTTATTTTTTTTCAAGTTTATATCAGAAAGAGAAATATAAGATATTGGCCTATTCTAGAGGCCAAAATAAGACGAAAATCAATAATACCAATTTGTTGACCGAGGCTTCGTTAAGAAGTTATTAACGTTTAAAGATCCGCCTGTAGAACGGCAATCCGCAAACAGCTGCGCATGAACTTTAAACGTTAATAACTTTTTAACGAAGCCTCGGTCAAGAAATTAATATTCTTGATTTTCGTCTCATTTTCGCCTCCAGAATCTCTTCAAACGAAATTTCGAAACTACTCTCTTGCTTCGTACGTCTAATAGAATAGATTATTTCCTTTTAAACAATAATAAGCGTACTTCTTATGCACACTGCGTTTCGCAGGTTTATTGTTAATGAGGACGTCGCTGACTCGGTTCACGAACTCGTCACCGGCGGTCTTCTGGGGAATTAGTCACGGCCTTGGGCGAGAATAGAAGAACACGACGCACGAATACGGAAAGAAGGGCTCGTTGGTGATATAATCGGCTGAGTCAGCGAATTAAGACCAATTAACCGACCGATGCATCTCCCTCTCCGGCGACGCACGTTTCGTTTCACGAATTTAAGCGGCTGAATTAGGCATAGTTGCGGCGGTTCAGGTGATTACGGAAGATCTTGTTACTTAATCCGAGAGGAAAACCGACGATGAAAGGGAACGAACGAGCAAAGATTATAATGAGCTTCGAGGAACGGTGTCCTCAATTAGGAAGACGCGGCTGAAATTCGAGAGAGACACGCCGCTTCTGGAAGATTAATATTATTTTTTTTCTTTTCAATTGAACTTGCTGTTATAGGGTTCTTCTCGTTCCTTTCTGTAGTCAACTGCTCGTGGATTCACTGTACAGGAAGGGCTAAAACAAGCAGAACCGAAGAGTTACAACAACAAACTGTTACGTCTGAATGAAATAGATCTCTTTCAAATGGAAATAAATCTCGTATGATTGAAAAATTTCAAGCATCGATTGCAATCTAGGGGAAGAGCCACGAGTGAAAATCACTCCGAGGACCGGGAGAAATTATTTATCTGGCCGGATGGCTGACGTTGATAAATAGATCCTCGCGCGAAATGCTCGAGGAAAATGCCTGGACGCGGAAGGACGATTAAGCAAGATCCGCGAGACGACCGACGGAAAAAATTGTCGCTCCCAACAACGACGCGAAGAAGGATACAAGTCTTCCCCTTTTTGCTGCTTATTTTTTTCCAACGGGAATGAAACTACTTAATCTAGCACTGCCATGCTTCTATCCCTCGAAATGCACATTTCTTTTCTTTTAATCGGACGGGAATGAAAACACTTAATCTGTTGCTCCACTCTGCTCTCTGAAATACGCATCTAGGCTTCACTTATGTATGTGTATGCCTTTTTCAGACTTTTCGATGTTTTCTTTTTTATTATTTATCAGACATGACATAGCAGTGAATTTTGGTAGTTACGAAACATAATCTTCTTCAGAAGTCTAACCTTCTGCGGGGATTTTAGGTGATGTGTGTTCAAGTAGTGGACCGTATGAGAATACAAGTGAATTTTAATGTGTGTTTGTTTTTTAGTCGCCTTTTTGAGAACCAACAAGACTCTAGGACCCTCTATGGTTTCTATGGGGTCTCTACGGTTTCGATGTTGGAACGAACTGCTTGCGATGACAATTTTCACTTAACATTACATGTTAATCAGGAGTCCTGATCGGTGTAGAATATTTTAGGTGCTGAAGAGACTTGGTAAGATACAATTCTATAATCGGTGTTTGGAAAAGTCGTGAGATGATTTTTTGAACAAGAAATTGATGGTCAAGGATCAAGGGGTGGTCTTGAAACGCGTACTGAAGTTACTGACAAACATTTTACAATCTTCTCGCTAAAAGTCAAGTAAAGATCAACATATTACACCTCGTTGGATTCGTCTTTTTATAAGCAATAACTCTATCGTAGAGAAAATATGCAGTACCATTTAAAAAAGATACTATGACCTTGAAATGTTGGAAAAAATGACCTTGAGAAAGAAATTCGTCCCATCACCGTATTTGCCGCCTTCGAACAGAATATTTCCCCCTCCCCTGACATTTTTTCTCTCATACAAAGTAAGCGATATATTTAACACGTTGGCTGCCAGTCTAAAATCCTAAAACTGTCTACGAGACCAAAACATTGATTTCAGACAATTGTAAATAAAACAACTTAAAAGTTGTCGTAGTAAACTCATTAAAATTTACGAAGCCTATTAAAATTTATTTTCTTTAACATTTTAACTTGAGAATTAATTATTTTCGTTTCACTGTTAAAAGTTCTGTCAGCCGTATATGGGTGACGTGGCAGTCAGTGTTAAGGTGGTAAAGTTAGGTGAAATATAGCAATTAAACTGAAACGAAACACGACGTCGAGTTTAACTGGACATAAAATAAAAAGTTAGTTGAACTATCAAACCGGGGAATCTGCTTGTTTTTCATCTAAAATAAAAAATCTCATCAATTTTGCTTCGTTTCGTTGTCAATTTTAGAACAGAATTCAGGAAGAAATGCCCCCTTTTGAAGAACGAAGGAAAATCTGGAGACGGTAATTTCAAATGGGAAGTTACAGGAATGCCAATAGAAATGCAATTTTTGCGGGGACGAGTAAACGTGAAATGAATGCTACAGATTCGCGACAATGATGGCCGATCGGATTATCGCGCCAACAGGAACGACGAAACTGCTCGTTTATCATTCGTTTCGTTTTTATTGTTCGATCGTCGTCGATAGCACTCCAACGAGGAATTAAAACTTCTCCCTGCTCCCAAGAACGGAGTAATTCCAGGTCGTTTTAACGACATCGTTAATCCTGAGGGTGGGAATGCAAAGAAAACCGGCAACGAGCGTAAATCTTCGGCCGAGATGCAATCTCAAACTACTCTACTCGGTGGCACGTTTAGAGACCATGAGCTTTAGATGTTGGTAATAATTTTTTTACACATTTTTTTTAAGTACGAATTATCTGGAATATTTCTGCAAAATTGTGTCGAGAAATTTCTAACAATTTATTTTAAAATTATTTCAATTGAATTCAATGGTTTTCATAAACACATCGAGTCGATTAAATCGTTTTATTTAACCTACACTAAATTGTAACTTGTTTTTTTAAGTAGGAATTATTCTGGAATATTTCTGCAAAATTGTATCGAGAAATTTGTAACAATTTATTTTAAAATTATTTCAATTGAATTCAATGGTTTTCATAAACACATCGAGTCGATTAAATCGTTTTATTTAACCTACACTAAATTGTAACTTGTTTTCTTTAACACAACTGGTATAAATTTGTGATTTATTCCAGAAATTTCTGAACATTGATAAAAATAAATAGCAGGATCTATTAAAATTATTTGATTAATCAGTTCAGATATGTAATAAACGAATTGTAGTATTAAATGGAATAATCAATCAATTGTCTGCATCTAATAAACGAAGTAAATTTACTGTACCAGTATCCTTAATTATATGCGAGAGAAATAGAATATTTTTAAATATATGTTCGATATCATTGATATCCAATTGAATTAATTATAATAAATCTATTTATGAATGGTATAGTGGTATCGTTAAGCGCTCAACTTTATTACTAACAAATAGAAATCAGTGTTTTTCTTAAAACTGTACTCATTCTATGTTATGGATTGTTGGAATATATGTTAATGACTGTACGACGTTTCAACTTCGCAAATAAAAATATTTCCTCATGTTCGAGGAACAGAAGGAGAAATTTCTGCATATTCCATATTTCCAACTGTAAACCAACGAGCTTCTTAAGAAAACGAAAAAAAGAAAAGAAAAATAAGGGTGAAATTACGTTATAGAACGCGGTCACCTCCCTAAAAGCATTACACTGTTCGCCAGAGTGGAGAACCACATTTCTCCATACGGAATAAAATCAAATTACACCGTTTCACGGAGCGTAATTAAAGGAGAAAAATTTCCGAAATCTAACTATACGCAAAAGCAGGAATATTAAAATACGTCCAGCGGATAAAATGCTTGGTTTCCGATCGATGAAATTATTTGAGAACTCACTTCCGACCATGATTGCTTCCTCGTTTGGAGATCTTGAAAACGCGACGGCTACCTTGAACGTCGTGCAATCGTAATAACCATCGTCTTTCGAGCGAAATTAAAATCAAACCGTACTCGTAAAGCGCGCTCTTTCATCAACGTATACAAACTTTCTCACGTGCTTTGTAAGTTCTTTTCTCGAGATGAGAAGAAAGTTAAAATTATATTTCACCCCAGTTTGCGTAAACTTATGCTCCTGAACGATTCTCCTCCCGTGTTTAGCGAGTTCAAAGAGGGTGCTTCCAGCTACCCTCCACGTAGAAACTTAGTATCGTAAATAACATTCTTCCATTCCTTTTTCCTCTCTTATTCATTGAATGAGAGTGTAAACCATGCCGCGATAACAGAGAACAAACACATTCTTTTAACCCTTTAGGTACAAGCATTTTATTGTGAAGAACATTTGGGGAAACATTCTTTTCTTATCTATATTAAAATTCATTTAAATCTTATGTGATTTTTAATGTACCAAGTTGAAAATTGATTAAAATGCAAAGTAAACTAAGGCAAAGAGAGGAAGGCTCTCATTTGCCTTAGCGCCCTTGAACAACTCACATTCGACCTCACGCCAACGCCATAAGATTCCAAGTCCCGACTGCCCAGCTATTTTTTACTTTACTATACCCCTTTTACCTGAACTATAAGATAAAAAGTACGATGTATAGGTACGACTACATGTAATTTTGCTCACCGTTGCTGACCATTCCTCATACGTTCTGACAACGTATATGGTGGATCGGCTAGTTACGGTCCTGGGTAGTCGCAGCGCCACGCGGCGGAGAGCGAGAGAGTGAGTTGAGGAATCGCCACGATGCGAGCCTATTCTTTCTTTGTAATTCACATATACCTATAATAAACTATTAATTTCACCACGACTTGGTTATTCAGACACGTATAACAATTTCTACGTGTTACTGCTTGCTCCTGCTGGTCTCTGATTGCCTCTGCATGCCTTTGCTGGAGTCTGCTGACCACTGCTGACCTTTATTGACAACTTCTGCCATGACGTATATGTATTAAAACTTTGTATAATGTAAATCTATGGCAATAAATGAAATAATTTCAAAGAATTCTATGTATTCTCATCATTTTTACCTTTCTTTTCCTCTCCAAATCATTCCCTTAGTTTTAAGAGACCGTTTTTCCGGTTAAAATTGGATTCCCAGTGTCCAGAAGTTTTTTAAAATTCGAATGGCCTTGAATTGAAGGTCGAGGTCAAGGTAAGGCCACATCTGAATTGGCAAAACGGCGAAATTTTCGAGCAAAATTTATTCAGTAACCGTCAGCACTCGTACTTGCTGCCAAAATAAAAAATTAACTCTTGAATATTTTTTTCTGTAACCGTCACTCTCGTACCTGCTGGCAAAATCGAGAATTCATTTTTTTCGTCAAAAAATTCTTGCTCGAAAATTTCGCCGATTTCCCGATTCTGATTTAAAATTTTTTTTTCTGTTACCGTCACTCTCGGAAATCGGCGAAATTTTCGAGCAAGAATTTTTTGACGAAAAAAATGAATTCTCGATTTTGCCAGCAGGTACGAGAGTGACGGTTACAGAAAAAAAATTTAAAAACGGAATCGGGAAATCGGCAAGAATTTTTTGACTTTAATTTAATACTTTGTATTAAACTGGCAAACGGGATCACTTTTCCTTTGTTTCTAGTTAGTTCTATTTAGTTCGTCATAACAAATTGATACGGTTATCTCAAAACAATCGAGGAAAATCATTGTTAATTAATTTCTGCTATTATTAATTCTACTGTTTTGTTTATGTTACAAAAGTAAGAACTCTTCTTATTGAAAAATGCCAGAGCGTGCACAATACTGGTACAAAGTGGAATCTCATTTTAATTTATTAATTATCAATCTTAAAGTATTTTGATTTTCAAAAATCGTATTAATAATATACATATGTGCGCTCATACATGGGACTAATAAAAAAAATTTCTTTTTTCTCATTAATTAAAATATGATCAGGGGGTCTTAAAACGTGTATTTCCGTAAAATAAATTTTACAAAATTTGTAACTTTTGGTACTTTGCTTATGTGCGCCTACATAGGTCGGAAAGTAAAAATGCCTGTGCAGTCGAAAATCCAAATCGTATGCCGTTGACGGGAGGTCGGATTTCAGTTGGTTAGAGCGAGAAGGCAAATGTGAGCCTTTCTCTCTCGACTCCCACGAGGCGATCCGAAGTTACTTCGGGCAGTTTCGGAGAATCGAGAAAGAGGGCATGCGTCAGTTTGCCTTTGTCGACATTCCGAAACTCCACGAGCTCACGTACGCGTATCTGGCATGTGTGAGTAGGGCACCCGACGGTGCTTTTCTGGCATCTCTGGCCGCTTATTGTAGTTTAATATTAAAAGAACAAAGTCCTATTAAATGATAGATCTATTCGATACCCCGTCTGTGCTAAAACCATTTTTCATTTTGAACCGATAACAACGGTTATGACGCGAAAATAATAAATGATCTCATGACTTATGAAATTAATTCTCCAATCATGTGATGCAAATTTCCATTAGATAACAAGTCTGTCTTATATCACTAACAAGATTTACGTATATCTGATTGTTGCCTGTAGATCCTGCGTTATACTTCGTATGAAGAAAGATAAAACAAATATTTTCAAAAAGATTTAAGAGGATCCATAGACCGTTTCGTTTTTACGTACTGAATAAATATGTGAATATTAATGATTTACTTTTTCAATGCATAAAGCAGTGTCCAGTTACTTTACCGACCGAGGTTCATGTAATTTTCATAACTTGCAGGAGACTGCGTCGTAACTGCTTTAAATCTAATTTCAATCGTCAACACACCTTAACAATAATCCAAACACGTTTCTATGCGCAATAAGTTCATCAGAATGATGCACTATAAATGTAGACAGGGTATCTATCCCTCTAGCAATGTAAAACGATTCGAAGTGCCTGAAGATAAAGTGCCATGGAACGTCGATTATCCAGAATACGAACCAGTCAAATACACCGCTTCGGTTCTTAAAGGTAAACCCTGGGCGGATCCGGAAATTGAAGAAGTTTCGTTCAAACCAAATTGGAATTCTTTTGATGGTGAGAAACTACATGTAAAATATGCTTTCATATCATTAAATATTTTTCAAACTGATCGCACCTAACCCTAGAATTTTTCAGCATAGTTTGCGGTTTTAACTTTTTTCAAAACTTTTTTAGAAATTCCAGAAAACTATATCGATTTGTCATTAATTTCAAAATCACGCGCAATATATTTTTTCGATTTTTGGTGGAAATTGTAATTTAAAATTTTAAAAATTTTCGTAAATAAACATTCCACGGTTTATGAATCGAGTGGAATTAACATGAAAAATTCATGCATACTAATTTTTTTGTCCATTTAACCTTCGTACAGTTGTTTTACAATTATCATTGATCGTACCTTTTTTATCGTAATATTACGTCATACGTAGAAGTTTAGAAGGACATAACTGCTGCTATGTCGATCGAACACAATACAGTGATTCACGAAAATATTCGAATACTCGCTGCTAAAACTTTAAACAATAACAATATGCATGGTTAACTTAAGATCTGATGGTAATGCTGTAACTACTACAAGACTATTACAATACTATTTGTAGGAGTTCAAAGTAGGATGACAAATGTATTTGAACAACTGAACCGCTAGGTGTACGATTTTAAGTAACAGTCACTGTATTTTAAAAGAATCCTGTAGTAAGTTTGATACTTGTATCTTACAGTAGTTGCAACACTACTTTCAGAATTTAAATCTAACATGAACATATTTATCGTTTAAAGTATGTCGTAATACTTTTATTGTACAAATTCCATGCCAACAGAAAAGGTGAATCGCAAAAGTTTTACGGGTGATTATGTTATAAACGAGGAGGGTTATCCCTTAAATCCTGTCGGTCGTACTGGTATTATCGGACGTGGTCTGTTGGGACGATGGGGACCGAATCACGCGGCGGATCCGATCGTAACTCGTTGGAAACGAAACACTACGGGAGCGTTGGAAATTGATAAAACAACGGACAAACCAATTCTGCAATTTGTTGCGATACAAAGACGAGATTCCGGAGAATGGGCTATACCCGGCGGTATGGTTGATCCCGGTGAAACCATCTCGGCAACGCTTAAAAGAGAATTCATGGAAGAAGCTATGAATTCTCTGGAGAAAGATGATATAGGAAAAGAGGAATTGGAATGCTCTATCAAAGAATTTTTTGAAAAAGGAGAAGAATTCTATGAAGGATACGTGGACGATCCTAGAAATACAGACAATGCTTGGATGGAAACTGTAGCTTCAAATTTTCACGACGAACACGGTAGCACTGTTGGACAGATTACTTTAACAGCAGGAGATGATGCGCGTAATGCAAAGTGGATGACCGTCGATAGAAACCTGAATTTATACGCTAATCATATTGAGTTTATTAAGAGAACAGTGCGAAAGCGTAATGCACACTGGTGACGATTCTCAAGTCCTGCTTTTATACAGAAAACATAAATGCTACTACTTGTTTGAGAAAATTTTATTTTTATACTTGTATTTACAAAAAATGAATTAATAACATTTACACGCACACAAAAAATGTTTTATAAATATGACAACAATTTATACGTTTCATAGAAAATAATGAAATTATGTATTATAAAAAAGAATGAATAATATAATTTTCCAAAGAACTGATATATTTCATTTCTTGTACAAGTCATGTCTATATGTATGTCAGTGGTGGGGTTCACCGATGACAGAGTTTTCGAGGAAGTTATTCGTAAGGGAAGTTTGTAAGAAGTATCTATTTAGGATTAAATTATAAAACTTGCACGAGTAGTGGAAAAACGTATAAATAAAAATTATAGATATAAATGGTCTTGGTGAACCACAGTTGAACTTTTTCACTCATTCCCCCCAACATATACATAAACTATGTATTCATCACAGTGCAATCCAATTTATTTTGGAACTGTTTAAATTTAAATCACTATTAAAATTGGTACCTTTGTACCCACTACATATCTTACCAAAGATAATAATGTGTACAAATCATGATATATTTATTTACGAAAAGAATGTGAATTTGTTTGAATGAAACAAGATCTATTTTCATTGGGTATAAAAATGAAATTCTATATACTACCTTACATCACAATATTGTTTCGGGAATATTTTTAAAAGCAATTATTTACAAGTATACTATAACAAACAATAAATAGTTTTGTAAAAATACTGTTCGAGTTCAATAGATCTTGTCATACAATTAATAATTATAGAAGTGAGAATATGAAATATAGCTTTTATTTTTACTTATAAACATTGATAATTCGTAATTATATAATTTATATTTTCACTTCCAATTATTTCTTGCACTTTAACATGGCACAGTACAATTTGACCTCACCGGTACAGACAATATATTTGGTTTATTTAAACCAAGTATATCTAAGAATACTTCTGTTGGACTCTTAGTTTCTATTCCAACTTGATTATAATCCGAATTTTCTAAAGATTCTACGCTTAAATGTGTATTTAACGGATTATTGTAATTGATTAACTTTTTAAGAATGTGTTTTACATTCTTACTATTTTGTATATAATTTACAGTAAATTCACGTTTATCTGCGTAGGTTATATTATTTTCTTTCTCTTTAGATTGATAATAACGTTGTTCTAAATCAAGTGCATACTGCGCTTGATTTTGACCTAATGTTGCCGCTTTAGTAAAGTAACTACGAGCTTTAGCAACATCTACTGATAAACCACCTCTGCCTTGAGCATAAAATACTCCTAAATTATATATGGCATCTGCATGACCTTGTTCTGCTGCATCATTGTAATATTTTGCAGCCTAAGGAAATAGAGATATAACATGTTTTAATAACACACACACACATTTATAATAAGTCCTCTAATTATGTGGTTAATTTATTTTGAATTAATAATTAGTATGATATATATATAGTCACCAATAGAATAGAGCGAACGTGCAATGATGAGTGACTATTAGTCACCGTTAATATCGAAAGGGTTAAGATATATACAAAGTACACAATCGCATAATTCGAGGACTCGTTGAAAAATAATATTGTACCTTTGCATGATCGATCAATGTTCCAAGCCCTAATTCATAACACAACCCCAAATTGAACATACTAGCAGTAGATGATAGTTTGGCACCAGTAGCAAAATGTTTTATTGCATCCGTATAACGTTTTTCTTCTAAAGCTTTTAGGCCATAACGAAGTTCATATTCACCCATAGCCAATTTATGAACATTGGCAAATTCATCTGTAGCTTCTTTGAGAGCCTAAGAATGCATAGGAGTATTAAACAATGCTTACAAAAATCATTGTTACATAACATATACATATTTTTGTTGTCCATATCGTGCAAAGAATCGTTTTTAAAAATGCATGATTTTGTAATTACATTAAAGGGCATTAAAGGAATAATTAACAACCTATTAGTTGATAAATATTTTAATTAACTTGTAATTATTAGAAATAAATAAAATGGAAACTGTATTAACTATTAATTAAAATATTATTACCATCTTATGATATAACAAATTTTTAAAAATGATTATTTAAAACTAATACTTTTATTATATAACGATGCCTCCAATAATTTCTTCGACTGTATAATATTACATTAAGATCGAATGAAAAGAAATGTGTTTTGGGAAAGAAATAAAATAAAATTATAAATTTACGTTTCTATTTTTAATTTTACAAAAATATATTATGCTTCCACAGTAAAATACTTGAGGTTACATCAAATTATTAATTGAAACACAATAGTTACAATTACTTGTACATTGGATGATTACGGAAAGGTGAAATTATATGTTACAAATTAAAAATAAATAGAATGAAAACTATAAGTGTTATTTACAGATACAATAAAAATTTACAAAAATGCACAGACTATCGGAAATTACAAATTGTGGTACGATAGTCAGGTATACATATATATTTTTCTATTATTATCTATTGAAAATGTTTGTTTCATTACAAATTGTAATGTCTACAAAACAACATTCTCACCTCTTCGATAGTGATTGGTCCGAATGGCTCATCTGCTTTCCACTCTACCTCTGAATCCTCTTGTACGTACTTTTTGTTATTGTTTCCAACACAGTTAGTAACAGGTAGAATATGTTTTGACTTTAAATTCAATACTTGACCAAATAAGTAACTAAAACGTGCTTCTGAAAATTGAGATAGCTTGCTTTGTAAAGATTCACTCTTTTCCTTCCCGAAAAGTCTTCTGCGAAGACACACCGTTTGACATACCATCCATCCAACAGTTAATACACTGGTCTGTTAAAAAATTATTCATTTAATATATCAATTACATTACAGATTTCTAAACGAAGCTATGTATACAGGGTGGCTCTTAAACAGTTGGGAATAGAAAAAGATATTGTAAGTCAAAGTTAAATGGTATCAGACTATGTGTAATATGGAACTAATTTTATGCATTCGTGTGCATTGGTGCATCGGAAAAATGCAACTGCACTTTTTTTAAAAATGGAAACCTACATTTTTGACTGCACCAGTAGTCAATATGTAGTTTGTTATGCTCTACATAAAAGTACTAACATACTTATTCAATAACTTCCTAATGAATAAGTTTAGGGCATAAGTATGTTAGTAATTTTATGTAGAGCATAACAAACTACATTTTAAACTTCATCATTTAATACAGAATGAACAGACGTTTTTATATTTGTCTTCGTATTTGTTATAGAAAATAATTAAACTCTTTTCTCCTTTATTTATTCGAATACTGAATTGTGAAAGAAAGGAGTTCAATCAATTTTTAAACAACAATTTGAACTTCATACTTCAAACGAATATGCAAGATAAATATAACGACGCAATTTACCCATCCGACAGCATCCGACCAAGTATATTTTGTATTCCACTTGGAATCGTGATTGTTGTCATTAGCATCATCAGTTTTTGCTGACCCACAAAATTCTTTATTAAAAGCCGAGAAGCTTGGCGCCAGGAACTTGTGATTGCACGTCAAATTAGTTTTAACCTCATTTTTAGGGTTATTATCTTGGGACGTTTGCGAATAAACATTTGTACGACATGTACGACGTTCTAGAGTTTCACGAATACCACGAGTTACAAATTTCCACATCTTTTTGGTTGCTTATTATGACGTTAAAGGAATTAAAATTTAACAAATATCGTCTTTTAATTTCACCGCGACCTTACTATTATCTACAATGCGCCCTCATCTCGGAAGACAAAGCGGCGCACTGATGTATTATGACTAGAGATGGCGTGCAAAATGACTAACAGTGATCATAAAATCCATGGACATATGAATATAGGGACGGAGCAATAGTTGCGACTCTTGGCGAGGGGAGTGAAGCAGCTTTGCGGGGGGAAATCACGGTCACGTGGTACTCTCTGGTGCCGCATTAGTGATTGGTGCTATCCTAAATGCGCGAAATTTAAAAATGAAAGCTTTAGTTTCTTTACAATTATAAATGTACGATAGAATATTTTTAGTAAACCAGAGACACAAAATGTTTTATTTATAAATCAACATACTGAAATGTTAATGGTGATTGAGATGTCAGAATTAAATGGTTAAAAGTTTGAATCTATAGATATGAAAAATCTTTATTACTTTCGTTTGATATTTAAATTTGCAACTACGCAATGAATTCAGTACGGTTTGCATTATTATTTGACGAGATCTGTCAATAAATAAAACATGACTATTTAGGAATAGATAGATATAACTACAAGGTTATCTTTCACTTTTTCCGACTTAAGAATATGATTTAACGAATTTTGCAACATATAACTTGCCATCGTAGAGTTAAATATTGGTCATAGTCTTATAATGCAATATTAAAATTTTTATTATAAAATGTTAATCTAATTCCCTAAATATTCGTAATTTATCCTTTAATAAATTATACAACTGTTAATATCTATTTTTCTATTGCATAAAGAGATTAGGGTGTATTATCAATCATTTTCATAACAATTACCGGTGATATGAGAGAATAATTATATTATTTATTTTCTTTTCTCCCAAAACGGGACGACTTGCCGTACGATTTTTACACCCTTTTACAACGCACAGTGGCATTGTAAAAACAAATATATATCTGTCTTTTTTAGAAAAAAAACTGTATAATTCACTGACGCTACTGCTCGCAGTAATACCAGTCTACTCTTTCACTGCCTTTTACACTGCTTCTCACTCACTCTTACTCGATGAGAATAAGATTGCGCTTGCGCTATCACAACCAATCGCCAATGCGGCATCAGAGTACCACGTGACCATAGTTTGTGCAGCTCCCCGGAGCTGCTTCACCCCCCTCGACTATTGCTCCGTCCCTATATTCCTATGTCCATGCTCCATGCTAACAGTGATCATAAAATCACGATCACGCTCGTGATTAAACTCCATTCACGACCGTGATCCGAAAGATGGCGTTTTTGTTATTCAAAGAATGACAAATGCGCCAAATTTAAATTGTATAGTAATGTAGTCTAAACACTGAAAAAATACATTTCACATGTCAAATTGTTTTTAAGGACATATGTAATTCGTGAAAAGTGAAAAGAACACTTCCCACCAATCAAAAGCAATCACGAATCACTGTGAAAAATCACCATGATTGGGAATGAACGTGATCAAATCACGAGCGATTCAAAAGTAACAATTCACGTTCTCTCTAAATTATGACATAGAACTGATAGGACACATAGGTACCTAAAGCATTATGGCCTACTTGAATTCTAGAATGTTTTTGACGAGTCGGACGAAGTGGCGTTAAATATAATTTCCATTTTTATAAATACTTTTATTAAATTTATTATTCATTTGATGACGTTTATTATTGAAGCGAATCATTAAAATCGTTTATTAATAAAATAGTACGGAAAAAATGTTGAATCATATTATCTTTATTACTCAAAGATTAAGTTAATTATAAATATTCGTTGTTTACATTTCTAAATTAATAGCTGAAAAAGAAGAAAACGAAATAAAAAAAGCATTTTCGAAAAGTAAAAATATATTATAATTCCTTGAGAAAATTATAGACGATAACAAGAGGATTGAGACATATTTTTACAATTCTATTTTTGCATTACATATAACTGTAAGTAGTAGTCCCATTACTAAGATATTATGAATATAAATTGGATACAAAAGCAATAGACTTGTCTTTTCAGAATCTTAACATATTATAATTAACAAAATGTTTGTTATAATGTACTACTACGAAAGATACATTTGTATTTTTTTTTTAAAAATGTAAAACAATGTGCTTCTATTTAAAATAATCAACAGTTTAAGATCGTATGTTATAATTTTGTGTAATGCCATGTTGTGTATTGTGTACAGTTTGAATATTTGCATTGTTAAACTTAAAAACTAAATGCTTCGTAAATATTTGCCCCAAGCGTTTTAAGTTCGTTATTTGTTATAAAATGTTGTAATAAATCTGCCTGGAAATTTTGTGAAGCTGATTTATCCGGTATTTGACAATTTATGATCGGTATTATTTTAGCCATGGGCATCGATACCTGACTGATATTAACAAATGAATTTTCACGGTGGTTTGTTTCTTCGTTATCTGTTTTTTTCCAAGTCATATGATTTTGACTCGACGTTCCTGGTATTGAAATATCATTTACGATTTTGTCGTTTTTCACTGCACATGGAGGAATAAAAAATGCAGAAATGTGATCTACCAACAAACTAAATCCACTTCTAATATTACTTTGCGTAATATTTTGTACTTCTTCGCTTTCCAGAAGATCGAGAGTTTCATTAATTAATTTCACTATTGTGGTTCCTTGTTGCTTATCCCAGTTTATATCTAACATGTATTTGGCAAGATTTTTTACAGGATCCCTTGAGGTATCTGTAGATATAGACGATGTTAATGCCCAATATATTTCTTCTATATCTCTTAAGTATACCTGATCTTTCAAAGATATTGGGGTTACTATTTCTGCAACTTTATCTTTTATGAGCGAACTTAATTTTTTTATTCCATCGTGCATAAAACTACCTGAGAGAGACATATATTTTGTCTGTACAATGTTTTCTGTAGTCGTACCATTGGGTTTCTGGGTATCCTTGTAAACATGACCACCCATTACATTAAATTGAATCCTTATTAAAGTAGCTAACATGGCATACGAATATATTATTACAGCTGATTTAGTAATCGTGGTAACTCTTAATTCATTCCAACATACTATTTTATCAGTGCAGCCACTTCTAAGTTTATTTAGAATTGCTTCTGTATCTACAACCTTCATTATAGAGACTCTTAAAGTCGATGCAAGGGAAATTATCATCTGATCGCATGTTCTCTCCGTACAGTCAAAGTACTGTCGCCTTTTTGACCTTTCGAGCATGTCCTTTATCTCTTTTTCTTGCCATTCTCTAAGCTTACGTTGCATATATCTTATGAAAATAACGCTGCTAACAACAACGCCTCCCACTATAAATTTTTGCCTATGACGGTTAATAAAAGCACGGATTCTTGATAACATCTTCTAAAATAGTTTATATGAAATAGGTGTTAGGTGTAAGATGCACATAGTTTGTCTTAGACATTGATAATGTATTTCCCTGGAATTCAATTATTCACTTTTCTTGATCACAAAGCAATTTACTGTACATTCATTTCACCACGGTTGTTTAAAACTACACGTTCTAATCTGTTCGTAATAAAATTTGTTGTGTCGATAAATCTATCTACACAATTTATCAGACACTTTTCAATTTTTGGACCCAAGCGTGCAGTAGGACTTTCGACGCAGATTTCCCAACAAATGTCAGTTAAATTAAATGCCAATCCCTGAAAATAAATCGTTACATTTAAGAATATTTGAAAAGCACATATATTTGTATTAATATTTCGGATGATTTATCTCAAAAAATATATTCTTTATTTGTAAATAAATTCGTTTAAAGAAGCCGCATAAGACACTGTTAAAA
Source organism: Colletes gigas (assembly GCF_013123115.1). Taxonomy (NCBI): domain Eukaryota; kingdom Metazoa; phylum Arthropoda; class Insecta; order Hymenoptera; family Colletidae; genus Colletes; species Colletes gigas. The sequence continues at coordinate 1,532,341 of NW_025106667.1, forward strand.
GATACGGTTTCGAATATGTTATGTTTATAGCTGAAAAGTTACTATAATTACTGTTACATACAAAGTCAACATTAACGACTACTTTTTATATTCCTCGCAATCGTAGTACTATTAACATATTGGCAATAAATTTGAATTAATATTGGTAGTTTGATAAATGAACTGACTTGAAAAAATTCTCACACAATTGCAAACATCGTAATGAAAATACCGATATCAATTCGCGACTAACTTGAAACTGCTGCTTTTTAGCTTCAGTCTCTATGAAGGCTTGAAATCGTTCATCAACCGCACCTTGTGACCTTTGCTCCTCCATAAAACTCATTCTTTAATTCCCACCGTACTTTTTAATACTGAAATAATGGAAACATTTGACCTTTAGATCGTTATCACTCTTACGAACCTTATTCCGAATTTCATATGCACAAACGACCAGTAAAATAGTAGTAAAAATTATATCCGCATTAAGTATTTTTCTCAACCGAAATAAAGTTAAGAAAGGTAACTCGATAACGATAATACTCTTAGGTTAACGCTAAACTTTCTACGTTTAAGTTCAACGGAACTACATATTATTTTTCAGAATAATGCAATTTCTGATTTCATAGTACTGACCTCTGTAGGTTAATGCACGACGCTGGTTAAATACAGCAATTCATTGTCGATAAAATTACTTTAATCATTATACATACACGTGTAAAAAACGAATCAACGATTCTCAAATGAAAATAAAAGTTTCAAGAGTAATTATATACTTTTCATCAAATTAAACATAAATATTCTGTTGATATTTAAACTACCTTCGCAAGGTACAATAGTATAATATAATATAAATAATAATTATCTTTTTTTTTTATATTATGATATAATGAATGAAATAAGGCAATTTAGCAAATCATTTAAACAAAAATATATTATTTTAGACTTGTAGTAATGATACATACATATGTACTTACATAAAATTATCAAGAGTGTCAACTGACTATCGTAAAAATTATAAAAGTAAAAAAGATATTAGTTATCGATTATCGAGATATAAGTTATCGTACATTACATCTGAAAATTACATACAAACATACTTAGTAATACAAAAACTTTTAAACATTACTCGAGGAAAATACTTTGTTTACTGAATAAATAATTTTTATCAAGCATGTATATTATAAATATAAACATATGATAGAAAGTATGTACAAATATAACCTAATCATACTTAAAAATTCCTACTATATAACCGAAATATAGATGATCCAGTGATGGACATTCGTGGGAATTTTCGTGATTTAAGGAAGTTACAGGGAAAGAGATAAAAACGAGATTTCAAAGTCGATACTTTTTTAAATAGAATCCCATATTTTTTTTCTTACATTTTTATAAAGTATAAGAAAACAAATTTAACGACTTTATAAACTACATTGTTACTATTACCCAGTATATTTACATCGGAATTTAGCTGAGCCTACCCTATATGTATATGGATGTGTCATAAGTTGAAAAGCTTAACTTTACTTTTTGAAAATTTTTCAATTTCGATATATTACCATACTTCGATAATAACATTAATCGTATAATAAATATCCATCGCGCGAAATTGAATGGAAAATTCATGATTGAGACTTGTGAGAATGTCATGAACTTTAAAGTGAAAGGCTACGTTCCCGCAATACTAATGAAAAAAATTCAACTATTTCTATCCACTGCATACTGTAGTTCACATCTCGTCTAATATTACCTTGTATTATTTTACTTGTCGCTAGATAACAATTAGCAATAAAAATAGGTAGCAGGAGAGTGATGCATTATTTTAAACAAATTATATTTATTACTTTTAAAAATGCGATTACAGATATATGTATAAAATTTATTGCGCGTCCTGACATGAATATACGTTCTTATAAAAGTTGGAATATGATAACAGTGTACGATAAGATATCATACACACAATGTTGTAATTTCTTAACTCTGTATGTTTTGTAAAATTTTATTTTGGATATGTGATAGAACTTACTAAAAATAACGATTCTATACTGAATCTTTATTAGTTTTAATTAAACTATATTTTGAAGAAACATGCTTTGAACAATTGTATCGAAGCATGAAGTGTTTCTACCGATTTTTACAGTAAAATTTTCAATAGTATATTTTTTCCTAATAAATCACGTTTGGAGGCATACAGAATCACGAAGACAATGTGTTACAGTAAATAAAATTGTTCTCATAACAATTGGAAACTGTTTTGACTTTAAAAAACAGACAAAAATGTAATACTTATTCAGCTGCATCTTCCTTTGATACACTGAATGGCTCATTTACAACTTCAGCTCCACAATCAGCAATTACAACATCCTTTGTTGGCCTATCACGAGTATCCGTGTTTACATTTTCAATTTTTCGAACTAAATCCTATAAAAATATTTTTATGTAAAAATTGTTATAGATATTTTAATATGTATTTAACATGACTAACTAATATAACATACCATTCCCTTGATTATTTTACCAAAAACAACATGTCTACCATCAAGCCATGGAGTTCTTTTAACGGTAATAAAGAACTGAGAACCATTAGTATCTTTGCCGGCATTTGCCATGGACAACCATCCTGCACCATAGTGTTTCAATTTGAAGTTTTCATCTTCAAAGCGAGCTCCATAAATACTATGTCCTAAATGTTAAAAACAACTTTTAATAAAAAATTATATACAATTCTTATGTATTTAAAAAAAACATAAAATCAAACCTCCAGTTCCATCTCCTTTTGTAAAATCTCCTCCTTGAATCATAAACTCACGAATAATTCTATGGAATTTGCTACCCTTATATCCTTCTCCCTTAGGCTTTTTAGCTAATTCTACAAAGTTCTTAACCGTCTTTGGGACAGTCTTTCCAAAAAGACCAATTTCAATTCTTCCTTCAGGTTTGCCATCAATGGTAATATCAAACCATACCTATATGTACATATCGATTTATTTCTTTGTGCTTTATATTTCATTTTTATATGCAAAAATGTTGTAAACCATTAAATGGCATTTTCTAAAATTTACTTAAAAAAAAATTTTTTGATCCAATATATATGCGACGAATTAAAGATAAATGAAAATATATAAATACGTAAGTTACACTTTCCATTTTAAAAAAATGCGTAATTATTATTTTATAATAGTCGGTTTTAGAAATTGTATTCTTACCTACTTTATATGGAAACATGAATTCTTTGTTACCGCGCCTGTTACCGTGCATGTACCGATATAGCAAATTTACGTACCTTGTCTGTTACTTTTGGGCCTTTTTTATCATCGGCGTTACTACTCGAACAAAAGACCGATAGAATGATACCCACTAACAAAAGTAATTTCATTATTGATACAAATATTTTAATTTATCAAGAGGTAACTGGACAAAGGCTTCTTAACGACTGCGCTCTGTCAGAATGGAACACACTGTGTTGACGTTGACAGTGTTCAACACACTCGAACGTGGATCCCTATGCGCGCGCACACGTTAGAAATGTGGGACCATGCGATTGGTTACATTCACTCATGCAGTAACGTATAAACAATTTTACAAACAAAGAATTAAAAATGTTTAATAGAAAGTTGAAGCGAATTATGGCCAGACTTGCACATAATTTGCAATAGAAGTATTTACTATGAAAACCTAAGAAATATTTATATTATAATTCATATAAAATCTTTTATTTCAGAAGTTTGATAATAGTTTGTAATTTGATAAATTTTATTTTCGGTTGCGGGGGACAATTACAATAATTTTTGGTGAATAGACCACTCCCGAAATCCTACCCACTTTCGAGAAAAAAATTCAGTATCGACGGAACTTTAAACGTTAATAACTTTTTAACGAAGCCTCCATCAACAAATTAGTATTCTTGATTTTCGTCTTATTTTGGCCTCTAGAATCTTCCATTAAAATTTTTCCCAGGAGTGGCCAAGCACCCTGTATATGGCCAAATGAATAAAACGTTCTGGAGATTGATATAATTGAAAGGAAGCTTTCTATTCCAGATATCATTGTCGCTACAATTTACTGTCTGTTTTTGTTCAGTCATGTTGTAACGTTGTCACAGTGTAACATAGTTGTTACTAGAGATGGCGGCAGAGATGCCAGAAAAGCACTGTCGGGTGCCCTACTCACACATGCCAGATAGGCGTACGTGAGCTCGTGGAGTTTCGGAATGTCGACAAAGACAAACTGACGCATGCCCTCTTTCTCGATTCTCCGAAGCTGCCCGAACTAATTTCGGACCGCCTCGTGGGAGTCGAGAGAGAAAGGCTCACATTTGCCTTCTCGCTCTTAACAACTGAAATCCGACCTCCCGTCAACGGCATACGAGTATGGCGGGCAAAATCACTGACCGTTATTTATCATAGTGATCGTAAAATCACGATCACGGTCGATGTCAACATCGTAATATTATTCATTTATAATGCATTTTATTTAAAGCAAGCATTCATGATTCATAAGTAGCAGTTCTAGCCATCAGTAATTGTTACCCTGTGGCGTTGTATTACATGGTTAAATTATATGAATACAGATGTAAAAATTAACATGCAGCGAACAGATTGGGTATTTATGCGAATGTAATGTTTTCACGCAAATAAATAAGAAAAAATTTACATAATACTTAATAAAAAAGAAATTAAAGAGTTACGGACCAATTACTCGGTTTTGCTTAGTGTCGTCAACAAGAAATATTAGCAATGTGTTAAAATTTTACTAGTTACGAACAAGTTATATATTAGATACAAAGCAAACGCATTTACTTGATCATAAATTTATTCCAAGGATGTGAAGTTAAACAAATTTCATTGATTTTGATAAGCGAAGGTGTGTTTATTATGTAACCACAAATGTAGGAAACAGAAAACTTGTAGAAAATTCGATTATCGATTCAACATTTTCGATCTTATGCTTTATTAAGCTTATTTCAAGTTGTATAATGATACTATAGGTAATTGTCCCTAGGTTTAGAATTTTTGTTGAAGGATTGGTAACGCGATTGAAGGAGATTATAAAAAGCGCGAACGCTAGGGAGACGCCCTCTGGTTTTGCGTACGTTAAATATATTTTCGAAAGAGAACAAAATTATAATACATACATGTTTCTTTTTATGTCATGGAAGACTAATAGAAATTATTATGGTTTACATTCTTGATGGTAAGGTTCCAAAGTTCGAAAATCTCTCCATGTTGGGGGTAAGGCACTATGTAGATGTAAGCCACAACGTTTGCATGGGTCACTAAATAAATTATTCAAGCTATGAAACCAAGTCTACAAAAAAAGAATGTAAAATATTAAGTTTCTTCAAATGATTAAATTATTTATAATCCGTAATATTTTAATATAATTTACTAGCCATAAATGATCGAACAGCTAATTCAGGTAATGCTGGTGAATAAAAGTGTAACATTGCAGCATGAGCATTTTCTGTTACTTTTTTGAAAACTTTGTGTCTGGATTCTGTCCATAGATCCATAGTTTCTCCATAACCTTTAACAACTACCCATTCAATCATTACACCTTTAAATGCTATTACTCCTTTTAAAACATGCCCTAGTGTAACGTGTAATACTACATTTGATGCAAATGGTCGTGATATAGATACTGTCATATCATTAAAAAGTCTATCGAAAGTAGCTATCATCGAATCCACTTGCCTGTAAGAAAAGCAAAACATATGGTAACAATTTTATAATAATATGTAATATTTCATATCTTAAATAGCTGGAACTATTAAACTTACTGTTGAGGAACATTATGATTACTTGTTTGAACTCTACCTCTTTTCGTTCTACTAGAAGATCTTTTCAATGAATTTTGACTAAGCAATGTTTGAGCAACATTACTATATTCATGAATTTTGTCAGTCCATTTATAACTATTGACCACCGTACTATACAATGCTTGTCTTTCTTGCGTAGTCTCTTGACTAAGATATGCAGTACTTGCTAGATTAAATGGTCCTGGTGGTGGATTTAAACTACTTACAGCTTGTTCAACGTCTCTAAACATGACAAAATATTGAATATAATACATCCCCAAGATAAATATACTTTTTTAACGCATCAGTATTACCGTAAATTAACACTGACAGTTGTTAAAAGTTCTTGTAATTCGAGCAAATATTTATTTTCTTTATTTTCCTCTCCATGATCTGCTCGTAATCCATTTCCGAGAGAATCGAACACTTGACCAACACTAGAACGTAGTACTTTAATCGCTGTCAATGCAGTCTGCAGTTGTTCCATTTTATCGTTGTTTAAAATATGAGCATAGTAAGGATTTATTGACTATGAAATTAAGTAAGTTTTCTTAGAAACACTGCCGGCATTTAACCTCAAAAGCACATAAATAAACACATCTTCCACAAATAGTTTCTAAGTCGTCACAGGGCCTATTTATGACAAATTGTTTCATTCATACTATAAAATGAAAATTTACTAATTAAAGCTTGACAGTCGGCTTGTTTCTACTTTACACTGAAAAATTCAATTAAAAAGATTTAATTATTTGAAGTAGCTTGTTATAATTGAAGAACTTGTGAGAATCATGTATCGTTCGTAGCCCTCTGGTGATACTTTCGGATAATGTCACCACTGTCTCTCATACAGTTTTTATAAAAGTACGTACGTTACGTGGGGTATATGAAGTAACCGCATCCTGGGTGAAGTAGTACTACGTGATTCCACGCGTCATATATGGTCAGATGTATATCTCTGCACATATTATAGCGTGATCACGGTATTATATCAGACATTGTACGGTGTTACAAATATACGTATTCATTTTTACGTTCTCATACTTGATCAACACAGAACTTTCATATAAATACTACGATTAATCAGTCTGTGAAGTATAAAGAAGTTATGCAGTTTTTGTGCCAGTGTCGCTTGCGCGGAAATATGGTTATATTTAGTATATGACGACTATAGTGTTGTGGAGTACGAAACACTGCCACTCCCCCGCTGCAATATTCATATATCTTCCTTATTTTATTTGATAATTTTTAGAAAATGGAAGATATTTTTCAATGGTGTCGCGAAGGAAACGCTATGCAAGTGCGTGTTTGGCTGGACGACACTGAACATGACATGAATCAAGGGTGAGTATACAAAAGCTCTTTTTTCAAAATAGAGTCGTTTAATCTTGTGGTTTTCGAATTTTTATAGTTTTTTCTTTTAACCATTAATTTTCCTTTTTGTTTCGATTTGAATTTGCGATTTAAATTGAAGTGCTTCCTATGTTCATCATTTACTGACTGTAAACAAATCGAATTTAAGAAATGTTCAACTTTATGTATACACTATAACAAATTCATTATATCCGACTGTTTCTTTTATTATGATTACTTTAATTTGAATTTTATTTCATTTATGAGTTCATATTCTATCTATAGAGATGATCATGGATTCAGTCCACTCCATTGGTGCTGCAAGGAAGGCCACTTAAAATTGGCAGAGTTGCTAGTTAGCAGAGGAGCAAGAATTAATGCTACCAATAGAGGAGTTGATACTCCTCTTCATCTTGCTTCTGCTCATGGTCACAAGGAAATAGTTCAACTGGTAAAATAAATCTATTAAACATTATTAAAGGAAAAATTTACCAAAATATTTTAGTAACAAATTTTGAAACAAGAAAAGCAGTTAAAAATATTATCTAACGCTACAAATCAAGCATATAAAGACTTAAATGGAATTTAAACTTGCAGTTGCTTAGAAATCGTGCTGATGTTAATGTTACAAACGAGCATGGGAACACTGCTCTTCATTATGCCTGTTTTTGGGGTGACCAACCAGTTGCGGAAGAATTGGTAGCTGCTGGTGCTCTGGTATCCATCGCGAACAAAGATGGAGATACTCCTCTGGACAAAGCAAGAGGTCTCCTTGCTAAGAGATTACATGGTAGTAGTCAATTAATGATTAAAAAGTTATATTAGGGGAATGCTATTGTAAACTAATGTACAATTTAAATCTATTTTATTAGACTTAGCTGTAGAATATGGACAGGATTTGAAGAAAATTCAGTTTAAGGATCAGAGCTGGTTAGGTCTGAAAACCAGAAGTCGTAAGTAATATTGTATTATGTACGTTGCCTAATACAATATTCAAACCGTTTTAATTTTATTCAGGAGATGCAACACTATCGAGGCATAAAGGAATTAATATGGCAGATTTGTCGTTACATACTCATTTAGCGAGTACGCCGAGCGGCGAAACGTGGCGGGGACGTTGGCAGAACAATGATATAGTGGCGAAAATCTTGAATATACGCGATTGTACCGCGCGCATTTCAAGAGATTTCAACGAGGAATTCCCTAAATTAAGAATTTTCTCACATCCCAATGTTCTGCCTGTTCTCGGTTGCGTTAATCAGCCACCGCAGTTAGCTACTGTTTCACAGTATATGGCTCGCGGTAGTTTACACAGACTCTTACATGGGGGTACAGGTGTAGTTGTTGATACAGCACGAGCATTGCGATTGGCTCTTGACATTGCTAGAGCTATGGCATTTCTCCATGGGCTTGAGAGGCAGAACAGATGTAGATTTCATTTGAATAGTAAACACATTATGGTATATTTCCTTTTTTATTACCTTATAATCGTTATTAGTATGTTTTTCATTATGATAATATTTTAGATTGACGAAGATTTAACTGCTCGTGTAAACATGGCAGACTCGAAATTTTCGTTTCAAGAAGTCGGTCGAATTTATGAACCAGCATGGATGTCACCAGAAGCCTTAAGTAAACGTCCAGCCGACATAAATCTCGAAGCCAGTGATATGTGGAGTTTTGCTGTACTGCTATGGGAGCTTGCAACTCGAGAAGTTCCATTTGCAGATCTCTCACCTATGGAGTGTGGCATGAAGGTCAGTTATAAATATTTTATCGCAAGTCTGACATAAATTCATAATTTTTTAATTACATATATTTTATCTGTTTCAGATTGCACTCGAGGATCTTCGCGTTAGTATACCACCAGGGATCTCACCGCATCTTGCTAAACTTATTAGAATATGTATGAACGAAGATCCTGGAAAACGTCCATCTTTTGATATGGTTGTTCCAATACTTGACAAAATGAAACGCTAACTTTTAGTGCAATATTTCATTTCTTTTTTTTTAATTGTAAAAACATTGAAAGAAATACTTCATTCCTGAGGAAACATGACGGTTTTAACTAGAAAGGATTAAAAACTTTAAAAATGTTCAACGCAGTGCCTCTATTAAAATGACTGAATTATATTTTTTATACAGTAATATTTCAAGAAATGTGCCTCGTAAAACTTCCATGGTGTATTTATATACAGTGACAAGTTTATTGTTACATATAATTTATAATGTAAATGTATTTATTCTGATTATATCTACGTTGTCTAATGAAATATTAACATTCTTTTTTAAACATACTGGATCAGTTTTTCTGGTTAGGATTTTGTTTACACCCATTGTCATTTATTGAATGTTATAAATGTATACTCATTATTGTAGTTTCTTTTCAAATTACTTTCATTCCCTATTTCATTACCTACCTATTGTATTAATATTAAATGCTACATGCTGTAATTTTGAGTTTACTATACTTTAAAATTAAAGGTAAGTGTTTATAAGAAAACTTTTTAACGAAGCCTCAATCAACAAATTACTACTCTTGATTTTCGTCTTATTTTGGCCCCTAGAATCTCCCATTAAAATTTTTTCCAGGGGTGGCCGAACACCCTGTATATGTTTCTGCATGATCTTTTTGTTTGTAATTTATTTTTTTCTGACATTAGCCTAAGTAATCGAGTTAATTATTCTTTTTTTCGTAATTATACGCGAGACAATGAATCGAAAATATAGAATCAAGTGTTTTCATACAAGTCTTTGTAATTGACTTAACTAATGGCGAAGATGCATTAGGTAGCGCATAATTGAGTACGGCGTCTCTAACGTGTCTGTCCATTACTCGTTATTTCTACTTGCGCTGGGTATTTGTAAGTATCGATGTTTATACGATATTATTTATTTCAACTGATTGCGTTTAGTTGTTAGAAATCGTAATAGTCCTTTAATATTTAAAATTTAATGGTTTGTCAGTTAAAGTTCGTTAACAGTCTGCTGGTGGGAGAGGGTTATTCCTGATTCGTATTCTATATTCGTCATAAGATGATTCATAGATTGTTGTGTAGTACACTTCCCGTACTCGCCAGCAGAGGGACTGCTTTCTCACAAGTGCTTGACCGCCTATTTTTATATATATACACTTCTCGAACGATGATCGAATGCCCCGTTATCTAAGGGCGGTCTTTGTACTTCTAGAGCACTTGCTGTTTTATTTTAAGTGACTCTGTTTTAACCAAAGTTCAAAAAGGAATTACGAAGCTACATTACATTTGTTTGTAAACACCATGCAAGCAAAATTTGTTAAATATTCCAAATTATGCAAATATTACGCTTTGCAAGGAAATGCTATAAATTGTAAATTATTCATAAATACATGTATTTTAGTACAAAAACAGAAATATGGTCACAATTCGTTCTTTGACGTTTAATAAGCTTGAATATGACTATTGATGCAGATGCGTTATTTATATCTCTTTTAGTTCCTCATACAATTGAACACTAATGTACTTACGCACTAACACACGAGAAATATGTTAATGCCTGGCGTCGGCCAGTGTCCACTTGAGAGTTTTATACGAGTGAGCCTTCATGCTGGAATTTGCTTCGTCACACCTCACGTATCCGCATAAAAGTTTCCTTATTCTCGATGCCGTTCCCACTAACGATGCGATTTTTAAACTTGCTAGCGACTCTTGAAAGTAAAAGTATTCAGTGAACATTCTCGACAGAGATTCTAAAGAGCATAGCTCTTCAGTGGATACCAGAAAATACGTTAACTGCATTTACGTGTCTCGGTAACGAAGCCTCAGATTGCAAAATGGATCAGAACTTTGTGATTCATATAGGGCGTATCTGATAACTGGGTCAGATTATAACTCCATTTCGAGCAAAGTTAGAAAGAAACGTTGAAAGAGGAAAATTTTGTTACTGTACAGTTGTTTACTTACAAAACACATAAACAGCATTATTTACAAAAATTGAACTTATTGATTGGATTCCGTTCCGCGAATAAAAGGTTGGTGACGATTCGATACTTTAAAAGATATTTTACTTTGTTTTTTAATTTTACAATTGAAATTTTTCAAACATATAATTAGAAGTAAATTTTAAAATTTGAAAAAATTTCTAAACTTGTAAGAAACGGAATTAAATATCTCCTAAATTATTGAGTTACTGATGATCTTACCCAAGGAATCGATTTGTACAAATAAAAAGAATCAGTAAATTTTATTTAAAAAAAAGTACAATTGCAGTTTGCAATTGCATCGGTGCATCTGTGAAAAGAGAATTTTGCAGTGTCGAAGAGGGCGAAAAACCATGCTCTATACTGAATCGATAACGTAGAAAGTGATACGGGAGTGGTAAAGGGGTTCTATAGCCTCAAAATCATGTGACGAAAAATAGTATTGACTGACACGTCTATTCTGTATCTTGTCCGTGGTGAAACTTGGTGTTACGCCTTATACGAAACCCTTCTAATAAAGTAAATTTTAATACAAGCTAAATTTTATGAAATTTATTGTCGCGAGTGAGATTGCGAGATTAGGCGATCCTGTTTAATCGATTGTATACAATATAGAACGTGAGATATCATGATGAGTTGTCATTTCTTACCGCGAATCGAAGGATAAGTACTCTATAAAACCAGTGTTGGAATATTTTTTTAAAATCTAAGGGAATTTAAGAGAATTCTAAGAGAAGCTTAAGAGAATTGTTAGAGAATTGACTTTTGTTCAAGTTTACTCTATATTTAATACGCAATATGGTCGCGTGCCGTACAATGGGATGACTCACCCTTACAATTAGTGAAGTGTTTCAGCCCGCATCTCAATAACATTTAATAATTCATTTTTCTATTTAAAGTCGTGCTTACGTTTGGGCGTTTTTAAATATAAATATTATTTAATTACATTGTCGATAATTTATGTAGATCGTTTTATTGATTCTCGATGGCTTCAGGTTCACAGACAAGGTCTGTTTTAGTGAAATTATTTAATAAAAAGTATAGTCATTTAATTATACGCATATAGCAAAACAACAATAGCAAATGTTTAAAGTCCATACGAAGTCAGAAGTCGTTATTGCACGATTTATTTATACTTATTATGCACTTTGTACTCGAACCAATATTTCGTAAAACTTATGATTTTGAAAGATGTATTCTGTTACCCATTAGTCGCGAAACTGAAACCACTACTTTCTCGTTAACGGTAAGCCAATTACACCGAACGATTTCATGTTATCGTTTCGATGGAAATGTGGTTACGTTGCTTTCGTTATGACAAATGAATTTAGCAGGCAAGCAGAACGATTGGAAAGTCGAATTTCGATTGTGCATTATTTTTTCGAATTTCCGTCCGTGCGTGATATCGTGTCATGTATCAATATCGAGAATTGGATTTTCTAACTTTTGACACGCTAATGCGCCTTAATAGTAAACCACAGGATGTGTATAACACTGTAAATATGTAAACGATGCATTACATAATTAATTACACGCAATCGTTGCACTGCAGTCATTGAATAATAAGGATCGTTACTGAAATTGTTAAATACTATCTTATCGCGGGACGTAAACTTTAGATATCAGGATTTTTATATGTAAAATAAACTTATGATTGTGTTACGGAAACAGCTCACGTCAAGCTTACAGTCTCTGTGTAGAGTGCAACGGAGTATTATCAAGTTGACGAGAGCGTGCACGACAATGAATGAGCCGATAGTCACAGTAAAGCAAGGCAAATTACGAGGCACTCTAATTGAAGGCGCCCTAGGTCCTTGTTACGTCGCTTTTCACGAGATACCTTTCGCTGCACCTCCCGTCGGAAAACTTAGATTCAAGGTAATTGGACAAATTCAAACATCGTTCAAAGTATCTCATCCAAATCAAGATTATAGCAAATTTTGAATAAACTGCGGGACTGAAGTCTCTTAGTTATTAAAGCAAGATTAATTTTCAGTTCTTAGTAAGGTACAAGTCAAGCTGAACACCGAATCAAGGATAAATAACAATAACACAATCTGAAACTTATTTATTTTTTAGTTTTTGTGTATTTGTGAAGTTTTTCTGATTAAAATGAGACGAAACACGATATTTCCATATTTAACACGATCTTATACTCTATTAGAGCTACGTTAACAACAAATTTTATCGTGTTTGGTCTTATTTTAATCGGGAAACTCTCACGAATACATTGCTAAAAGTTTCATTTAAAAACAAAGAAAAATAAAAAAGTTTCATATATATTCGAGCCCAGATCAGGTTACACTACGCGGTTCGCGTCGAATATTAATCCGAGTCACATTGTTGTACCTTATATAGAACTTTGTTAGCAAAAGTATCTCATCCAAATCAGGATTACAGCAAATTTTGAATAATTGCGGGACTGAAGTCTCTTAGTTATTAAAGCAAGATTAATTTTCAGTTCTTAAAAAGGTACAAGTCAAGCTGAACACCCAAATCAAAGATAAATAACAATAACACAATCAGAAACTTATTTATTTTTTAGTTTTTGTGTATTTGTGAAGTTTTTCTGATTAAAATGAGACCAAACACGATATTTGCATATTTAGCACGATCTTATACTCTATTAGAGCTACGTTAACAACAAATTTTATCGTGTTTGGTCTTATTTTAATCGGGAAACTCTCACGAATACATTGCTAAAAGTTTCATTTAAAAACGAAGAAAAATAAAAAAGTTTCATATATATTCGAGCCCAGATCAGGTTACACTACGCGATCCGCGTCGAATATTAATCCGAGTCACATTGTTGTACCTTATATAGAACTTTGTTAGCAAAAGTTCAACTAGGATTTAGAATTTCGTTTAATACAGGATCCGGAACCACCTGCTCCATGGACGGGTATCAAGGATGTGTCGAAATATGTTGGGAAAGCTTGTCCGCAGATAGAAGAACGTTCACCTTACGATATCATCGGCGACGAGGATTGTCTTTACCTCAACGTTTATACGAACTCCATTTCCGACTGTACGCGTAAACCAGTTATGTTCTGGATCCATGGCGGCGCTTTTCTCATAGGAAACGGATGTTACAATACCAAGAGGCCCGATTACTTAGTTACGAAGGATATTGTCGTTGTTTTGACTAACTACAGATTGGGTGCATTCGGTTAGTATACTTATTATTTAAAAAAGAAACATCGCGTATACAACATTGTCATATTAATTTTAGCTAAAAAATCAAAAGTGATTTTGTTTTTCTTTTGTTACGAAAATTGACGGATAAACTTCAGAAAAGGACATAGTTCCGATTTTTTTTAAAACGCGCTTAAAAAAGGAACATCGCGCATACAATATCGTCGTATTAACTTCAGCTAAAGAATCAAAAGTGGTTTTGTTTATTTTTTGTTACGAAAATTTACGGATAAACTTCAGAAAAGGACGTAGTTCCGATTTTTTTTATACTCTGGATTCTTAAGTATTTTGATTTGCTGATTACTTGAATTTTCACTATCATAGTAGTTTTGGAAGTACATCGAAATTGACAATTTTTATAAAGACCAATCAATGATAATTTGTAGGTTTTTTAAATTTGGGAGACGCGGCTGCGCCGGGCAATCAAGGCTTGAAAGATTTGATCGCAGCTTTGGAGTGGGTGAAGGAGAACATTGCTGGTTTTGGGGGAGATCCTGAAAATGTTACGATCTTTGGTGCTAGCGCTGGAGGCGCCCTAGTTCACGCTTTGACTGTATCGCCGTGCGCGCAAGGTAACACTTATCATTTAAATGCAATATCACTATTTGACTGTCATTGATAAGATAACTACAGACTTGCTAATCAGAACAGACTTTTTCAGAAAACTAGTCGAATACAAAGTATAAGTACATATTTTCGTATGACAGAGAAAAATGAAAAGCAAAGAAACCTGCTGATATAATTTTTGTTTACTCCAGGGTTGTTTCACAAAGCGATCATGCAAAGTGGGCTGCTGACTTGCCCCTGGGCTTATAATCAGAGTCATCCAAGTCGCGGTTTCAAGCTTGCGACGTTTCTCGGAAAAGAATCCACCGATCCGGTGGAAGTCGTCGAGTTTCTACGAACGATCGACGCCAAAGATATCGTTAAAGCTCATTCTACTATTCTTACGCAGGAGGTAAAGAAGTTTCCTTTAATTTGCCTCGATAATATTTCCCCTTTTTTTTTACAATATTTAACAGTGTACAATATTTCGTATTATTACACAGGAGGTAAACGGGTGCTGTCTTCCTTTTGGACTGAATACCGATAATTTTGCAGAATACTCTGTTTTACCAGAATCAATGGACCAATTAATTTCGAATGTCGTTGACATTCCTGTTATGATCGGGTATACATCACACGAGTACCTTATGTTTTTTAAAGGTAATAATAAAAAAGGTTTAACAATTAAAAAATATATCGTTATAACTTAATAAATATAATATTTACAAAATTTCGTTTTGTTCCAGATAAATGCGAGGGTACGATGAAAACTCACGACAAGAATCTACCGTTATACGTGAAAATCTTAGCGATGTTGAAAAAGTTAGGGTCAGCAGAAACCGAGGAATTATTGAAAACCATTAAGGATTGCTATTTTGACGGACAACCGATCACTCCAGACAAAGTACAAGAATTTATACGGTTTATGGGTGATCTTAATTTTGGCATTCCAGCCAAAATGTATGTAGAGAATCGAGTAAAGGAAACATGCTCGCCAAGTTATTTCTACAAGTTTTCCTACGTTGGTGAACAAGAAACGCACACAGATCTCTTGCTTAAACGCATTGTACCTGGTAATCGATACGCTGCTATATATCAAACAGAGCTGGGTAAAATACTAGCTCAAATAGTAAATAGTCCATTTTATTTGAAAAATACTAAAAATACTAAAAATACCGTTACTTTCGAATGTTTATTTATTTTAATACACGGTGTTCGGCCATCGCTGGGAAAAATTTTAATGGGATATTCTAGAGACCAAAATAAGACGAAGATCAAGAATATCAATTTCTTTATTGAGGCTTCGTTAAAAAGTTGTTGAAAAATTAAATAAAAAAATTTCAAATCATTCTGAAAAAATTATTTTTAATCGCAGGGGTGAATTACAATAATTTTTTATGAATACACATACGTCAAAGATATAAAAGAAAATATTTTTCTTTAGATTTTACCCAGTTTTGATATTAAAAGACCCTGTCTGCATTATTAAAAACATTTTAGGAGCCTCGCACGTCGACGAGCTGTCGTATCTGTTTTACTCGCCTTATTTAAAAATTAAAGATCCTAAACCACCAGCGGTTTGCACGAAAGACAGACTTGTAATCGAACGTTTAACCACAATGTGGACCAACTTTGCTAAAACAGGGTAAGTCGCTTGATAAATTTAATTTTAATGCCAATCTGATGAATATTTTTAACGTAGGGATCCTACACCATGTCAAGACGACATTATCAAGACCACTTGGAAACCCGTGACGAAGGATAAATTCAATTATTTAGATATCGGTGATGAGTCTGAATTGTTAACCATGGAACCGCACGTGTTAAGTTCAAAATGATCTATTTCGGTCAATGTACAATAAAAACCAAGTTGTTTTTATATGTTTTTTTGTAATTACGTATTTTGTCGAGTATTCTGAAACGCCGATTAATTTTAAAACGTCATTGAATTCATGGTACGCGGATTACTTGTTCCAAAATGCAAAAGCTTTTTGTATCCTTTCGTTCTTCGGCTTTGTTGCCACTGTGGTGGTCGCCTCCTTCTGAAATAATTTCGCAGTACGACTCACATTTCCGGTTGGAACAAATTTACTTCGAACGCGACCGATTAACAACCTTGGGTCCTCAATTTCGCTGGCAACTGCAAAGAAAAATATTAGAATAGGTATTATGGTGAACGACGTCATACGATCAATAGGGAAAGGTTCCTAAGAATAATGCTGATTTTATAATAGAATATTTTCCCGGCAGTTTCCTTGTCGGAAGCTCTCCTAACGATAAAAGCTTTTCATGCATATTATTTATGGAAATCAACTTGAAATATTATTGAAACAAATTGTGCAATGAACACACCTTCGTGCCGATTACCTGCGCGCGAATGTTTAGTCACACCACTGAAAGTAGCTTCGTTCGCCGACTTCTGTTCATTTTCCGGCGTCTCGACCATTTTCTCGGAAGTTTTGCGGTATTCGAATCCTTTAGTCCTTGGCATTTCCTTACCATTTCCGTTATTGTTCCGATTATCTTCTTTTTCTCTGATCGACGATACACCGAGTTCGTTCACTTGCTGCGATGAGGTTGATAAGTTTGTGATGCAATCGTCGAAGACGCGTCGAGACTTCTGCGAATTTGCACTCGTTTCTTGGTTCAATCTGTCTTTCGATTCCTTTCCTTGTACTTGAAACATTACTTTTTCTTCGTTCACGCATTTCTCTACAACCTTCAGCGTCGAATGTATTTCGTACGATTCCGATATTTTAGTCTCGTCATCGGTTGTCGATCGTGAAAATATTTCTTCGTAAACCGTAGACAGACTCTCATCGTTGCCGCATTGTGACTTAACGGTATCTTCAAACGCGTTGCTTAGATTTCTTGTTTTGGAATTTCTGTTTTTTATAATGGATGTCTCGTCGCTCGTTAGTGTGCGCTGTTCTGTCGTGACAGTCTCGATTTCTTCTTCGAGTTCCCTCGAAGGAACTAAGTAACTATCACTTTGGTCCCCAGTTTTCTCGGTTGACAAATCCTCGGCAGTGTCTGTTTCTTGAATGTCTTGGGTTACATCTCTTTGAGAACTCGATCGTGTGACGTACCTTGGAAGTTCGCTTTTCAGGGACGCGTCGTCAAGGTTTGATGGCGCGAGCGTGTCGCTTTTAAAAGAGGAGTCTAATCTTTCTTCCGGAAAGATTACCACCTCTGTCTTGTAACAGAACGAATACATGTTTCTTCCGCGGATGTCCGTCTCGATTGGACAACTCTCGTCTTTGTTCGACGCACGACCAAGGTTGCAACTACTCTGATCGCCGACTGGTACATCAGCATCGATGGATCTCGGATATTCGATTGGATTCGACGAGGGCTCCGAGGTGGGGGACGATTCGGCCGATGTCGTTGGACTCCGTCTGCTGTTCGCCGAAAGAATTGCCATCCTACCCACTGCACGAATGGCGTTTCCTGTTTTCTGTTACGACAAACGAAAGCACACGCACACGCAACACGATCAAAAAACCGTGCTTTTAACATTACAGTATAATTGAGAAAAATCAGGTTTTCTACTGGGCGTCCGATGAAACTGAGATAATTTGTGTTAACTCTTGTCCTGTCAAATGACACAGAATGAATAAAACAACTACTGGCTTCTGATGCATTCAAGTGAATCCTGCGTGATAATTAATGAAGAATAGAAGAAGTCGTATTTTACTCGTAAACATATTTTAAAACATAATGTATTTTATAAGTTTTGCTTAAAACGAATTTTACTGTACTGCAAACAGAGAATAATTACTGTTATACGATCTCTATACGTATAATGTAACATAGCAAAGGAATACTCTCAAACAAAATCAACCCAATGCAAATACGATAAACGAAGTTTGACCGCGTCTTACCTGCCATTTTCTTCGTACGATGAATTTCTTTAATTTTTCTGTAGGTAAAGCTACCCTGCTCATAGCTTCTGCGTGTTGAGCCATCCAAGAATGTTCCAAACACTGCCTCGCGGACATTCGCAATCTATGAAACAGTGAACGTCCTAATAGACTAAGATACACCGACGCAAGTAATCTACGTTATCTTTATATCAGTGGTTCGTAAACGTACTCCTTTCGTTTGATGAGTAAACCGCTAATGAAATCCTTAGCGTCGTTCGATATCGCGTCGAATGCCTCGTCCTCCAAGTCGTAATCGACTCGAATGATGTTCGCGTAAGTTTCGACGTTGCTGTCGCCCATAAATGGTGACAAACCGGTCAATCTGGCGATTGAGATTACATTAACCGTTTAGTAAGTCTTCCTTGGACGAAATCAAACGATTGATATACCTACAGAACGTAGCAAATTACACCGACGCTCCACATGTCCGATTCGGTGCCGATCGGTTCGTAGCTTATGATTTCAGGCGGAATGAACTCTGGCGTACCCAGCAGGACTCTGACCGGAGTGCCCGGTTTCAGAACCTGAGCGAGGCCAAAGTCGATCAGCTTGATCTGATGGGAAGTTCGTGTTCTGCACATTATATTTTCCGGCTGTAAAACCAACGAGGTACCAATTAACAGAGCTACACTGTGCCACACAACGGTCTAAAACGCGATAGATGTAACGTTTAGAAGTTTCAAGAGGCGAACTGGAATCTATTTTCCGTCAATTAATTGTTACCTTTAAATCCAAGTGGACCACATTGTTTTGGTGCATGTACTCGACACCCTCGCAAATCTGCCTCATGAAGAGTATGCTGTCCCTCTCGGTGAGTGTAAAATCATCAGCAACGACCCTCTCGAACAGTTCGTCGCCGGAGATACTGAAACAGCGAACCGCAACAAACTGTAAATAACGGACTGTTTGAACATTGGTACCGAAACATTTAGCTCATATGATTGCTCACTATTCCGTGACCATAACGATCTCCCGAGGACTCTCGAAAGCAGCGGCCAGGAGAAGTAGCTTCGGGTGTCGCAGCATGTTCATAATACGAATCTCTTCCCGCACTTGCTCGCGATCCTTTGCCTTGATAGTTCTGACAAACTTGGCGGCGAAACAGATTCCTGAGGACTTTTCGACGACCCTTCTCACCGTACCGTATTGACCTTTCCCAAGATCCTCGAGGACGTCGTACCGATCGTCGAACAGTCGTCTGTCTTCCATTTCCACCACTCTGGCTTCGAAAGGTGGCTCAAATTCTGTTCAAATAATGTTTCGATTAAAATGGCCTCGTGTTGGTTACACCTATTCGCTCTGGGTAATCACCTTCCTCGGCATCGTCGAGTAACGTCTCATCTGCCTCGGGTATTCTGACGTGCTCCGATTCGTTTCCCGGTTCGCTGACCCCGTGGATGTTCTCTGCTCGAACGCGAAATCGATATCTTTGATCGGGTAGCAGGGTGTCCGTTCCAGAAGTTGGTACCGTGTGACTCAGCGAGTGACAGGAATCCGCGAGCGTTGTCCAGGTACTTTCGCCCAGACGGTTCATTTCAACGGTGTAGCCAGTGACCGCGCAACCTCCATCGTAAGGCGACGATCTCCAATTGATGGTGATCGCATCTGTCGAACAGCACACGCTGGGAACACCCGCTGGTGGGTCAGGTGGGCCTGATCAACGAGGTCAATTAAATTCTTAGTCTTGCCCTTGAAAAAATGTTATCTTAGTTCCTGCTACGTATGATAATCTTTTTTGTCAATAGCAATTAATGAGAATAGATAATGTATTACCCATTTTTCCAGCGTGTTTCGATCGTTTCCTTTTTGCAATCACTCGACGGAGCACTGGAAACTTTCGTAGAAATTAAACGAGCGTGGAATGTGAAAAGGCAGGAGTTTCGACAACACTGATCGTCATTCAAGATAAGCAAAAACCACCGGTTTCCACGCGCACTTCTGAGGCACTGGTTCGTTCTGTCGCGATCTCGTGGAAAGGGTAAAAACTGTCGGCGCGAATGGCGGGGGCTAATGAAGAAGACTCGCGGGAAGGAGGAAGTATTGCGACGTACGTCACGTGAGACTGTCGTCTGCCTTGTACATAAGAAGAGGAACTGGACCGTGCGACAGACGCTTACGCACGTGGAACAATGGGTGTTTCGTTCCGAATCGCGTTCGCGGCCAGGAAAAGGCTCCACAGAGTTAATGAGAATGGAATTAATTGTTGATGCAGTCGAAAGATATTATAGTCGACCTGTGTATTACCGCGTCCGCATTTCTTGCAACTAAAATTCAATATTAATTGAGCGTCTTCTTAACGCTTTACTAATTGCTCGATGCTTTAAACAGGAGACGAACAATCGTTATCTCATCGAAATTCAAGCTTAGGTACAATCTACTCAGTATTTTAAATACTACGAATTAAAGTTATTTTGCTCAAAGAAGCATAGATGTTCGCGGTGTGCCACGCGCACATAAGAGTTTAAACGAGTGATGTAAGACCGCTTGTTTCGGAGCTCTGTAAACATTAATCATTTCCCAGTGGCCTATATCTATGCAGATTGTTTGAACGAATGCCTCGTTTCTACTCTTTACATCATCTATACCTATATAGAGACGCTTATTTCAAAACACGATTAACCTTTTATGGTCTGAAACATTTTTTATATTTCGTTCCAACAGATAGCAATATTTATAATTTATAATTAGCGTGTAGTATCTTTTTGAAACACTGCCTTCTGTGCAACACAAGCTTTCTTTCGCATGTTTCATGTTTAATCGTATTGTATTTCGAATACTGATGAAACAGTTATCACATGTTTGCATCACATTACAATATTATGAGAAGTTAGATATAACGGTAGTCAAAACAAACTATTATGAGCTGAATTTGTTGTATGGCGACTGTAACTTAGAATTGTACATGACATTGAACCAACTATTTTTCTATAAAATATGAAGATGGTATTAAATTATTGGAATTCATATACATACATATACAGAGTGCTCGGCCACCCCTGAAAAAAATTTTTGTTGAGGCTTATATGCAGTGGATATCAAAGAATGAAACCACACTGTATTATTTGTAACGGCTTTATGAAACGTATTGTATTCGGTATGCCGCGACTGATTCGCACGAGGACAATATTTGAACCGATACATGTAAACCGTAAACACGGTAGCTCAGAGATAGAAAAAGCGCGTCTTCTCGAGTTCGCTCGTGTTCGCTCGTCTTTGCTCGCGTTCGCATGTTTTGCCATACATACACTTGTTTTAACAATTTTAATTGGAGATTCGAGATGCCAAAATAAGACGAAAATCAAGAATACTAATTTGTTGATGGAAGCCTCGTTAAAAAATTATTAACGTTTAAAGTTCCGGCCGTACTGAATTTTTTTCTCGAAAATGCACAGGAATTCGGGGTTATGTTTATTCACCAAAAATTATTATAATTCACCCCCGCAACCGAAAATAATTTTTCCAGAACGATTTGAAATTTTTTAATTTTGTCAAAAAATTTCACACCTTCTTGAATTTTTTTCTCGAAAATGGTTAGGATTTTGAGGATATGTCTATTCACCAAAAATGATGGCAATAGGGCCCCGCAAACGAAAATAATTTTTTTTAAACGATCTGAAACTTTTCAATTACGCCGAAAAATTTAGACACCTACCCCCTACGATTTTTCTTAAAAATTCGTTTTTCATTTTTAATAAATTTGTTTGACACTGTACAGAAAAGTTGTTTAATACTTTTTTGTAGCTATTCATGAGCTCTATTTCCGAAAAAAGTTTCATGGAAATATATTCACTATTGTAGGAGTTATGGCTGTTTGAAAATTGGACCATTTTTATGGGGTTTTTCTCATTTTACGGAGTTAAGGAACAACCTTTCGAATATTTTTAGTATATCTACATATTCTGTGCCAAAATACGCGTTGACTGCCGTTTGAAACATTAAAATCGGCCAATCCGTTCAGAAGTTATGACGTTTTAAAGATTCGCATAAAAATTCGGGCAGACATTTCTGGCTAGAAATTATATTTTATGTAAGGAATTTTTTTCTCGGAACTGAGTAGGATTTCGGTGGTACTTCTGTTGACCAAAAATGCTTGTAACTGACCCCTGCAATTGAAAATATTTTTTCCAGAACGATTTAAAATTTTGTAATTTTGTCAAAAAATTTCACACCTTCTCGAATTTTTTTCTCGAAAATGGTTAGGATTTTGAGGATATGTCTGATGATCAAAAATGCTTGTAACTGACCCCTGCAATTGAAAATATTTTTTCCAGAACGATTTGAAATTTTTTAATTTTGTCAAAAAATTTCACATCTTCTCGAATTTTTTTCTCGAAACTGCGTAGGATTTTGGGGATATGTCTATTCACCAAAAATGATTGAAATCGACCCCCGCAAATAAAAATAATTATTCCAGACCGATTTGAAATATTTTAATTTTGTCGAAAAATTTTTCGACCTACTCGAATTTTTTTCTCGACCGACGTGCAACGAAAACTGCAATATTACAACCTTCAAGATTACACATTTTTTATTTTCTTTCGTTATTATTCATGTATTACTTACAATTATAATAATACATATAATCGATTTTTTTATGCCCCCAGAAAGAATGAAAGGTGCAAAAGAAATTAAATTAATAGTTTATTATTGTGCTACCCTTATAAATGTTACTGACTGCTATTTACACGCATCGAAAAGACAAATGGTATCTATCGCGTTTATCGCTCGCAATATAATCGTAAATATTTTATAGGGAACACGTTGGCGTTATCGAACGTATCTATACAGAAAGTTAATGTCAAAAATCGAACTCTGTTCGCTTTCGATTGCTTCGCGTTGCGAAGCTTGGTACCGAAATTTTGATTAAAATATAGAAAAAATTATCGCAACGCAAAGATATGGTACTTTGCAATAGTACTTGTCGCCGTAAACGTTCCTTTTCGACTACATGCGATTTTGATTACATAAATACGTATTTTTAATAATCATGATTACTTATTCTATTGCTCAACATCTCACAGTCGCGTTAATGAATTTGCACAATAGTCCATTAAGCGACGGCCACTTGGTAACGAGTATAACTGTCGAAGTTTTAGAAAACATTGTTTGTACAAATTGAATTTTTAGATTCCTTTAGTTTATTCGAATGGTTGAGTATTCTGATATTTCGTGGAAACGGCGATTAACTTTGAAATGTCATTAAATTCGTGGTACGGATCGCTTGTTCCAGAATGCAAAAGCTTTTTGTATCCTTTCGTTCTTCGGCTTTGTTGCCACTGTGGTGGTCGCCTCCTTCTGAAATAATTTCGCAGTACGACTCACATTTCCGGTTGGAACAAATTTACTTCGAACGCGACCGATTAACAACCTTGGCTCCTCAATTTCGCTGGCAACTGCAAAGAAAAATATTAGAATAGGTATTATGCTGAACGACGTTACACGATCAATAGGGAAAGGTTCCTAAGAATAACGCTGATTTTATAATAGGATATTTTCCCGGCAGTTTCCTTGTCGGAAGCTCTCCTAACGATAAAAGCTTTTCATGCATATTATTTATGGAAATCAACTTGAAATATTATTGAAACAAACTGTGCAATGAACACACCTTCATGCCGATTACCTGCACGCGAATGTTTAGTCACACCACTGAAAGTATGTAGCTTCGTTCGCCGACTTCTGTTCATTTTCCGGCGTCTCGACCATTTTCTCGGAAGTTTTGCGGTATTCGAATCCTTTCGTCCTTAGCATTTCCTTAACATTTCCGTTATTGTTCTGATTTTCTTCTTTTTCAAGACTTCTGCGAATTTGCACTCGTTTCTTCGAAACGTCACTTTTTCTTCATCGTCGAATGTATTTCTTTATAAACCGTGGAATGATTCTTATTAAAAAAATATACAAATATGTATGTAAAACTTAAGAAAAAGAAATTCTTGACACTGTCTAGTGTGTGGAACTAACAACAGATTGGTGGACATCACAGATAGTTGACACAAAATGTGACTTTAACCCGACAGTTCATAGACGAAAACTATGAACTGACGCGAACTATATTTTTTTTCTGTAAATACATATTTTACCTTTTTACATTTCAAAACTATAACACTTAAAATAAATTATTTGCAATAATTAATTCCAGTCACTTTTGTTTACATAAATAAGTCTTAGGATTTGAATTAACAGAAATATGGAGTCCTTCTGCTGTAACATGTATTTTGAAATATCAATAGTAATCGAACTATTTATAGCTATCGATAACTATTATGGGATCGGAAATCCTGTATACCCGTAGGACAAAAGAAATCATTAGCACCAGGAAAGTAGTGGTGCAACGTTGGCTTAGCGAGTAAGACGAATGGCCATTAATTCGAAACTCTTTAGCGTCCATGTTCTATTTTTCCTTGGTTTCTACACTATCGACGCGAATGAATGAGTTTTCGTTTCATGTCTCTCGACGCTTTGGTGTATCTGGAGGTTGGTTTGCTTAACTCCACCATGATCCCAAGCAAGGGATCGACTATTACACACACTTCTCCTAGCGATGGCGATGATTATTACGATGGTACTTTCATCTAGATTCTAAAATCAATGGTTTTTGGAGATTCGACGAGGGTTCCGAAGTGGGTGATGATTCGACCGATGCGGTTGGACTACTCCGTCTGCTGTTCGCCGAAAGGATTGCCATCCTACCCACTGCACGAATGGCGTTTCCTGTTTTCTGTTACGACAAACGAAAGCACACGCACACGCAACACGATTAAAAAACCATGCATTTAACATTACTGTATAATTGAGAAAAATCAAGTTTTCTACTCGGCGTCTGATGAAAGTGAGATAATTCGTGTTAACTCTTGTCGTGTCAAATGACACAGATTCAATAAAACAGAATGAATAAAACAACTACTGGCTTCTGATGCATTCAAGTGAATCCTGCGTGATAATTAATGAAGAATAGAAGAAGTTGTATTTTACTCGTAAACATATTTTAAAACATAATGTATTTTATAAGTTTTGCTTAAAACGAATTTTACTGTACTGCAAACAGAGAATAATTACTGTTATACGATCTCTATACGTATAATGTAACATAGCAAAGGAATACTCTCAAACAAAATCAACCCAATGCAAATACGATAAACGAAATTTGACCGCGTCTTACCTGCCATTTTCTTCGTACGATGAATTTCTTTAATTTTTCTGTGGGTAAAGCTACCCTGCTCATAGCTTCTGCGTGTTGAGCCATCCAAGGATGTTCCAAACACTGCCTCGCGGACATTCGCAATCTATGAAACAGTGAACGTCCTAATAGACTAAGGTACACCGACGCAAGTAATCTACGTTATCTTTATATCAGTGGTTCGTAAACGTACTCCTTTCGTTTGATGAGTAAACCGCTAATGAAATCCTTAGCGTCGTTCGATATCGCGTCGAATGCCTCGTCCTCCAAGTCGTAATCGACTCGAATGATGTTCGCGTAAGTTTCGACGTTGCTGTCGCCCATAAATGGTGACAAACCGGTCAATCTGGCGATTGAGATCACATTAACCGTTTAGTAAGTCTTCCTTGAACGAAATCAAACGATTGATATACCTACAGAACGTAGCAAATTACACCGACGCTCCACATGTCCGATTCGGTGCCGATCGGTTCGTAGCTTATGATTTCAGGCGGAATGAACTCTGGCGTACCCAGCAGGACTCTGACCGGAGTGCCCGGTTTCAGAACCTGAGCGAGGCCAAAGTCGATCAGCTTGATCTGATGGGAAGTTCGTGTTCTGCACATTATATTTTCCGGCTGTAAAACCAACGAGGCGCCAATTAACAGAGCTACACTGTGCCACACAACAGTATAAAACGCGATAGATGTAACGTTTAGAAGTTTCAAGAGGCGAACTGGAATCTATTTTCCGTCAATTAATTGTTACCTTTAAATCCAAGTGGACCACATTGTTTTGGTGCATGTACTCGACACCCTCGCAAATCTGCCTCATGAAGAGTATGCTGTCCCTCTCGGTGAGTGTAAAATCATCAGCAACGACCCTCTCGAACAATTCGTCGCCGGAGATACTGAAACAGCGAACCGCAACAAACTGTAAATAACGGACTGTTTGAACATTCGTACCGAAATATTTAGCTCATATGATTGCTCACTATTCCGTGATCATAACGATGTCCCGAGGACTCTCGTAAGCGGCGGCCAGGAGAAGAAGCTTCGGGTGTCGCAGCATGTTCATAATACGAATCTCTTCCCGCACTTGCTCGCGATCCTTAGCTTTTATAGTCCTAACAAACTTGGCGGCGAAACTGATTCCTGAGGACTTTTCAACGACCCTCTTCACCGTACCGTATTGACCTTTTCCAAGTTCCTCGAAGACGTCGTACCGATCGGCGAACAGTTGTCCGTCTTCCATCTCCACCACTCTGGCTTCGAAAGGTGGTTTGAAATCTGTTCAAATAATGTTTCGATTAAAATGGCCTCGTGTTGGTTACACCTATTCGCTCTGGGTACTCACCTTCCTCGGCATCGTCGAGTGACGTCTCATCTGCCTCGGATATTCTGACGTATTCCGATTCGTTTCCCGGTTCACTGACCCCGTGGATGTTCTCCGCTCGAACGCGAAATCGATATCTTTGATCGGGTAGCAGGGTGTGCGTTTCAGAAGTTGGTACCGTGTGACTCAGCGAGTGACAGGACTCCGCCACCGTTGTCCAGGAAGTTTCGCCCAGGTGGTTCATTTCAACGGTGTAGCCAGTGACCGCGCAACCTCCATCGTAAGGTGACGATCTCCAATTGATGGTGATCGCATCTATCGAACAGCACACGCTGGGAACACCCGCTGGTGGGTCAGGTGGGCCTGATCAACGAGGTCAATTAAATTCCTATGATGATCTGCCATCGACGAAAAGTAATTGAAATTACTAGCAGTAGTATTTTCTGGGGTACCTTCGACAGCAACGCTGAAGCACCGTCGGTCTTTTCCGAATTTGTTGTCCACCGAAACTTCGTACTTTCCAGCGTTATCAGCAGTAACATCGTCCGATATTAAACAGGACATACCACCGCCATAGGTGATCGCAGTCTTTTTGTTTGCAGCGAGCTCTCGACCCTTTGGTAGAATCGTGTCTTTCGTTAGTTTTGTTAGGTACATTTTATTGATTAAATAATAAGTTGTAATTTAAAGAAGTTGACCCCCATATCTCCTTAACACCATCACATAGAAAAAAAACTAGTGACGCCATATTGTGCTCGAAAGCAAGCAAGATGGTTTGTCTATAATACATACCGCGCGAAGCCATTTGACACGTGGTTCCGGATATCCTCGATACGTCGCTCTGAGCACCACTCTGTTTCCTCTGAACACTGTCACGTCATCTGGGACCTTCAAAATGGTGGCGGGTACAAATTCCTCCGACGCAACTTTAATATTCTCCTCTTTCGTTTCGTTTTGACCGCTCCCCTTCAAAGTGGAAGACTCGTCCGGTTTTTCCGTGACCGGATCATACTCCGCGCTCATTATAGGCACATCATCGTGCACGTTAGAGTTATCCTGAGTTCGTTTCGTATCGTTTTTAGTCTCGCGGAAATCAGAATCCACCGATGCCGGACTCTTTGCAGATTCTTCTCTATTCGTCTTTAATTTCGGGCTCGTTTCGTTCGACACCTCCGCAGACGATACTCGTCCAGAAGTACGATCAATTCCTTCCTCGTCCGAAGACGACGAAATCCTTTGATCGTTCGATCTCGCGACGTTACGCTTCGCCATCTTGTAACCCAGATCTTTTCTTCTATTCGTTTTAATTTCGACTGGTTTTCTCGTGTCGAGCAAGGGACTCGGTGGGACGATTCTTCTTGACGGCATGGGAGACGATTGTTTAACATTTCGCGTGTTCCTCAAAGGCAACGAAGACGATCTGATGCGCATAGGTGACTCGTATCGTTCGTGTCGTGGCGAGGGAACGCCTTTTCCCGCCTTTCTTACCAAGTTGCTGCTACCGCAATTGGCGTTCATTTTGTTTCGAATTTCGGTGCGCGCCTTATCGTACGTGGACTTTTCGAAATTGCACAACGATCGACTTAATCGCAATTCTGCCGTACAGCTGATCGACAGACTCTTACCGACCACAGATGCTGTGCATCGAACTTCACCAACGTCTCGCGATGACACGTTTTGTATCTTCAGGATGCTGACGTTATCATCCTTTTCAACCTGTCGTGAGATACAGACTATTATTATTTCACACACAAGTTGGTAAAAGGAACTTTAGGTTTCTTCTTTGTTTTTAGGGTTCTTTTATTGGCTTTTGTTTTGAAATCAATGAGAAATACTTTCCATGTCAAATGAAATAATTTCGTTAACCCTTTTAACGTACCTTACACCTAGGATTTTCTTTGACGTCCTTTCCATTGATCGTCCACGTGATTTCCACGGGTTTTCCGCACTGTACTCGGGCGCAGAAACACGCAGTTTCACCTTTTGACGTAATAACGGACAGAGGAGTTTTGGTAAACTGCGGCGCCAGTTTTGGAACGCCTTTGTAATCTGTTTTCAGAACAAAATGTATTTATTTATTTATTCAATACGCGTGGAATATTATTAGTACTCTCTAATTACGTTAAAGGTCATAAAAATCGGTGATTGAGAATGGCTTTCTATGAATAATTGATTAGTTTTAGAATGGTCTTTGAGGCGTTGTGAGGGAACAAGTGTAGAAATATGTACTTTCATTGTTAAAATTAGAAATAAATGTGTTTAAATATAATAATGAGTTTTTCATTTTAAGAACCATTATTGAAAATGGTATTTCTTTGGAAAAACGCGTACCTTGCACAGCAAAAAGACCATTGCAGGACGCTTCTCCGAAATTATTTCGAACGAGACAAGTGTACTCCCCAGCATCTTGTGGAGAAACATTGGATAACCTGAGAGCGATTCCACCATCGCCATATATGACATAGTTGTAGTAATCGTTGTCAGTCACTTCACGACCGTCTTTTAACCAAATGATTGTGAAGGGTGGAACACCTAAAAAATACGATTTCGTTGTTTTCCATTGAATATAATTTTCTCGTGAATGCGGTTGGAATATTCTACCATTTCATTTAATACTGAATTTAAGGGGGGAAACCACTGTGATGGCTGAAAATAAAGCCAATTTTCAAGAATTTTAAGGACGTAACTATGAAACTTTTTTTGTTTGTGCGATGCTATTTCAAAAATTATTCTTGTCTTAACGGTACCTGTCAATCTCGTTTGAAGCTCGTAACAATGTCCTTCCATGACGATCGATTCTCCCGGAAGCGGCTGCAGGAACCTTGGTGGATCCTTGTCGCACGTAGACGGATCATGAGAGTCGAGAACGGTCACCTGCGACGGAGAAGTAATTACACGAAATAAAATCGAGAGAATTTTACGTCGATCGAGAAACAGGTAACTATACTCGGTTTCACGAGAATTGGCAGGAAATATAAACAAAAACACTACTAAATGTCGCTGTTTAAGGACGTTTTTCAGTGGCCCCTGAGAAGGGCCCTCGCATGACGCGTTAAATGCAATCGTCGATGATTTGGTCACAGGTAAACGTTACATTGCAGCAAATAATACAACGTTCAGATTTGCGGATGTAAAAAATTTATTTCACGAGTCATTAGAATATGGTACGGTTGAAAACTGGAGAAAATGCGTTCAACATTTGTACCTTCATTTCCCTCTTTATTTACATTATTATATAATAATATTAATAATATCATATTATTATTGAGAATAGATATTTATAAAATATCCCTTCTTCACTATCTATGTAATTTCGCTCTATGGTGTATTAGGCCTGAATAAATTAAATTTTATATTCTATCGGGCCACAAGAATGAGCACATTTTGTATAGAGAATTTGCTCCTTTCCTACTAATGTAGGGATTTGAATATTATGTTTAGACCCTGGTCTGATCACATCTGTTTATATTTGCTGCCAGTTCTCGTTAACCAGGTTTATAGGATGTTTACCCGACATGTATTCTTCGAGGAACCAAGCACGTTCATCGCCACACAGCTGTATTCGCCCGCGTCGCTCGCTTTCACTTTTGAAATTTCAATTTTCGCAATTTTGCCATCGAAATACCTTTTTATTCGGCTCGATCGTTCCAATGGGCGTCCATTTCTGAAAAATTCAAGGGGCTATTCTAGCGAACCATTGAAAAAATTGTATTTTCTTAAAGAATATAATTTGACAAATATAATATTTGAAACCAGTTTTTTTTTTAATTTTGACAAATAACAGTATTTTTTCCCTGTTGCATTCGATAATAATCTCAGTAATATTCTCAGTTTCATGGAAAAAATTGTTCGTTGATAGAAACGTTAGAAACATTCTGAGAAGATGAGAAGTCGAATTAGGTATCGAAGCAGACGTTGTTGAAACATTCGTGGATTGTTTGTATTTTACCTGAACCAAGTTGGCGTTGGACTGGGCGTTCCCCTAATGCCGCAAGCAAGTTGCAATCGTCCATTTACTCTGGTAGTTGTGTCCAGAAGGCTTCGACCGAAAGATGGGTAGGTTCTAGGCGACGCGCTTCGGGTTCTGATGGTTCGAGACACCGGTCCAAGCAATTGATGATCTTTTCACGTAAAATCATATCGAGAATTCTAATAACTCAGCTTTGGTAGTTGTTAATTTTTAAATTAAATTGATATCACATAGAATTATATTCTTCTATTATATTCGTTATTTAGTTAGTTTGCAGTTAATTAGTTAGTTTGCCAGTTAGATAGTTAGTTTGCAGTTAGTTAGACAGTTTGCAGTTAGTTATATTCGTCTATGTAGATGAATAAGCTAGATAATATAAAACAAATACACTCAATTTCAAAGAAATACTTTAAATACTGGTTAAATAGAATGAGTGATATTACATTTTCATCTTAAGTTGTTATAGATTAGATTTGATGAAATATTGCCGTACTTATTATTTCCAGACGAGCACTGGCTTCGATACGACCATAGTCGTTCTCCACGGTCACCCTGTATAATCCTGCATCTTCTTGAGTGACTTCGACAATTTCCAATATTTTCACGTCGTCCCTTTCCTTTACGGAGATCCTCGCTGTTGGCGTAACGGCAGTGCCATTTTTGTCCCATTTCACCCACGGTGTTGGATGACCGACCACTGCGCATTGGAAACGCACGGTTTCGCCTTCTTCGACCACTCGATTGTGTGGAACCGCGTAAAATTTTGGTGGACTAATTTTTGGCCGTCTTAACATCGACCTGCTTCGCGGCAGAAGCTGCGGAGACCGCAGTTCTCGACCATCTGTGAAACGTTCGTTTTTAGCAGTTTAACGTTAGTTCTACTGGTTGTCTATTTGATAAACAAATGCAGTTATTGGAAGATACTCTTTCGGTCATTCATATAACAGTGGTACCTTAATAGTTTCAATAAAATATTGGTATCTTTTTTGGAATTTTATTCATTTAGTAAAATAAAAAATGTACAATTTAAACTAAAAATTATTTAGTAAAAGTGCACCCAAACCAAATTGAACTTGATAGACCATGTTTAACGATTCTTAACTTTCTGGAAAAAAATGAAACATTATAAATGAAATACTTACGCGAAACTGCCGGAGATAAGCTTCTAATTGGCGTCGAGCGAGGCGTCGATCTTGGCGTCGATCCTGCTGACAGTAGACCCAGAGGCCTCGACAATCTTTGGCTCAAAAGGTTTTCTTTCCCTTCAGGTACTTTACAATAGAAAATTGATTTAAAATGAAATATTTTCAACGCCTTATCAGGCAGCTATAATTTCCATGGAAACCTACCATCCACTATTAGACAGGCTGACGTGAATGCTTTTCCAAGGTCGTTGTAAGCCACGCAGGTATATTCGCCCTCGTCTTCTGGATACACGTGCTGGATAATTAGACGCGCTGTTTCTCCGTCGAATTCCGCAGAAAAGTCCTCGCCCATCGAAAGAATCTGAGATCAAAAACGTGCGAATAGAAAATGGAGAGTGGACTGTTTCTGGAGACGAGGGGATAGAGTGTACGCAATTTTGTGTCAAAATGAACGCACATCATCATAAGTGTCGGTAGTTGTAGCGTTAAAGATGTTAGACAAGCATTTTGGTATAATTTCTACCTTTCCTCCACGTTCCCAGCGCACCAAAGGTGCCTCCGGCGTGGCGCGAACTTTGCACTCGAGGGTAACAGCATCTCCATCGCAGCATCTCAGGTCTCGCAGTTCTCTTGCAATCTCCGGTAAAGTCAGCACCTTCCTGTCAATAAAAATTCAGAATAACAACCGTTCGACCGAACGAAAGCACGCCGTTGTTCCGTAAATTGCAAACTCGTCAAAGAGGGATGCTCTAATCTGGCTTACCCGTGCGTGAACCCTGATTTCTTCATCTTGTCCTCTTTGCCTTGACCTGAAAGCATAATTGTTCCTTCGTTTAATCAAACCGTCGAACGCATACTCGTTTCTCTTCGACGCTAAGTATTACCTTTAGCGTAGATCTGTAAAGAAATCACGGCCTTAGCCTCCCCATGGCAGTTGCGCGCTATCACGGAGTACGTTCCCGTAAAATCGAGTTTTGCGTAGGGTATTTCCAATCGGTACTGAGGTCCTTGCCCGACCAGCCGGAAGTGGGCTGCGTCCCGGTAGTAATCAGGCTGTAAAAAATATTTAATATCAAACTATTAATAAAAATATGAATTAGTTAGGAACAGTTAGGATCCCTGGACCTTGAGCGCATTTCATAGCTGTTATCAAAGTGCATTAGCCATCTTTCATCAGCACAAGGAGTAATCGATGATCGGTGATCTTTTCAAAGTGGTCAAAGGGTTCGAACTCGAGGCATTCCAGGGAGAGAGAGAGTGAGTGAGTGTGTGAGAGAGAAGTAAGGACAGTGATAAAAGTGAGATGAGAAACGTCTTCGTCCGGACTCTAGTCCATATAGGGAGCGAAAGTTGAACAGATCGCTTCAGACTGATCTCGTTGTTCGTATGACACGAGTGCCAACGCATATTACCGTTTTTCATTACTTAATTGCACGTCCCTCTGCCGGACACGCCTTCGTTATATCCTCGGAAATTAAGGTCATTGGGAAGAAAGGCACGTTTGTGCAAATCTGATCCAACAGGACAGTTCACGACGATCCTAATTGCACAGTAAACAATTTCCTAGTCAGCTGTATCAAACGTTATCCTTGATTTAAAAAAATAATCCGATACTCGTAGTTTGTGCAAACTATGCGACTCGGATGAAGATTGAACTTGTCGCAGTAGACGCGGCGAATTAAGTTTTTACGATCTCGAACGCTCAAAGTCGAATCGTGACATAATGGACCTTCTGAGACCCATCTATCTTTCACCTGTCACAGTACTGTTCGCCTACGATGAAATTTATGCGGACGACACTTCCCGTTACGGAAGAGAGGCGCGACAAATCGAAGCAAACCTGGCTCCCGCAAGGACTTCTCGCAATGTCATCGTATATCGATCTATATTTACCCGTGTCGAACAGATTGCCGACACAAGAAAA
Source organism: Colletes gigas (assembly GCF_013123115.1). Lineage (NCBI taxonomy): Eukaryota > Metazoa > Arthropoda > Insecta > Hymenoptera > Colletidae > Colletes > Colletes gigas. Next base: position 1,566,622 of record NW_025106667.1, read on the forward strand.
GAATCCTTCCAACGCAAGCAGTCGAGCAACTATATTTTTATATGCCTTTCAGATGGATTGGACAACGGATAATTGACTGTTATTAAATGATTTGGATGTTCCATTATTCGGTAAGAATTGTGGAAACGTGATAAATATGAATATTAAATAACAAATAAATTGGTTACTATATTTTATAATTATTACGCTCTCTCGAATCATTTCAACGTATAATTTAAATTTAATCCGGAGCCGGATTCCGCTGATCGGAATAAACAGGAAGCAAAATCGAGGGAACTGCATCTAAACGATAAAGATTTTTCGATCGGCGATCGATCGTATCCAGCGTGAAATCAGTGCGCATTTTTCCTCATTTAGCAGTTGCAGCTGCGTTGAAAACGAACTTGTACGTATTTGGCAGGTTGGCCGACTATATATGTTTGCTGTCGCGACGCGTCGCGTCTCTTTTGATTTACAGGAAAGAATGGGAAAGGAAACTCTGACTCGGCCAACATCACGACGAACTGGTGTTGACATTAACGCGTAACTATCGATTGGTTCGATGGATGCCCTAACAAGCTGCGTTAGATCTTCGTAGATCATCTCAAATATCGACTCGAGTCTCGTTTGATGATTTGGTAAAGTGACTCGAACGTCGCGTGTACAAATACGGAAGAAATACATTTAACGTAATTATATGTACAAGTAATATATAAGCTAAATTAAATTATTATTATTTGTAAAATAGCACTATTGTTTTAAATAAATGGGGGAAATTCTAATATTTATTTCAATAATCGGTATTAAAAAGTCAGATTAAAAATAAAACAAAAGTGGTCTCTTTTATTCCGATATTTTTCTCTGAAAATTCAGAAACAAATTTGATTATAACGAACAAAACTAATGCTCGTAAATTATTAAAAAATTATTAGTATCGTGAAAACCAGGAAACTTACTAGTCTATTTGCACTGACTAGTTATTTTTAAGACTCGTCTTGTGAAAACGTTAAAAAGGAATGTGAAACTAGTGTTTTACTTACATTTCGAGATCCAACATCGAATATAAATCCGGTTGGAAAATAGGGTGGTCAGCTATTGAATAACCGAAGTAAATCACTGGTTTAGTCAGGAGGTTTCCAATGAATATTCGTATTGGCCGGAATAGGAAATATCCATGTTACTGTCCGACTGTAAATACTGAGGATCGTGAAGGAGGTCGGTTGGGGGACAGAGTGGTATTTCGTTCGCCAAAGACACGCGACGACTGTTTTGCCGCTCGTCCTTTCGCACTACCGATCCATCGACGAAGAAAGCCGACTTGGTGAGGAAAAGTGGGGAGACACTCGAACTGTCTACTCTTTTCGATAATGCAGATATCCTCGCGAGTGACGCGGATACCATATACACACATTTTTCCGGTCACCGATTACTTCCGGTTCTCTTTACGACTTGACATTAATACGTCTCTACAGGCAAATTTAAAGGGACATTCTATATACATTCCATGACAAAAACTCGGCTTTATTTCTGTGAAACGTTGCCAAACACTCTATCGAAACATCCTCACGATGCTGTTTTTGTTCTATTGCGAGCAAATGCGTTGTACAGCACTTTTTGAAATGTCTACCATGTCTGCAAGCTCACGCAATTTTCTTCACCATTTCCGGTGTGGTCAGTTCATTTGGTCGACCACTGCGCTTGTTTTTTGAACGTCGAATGGACGTATTAAGATCTATCATTGGTATGACGTCAACATACTTAAAATTACCACTGATTAGTATTCAGTGCGCACCGTTTTGCGCGCGGCACCGTCGGAATAAACTCGGAAAGGTTTGTACGTATGAGTATCGATACAAACGTGAATGGAATAGAATTTCGCGCATCTGTAATAATATTCTTAAAACAAATATTGTACGTCTCTTGTAACGGGTTAGTAATGTGCTTTTTTAAGCAACTATAAGTAACTATAATTATAAAAACAAAAAACTAAACGTCCACATATGTGGTCAAGGGCGTGAAGAGGTTAAATTGTTGCCTTCATATTTTGTCCGGGGTTTGGACGTTTTTCCACTCTGTGGAACGGAACTAGAAGTCTAGTAGTCGTATCCGTTCGGTGGTCAGACTCGCGAAACGCATTCACTGTCGGAAAGACCTTCCTCCTGCTCGAGCAATAAATTTCTCTCTTTCTCCTGGCTTCGGGTGTCTAACCTCACGTAACTTACGGTTACCTTTTAAAGAGCCGTCCAATATCAATGCCGTTTCCCCGACGCATATAATGCGTGGCCCATTTACGGGCATAATCCGGTATGTTACGTTGTCATTTCTTTTTCGCAATCACCTTGACCCACATCATGGATCAGAACGGCATTAGGGACACGTCAATTCACCGATTGCGCAACATTTCCTTTCTTTTTCTTGTTCCATCCGCCATCATCCACCCGCTAAGTCCATACAATCAAAGAAACGCTTCGTTTCTGGCTTATACGGTTTTCCTTTCCAACGATGACAAATTAACGACCATCGGTAAACAGATCGAATAGTTTAAGCGCCAGACTCTCATGGTTTCTCACGCGTTCTCACAAGTACTCGATCGATTACTTATACGCGTATAATTGTGATTATTTTCCACCTGCCTTGTTAAAATCAGTTTAACTCTCGAACGGCGGATTTCGATCCGAATCTGAATTGAAGAAATGCACGTTACCTTGAGAAAGTCGCGCAGCCACATTACTTCCGGTTTGGGATCACCGACCACTTCGCAGGAGATGATGACAGTGTCTCCCTCGAGCGCTTCGGTGGATAAAGGTTTCGTGATGAAGAGAGGCTCTTTTGAATACCTACAAGTTTTTATACAAAAAAGAAAATTATCTTACATTCGTTGAACTTAGTTACCAGTGATAATTATTCATTTATGTATTTATTATATGATGTAAACATGTGACCACGTACAGATAGAAAAAGTTCATTTTGTAAGAATGAAATACAAGTTTACAAAACGACGATTTATTGATGCTTACGGTATATCTGACGTTGCGACTGTTACAGTTGGTACTCCTTCGAGAGACGACACTTGGTCGTCCTGAATCTCGGTACCAATAACTGCTACCCTTCCAGATGTTTCAGCATGGCCGACCTCGTTCGTAGCTGTACAAGTATAAAGGCCGCTATCTCTGTCAGTGACCTTGGCTAAGGACAGTTCAACGGCGCCATCGTGATTTAAGGTCATCACTGTTCTTCTGCTTGGACGAAGACGAATTCCATCTCGATGCCTGAACAATCAATAGCCATACCTCGATGTCAATAGTCTTTTAAAGTTGTTATTAAATTATTTCGTTGGGTTTATTAAATAGATAACGTTACCATACGACACCGACGCTGGGATACGCCTCTATCTGAGCTGTCATTCGTAGATCGCCACCCAATCTGATCGTGTACTCGGCGTCGAGACCGCACAAGAATTCCGGAGCTATGTAAGCACGAATGCCCTTGTCTACGACGAGGATACATCGACAGGACACTGAACCGTTCACATTCCTCGCTGTCACCATGTAACACCCAGAATCCTCCAGGGTGGAGTGCGTGATCTCCAAGGTATAAAAGCTCGAATCGTTGTTCCAGAATACGTGACGATCTTTAAAAAGATACAAATCAAAAAAGCATTAGTCTATTAAAAGAGTGTAAACATATTTTTTAGTATTATACAAATTGTAAAGTAGTATTTTTTGATGCTGTTGATTCCCAGGGACCAACGTCGCTCAAACAAAAAGTGTAGTTAGTGTTTAATTTCTAAGTTTAATTCTGTATCTGTTAATTGTAATGTCAAGACAATCGTTGCATTGCCAATTGTAACTAGAATGGTTTTAAACTACAATTGATCAATTCCAATTCATGGAAGCAATTTATAATAAATTGTTAATTGCGTTAATGTATCGAAGATTCTTTACCGTCTTGATGAATCTCGGTGCCATTCTTAAACCACGTGACCTCTGGAGTAGGGTTTCCTATCACTTGGCAAGTTAATCTCACAGGATACGTTGCCTGGACCCTTCTGTCTCGAATCCTCATAGTGAATTGTGGTGGTCTGTCTTCCAAGTCGTCCTCCAAAGCTCTGGGGATCAGAATATATTCTCAAGTATTACTTATTTCGCACAAAGAAAGTGCAAGACTGATGATGTTTCTTGTTGCATTGCCCGATTGGTTTTACCAATACAATGTAAAACTATAGATTACTTTTTTTAGCGAAAGGTAGACGATTCCATGTATTTGACATAATCGTAATACACGTGATCAATAAATAAATCAATTACACGTACCTTGACCTAAGTTTAGCATCGGCTTCGATGATCTTCGGATCATTGACGACGAGCACTCTAGCAAACGATGAAACCTTCCCAACCATGTTGCTTGCCTCGCAAATGTATCTGCCAGAGTCGATGTCCTGGACGTTTTCAATCGTCAGGGAGCACTTGTTCCCATTATAAGAGATCAAGCATCTAGGATCGTTGTTCGGATCTATATCGGTCGACTCGCGGCTCCACTTTACGTCAACTTTCGAGTCCCCGCGAACCTGCGAATGTGTCGAATCAATTTGTAAACTTCAGGTTTCATTCAAAGTCTTTATCGATGCACGATACATCATAAATCTTGCTCGTTATCCCTAATAGTAACTATATTTTGGTTTGCTGCACTCGCCTGGCATTCCAATTTCACTGTACTCCCCTCGAGCACTTTCAGTTGACCTGGCAAGATTTTTGTGAACTCCGGTAGGTCGACGGTCTCGCTGACTTTTACGGTGTTTGTCATTGTCGTGGATTCGCCCCATCCGTAACGATTCCGCGGAGTCACTTGGAACTTGTACTCGCCACCCGGTTTCAAGTTGAACGCGTCGTAGGCGTTTATAGGTGTCATACCCAGCTAAACGAGAAAGGAAAATTAAGAAATTATACGTGGGGAAGAAGGGCCTACCAAACTATGCCATACACAGATGATCGTTAAATAACGTAAATTATAAATGTAATATTCCTTACTTGGTTCCTTCAAAATTGGCAGATTATAAGAAAATTAACGTTAGTAGTGTATTTTACATTCACGTCGATTTAAAGTATGATACATCGAGCTGGTAAGTAGTTTACATCCAGAGTTGATGTACGTTTAATTTGTATACAGAGGCGATTTTGCATTTAAAAATGAATCGAAAATGTGGAATAAAAATTTTCCGTACGTTGCTTCATTTGCCACGACACTTGTTACGTAAACAGATGATTAAAGAAATCAAGATCGAGCATGGAATTTTTCGGTTATTTTCGTGGATACAAACTACTTGGGTTCGAGAATAGGGTGAATAATTAAAATGGTACCTCAACCCATCGTGCACCACCGTCGCTACCCATCAACCAGGCGTCGACTCTGTAAGCGATGACAGGCGCAGGTCCTCTTCGTTCCGCTTTGCCCCAACTTAGGGACAACCAATTTTTCCCTCCGTCGACCACAACTGGTTCGCTGCTGATAGGTCCTGGCACATCTAAACAAAAATTCTGGTTCCTCATTTCCATTAAATCTTGAAGATTCGATCATTTCACTTTCGCCAACCTCTGTGCCCGTAGAGATATTCTAGAAAGCCAACGATCAAACAATCCTTGTCGGACCACGAGCGTCTCAGACGAGAGATCGTCGTGTGCTCGTCGTTGCTCGCGACGATTCCGTGATCGTGTTGCTTCATTTTTAATCAGATTTCATCTCACGTGTAAACTTTTCGAGGAATCCGTAATTCCTTTTACTTAATTGGCCGAGTTCGGTGGTGAAACAGCACCATCTTCGTTCGCGAAATTCTTACGTTTCTCGAGTGAAATCGAAAATGTCAAGGTGTTTTTTTTTTTTTTGCTGGTTGGCCAAGGCTCGAAAAAAAGTAGGGCATACGAAATGACTCGCGTCCCGACGCCGACTGAATTTTGAATTTGTGAACACAGATGGATGTTGGAGGGAGACGAATAAGCAAGGCAAACGAAAATAACCCAACGGGAGGTGTTCCACGAGCCGTGAAACGCATGTAGGTGGTGTCGTTTGCAGGTTTATCTGTCGTAACGCGAGAACCACCTTGTGGAATTGTGTCACCTATTTCCACTGATTGCTTTCGAATCAATGGAACACGTATCACCCACAATTCTGCTCTTGTTACATTTGACAACGGTGTTGTTGCGATTTGTCATTGGCTGCGGAAACCTCTTGGCAATAGCGAGTAACAGACGATGACATTGCTGACAATTTAGTAGCCACCACTCTGTTTACAATGTTCTATCGCGTTAAATAACATTAGCGTTTCTCGAGCAAACTTTCGGTAATATTGGGATTCCAGTTTTCAGCGAGTATTTCAAAGTTTACGGGCTCTCTAAAATTACAAATTCCGTACCACGAGCGAGGTTTATTTATCGTACGGCCTACTTGGATGGAACCATATGCTCTCACAGTTTCCTCTGTTTATTTCTATTGTGCATAAATCCGGAGAAATTTCGGCGTTGAATCGTGCCGTGAAATTTTTATCGCTGAATTATCGCCGTCGAGTTTAAAAGATTTACACAATGCTCAAGTTCAAGTGACGAGACGGTTGCGCAAGATTAATTCACAACAGACCGCGGGACCTTTGATTCTAATTTCAGAATCTCGATGCCCTTCCAACGTCTGTGATTTTGCTCGGTGTAGGTAGTTAATCATGTCACGGAATTCTTTTCTTTCCGTGTATGTGTAATAGATTACGTTTGTTTCGTTCGCAGCTAGTCCACTGTACCGTGCTATATTTTAAAGCGCGTGGTGGCTTGGTCAAGGAACTGTCACATTTGGCACTGCTTCAGCTTCGAATTCAGTAAACTGGAAACGTATACGTCCGTCATTTCAGTCGACAGAATCACGATACTATCGTTCGAATTACATTTATTCGAGATCTTGCAACCACCATTTTTTTTTTTTTAATTTCATGCCTGCTTCTAATGTTTACTAGATTTTTATGTTACAGAAATTCCTCCCCTTTACTAACAATTATGGTAAGTCATTTCATAAAATAACTAACAAATATTTAAGTCTGTTGCATTGTCGAAAAGAATATTATATTTCGTCAACAGGAGTATTTAATTAGAAAACCAACATGGTTAGACGCTCCATTAAAATAAAATCTGATATATTGTGAAAAATAATGTGTACAGACTTTTGTTTGCGGATACTTAAGAAATGTTAGCGCGGTATGCTGATTAGTCCAAATATTGACGTCATTTCAAGCGTCGGTTGAGTCCAGGGTTTATTTGGATTTCTGCCATTAAAAGCTGGGCCAAGTGTACGATGAAGCTACAGTCACTGTCGCCGGACTGTGATGTCTAATTATAATCGCTTGATTATAATTAGTCTACTTAATTAGCAACGTCTGACACTTGCATTGTCATTCCGGATTGGAATAGCTCGTTACCTTCTCTGACCGTGAAAAGAGCCAATCGCGAAAAATTCCATTGTTCGATTCAACGGACACGTCAGTCTTAATTAAAAGTGTACTTACTCTTCACGTAGGACATTTCGTCGTCGCGACTTTCACTCGACAGACCTAGAAGACTTCCGGTTTCGGTACGGTTGCTCAAGGTACTCCAGTCAGGTGTCAGTGACCTGGCGCGTTGTTTCACCTGTAAAAAGAATTCAGTGGACACGTAATAGTTATCAATGAAATTTAGAACTTAAAATAACATCTACTTGTTTTTTACTTAATCATGCTTTTGCTTTTTTCTTTCGCCAAAAGTGTTGAAAGAATTTCTTTATCGTCCTCTACATTTAATAGCAGCAAAAATAAATAAATTTTTAGTTATTTTACAATAAGAAGGAATAAAACCTCGACTCACCTTAATAGAGAAGAAACTTCTGTCGCAGCCATGTCTGTTTTTGACAAGTATACAATAGGTGCCCTCGTCCTCGGGTATAACTCTTTTCAAAGTCAACCGAACGTAATCGTCGATGACTTCTTTGTGAGATCGAGGTCCATTGGTGATGTCTCTTAAACCTTTCATCCAGGTCACTGGAGAACAACAAAAGATTGGGGATAGTAAACGTAATTCGGAATTTGGATGAGAATGAAACAAGAATAGTATATTCGAGTGACAAAGAATGAAGTTACTTTGCACAATAATCGATTCTGAAAACGAGCACGAGAAATCTAGCAGTAGCATCTTACCTCGAGGTTTGGGAACTCCAGAAAACCTAAATGACACGCTGACATCTTCGCCAGCAACAACGGTCATCGATTTTTCCGCGGGTCTCGAGGCGAACATGGCTGGTTTTCCATCGTCGATCGCACTCGGGGATATTACGTCAATCGTGGCCATGCTGTCCACGTGTCCATAAGCGTTAATTGCTCTGCAAATGTACGTGCCTCTCTCGGATTCCGTAACTTCCGGCACGATCAAAGTGTGAACACCGGATTCTGTGAAAGTCTTCGCTTTGGGAATAGTGACTGGCTCCCTTCTTTCACCGCGGAACCATCTTACTTCCGGTGTGGGCATGCCTACGTTCATTTTAAATTCCAATCAATTTTAAAATTGTTCGAGTCAGTTAGTCGTCGACCAAGTTGTTTAATACCTTTGACTTCGACTTGAAGAGCAACAGTGCCACCGGTGGGCACTCTGTGATCGTTCAAGAAACTGGAGAAATGAGGTCTCTTGGAAGCCTCGGTGCTGAAGTAGTCGTCGAACATTCTCCCGTGTTTGCCAGCCATTCGTCGAACTTGTTCTTTAAAGAAAATGTTTTTTAATGGAAACTCGAATATTTTAAAAATGTAATATGATTGAAAGTGTAAATGTTACCGTCAAATTGAACAACGTGGGCTATTTCTTCGGTGCGCATATCGTTCATTGCTCTGCACGCGTACCGGCCGCTGTCCGAGGAATTCGGTGCAGCGATCTCCAATCGATAGATCCCATCGTCTAGGTAACTATGCTTGTAACGATCGCCTTGGAGGACCAGACCATCTTTCAACCAAGAGATAATCGGAGTAGGATGGCCACGTACTCGACATTCCAAGATCAATTCGTTGTCCGAATGTCGATAGGTGTCTGAACAAGTAACAGACTTCGATTTTAATATACTCTTTTTGAATAATAGTAGAGTGATCCTCTGGAAAATATTAGCTGTAGATATTGGAGGGGACCAGACGTGTAAATTAATATTCACATTTAGTTTCGGATTTTCCTCACAGTTACGAGACAAGTGGAAGTAGTAACGATACAAATAAAGACATGACGTTGCTCACAAGGGGAAGCTACCCTTGTCGGTAATATTACATCTAAAAGTAAAATATTTTCTAGTTGTTGGATTCTTCGAGTACTTACCTTTAATAGATCTTGTAAAGGTGGGGGGTGAGAGTGTTGGTTGGAAATCGGGATAAATTTTTAAGGTGGATTCGGTGGTTGCAATCCCATGAACATTCTCGGCAACACAGGTGTACAGTCCGGAATCTTCGGGGAGGGCTTCATGCAGTTCGAAATAAGCCATACCGTTGTCAAACCGAGTTCGATATCGGTTTGAGCTTATGTCGAGTTTCTCGCCATCTTTGGTCCAGTAAACTCGTGGTTCCGGGTGTCCAAGTACCGTGCAGGTTAATCTTGTTCTCATACCAACCCCTACGGTTCTGTTGGTCAGTCTTGTGCAGAACGATGGTTTCTTTCCCTTTTCGCGCGGTATAATCTGCAAATAAAATATGCAATTTTAATAAGGTGTTCCTAAAAGGTATAACTGCTATAAAAGATAAAACGTTACCTCGCTTTTAATAGGAGGTAGATAAAAATCGAGGTCGGTTCGAGACGTCGTCTGTGGTCTGCTGTACCGTGATAGTCTCGTAGAACTGGCAGCTGTAATAGTCGTGTCGCTATCGCCGGTCGAGTAATCGTCATATTTTAATAAACTGATCGATCTCGCTCGAGTAATTTGGTCGTCCCTTTTTCTTCTTCTTCGATAGTACGAGCCAGCGTCGAAGTAATATCTGTCGATCGAAGTATCTTTCAATTTATAATCGAGGAAATCGTCGATTCTCCTTTTGGTCAAAGTCGTCAAAGAATCTCTCCAACTGTACGACCTGGAAGTACTGGATAGAGCAGACTCGAAGCCAGAATCGTATCGGTAAGATTTATCACGTCTGTCTCTCCAAAACTCTACGTCGGAGGAGATACCCGTGGAGGTGGGTCGTCCAATTCTGAGCGTGTCTTCCGTCATTTTTCTCAACAGTTGATCAGACTCGGTCTGTCGCATTCGAGACCAACTGTCGTCCCTCATTTGCTCTTGTCTTCGCCTTCGAAGTCTAGACGTCTCATCTTCCTGTCGTCTTCTCAAGCGTTCTTCTTCTTCCTTCAACGCTTTGGCCGCTTCTTCTCTCCTCATTTGCCTGTCCGCGTCTCTTTGATGCCTCCTCTCTTCATCCTCCCTTCTCAAACGTTCTGTTTCTTCTTTATTTTGACGGTCTTTGGCCCTCCTCCTTTCTAGACGTTCAGTTTCCTTTCTTCTCATAGCCTCTTCGTCTTCCTTCCATTGTCGTTCGGCTTCGTTTCTCCTCCTTCTGCGTTCTTCTTCCCACTTTGTCCTTTCCGCTTCTTCTCTCAGCATTTTTTCTTCCTCTTCTCGTCTCCTCAATTCTCGCTCTTTCCTTCTGCGCTCTCGAATTTCCTCCTCGTTTTTCAATCGTTCTTCCTCAGCTTTTCTTATCTTTTCAGCTTCCTGTCTGATCTGTTTCTCTTGTTCCACTCTGCGACGCTTGCTCTCTTCTCGTCTTTGTTCTTCTTTCTCCTGCTCCTTTCTCAGCCTTTCTTCGTTCTCAGCTTTTCTACGATCCTCTTCTTCCTTTCTTAATCTTGCTCTTTCCTCTTTCCGTTTTCGTTCCTCTTCCTCTCGTTTATTTCGTTCTTCTTCCTCTTTCTTCGTGCGTTCCTCTCTTTCTTTCTTCCTTTGCTCTTGTTCTTGCTTCCGTTTCTCAATTTCCTCCTTCTCCTTACGTTCCTCCTCTTCTTGTTGCAATTTCCGCTTGTCTTTCCTCATTTGCAATTCCTCAGCCTTTTGTTTCAAAGTATCCGACTCAGCTTTCTGCAATTTCTCTTTCACTTGTTTCAGTTTCTCTTCTTCTTCAGCTTTCCTGCGTTCTTCTTCCTCATGCTTTAATTTCATCTTCCTTTCTTCTTCTTCTCTTAATTTTCTAGACTCTTCTTCCTTCTTACGCGAGTCTTCTTCCTCCTTTTTCCTAACCTCTTCCTTCTTCTTTCGATCTTGTTCTTCTTTTAGTCTTTTAGCCTCCTCCTCTTGCTTCCGGGCTTCTTCTTCTTTCAGTTTTTTTGTTTCTTCCTTCTTTTTGCGTTCTTGTTCTTCTTTCTGCTTTCGGTCTTCCTCTTCTTTTTGTTTTTTAGCCGCTTCTTCCTGTTTTACTTTTTCAGCCTCCTCTTTTTTCTTGCGTTCTTCTTCTTCTTTTTGCTTCTTAGCTACTTCCTCCTTTTTGCGTGCTTCTTCCTGTTTTATTTTTTCAGCTTCCTCGTTCTTCTTGCGTTCTTCCTCTTCTTTTTGTTTTTTAGCCGCTTCTTCCTGTTTCAGTTTCTCAGCTTCTTCTTTTTTTTTGAGTTCTTCTTCTTCTTTTTGCTTTTTAGCTACTTCCTCCTTTTTGCGTGCTTCTTCTTCCAGTTTTAGCTTTTCAGCTTCCTCTTTCTTCTTGCGTTCCTGCTCTTCTTTCTGCTTTCGATCTTCTTCTTCTTTTTGCTTTTTAGCTACTTCCTCCTTTTTGCGTGCTTCTTCCTGTTTCACTTTTTCAGCTTCCTCTTTTTCTTTCTGCTTTCGATCCTCTTCTTCTTTTTGTTTTTTAGCCGCTTCTTCCTTTTTGCGTGCTTCTTTTTCCTGTTTCAGTTTTTCAGCTTCCTCTTTCTCCTTGCGTTCTTGTTCTTCTTGTTGTTTCTTTGCCTCTTCGACCTTCTTACGTGCTTCTTCTTTTTGTTTTAACCTTTCGTTTTCTTTCTTCATACGCTCTTGTTCTTCCTTTAACTTCTCAGCTTCCTCTTTTTGTTTTCGATCTTCTTCTTCTTTTTTCAAACGTGCCTGTTCTTCCTTTAATTTCTCTGCTTCTTCTTTCTGCTTTCGGTCCTGCTCTTCCTTTTCTTTCTTAGCCTCTTCTTCTTTCTTGCGTGTTTCTTCTTCCTGCTTTAGTTTCTGGGCTTCTTCCTCTTGTTGTTTCTTAGCCTCTTCTTTTTTACGTGACTCTTCCTTCTGTTTAAGTTTTTCTTGCTCTTCTTTTAACTTCTCCTCCAGTTCCTTTTGTTTTCGATCTTCTTGTTCCTTTACTTTCCTAGCCTCTTCCTCCTTCTTGCGTGCTTCTTCTTCCTGTTTTAGTATTTCAGCTTCCTCTTCCTTTTTACGTTTCTGTTGTTCTTCTTCTTTTTGTTTCCTAACCTCTTCCTCCTTTCTTCGTGTTTCTTCTTCCAGTTTTAATTTTTCAGCTTCCTCTTTTTGCTTTCGGTCCTGCTCTTCCTTTTCTTTCCTAGCCTCTTCTTCTTTCTTGCGTGTTTCTTCTTCCTGCTTCAGTTTCTGGTCCTGTTCCTCTTTCAGTTTTCTAGCCTCATCTTCTTTTTTACGTGACTCTTCTTCCTGTTTAAGTTTATCCGCTTCTTCCTTCTTCTTGCGCTCTTGTTCTGCTTTTAGCTTCTCAGCTTCCTGTTTTTGCCTTTGTTCTTCTTCTTCTTTCAGTTTCCTAGCCTCTTCTTCTTTCTTTTTGCGCTCCTGTTCTGCTTTTAGCTTCTCAGCTTCCTCTTTTTGCCTTTGTTCTTCTTCTTCTTTCAGTTTCCTAGCCTCTTCTTCTTTCTTGCGTACTTCTTCTTCCAGTTTTATCTTGTCCTCTTCTTCTTTCTTTTTGCGCTCTTGTTCTGCTTTTAGCTTCTCAGCTTCCTCTTGTTGCTTTTGATCTTCCTCTTCTTTCAGTTTTCTAGCCTCTTCTTCTTTCTTGCGTACTTCTTCTTCCAGTTTTATCTTGTCCTCTTCTTCTTTCTTTTTGCGCTCTTGTTCTGCTTTTAGCTTCTCAGCTTCCTCTTTTTGCTTTTGATCTTCCTCTTCTTTCAGTTTTCTAGCCTCTTCTTCTTTCTTGCGTACTTCTTCTTCCAGTTTTATCTTGTCCTCTTCTTCTTTCTTTTTGCGCTCTTGTTCTGCTTTTAGCTTCTCAGCTTCCTCTTTTTGCTTTTGATCCTCTTCTTCTTTCAGTTTTCTAGCTTCTTCTTCTTTCTTGCGTGCTTCCAGTTCCTCTTTTTGTTTCTTAGCCTCTTCTTTTTTACGCGACTCTTCCTCCTGTTTAAGTTTTTCCTCTTCCTCCTTCTTCTTGCGCTCTTGCTCTTCCTTTAACTTTTCCGTTTCCTTTCGGTCTTCTTCTTCTTTTAGTTTTCTAGCTTCTTCTTCCTCCCTTTTCTTACGCTCCTCCTCTTCCAGCTTCAGTTTCTTAGCCTCGTCGTCTTTTCTGCGTTTCTCTTCCTCTTCTACGCGTTTCAGCTTTTCCGCTTCTTCTTCCTTTTTACGCTGTTGCTCCTCTTCCTCTTGTTTTAGCTTCTCAGATTCTTCTTCTTCCTTCTTACGCTCTTCTGCTTCCCTCTTCGACCTTTCTTCTTCTTGTTTTTTAATTTTTTCTTCTTTCATTTTCTTATCTTCGTCCATTATCCATACCACATCCATCCTCGATATCTCGTCGCGTAAGACGTTAATCGTGTTCATCAAATTCGATATGGGTGTTTCCAGCTGTTGCAATCCTTCTCCACTTAGATTCTGGCTCCATAGTGTTTCGACTGTTGCAACAGACACTTCTAATTCGTGCAAACTGGGCAGCAATCTTCTCAATACACTCACGATGTCGACAGTGTTTGAATACGCTGGCTCTGCGGATGGTTTGTCATCCGATTGGTGACAAATGGTAGCGATAGCCTGCCGTAGTTTCCCAAGAGAATTCATCGTCGATCCCTCGAACATCCTATTTTCCATTATAAATCGAATTCCTTGCTCGAGTCCTCTCAGCGGCGACGTCAGTGTTTTCAAAGCTTCGTTTTCAATTTGAATTTCGATACCCAACAGATCTTTGTAGCTGTCTATCTTGCGGTCAATAGATTCGATGGAATCATTTATTTCCTTGACAGAGTTCAGAATTCTTGTCGAGAGTCTCGAAACTTCTTCCGGCGATACAGCCGTTTCCTTTTCTCGGTTTTGATCATGTTCACGAGCCACGATACTCTCCAAAGTTGTCTGCAGATTCCTCAAAGGCAATTCCAGGTTCTCCAAATACACGGTTGAAGATTCTTCCACGGTCATAATGGATTCTTTCAATTGCACCAGAGGTTCAGCTAACGCTTCGATAATTGTTTCTGTGCTGGAACCTCCTCTGTCAGCAGATCGTTCTTCGATACTGGTTATACATTTTTCAAGATTCGACAAGGAGTCTACTATGGCGTCGATGCTAGCTTCCTCCTCGTCTATGCTTAAATCTGTCTTGTCTTTGAGCGCCAAGAAGCTTTCGTGCACATCCGAAAGAGGTTGCAGCAACGTTCTCACTGTTTCGTACTCGGTTGCTGGTTTATCAGTTTGTTCCATGCGAACGATAGTCGATTTTATAAGTTGGACTGGTTCCACCAGTTTCTCGATCACCGACCAGTCTGGCGTGTCGATCCTCTGATCTGCGGCTGCAGCTTCGATCACGACGCATTCACGAATCTCCGCGATGGACGTCTCTATCTCCTGCAATGGAATTGACAAGCATTCGGTGATCCAATTGGTCGATTCTTCGGGCAGTGGTTCGACATCCGGCGACATGACTCGCTCCTCGAGAACAGAGATGCTCCTCTGAAGCGTGATCAAGGGTTCCGCTAGAGCTGTCAGTAAGGAGACTTGATCCGTTGGTCGGTCCTCCGCGGATTCGACGATCATGTGATCCTGGATCAGCGCGATGGATCTGCAGAGTTCCTCCAGAGACTCGATCAACGGGTTCAAGGTGGTCTCGATTTTCTCTTCGGCGACAAATGTCTTCTCTTTGGCGGACTCGAAGGCGATTTGCTCGAGAATAACGGACGCAGCTGCGTTTTTCAGCTCCAACAACGGTTCAGCCATTGCTTTCAGCATCGAGAGGTCCTCTTTTTCGGACAACGCGACCGCCATTTCGTTCGCGTCCATGGATTTTCGCTCTTCGACGACCAGAGCCAAGCATTCGCGCAGCTCGCTGAGAGGCTTGGCCAATCCCTTCAACATCTGAGCTTCTTCCTCGGAAATCGATATAGCAATTTCAGTGGGCGATTCTATGGTGCCCTGATCGACGATCAAAGGCTCCGTGATTCTAACGTTTGGCTCGTCCAGAACGTCTGCCCAGGTTTTCAACGACGAGGCGTCCTCGGAGATGGTGTCAGCGGCAGGCTCGATCGCTATTTGCTGATGATCGATGGTCGCCACGCGCTCCACCAAATCGTGAAGCGATTTCGCGAACGTCTCGAACACGGACACGCTATCGTCAGGTTTGAGTTCGGTGATCTGGGCTGGACTCTCGACGATCTGCTGAACAGCCGCCACGGAAGTCCTCAGGTCCGCCAACGTTTGCGCCATTGTCTTCAGATGAGAAGCGTCCGTTGCCTCGGACAAGCTCTGCACGCTTTCATCGAGAATTGCGTGTTCTTGGATCGTGGCGATCGATCTCTGGAACTCTTCGAGTATGGGCCTCAGATTGTTCCTCTCGAAAGACACCAGGTTCTGTTCCAGGTGTTCCTCGAGCACGTGTTCGCCGCCTTGCACCGCCCCGACCAAAGTTCGCTCTAGCTGCTCCAGAGACGGGATCAGCACTGTCAATAGGGGACTCACGGAAATGCTCCTCTCAGGTGTCTCGAGAACCCCTGCTTCCTGAACTTTGAACTCTTCTATCGTGGAGATCGTTTCCTGCAAAAGTTTCCTGGGGATAACGATGGTGTCTGCTTTGCCAGTAATCGCTGCAATTGCTTTGGGTTTCGATACGAGGACAGAGCAGTGTTTCTTGAACTCGTCTATGGCTTTGCCAAATGCTTGCAACGCGGACACGTTCTCGATGTCCAACACTTGTTGTCCAGGCGTTTCTATCGCTGTCAGTTGCTGCACCACCGCTAGAGACGTCCTCAAATCACCCAGAGATCTTTCAATGTTCTTCACAGCATTTAGATCCTCGGTGGTTCCGGTCAAACTCACCGTCTGCTTAGCCAAACCCAGTTGCTCCTGAATCTTTGTCACTTGGTTGTTGAGTTCTTGCAACGCGGACTTGATCGGTAGTTTTTGCAACGTTGGAACGGACAAGGAGGTCTGTTCAGCCGACAGGAACGTTTCTTCCAACTGGTGCAACGGTTGCACCATACTCGAGAAAACCGTAGCTTCTGTCATTTCTAGAATGGTACCTTGCAGCTCATTTATCGGTCTGATTACGGATTTTGCAAAGTTTTCGGTTGCTTTCTTCTGCATTGTAGCTTTCTGGTGCTTGGCTACAGCCAACAGTTCTCTTCCAGTTTCTTCCACCGATCGCGCAAACGCTTCCAAACGCGACGCTTCGTCGATAGCTGTCGTCTTATCTTCTCGAGTAATTTCTTGAACAGCTTCTATCGACAGCTTTAAAGCTTCCAAAGGCTTTGCAGCAGCTTTCATCGAAGGAAGTTCTTCAATTTCGTTCGCGCGTTGCTCAATTATTGTCAACGAGTTCTGCAATTCTACAAGCACTGGTTCAAAGTCCAATTTTTCTACTGAAATTTCACCATGTTTTAGTTCCTTTGTAGCTTCTTCGACAGCCGTCAGCAAAGCTTGTTCCAGCACGTTCAAGGGCTTACTGAGAACATTCAATTTCGTGTCTTTTGGTATTTTGGATTCTCTGACTTCTTGCATATTTTCTTCCTCGATCTGAGACAGCGATTCGCGCAAAACGTGAACAGTTTCGCTGATCCGCTGAAGAATCTGCGCGTCCACGGTTCTCTTTTGGCTACTGACGAGAACCGAGCAACGTTCTTTCAACAGCTCCATCGATTTCACAAAAGCTTTTAACGCTGTTATCTTCTCAGCCTTCATTTCTTTAGTTTGGTACTCTGGTGTAACTGCTTGTTGAGCAGCTGTGACTGTTGATTTTGATTGTTCGAATGCTTCCAAAATATTCTGAATAGCTTCCGATTCGACGTTCCTTGATTTTAATTGCTCTTGGACAGTAGCAATGGTTTCTTTAAATTCTTCCAAAATTGGCTGGAGAACCGTGGCTTGCAAACACGCGTCTTTTACTTCCTCAGCAGTTGTCAAAGATTTCTCTAATTTTTCTAGAGGATGTATCAGCTGAGTCAGTTTTAATTCTTCTTGCGTTTCCATAATAGTTTTGCGCAACGTCTGAACGGGCTCGACTATAGCCTGGAGAACCTCAGCATCAAGTTTCTCCTCTTCGACCACAACTTTACACTTCTGCTCGAATTCTTGAACCGATTCAGCCAAGTGTTCCAAAGTCGTCACTTTTTCTGTACTCAGTTTCTCTTGTTCCGTAGATTGGACAACGCTTTGAACAATCGCGAGTGAACTACTCAGGTCATTCAATGATTTTTCTGCGGCTTGCATCAACGCTTTAGCGCTCGAATCTGCTGTTACAGTTTGCAATTTCACCTGTTCTTGAACCGTAGCGACGCATTTCTGAAGCTCTTCGACAACAGGCTGGATATTCAATTTTTCAGACGATGGAACCGTCGTTTCTTCAGTTTTCTCGACTTTCGTCGAAACAGCTTGTTGGACGGTTGAAGATAACGTCGTCTCCAGCTTCTGCAATGGTTCTACAAGAACCATCAATGCATTTTCTGTTTTATCAACTTTCGATGCATTCAACAATTTTCCTTCTTCTATCTTATTGATAGATTCTCTCAATGTTTCAAGCGGTTTGATCACCATTTTTAAAACTTCTACCTGCGATTCATCCAGTTTTTCGGGAAGCATCTTCGTCTCAGCCTTTTGTTCGGTAACTACCATCAAGCATCGTTCTCCGACTTCTTCTACGGACTTCGCAAACGCTTTTAGAATCGAGACTTTCTCTGTATCCGTCTTGTCCGTGATTTCAGTAGATTCGACACACATTACTTCTTGGACAGCTGCTATCGAGGACTTCAACTGCTCTAATGGTTCCTCTAAAGCGTTTGCTAAATAACCTTCCACTTTGGTACTTGATTTTTCACTCGTTGGTTCCAAAGACACTTGTTCTTGAACCACTGCCACCGATTTTTGCAATTCCTGGAGAATAGGTTCGACGTTCAGTTTCGAAAAAGCTTGTACGTCTTTCATATCAGCGAAGCATTCTTCTTTATCGGTGCTCGTTTGCTCAACAGCCACGGACAAAGATCTCTCTAATTGTTCCATAGGTTGAACCAAGGTGTTTAGTATAGTTGCAATCTCCATTGCCTTATGTGAATCTAAATTTTCAGCTTCTTGGAGTTTTTGGTCTTCGATTTTAGAGACAGTCTCCCGTAATACTTGAACTGGACTGGAAATTATTTCAAGAACTTCCTTCAGTTCAGCAACTTGAGCTTGCGGAGCAACACTTGCTTCAACTTTCTGTTGACTAGCTGCTACTGAGCATATCTTTCCTATTTCTTTCACACATTTAGCAACAGCTTTTAAAGCTATGGTCTTGTCTGTGCCAGCTACTTCCTCTGTTTCTAATTTTTGCAAAGTTGCTATTGAAGATTTTAATTCCTCTAATGGATGGTCAATTGCTTCAGCAACAGAAGCTTCAGCTTTTACACTGGAAACCTCTGCCTTCTTTGGTTGCAAGGCAACCTGCTCTTCGATTACTGCAATTGACCTCTGTAACTTTTCCAGGACAGGAGTGAGAGTCAATTTTTCTTCTGATGGGCTAGATACTTTCATTTCTTCACTTGTTTCACTGGCTGCCTGAACTGTTGAGGACAATAATTGTTGAAGTTCTTCCAAAGGTTGGACCAGAGGTTTCAAAGTTTCAACCACATGTTCAGCTTCAGAATCTAACACTTTAGCTACCTCAGTACTCTGTTGTTCAATCTCCGTCACTGTTTCGCGCAAAACTTGAATCGGACTGGAAATTGTTTCAAGAACTTCCTTCAGTTCAGCAACTTGAGCTTGCGGAGCAACACTTGCTTCAACTTTCTGTTGACTAGCTGCTACTGAGCATATCTTTCCTATTTCTTTCACACATTTAGCAACAGCTTTTAAAGCTATGGTCTTGTCTGTGCTAGATACTTCCTCTGTTTCTAATTGTTGCAAAGTTGCTATTGAAGATTTTAATTCCTCTAATGGATGGTCAATTGCTTCAGCAACAGAAGCTTCAGCTTTTACACTGGAAACCTCTGCCTTCTTTGGTTGCAAGGCAACCTGCTCTTCGATTACTGCAATTGACCTCTGTAACTTTTCCAGGACAGGAGTGAGAGTCAATTTTTCTTCTGATGGGCTAGATACTTTCATTTCTTCACTTGTTTCACTGGCTGCCTGAACTGTTGAGGACAATAATTGTTGAAGTTCTTCCAAAGGTTGGACCAGAGGTTTCAAAGTTTCAACCACATGTTCAGCTTCAGAATCTAATACTTTAGCTACCTCAGTACTCTGTTGTTCAATCTCTGACACTGTCTCGCGTAAAACTTGAATCGGACTGGAAATTGTTTCAAGAACTTCCTTCAGTTCAGCAACTTGAGCTTGCGGAGCAACACTTGCTTCAACTTTCTGTTGACTAGCTGCTACTGAGCATATCTTTCCTATTTCTTTCACACATTTAGCAACAGCTTTTAAAGCTATGGTCTTGTCTGTGCTAGATACTTCCTCTGTTTCTAATTTTTGCAAAGTTGCTATTGAAGATTTTAATTCCTCTAATGGATGGTCAATTGCTTCAGCAACAGAAGCTTCAGCTTTTACACTGGAAACCTCTGCCTTCTTTGGTTGCAAAGCAACCTGCTCTTCGATTACTGCAATTGACCTCTGTAACTTTTCCAGGACAGGAGTGAGAGTCAATTTTTCTTCTGATGGGCTAGATACTTTCATTTCTTCACTTGTTTCACTGGCTGCCTGAACTGTTGAGGACAATAATTGTTGAAGTTCTTCCAAAGGTTGGACCAGAGGTTTCAAAGTTTCAACCACATGTTCAGCTTCAGAATCTAACACTTTAGCTACCTCAGTACTCTGTTGTTCAATCTCCGTCACTGTTTCGCGCAAAACTTGAATCGGACTGGAAATTGTTTCAAGAACTTCCTTCAGTTCAGCAACTTGAGCTTGCGGAGCAACACTTGCTTCAACTTTCTGTTGACTAGCTGCTACTGAGCATATCTTTCCTATTTCTTTCACACATTTAGCAACAGCTTTTAAAGCTATGGTCTTGTCTGTGCTAGATACTTCCTCTGTTTCTAATTGTTGCAAAGTTGCTATTGAAGATTTTAATTCCTCTAATGGATGGTCAATTGCTTCAGCAACAGAAGCTTCAGCTTTTACACTGGAAACCTCTGCCTTCTTTGGTTGCAAGGCAACCTGCTCTTCGATTACTGCAATTGACCTCTGTAATTTTTCTAAAACAGGGGTGAGAGTCAATTTCTCTTCTGATGGGCTAGATACTTTCATTTCTTCACTTGTTTCACTGGCTGCCTGAACTGTTGAGGACAATAATTGTTGAAGTTCTTCCAAAGGTTGGACCAGAGGTTTCAAAGTTTCAACCACATGTTCAGCTTCAGAATCTAATACTTTAGCTACCTCAGTACTCTGTTGTTCAATCTCTGACACTGTCTCGCGTAAAACTTGAATCGGACTGGAAATTGTTTCAAGAACTTCTTTGAGTTCAGCAACTTGAGGTTTCGGAGCATGACTCCCTTCAATTTTCTGTTGAGTTGCTATTGCTAAACATACTTTTCCCATTTCTTCCACCGATTTAGCAACAGCTTTTAAGGCTGTTGTTTTATTTTCGCTCGTTAGTTCCTTTGTTTCTTCTGTTTCAAGTTTTTGCAAAGCTGCTACAGCGGATTTGAACTCATCTAGTGGACCTTCAATAGCGTCAACAAAGACGGGTTCAACTTCTGTACTCCACGTTACTGCTTTCTGCTTTTGCAACAATACCTGTCCCTGGATTACTGCAATTGTTGTTTGCAGTTTTTCTAGGATTGGTGTGAGAGTCAATTTTTCTTCGGATGGCACAAAAACTTTCATTTCTTCGGTTGTTTCTATCTTGGCTTCACTGAATTGTTCAACTGTTGTGTACAATACTTGTTGGAGCTCTTCGAGAGGTTGGACAAGAGGTTTTAAAGTTTCAGTTACGTTTTGAGCCGAAGTGTCTAAACTTTTAGCCTCCGCAGTAGTCTGCTGTTCAATCTCTGACACTGTTTCGCGCAAAATTTGAATCGGACTGGAAATTGTTTCAAGAACTTCTTTGAGTTCAGCGACTTGAGCTTGCGGAGCAACACTTACTTCAACTTTCTGTTGAGTTGCTATTGCTGAACATACTTTTCCTATTTCTTCCACAGATTTAGCAACAGCTTTTAAAGCTATGGTCTTGTCTGTGCCAGCTACTTCCTCTGTTTCTAATTTTTGCAAAGTTGCTATGGAAGATTTTAATTCTTCCAATGGATGGTCAATTGCTTCAGCGACAGAAGCTTCAGCTTTTACACTGGAAACCTCTGCCTTCTTTGGTTGCAAAGCTACCTGCTCTTCGATTACTGCAATTGACCTCTGTAATTTTTCTAAAACAGGGGTGAGAGTTAATTTCTCTTCTGATGGGCTAGATATTTTCATTTCTTCACTTGTTTCGCTGGCTGCCTGAACTGTTGTGGATAATAATTGTTGAAGTTCTTCCAAAGGATGAACTAGAGGTTTCAAAGATTCAACCACATTTTGAGCTGTAGAGTCTATAGCTTTAGTTTCCTCGGTTTTCTGCTGTTCAACCTCAGAGACAGTTTCGCGTAAAATTTGAATCGGACTAGAAATTGTTTCAAGAACTTCTTTAAGTTCAGCAACTTGAGCTTTTGGAGCAAGACTCACTTCAATTTTCTGTCGACTAGCTGCTACTGAGCATATCTTTCCTATTTCTTTCACACATTTAGCAACAGCGTTCAAAGCTGTGTTCTTGTCTTCGTTCGTTAGTTTCTCTGCTTCTTCGGTTTCAAGTTTTTGTAAAGTTGCAACTGAACATTTCAACTCTTCTAACGGGCTTTGAATAACTTCAGCAATAGAAGGTTCAATTTTCATGGTGGACAATTCAATTTTGCTTGGTTCCAATGACATCTGTTCCTCGATCACCGCGATCGATTTTTCTAATTCTTCCAAGACTGGAGTAAGATTTAATTTGTTATCAGAAGTACTGTCTTGTTTGATTTCCTCTGTCGATTCGATCTTTGTCTCGCTGACTTGTTGGACCGTCGTGCAGAGCAACTGTTCCAATTTCTCGAGTGGTTCTACCAGAGGTTTCAATGTTTCTACCAGGTCGTTAGTTGTTTGATCGGATGCTTGAATATCTTCGGTCATCTGCGTTGCAATTTCTGACGTTGAAGCATGCAATATTTGAATCACTTCTTCTAATTGTTGTTTGTGAATCGAGACTGGTTCCATTTCTATTTCCGGCGGAGGGCTAGCAATGGCGAAACATTTAGCTCCCAATTCGTTGACCGATTTGACAAATGTCTCTATCACCGATGTTCTCTCCGCGTCTGAAAGTTCCTCTGTCCGTTCAGTCTCTAGGGCAGCGATCTTTTGCATGGCGCCGACCGAAAACTTAAGATCTTCCAGCGACTTTTGGACTTCTTTTGCGATCAACGCTCTAGCTTGTGATTGGGGTGTCTTCTCGATCGCTTCGAGTATCACTTCTTCCTGAATAGTGGCAATGGACTTTCTCAATTCCTCGAGAACAGTTCTGACTGGCAGCGACTGTAATGGCGAAATGTTTCTGCTCGTCTCCTCAAGAATTTCTCGAGTATCGTCAATTTGCTGTTCGGCTGAGATGTTCAACGACTGTTCTAATTCTTCCAAAGGGTGGATGATGGTGTTTAGAATGACAGAAGCTGTCTTCCTCGTTGGTAGATCCACCGCTTCGGTTTCTTCCATTTCCTGCAGCTCGATCTTCGCGACTAGTTCTCGCAAATTTTGAATGGGACTCACTATCTTCTCCACGAGGTTTGTTTGCAACTTAATTTCCTCTTCGTTGATCAATCTCTGTTGTTCTGTTAATTCAGCGGGCGAAATCGAGCCGAAAGGAGACGCGTCGTCGCGTTTCACGTGTTCTTGAGACACCATTATAGCTTCTATAAGTTCTTCCAGCGGCTTGGCAGTAGTTTCTTCGATGTCTTGACTTTCTTCTTTCGTCTTGGCTACTTTCATTTCTTCCGCCATCTTCATTTGTTTCAATTCCGCTGTTCTACGTATCACGCTTATGAGCTCGGATATCGTTTGAGTAAAATGTAGCATGCTCTCGGAGAGCATATAAAATTCCGAGGTAGATTCAGCGGTCCGTTGAACGGTGAAGAAATCATGTTGCAGCATTTCCAAAGGCGCTAAAAGAATTTGCACCGAAACCATTACGTTTTCTTTTTGCGCAGGAGTCAGTTCTTTTTGAGACAAAGAAAGAAGCATTTCCGTAGCTTGTTCGACGTTTATTAAAGTATCTATTACGCGGAGGAATTGTTCTTCCAGCTCAGGGATCGACGAGGGCTGCACAGCGATTCGAATCGACGCGCTCGTGGCTCTCAAGTCGTTAAGTATTTGTATCAATGCAGTTACTTCTCGAAGTTTTCGTTTCTCTTCTTCGGATTTAGAGGGAAGAGGCTGCTCCAGGGCCAAGTACATCAGATTGGTTAATTCTTTGAGGGGCTGTTGTATCGTATCAACAGACGATACTATTTTCCTAATTTTAATTTCTTTACTTCTTTCTTCTTCCTTTTTTTTTTGTTTTGCTGCTTCTTCCAACGCTTTCTCTTCTTTTCTTACTAGTTCTTCAACCTTCTCACTTTCTTCTTTTTTTAACGCTTCTACTTTTTCTTCGTCTCTTATTACTTCTTCTATCTTTTTAGAGATTACAGTTTGACTCGTTCCTTCGGCTTGTTCTTTTTCTATCGCCTCTTCTACTCTTTCGGACGAAACTTTTACATCTTCTTCTCGTCGTACTGTTTTTTCTATTTCTTCTTTCAGTACCTCAATTTTCTCTTCTTCTGCCTTTTCAAATTGAACTTCTACTTCTTTTTTTGTTTCTGCTGAATCTTCCAACATTTCAGATAAAACTACACTTTCCTCTCGTTCTACTGTCTCGATTTTCTCTTCTTGCTTCGTTACTTCTTCTGCCTTTACAGATCGAGCTTCTACTTCTTTCTTTGTTCCTGTTGAATCTCCCAACATTTCAGACGAAACTTTTACACTTTCTTCTCGTTCTACTGTTTTTTCTATTTCTTCTTTCAGAGTCTCGATTTTCTCTTCTTGCTTCGTTACTTCTTCTGCCTTTACAGATTCAGCTTCTACTTCTTTCTTTGTTCCTGCTGAATCTTCCAACATTTCAGACGAAACTTTTACACTTTCTTCTCGTTCTACTGTTTTTTCTATTTCTTCTTTCAGAGTCTCGATTTTCTCTTCTTGCTTCGTTACTTCTTCTGCCTTTACAGATTGAGCTTCTACTTCTTTCTTTGTTCCTGCTGAATCTTCCGACCTTTCGAACAAAACTTTTGCATTTTCTTCTACTTTAGACATTTCTGTTTCAGTTTGTTTAACCACAATTCCATCTTCCACTTTCTCCAAGGACTTTCCATCGTCTGTTTTACCTTGACGCGATATTTCTTCGATAATAAGCAGACTCTCCATTTCTTCTTTGGACACTTCGATGACTTCGTCGACGATAGTTTCGATCTGCGTGATGGTGATCGGTAGATTCTGCTGTTTAGTTTCTTGGCCTGTCGTTTCTTCGGATTGCTCTCCTACTATCTCGTTTTCTATCTCCGTTATGGAATCCTTGACGCTCTGTAGAACGTCCACAACGGCGGATAGCGTCTCTACGAACGACGAGCCTTCGGAGGCGCCTTCGCGAATCAGATGCATTCGACGCGTGGAGAAGGAAGAAGCCAATTGGGAGGTCGAGTTGGCCAGAGACCGAAGAAGCGTCACCGTTTCCGTCGAAACCGAAGTTATTATTTTCCGATCTAGTTTCTCTTTGATCGAATTCAACGCTGACCGAAGCTGATTGGTCGGATAGAGGAAACCTTCGACGATGGCTTCTTCGTCGACGGATTGATCGTTCGTTTCGATGAAGTGCGTTCGCGAGAGTGATATTTGCTTCTGCAACGCGCCCAATGACTTCGAAATCGTTTCGTGCACCGTCCCGTCTATGTTTTCTTCCAAACGTTTGATGCTGCTCTTCAGATCTTCCAACGACGTCGAGAGTTCATAGTGAAAAGCGAGATCCCCGGTGGTGGATCTGCGCGAGTAGTCGGTTTTGCCAATTTGCTTCTGAACAGAGACGATCGCGTTCCTCAGTGAACTCAACGGTTCTTCGAACATGGACGCCCCCTCTAGATTCGATATTCTCTCGAGAATGATGCAAGTTTGTCTCTGAAGGCCTTCGACTGCTCTTAAAATAACGCTTCTCCTCTCGTCCAGCAACGCTGCCTCGGGAACCAAGCTCCGTCGACTGCTTTGCACCACCGACAGACAACTGAGAAACTCCACCAACGGTTCGACGAGAGTTCGAACCTCCACGATGGTTGCTCTTCGTCGATCCAGAAGTTGAAGTTCGTGGGAAGCGAGGTTGATCGTGTTCAACAGAATATCCAAAGGGTTCACTAGAATCTTAGCCACGTCAGTTTCGAGAGTAACCTCGGGCTGGGCTTGAATGATCCTCATGCGTTCTTGAATCTGCTCCAAAGGCTTGAAAATCTCACGAAGACATCCCAGAATCTCTTGTCTTGAATTTATGTCCTTCACGACCACTGGAATCCTGTCTTTGATGTCGGCAATAACGCGAAGAACGGGCTCGGAGCTTGCCTCGAGATCAACTTTCTCTCTAATTTCCTTTTCGATCGCGTTCAATGGCTGCGTCAGATGATTTAGGATCAAGAGTTCTCGAGCACCGTGTTGGTGCGTCTCTAGAAGAGTTTCTTGTAGGTTAGTTAGAGGCTCCAGGAGGTTCCCTAGCTGAGAAGAGACTCGAGAAACCATCTCTTCGTAAGAGTCTACCGATTTCCCGTAACCTGTGGTCGTCACACGGAACGAGGAGACTGTTCTTCCAAGTTGTTCGAGAGAATTGGCTAGTATCGAGGTTGGCAGCATAGTGTTTCCTGCTGTGGGCTCTTCAAAGTCCTCCAGAATCCCAGTGACATCGATCTCCACGGTTTCTAGCGTCCTTGCCAGAGAAACGACCAGCTCCATAGCGTCTTCCTTGTTCTTGACTCTTCCAGTCTCCCCTTTTTTCTTCTGCAATTCCTCTATCTGCGTGATCATCTGATCGGTCCTCTGCGAGCTCTCCTCGACGGTCGTTTGTTCGATCAACGAGTCGCTGTATTGCGTCTCAGGAGGCACGGTGGTTTCCTCTTTCCCATCTCGCGGAATACTCTCGTCCTGAACAGTTTCCTGAGAGGCTGTAGCCAGGAGTTCCTTCTCCTCGAGGGACAACGATTTCACCACTTCCTTGAGCTCTTTTCTGTAGAGGGCTTCTTTTATAGAGATGGGTATTTGATTCTCGATCTCCTCGACGATGTCTATAATTGGTCTGAGCGACTCCTCCTCGGCGTGATCTCTCAGAACGTCCATGATGGTTCGAAGAAGATACTTCATCGGTCGACCGAGGCCTTCCAAGGTGGACAGGTCTGCCGGTTCGTGGTAGAGCGACATGGCGTTTCTGAGTCTGGTCAGCGGCTCTCGAAGATCCACCAAGGCTTCTATCAGATTCTCGTCGCTGGGAGGTTCGGAGTACGAGGTCTCGATGGCAAGTTTGTTCACGTCTCTCTTCAAGTCGTCCACGGTGGAGCTCAAACCGGACTCCTCCTCGTCTTTGAGGCTGTCTTCGGATGTAGTCGAGAGCCAGTGCTTCATAGGATCCAGAGATCGACTGATTCGATCCGCCAGAGCGAACGAGGCCAACTTTTGCTTCCTCGTTTCTTTCTGTGTCTTCGAGTCTCGTCGGACCTTCATCTTGGAGGCCTCCTTCGCGATCAACGGCGTGTCCTTCTCTATTTCCTCCAACAACTCGAGAACCGGAAGCGTCGCGTTCGCTACAGCGTCGCTCTCGACGATGCTCTGCACCAGAGACTTGAGGCTCTCGATGGGACCGATCAAGTCCTTCAGGATCTGCTCCTCTTCGGGCTCGTGTTCCTGGGTCAGCAGGATCCTTTGCAAGCTCAGCAGAGTCTCTTTTAACCGACAGATCTGATCTATAATTTCCTGGTCCTCTGGATTCCGTAAGTTTGCGATGGCCACTGCGGAGGAACCGATGCTCTGTCTCAGTTCCTCGACGCAGCTCGTCAAATCCGATGCGTACGAAGGGAAACTCTTCTCGTGTCGCTCGAGAGCCGAGGACAGAGCAAAATGGACGTTGCTGAGATTCTGGTCGACGTTCAGACTCTCCAAGAAATGCTTCTGCGCCTCGTCGATCGCCACCAGACGAACCACAGTCTTTGGCAGTTGATCCTCGATTTCTTCCAAGGTTTTCCACACATCCTTCACCGACTCTATTCTTTCCTCTTCTCGACACTGGCGGAGCACTTTCGACACCAGCACCTTCATTTTCTCCACCGGGAGATATATTTTCCGTATCACTGGAAGCTCAATGACCACTCTTTCCTCGGATGCCAGAGCGACGTGCAAATCCATCAACGGTTCCTTCAAATCTATCAAACTGTTCAAGGTTTCGTCCTCTCTGAGCGTCATCGCTATTCGAGCAACGTCCGACACGCATTGTCTGAGCTCCACGAGGCAACCAGTCACTTCCGAGGTCGCGAGCAGCTTTTGAGGGCTGGTTGCTCCGTTCGCGACAGAGTCAACGTCCTCTGCGTTCTCGAGCGCAGAGCTTAGAGCCGACTGAACGTCGATCAGAGGATCCAGGATTCTGTCTATCAAGCTTTGAGGCTCCTCTTGCGTCGATCTCGTGGACATAGTCTCCTCGTATTCATCGACAGTTCCGCTAACAGTCTTCTCAATGCTGCGCAAAGTCTCCAGCACAGGTTGCAAGGAACTCTCATCCAGGCTCGAGATGGTCGATTTCAGCTGAGAGATCGACGGTTCCAAGAGCTGCAAGACCGTCTTTGAATTTTCGGCTATAGAAACCGAACTCAGAGCACACTGAAGGGAGTAGAGAGGACCTTCGAGGCTTGCCAACGACTCGATACAGATCTCCTTCTTCTGAGAGGTTCTCAATCGTCGGTGCATCTCGTCGACTCGATCGAAAATACTGGACAGTCGAGGATCGAGAGTACCAGAGATATTCTCGTACGATTTCAGAGCCTCTTCGAGAGTAAGTCTTGCCTCTCGCAAAATGTCCGGCTTGGATTCTTTCATTCTTCGAATCTCTTCCACGGCTCGTCCAACCGATTCTTGCAGAGACTCGATCAACTTGGTACGATGCTCCGATAGAATGCCTTTCGACTTGTACGTCTCCAGAGCAGTCTTCAAGGTGTCCAATTTTGCTTTCAGCTCGCGCGTAGAAGGCAGAATTTCTTCCACGATTTTCTCCACGGTCTCGGTCTTTGAGGAATAAGTTAAAGCCCTCGCCATGTCTTCGACAGATTTCGAGAGGGACTCGACCACCACGGTGTCCACAGTTTCTATCGTTCCTTTGGCTGGATCCACCGAAATGTCGTTCAAGAAGAAGTCCAGCGTGGCGAGGATCTCCTCGAAGCTTGAACTCAGTCGCGAGGCTGTTTTGTCTGTCGCGAGAACGTTCCTGACCGTCTCCTCGAGCTTCGAAACCGCGGACATCATTCTGATCAGAACGATCGGTTTTTCTCCTTTCGCTCGGCCGGTGAGTTCGTGCTCTATTTTGGTAATTCCCACGAGTATCTCGTCGACAGGGTCCGTGAGACTCTCCAAGATGCCGATTACGTCCGTTTTGCGTGCTTTGACGCTTTCCTGTCGCTCTATCAATTCCATGCCGCGTAGAAGCTCCTCCGTCGGGCCTCCGATGGTCTCCAGCAAACTAACTCGAACCGTTTGAAGCAGCGATCGGTCGCCAGCGTTTTTCAGAGCTTTCGACTCTATGGAGGACACCTCTTCGCAGAGAGATTGGATCGGTTTAATGATATTCTCCGTGATTATAGTCTTGCATTCTTCCTCGCTCTGAGCGTTCAGCTTAAAGCTCAGACTATCCAAGTCAACCAGAGTGTCTCGAATCGTCAGCACAGGGCTCTTCAAGTTCTTCGTGTTGTCCAAGAGTCTTTCCTTGGTGCTTTTCGATAACGATTTCTCCGAGGATTTCTCGGACTGCCTCTTCTCGGACGATTTGTCCGCCACATCCTCGATGTACGGTTCCTCGGTCTTGTTTATCGACTCTATGCGCTGATGCATTTCCGTCTTGGCGCTGCCGGATCCGCTTCTTCGTCGCTTCCCGTCGATCTCGCTTCCGATCGACGATTCCTCCGAGCTACCCTTCTCCTTCTTGTGCTTCTTCCTTCGATGTCTCTTCTTCTTCGGGGCACCGGTCACGGAATCGAACGAGGAATCCCCGCCAATTCCGTCGTCTATGCTCGAACCGGTCGTCTTCTCTCCGCTCAGGCTGCGTTTTCGCTCTTGAACGTTTTCGTACAGTTTGTGAACTTGATTCTCCGACATGGACAACCTCGCGGAGGACAAAGCGTCGGCGAACGTGTCGCTGTCGTCCTGTTTCAGCGACGAGACTGGAGATATCGGTGAGACCGGGGAGAATCTTTCGTCTTTCTGAGCGCTGTGGAAACTCTCCGACTCCATTTTCAAACTCTTTTCTTCGCTTTTCGACGAAGAGCTCGACTTCTTCCTTGGTGGCCTGATCGGTGGCTTCTCGTCCTCGTCCAAACTGTACATGGCCGATCTCTTCAGAGAACTACGAGAGTCGTGTTCCGGGGAGGAAAATACCCGCGTGATGTCGTCCATTATCGAAACGTCCTCAAAGTCAGCCTCGGTTCGAAGATCATCACCGTCCTCCGCACTGACGAAGTAATCCGGAGACACGTCTATCACCACTGCTTCCATCAACAGGTTCCCAGAGGTGGATGTCTCCTTGACGAATCTCATTGGCGGCAGCTCGATCACGTTGTGCTCTACGGAAACGTTTCATTTCCAACATTTGGGTGGTCGAACACCCTCTATATTTTCTTAGCTTTGTTATACCTAGGTTACATTTTATACGGCGGATGCCTACTGTGTAAAAAGAACGTGAAAAAAAGAGACTATCTAAAATCGTAAAAATGTCTCTGTATTTAAGTAAATGAAACGTGTTTAAAAATCGTATGAAAAGAGATTGCACAGTTAATGATGATAATAATTCATTCGAGGACAGTTGCTACGTACCTGTTACGTGTTCGGATAGTTGATCGGCATACATTTCGACGATCTGAAGGGCTTCCTCCTCGGTGAGATCAGGCGTTTCGTACAGGCTGACGGAAACCTCCTTACCATCAAAACTGAAAGACACTTCTCCTCGATCGTCCAACGTGACGGAATGATCCGTTTGTGGTGTATCGTACAATTGGGACGTTCTTTCTTCGTGTATCGTCGAAAGCGACAAGTTCCTCGCGAGTTCGTGGCCGTTTGGCGATTGAACTTCCTTCGCTTCTTTGCGGACGGGGATTTTATCTGAAACGAGGAAATAAGTTTCACAATTGTCGTTGAACGTTGGTTCGTTTCATGTTCAACGAATTTTAGGAAGGTGAAATTCGACACCAGCAGATATTTATACTGTTTCCAAGGGAAATCCACCCAGTTGGAAGGAATAGAAATGTTCAACTTATGAATTTGTCGGTTACCTTCAAAGCCCAGAAGAGATGCAGAACTACTGACGGTCCCCATGCAGTTGGTAGCCTCGCAAGTATACGTTCCAAGGCAACAAGTGCCATCTTGTCCTGAAATGATTCTGTGTATGTCTCCAGGCTTCAGTTCCACACCGTCCTTGTACCACTTGAGAATCGGTTGCGGGACACCGATCACTTTGCACTCCAAATTCACCGCCCCCTCCTCCGACAGTATAGCTCGCAAACTTTCGAGAAACTTCGGTTTCTTGAAGTGCTTGGGAATGATTAATTTAAGGAAACAGGAAGTGACGCTGTGACCAAAATCGTTGGAAGCCACGCACTTCCATTCGGCCTAAATAACCAAAATGTTGAACAAATTAGGAACAAAAAAGGAACAACATTAGTATGACTAACAAGGGCTTTGAGTGAGACTAGTATCAAACCGTCTTAAAAGAGATGATTTTTGTTTTACTTACTTGATCGACGAATTCGAGTCTTCGCACGTCAAGATGACACGTACCAAGATTTTCTTTGGCAATTTGATATTTCTCATTCTCTGCCACCTGCACGTCGTCCCTGTACCAAGAGAGACTTGGCTCTGGGGCAATACTAACTGCAAAATTTATTAATTTATTTATGTATATATAGTATTAGTAGTACGGTTAGAGGAAGAGCAGGAAATGGAATGATTGAAAAATAAATATCGATGGGGCGTACCTTGTACCGTAAATTGAAAATCTTCGTTGATTCTCGCCTCGCAGCTCCTGAGGCTCTTGATGAACGTGGGCGGTTGATTCGTGCTCAACAGTTGCAGGCGTTCTTCTTCGTTCAGTTGATTTTGAATATCTTCGATCGTTAATTCGGCTGTGCTTTTCGCTTCTCCCATGCAGTTTCTCGCGATACAGCAATAGGAACCTGGTAATAGAAACGAACGTCTACATTTTCGGGAAACGGCACCACTGTGCGACGTTTGAAAGAAAATTAAAAATTGTCACTGATACGGTACCCAGAGAGTTGGTCCCAGTTAACTGATAAACATCTCCTGGCTTCAATTCCTGGCCGTCTTTAAACCACCTCAACAGAGGCGTCGGAAATCCTACGACCTTGCATTCGAAGGACACTAATCCTTCTTCCGTCAGGACAGCTTTCAAGCTTTCCATGAAACGTGGTTTTCTGTAATTCTTTGGAACTGAAACAATCAATCAAAATACGACGTGATCGTATGTTAAATTGTACAATTTCAACTTTTAAGAATTTTTAAGTTTTCAATCTATTAATGTGTAAAAAAATAATTTCTCGTGTTGAACTCACTGGACATTGCAACGTAGCAAGTACTAAATTGCTTCATATCTTCTGCACTGGTCGCGACGCACTTCCATTCGCCCTCATCCATGGCTTCGACCGGATGTACTTCTATGGAGTATCTACCGAGACCATCTTCCATCACGTGGTACTTGTCGCTGAGCTCGATGAGTCCTTCTTTGTTGTACCATGTAATAGCTTTCGGCCATGGTGGTACATGAACTGTTATGACAAATTTTTCAAATTATAAATAAATTTTTATCCAAAAATTTAGTGATTAAACTTTGACCCTATCGGTCGAGATGAATCGGTCATGTAGATCGCGTTTAATATCGAGTACCTTGACAAGAAAGTCGAAGGGTGTCCCCGATTCTGCAGCATTCGTCCTGCAGAATTCGTTTGAAAACAGGAAGAGGACCAGAGGGTTTCAAAGAATCCGCTGGCTTCAGAGAACCTTCTCTGCTCCCCTTTCCAACCACATGCACCTATCAAGTCAAATATTTCATTATAGTTACCTTAATTTAATTCGTGTTCTCAAAATATATGGCCGATTTCCGTATTTCCGTGGTTGTCAAAAAAAATTTGAAGATTTCAGATTTATTTGAATAAAAAGAAATGTCTGTTGCTACTTAAAATATTTTTATACATATGTATTGCCAATAATAATTTTTAATTCAATGATTTACTTCACTTTCTCTTATTTTTTAACCGAAGACTGATCTTTTTTTTCTCCTACATTGCTCGAGAGAAATGTTAAAACGGAGGTATTTCATAGGAGTACTCACTTTGGAAGAGGAATAAGCGACACCCATACAATTTACCGCCTCACACGTATAAATGCCAAGGGAGGTTGGGTCATCAGGATTGGCAGTTAGAGCGAAGACGTCGCCAGCCTTGATCTCTTTGTCGTCTTTGAACCATCTCAACACCGGGGTAGGTACACCGACCACTTTGCATTCTAAAGACACCGTACCAGTCTCTGTCAGCAGAGCACGAAGTTCTTCGACGAATTCTGGCCGCTTGTAGGCTTTTGGGACTGTGGAACAACAAGAAAAGTTAAACGGTGTGAAATCTATTTGCACAATGACTGCTTTAAAATACTCGAAAAAAATATTTATTCAACATTCTTATATTGAAAAATATCAGGTCCCCTTAATAAATATATGTGACATATGTTTTTATAAAAAATATGCAAGACGTATGCCTATGGACTTTCGTGGGCGAATCTGACTGCCATACCGACCTGAAAATTCGGAGCTGATTTTAGCGACCTCTTCTAATGGATAACGGTCAGTTGAGAAACTCACTGAATTAGTGTGATAGGCAGCAGCTAGTGCGTGTAAATGCATACCAGTTGAAAAGTACGAATTATTCGCGATTCCTTGACTAGTTAAAGTTGTAAATAATTTGCTAAGATCAGTCTATCCGCGGTTTCTATCCGCGGCATCCGTCGGGTTCGTAATACAAGCTTCGCGAGACTTCGGAGCTTCCCCCACCCCGCCGCCTAATTCGCGAGCGTTGCCGAGCACAGCGGACGGCCATCATTCGTACTTTGAAAATAAACATAGCAGGACGTGTTAAGACGTATCGGCGTTTCGCGACCGAGGTGCGTATTTCTAACCTGTTTATCCTTCCACTATTACTACTCGCGTATTACTACTTACGATCTCTTGTAATACGGTCTCGATTTAATCATTACTTAATTCTAATAATCGTTTGCGTACTTTAATGCATCGTTATTTCGTTTCTGTTGCAGTCTCTTATTGGAATTCGAAATTAAGAAATAATAAGGCTTGTTGGAACCTGTCAAGACGTGTCGACGTTTCGCGACCAACGAGGTACATACGTCTTTCTAACCTTTTAATATTTCTTCATTATTATCAACTATTGTTTAATTATGATTTAATTTGTATTTCATTTCTGTTGCAGTCTCTGATTGAAATTCGACGCCATGGAAAATTTCATTGGCGCGTAAACGACGCCATAACAGATGGCAGACGAGTCGACAAATTTTGGAGGGAATATTGGTAACTTCTAAACAATCAATATATCAATATAACAATCTAAATAATCAATATTTATATATTTTTATCTATTTATTACGTTATTCCTTGCAAGCATGATAATAATTTTATAATCGGCCATTGTTAAGATAAATTATGAAAATCTTTGACAAACTTTTTATCCACTTCGATATCTATCGAAGTATACAGAAATGGCGTCGGTAGATTGGAATAGTTTATATTTAACTGTATTCTGATCGCGATTTAATATTTCCGAGTGTTATTTATTTAATTGATCGTTTATATCTCTTTATGAATTGTTGTAATTGCAATTTGCATATATATTTCGATGCAAGTTTAAGAAAACGTAGAAACCACGTAGTTGGAATATGCTATTAAAGCATAAATATTTAACGAACTTTAATTTTTGCAAATTTCGGAATATTTATAAAAATTATCGGATATTCTCACATTCGATGAAGTAAACATAATCATGCTTACAACTCTAACTATGAAATTTAGTGATATAATATTTATAAATTGAATAATTACTTGTACGTAATTATTTTCGTAGATAATATTTTATCGTTGAAATTCTCATTGATTGAGAATATTTCGCCTTCGTGGCATTGATCTTGTACGGGACAAACTATGTATACAACAGTACTAAGTAAAGCAGTGTTTTCGTTGTCGAGCTCTAGTAAGAAGAAAAAAGAAAATCGATAGGCAAAGCACAGATGTGCTTGTTGTGTTTCTTATCTCCTGTCCCTTTCTTTTCAGCTGTTTTCTTTCCAGGCAATTTGTTGGCCGCGCGCAATGCGGCCGGTAGATTCAGTGATCGTGCGTAGCAACAAGTTTGTTTCTCGGGGCAAAGTGACCCCGAGTACGTTATCGTTCACGGTGTTAGGCAAACGCGAGAATAGAAGCAGTGTTTCTTACGCAGTATTATTATATTATTTCCAGAGCATCGTGGCTCTCCTTGTTTTCTGAATCGCGATAATAGAGTCATTTGTTCGCCGATTTCAATCTTCGGTCGCGGTAATCTAATTTAATACTTTCCAATCAAATTAATTATTTTTTCAATTTGAAATTTAAACTCCTCGTTACCGGAATTAGAGTCGGTGCATCACCGAAGAGGACTTATTGGCCGATGCTCCACGAGCAAACAATGTAAGTATAAATTTATACTTTGAAATTTTTAATTAAAAATCTCTACACTTTTGATAATAGATTCTAATTGTTTTCTTACAGTTTTCTTACAGTTTTTGAACATGATCCTGGGAACCAGCAGCAGTACCCGGGGGGGTATCGGGCGGTGGACCACGAGCGAACAACGTAAGTATAAATTTATACTTTGAAATTTGTTAATTAAAAATCTCTATAATTTTAACAATAGATTGTAATTGCTTTCTTATTCTTTATAGCAGGAGCATGCAGGGGACTTTGATGACTTCCACCGGGCAGCAGCGGCATCATTATGCAGTCATCCCAGAGGCACAAGATCATCATTCGTGAGTCGCATGCTATTTGTGTTCCTCTGGTCCCCAACCATGTTGTAGGATGAAAGATCCGAATCAACACGGGTGACCAGTTGTATACTTAGTATTTTTGACGAGTTAAGTGACCGCGGGTATGAAAAATACCCATGAATTATATTTTGTTAGTGCAGGCTAGGGTCTTCTTGCACTCGCGTTTTTTAATGTTATCAATAAATATTACACAATATGATTATTACACAATTTTGATACAATATATGAAATATGTTTATTATCTTTATTTGAATTATATAATTGAGTAGAATATGAATTAATATAATGTGAAAACATTATATTAATCGTACGATTGAGTAAAATATCTTACATCATTAATATATTTATTAAATATTCGTTTTATCAATTAATACATCATACGATGTATTTTATGTGCAAGAAGGCGTTTCGCGACTGGTCGATTTTCAACTCAAAGGAACATGCATGTTAATTTTATTTTCTTAAAAATTTACTTTGACGACAGAATCGACCAAGGTTAATTGAATATTTTTAATAATAATTTAACAAATTTATTTCAATTTGCAAAGTAAATTATTTTATCATGAAATCTTTATTAAAGTCTTACATTTTGAACAATTAAATTTCAGTCACAAATTTTTCTTCAATAGTAATATCTTTCGATATTAACGTACTCTGTTGTTGATACAATATATTACATATAACGAGTCGAGTCATTTTAACTGAGAATAGATACCGTTTAGTTAATTACTAATAACCAGTTGTTCTAGTCAGGATTTTCAGGATACTTTTCCGTGTTCGTTGCCTAAGTTCATGCACATGCCCAAGTGTTATTTGCACGAGCGAAGGCAACGGGGCACGATGACATAGTTTGTAAGATTTATAATAATAATTTATCCGTGCGACTGACAATGCTAGTGTATCGTGCACGATGTACCGTCCACATATGTGTGTTTGTGGTTAGGATGTGGAAGTGCATCGTTTCAAAAGTTTATTACAATTCAGATACAGAATTTTTTCACATTAGATTCATAACAATCACAATAGTAATATTAAACTTATAGTTGTTATTTACTTGGCAATTGTTCGTATTGTATATTAGTCAATAATATTGTAAAATGCATAATGTATTAGCTTTTCAATCTTATGTAATCATATATAGAGTATATTTTAATGAAGACTATATCAGATATATTAAAATTTTTTACATAAATAATAAAAGTACGCAATGGGCACTAGCTTTGTCAGTCCACTGCAAAAACTGGTACGTACACAATTAGAGTATGAATGAGGTTGTGTCCGGGTGTCGGAGGAACCCCGGGGAGTCCTCTCTAGTTTAGGTCGCGCCCGGACATTCCGAATGAGAACCGTGGAGTGTTTGTGTTTGTTTGATTGAGTTTTGCAATTTTTTAAATATAGGGTTAGGTAGGTAGGTAACTTATTCTCTGGTGTGTGTGTTTAAACGTAAGTAGGTAGGGTCAGGGCAGGACTGTCCACATTAGTTATAGATCGGGTAGGCGCGTTTTCGCGTGGCAGTTCTGTTCCTGTAGTTACGATTTCGAGAGTAGAAATGTTGCTGATTCAAACGGTGTACTTGTGCTATTTGTTTCGGCTTTATTTTCGACTCCTCGAATCGCGCGACTCTTAAAGTCGCTCTCTCGCGCTCGCGGTCGCGATTAGGTCCCTTTCGAAACGTTCGTCCCCCTCGAGATTCACCACGTATGCTCTTGCAACAATTCGTATATTGTTGGAAGACTACGTATTGCACAAAATCTCGAGCCCGGTCTTTTGTAAGTTTCAGGCATCGGCAGGACCGCCGAAGAAAGAAAAGGCTCTCGATGAGCCGAAGAGGCCCTGACAAACTGTCGCAAGAGTGGGCTGCAACAAATGGCTTTTCATCTTCATCCTCGGATGAGGATGGAAAGTCATTCCTCTTACTACTTTGTCACTTAACTCGTCTGTAGTTGTAGTTAGTTTATTTTTCTGGTTGGCTCACGTATGCATGTACCTGATGGTATATGATTGCACCATACATGCCAGCCATCCCTCCCCATAACTCGCGGTTATGATATACATAGAGTTGCGAATATCCAATAATCGCGTTTGCTTTTAGAGTTTCGAATTACCATTTTTCGCGTTTCCTTTTCAGGGTAGTGTTGCGAATAATTACCATCTCGCGATTGTTTTCATGCAAACTTAGGTTACAGGAGTTTGCTTTAAAAATAGCGTTGCGAATTATTGATAAACGCGATTGCTCGTAGAGTCGCGAATTACCATTTTTCGCGTTTCCTTTTCAGGGTAGTGTTGCGAACAATCACGATTCGCGTTGCTTTTTTACTCTTGTATACATATAATGGACATCAACCGCGTTTGCAATTTTCATACTATAAATTAGCGTTGCGATCTTGATCAATCGTGCGATTTTTTCTTTAGAGTTGCGATATTTTCAATGGCAAAATTCTACCCTAACTGTAGTAATAGAAGTAGTTAGTATATTTTGTGGCCAGTACATGTGAATTCACATGTACCATTAACCCCTGATTAAAGTTAGAGTTGCGAATAATATACAATGTTCGCGTTTGCTCGTAGAGTTGCGAACAAATATTTATCGCGTTGATATATCAGTGTTGCGAATAAATACGATTCGCGATTGTCTTTATGCAGACCTAGGAACCGGGTGTTTGCTTTAAAAATAGCGTTGCGAATTTTTAGTAAACGCGATTGCTCGTAGAGTAGCGAATTACTATTTTTCGCGTTTGCTTTTCAGGGTAGTGTTGCGAATAATTACCATGCGCGGTTGCTTTTATTCTTACAAGTCGCGTTTGCTATTTTTTCTATTATAAATTAGCGTTGCGATTGTCGATTTCTCGCGTTGTTGCCCCGTAGTGTTGCGATATTTAAAACGTCTAAATTCATCCCCACATGAGCCACTCTACAGTAGCTAATAGTAATTAGAAGTAGTTAGGCTATTTTCTGCATGTATGTTTGTATCAAGGATGGACGTCGCCAGCACGAAAATCCAGCATTTTTGGGCAAAACGCGACTTGCATTAGCGTTGCGAAACATAAATATATTTCCATTAAAGATAGAGTCGCGAATATAGAATAATCGCGTTTGCTCGTAGAGTTGCGAATTCCTATTTTTCGCGTTTCCTTTTCAGGGTAGCGTTGCGAATAATTACCATTCGCGATTGCTTTTATCGTTATTTAAGAATAGCGTTGCGAATTAAATGATCGGTTTGCTCTTAGCGTTGCGAATTACTATTTTTCGCGTTTACTTTTCAGGGTAGTGTTGCGAATAATTACCATTCGCGGTTGCTTTTATC
This sequence comes from Colletes gigas, assembly GCF_013123115.1. Classification (NCBI taxonomy): domain Eukaryota; kingdom Metazoa; phylum Arthropoda; class Insecta; order Hymenoptera; family Colletidae; genus Colletes; species Colletes gigas. Next base: position 1,605,662 of record NW_025106667.1, read on the forward strand.
GTTAGAAATCGCGTTTGGAATTTTTCTATTATAAATTAGCGTTGCGATATTGACTTGTCGCGTTTTTGATTAATTAGAGTTGCGATCCAATGCCCAAAAGCTGGCCAAAACGTTGGCCGCTGTACCAAGATCATCGAGAAGCAAGCTGGGATTCTGCAAAGCCTCGAATGGCTCAACGTCTTTATTAAAATTAGTGTTGCGCATGATTGAATACGGGTGCACGCGATTTAATTAATAAAGGAACCCTGCGTGGTTCATTTTACGAATAACAAGCACCATTCGCGTAGTTTTTTATTTTATAAATTAGCGTTGCGAAAGAAATTCACTCACGGGTTGTTTTTTGAATTTATGAGTGGAAAATATACCCTAACTATGTGAAATATATCATATTCTTTATATGTTTGTCAATGAAAATACTGCTTGAAAGTACTGTGTTAAACAGACCAATTATTTCCTTTTTCAGAACGTGTTAAAACCTGTCATTTTTATGAATATATTTTTATCACAGCTTTGTGATGCATTTAAAAATGCTGTATCGTGATTAATTGTGTTACAGATTAAATTCATGATTCATATATATATGTATATCACCAATTATTCATTATCAGAGTTGATCATTTTTACGGGATATAATAACCTTTTCAACCTAATTGTTATTTATAAATAGTGGATTTTTTTATAAATATTCTGTATTCTTTGCATAAATCAAAGTTTGTTCGCGATCATTGTTTTAATTGATGGAAAATAGAATGCTTGTACCAAAAGGGTATGCAAATTGCAATTCGATATTTCATATTGAGAGTTCATTTCCGCGTAGAATCGACATTTTCGTTCGCTATTGCTTTTTCTGTATGAACCTAATTTAGTTTTGAATACAGTAAAATATCATTATTGCAATGTATACGTCTTGAAAAATTGTTTATTTCATAAAGGAAACGAAAATTAAAATCTGTTGTAACAATTGAATACAATTTTCAATCTGTTTCGTACTTATCTTAACATTGAGACGAATTTAGCTTTTCATTTAATTTCAATTACATAGTACTTATGTTTTTAAACTCTTTAATATCAATTTTTACTCGTGGAAACTTTAGTTCAAATATTAATTTCATAATATCACTTTTAGTAGAATTTGATTACCATTAGTCTATCTTGTCGATGTATAATTATTTTTTTCTGTGTTCATTAATACACTTTCATTTCAGCTGTTAATCCTTTGAACAAGTTCTTGTTACAGAATATACTATAATCATTGAAGAATGGAATTGGAAATGGTACACGGATTCCATCTTGATCGCTCTTAGAGAAATATTTCATACAATTTTATTTATTGTCTGATTTATGTTTCAGGGAAACATCGTGGGATTGTCGAAGACACCAAGAAGAAAATATCTTGTCATATCTTCGTTTTATATCGGTTATATTTATTGTATACGAGTGTATGTTTTAGAAAAACATCGTGGGATCGATGAAGACACCAAGAAGAAAATATTTCTTCGTTTCCACAGATTGCGTTAGAATATAAGTAGAAATGTATATGTAGATATAAGCGTTCTCCAGCGTTATATTAAGTACTACTGAAACGTGTGCGTAAATATAAGTGGGAATGATTAATATTAAGGTACATATTAGTATTTTAATATGCAAAGTCCATACGTGCAGTTGCACATTTCTGGTTGGATCTTCAGTGTCTTCTTAGGCACTGTCATAATTAAGAAGGAACAATTAATAATAAAGTACATACTGGTACTTTAATAATCAGGATTCGTACGTGCGGTTGCACATTCCAATTTTGTTTCTAGAAAACATGTGATGGATCAATTCACATGTATCAACATTTTGTTAGGTTTTTAATCTCTTTATCAGAGTTCGTACGTGCAGTTGCACATTCCAATTTCGTTTTTAGAAAACATGTGTATCATCTCACATGTATTGACATTTTGTTAGGTTCTTCGTCTCTTGATTGGGCAGTTCTTTTAAGAACGCTCCTTTTTTATCTCGTTTTTAGCTTTTTGATAGCTTCTCCCTTGGATAGGTATTCGAATTCCTCGCCAAAGGAAGGGTGGTTGGGGCGAGGCTAGGGCGGGTCTCCATACGCAGCAACCTCCTCGTGGTGAGACCCGGGTCATATTATTTACTATGTAATTAATAGAATTATTAATTACATAGCAAATAATATGGGCTAATGGCTGCGTTTTTCTCGTAGTTTCACATATGTTCCTCGCCCCGGTGTGCGGTCTGATAACACTGATTTCGAGTCGCGAATACATTTTTGCCGAGTTATTTTTTAAATAAATGATATGCAACAATTTAAAATAAAAAACAGAGAATTTGCAATGTACTTATAAATGAGGTACATCCGTACGTATTTTAATAATCTTGATATCTTTAAATAATCTTAATCGATTGGTTACTCCAATGAAATTAATCGATCGATGCTCAATTCTGGACTGTACAGTTTTCATTCTGTTAAAAAATACTAAAATTTCTGTAATTTTTATTTTCTGTCTCACTTCCTCTTGTGTTAATTTCTAAATCTGTTGGTAACGTTGCGAGTGACACGGAAATGGTAACGGGCCGAAAAAATACATTAGGTGAAAGATCTACTCGTGTTCCTCGTCTGTGGTCTAGTGATAATGATTGAATGATAATATAGGATTCTTTCTTACCGATCACCGTCAGACGGGACGCGCAAGAGGATCTGCCGCTGCGATTTTCCGCCATGCAAGTCCAGTATCCTTCGTCCTCGATCGTGACAGGGGCCACGTCGATGCAATAGAAATTCCCCTCGTGGACGAAAGAGAATCTTGAACCCGCGTGTACTGCTTCGGCATTTCTTTGCCAAGTAATCTGGAATTAAACAACAACGACGTTGAAAGATTTAAGCGGCGACGCGGGCGTTGATGTCATTGGCTTGTCAAACATCACGCGTTAAAATACAAAATCCGTGATTTTATTAAATTCGTGATTTTGATTCTAGTTTTTTATTTTTCTATTTGTGCTCTGTCAATTTTGAAAAACAAAAGTATTCTCAATTAATTATTCTGTTGAAATAAAAGAGTAGTAAAACTTATTTCTGGTAATTTGGAACGAATTCAAGTAAATTGTAAGGCTCGTTTACTGTTCGTGATATAATTTCTACACAATTAGAGGGTTTTCGTTGTTCTTTTGTTGCAAGTTTAGACCCTCTCGAGCGTTACGCAACGCTGGTCGGAGCCGATTACCGTGGAAAACGACCATTTCGAGGTTTACGAGCGCGCGTTGAAACACACGCAGATTTAACCGATCGGCGGGCATAGTTTCAGGCATAGTGTACGTGCGCGCGCGTAATAATAGTCGTAAGACGACGCATAAGACCGCGTAACGATCTTCGTTTTCTCCTTTTCATCTCTCGCCGCGAGCTCGGGTCATGGACCTCGAGGGGTCCCTTTTAGTGCGGTTCGTCTGCAATCGGGACAGAAGAACCAACAGAAATCCCTGGCTATAACTCAACGGACTGATTTCGTTTTACCCTTCCGGGTTATTCACCGAAATTGGCAACCATTCCTCGCCTTCTCTTCCTCGACATATCAACACCGGAACATTCCAGTTTTTCCCACGTTCCTCGACATTACGCTATTTAGCGTCGATAATTAGTTATACCAAATACAGTGACTATCATTTAAAATCGTCCACCTAGCGGGTCAGCCGATATTTTTGTCAATAAAACATGAAAATTGTACTAAATTATTGAAACTCGTATAGAGGCATTTAGCGTAATGTTCCTTTATTTGATACATAACAACAATAGAAAAAAAAACCTTTAGTAGTACTCGGCAAATTAAATAAAATTTGAGGTTGCGTATGAGTGGTGTGATTACCTTTGGTGTCGTTGAACTTCGGATTTCCACGAGGAACCTGGTCCTGGTGCCGACCTTGACCGCGAGGTCGGTTAATCTTCGCAGGAAAACCGGTGGATCACCTTCTTCGGAGATCGGTTCGTCGACGCTGAGTTGAATCTTCTTCGAGGATCCCTTATCGAACCCTTGGCCGACCCTCGTTGCCACCAAAGCATAATGCCCACTGTCGTCTTTTTGCGATTGCGTTAGGGTCACCTGGACGACGTTACCTTTCATCTGAATCCGATATCGATCGGATTGGATCGGTACATCTCCGCGTGTTCTGCAATAAAACAAATGTCATCACTTTCATTCATTTTTATGACCTTTGTCATTTAAATACAGCTAGGTTCCGATTAGGATTTTCGATTTACAGTACAGACAAAGAATATCTTTCTAAATTTCATAAATTATGGTCTTTAAATGCCAGTTGGTGAGATCTGAAGGCGGTTTTTCGCAAAGCATTGTCTCTCACGCTTCACTAGGCTCTAAGGGGGATCCCTCGAATTGGGAGGAATAGAAATTTTCATTCTTCGAATCACGTCTGGTAATCATTATTGTAGTCGCGTTTCTTTAAATCATACGCATTTTCACCCATTGTTGTGACCACTAGCCTTTGCATTAACAAATTCATGTTTCAATAGGTAGCAACAGCCATTTTTTCAGAATGATTTGAAATTTTTTAACGAAGCCTCAACCAAGAAATTGATATTCTTGATTTTCGTCTTATTTTGGCCTCTAAAATTTTCGATTAAAAATGTCGAAATTAAGAAACTGTTTTGTAAAAATATTCCTAAGACGAAACAAATGAAACTGATAGATCAGAATAGTTGGTTAAGGTGTTTGCACGTTCAGTGAGAAAGTGAAGAGAAATTACGTTGCAACGAAACGGGAGCAGTTTTGCAATTGGCAAATGTCAGTTTCTGGTTCTTCTCGGGGCGATGGCCGAAGTCCAATCGGTCCGATGGTCATCCTCGCGGCGTCTATTTGCTATTTCGTTCTCTGTGGCAGACAGTTCGAAAGAATCGACGTCTATTATTGCGGACTCATTCAGTCGTCCGCGAAATCGCGTTTGCGCAATGCACCCTTGATGGTCGCGATCGTCGCGACGCGGCGCGACGCCGACGTGGCCATATGGGCGCCTTTTCAGCGTAACGCCGGCATAGCAAACAGATAGATACGCGGTGACGCAATGTCTATTTTGTCTGGCCCGAGAAATAAATTCGACGTTCCATAGCCGCGACCAATTCTCTTCCCGTTCGCTCTTCAAAAAGGGTTTCAAACAAATCGTGAATTATGAGAAATTGATAATATAAAATTAAAAATCTGTAGGTTTGTAATTTCTTTACAATTTCCATTATTTTCCTCCAATGTGGATAAAATTTTATTCAGTTGCTTTTTAGTAATCTTGGTCATCGCTCTTCATGGCGATTTGCCAAATTTCTAACGATATAGTCTTCATTCTCAACGCCAGATAGCTCCACTAGATGTTGTATATCAACACTGCAGATACCTCATTATCAAAATTGCGATCGTTAATGAATGAAAGTAAAAGGAAGCGTTAACCCTTATAATTGACCCTTATAGGTCTAATATCGAATTAGAATCATAGAAACGCAAAGTGAGAGACCATAGAAGGTGGCGCTTGAGATTTTCTCTTCTTTTTTAAACGAAATTTTTTGTTTTCGTAACGATATATAGCTTTATCAATTTTGAAAACAATTGGTTTCGTTTCGCAATAGAAACTTAAATGAAATATTTTCTTTTCATAGCTAGAAAACTATTATTTGGCACTAGGCCCCTTTGGTAATTCCACTCTGTCACAATGTATGTCAAGGCGACGTTAACTTGGACGTTTGCTATGCGATTTTTCGATCAGTCGATCTGGAGAAGGCAAATGAGTTTTCGACACGGTTTTCAGAGGCTCTGCGCCCCCGGCGCGATCGTTATTTTAAGATTGACAAGACAGCCCCGTGTTACGTGTCGAACGGAAGAAAATAGAAAGAGGTGCGTAAGAAAGTAGAAAGCAGGAAGAAAAGCGAACAGGTTGGGGGGTGGTGGGGGGGGGGGCGGGGGGAGAAAAGTAAGAATCGTGTCGTGACCGGAGCGTTCCCAACGAACTTACGTCAATCGCACGCGGTTGCACCACTGATCTTTGACCACGGTATTTCTAGATCGTTCCGAGATATTTCAAAGATCCGAACGATCGACGGCCTTCGAGAAATCCGTTGATACGCTTATCCTCGCGATCCTGCCGGCGGATTCTTTCCCTGTGCTCGTCCGTCGCGGTAAAAATGCTGACGAAAATAGGGCAGTAGAGCAATGCCAAGTGTTTGAGGCGCTCTAGATCATTTGTTTGCCCGAAATACGTTGGAACTATGTAATCGATTTTTATTTAGAAGCCACCAGGTCTTCCAACTCTATTAACTAAATTTCCATTAAAATTATATAATATTTAACTCGCTAACTTTCGTTGTATTTTATATAGGGCGATTCTTTAGTTTAAAAATAGAGAAAGGAAACAATTTGTAATTGTTGTTGTTGATAGTTGAAGATCCTACCGTCGCGATCCGCCGGAGAAGGAGCCGGCAATGGCGGGTTTGTTGCCATTGGCGCACTTGCAGCAGTCGCTCCCCATGTCAGTGGATCGATCGAGCGCTCTGTTCGAGTCAAGATCTGCCACAGTCACTGCCTCTCACTGACAAGTTCATCGAACCAAACATTTCGCGGGCATATCGATGCTCCATGCGTCCGCGAGTCGTGAAGCGTTTGAACGACGGTCGAAGGGGCGGATGAAATCCAAATCGATGCATTGATTCCGTGGATCGATCCGCGCGCCATGCGTTCGCACCCTCGTCACTTGGCGTTTTCAATTCTCGAGTCGGAATCGAAAGTGGACGCGTAAAAATGTGAAAATAGATTCAAATGCCGTTCTGACGCGAGCCTGTTCGATTACTTGGTTTCGAACGAAATCATCGAAGAATCGAAGCACCCGGGGGAACGCGTGCTAGTCACTCTCGATCGTTTCATCGCGAACTTAACTTCGACAACGATCGAATCCACTCGCGGTCGTTCGTGGATGAAGGAGGATTTGTTTTAGAGTCGAAACTAGCGTTTGTCGGAGGGAATGGCGGCGTATCGTGGACCTCTCTGGACCTCGTTGACGGATTAAAAACGACTCGAGAGGTCCGAGCCGACTTTTTGCCAGCTCGTCGATCGTCTCGACGCTCCCTCGGTAGACTGATAGCGGAATGCCAGCGCCAGATCGTCCGCGCCTAATTTTCCACCTCCACCGCCACCACCTTCCGCTATAGTTCGAAGAAAACTATAAGCAACCAGCATCCTAGAGCCAAATGCTCAAGGAGCAGCGCCTCTTTCGTCTTTTCGCGAAAATTTCGAGCTCGGTCGAATTTAGCTTGCAGAGTTGGGGGGAGGATTGCAAACGAACGTCAAAGCACGTCGGAATTTTCGTAACGCGCGCGAGAAACGCTTCCGTCGTCGCTGTGTGATGCTACGTCTGAATGGTCCAGGCTTCGACGGAATAGTTACAGATGATTCACAACTTCGGATCGATCGTCGAACCAGCATTTTTATTATTTTATCAATTCACCGGTGGAACCACTTTGTACGAGTTCAATCTTAAGGAGGGATTATAAAATTTTATTTTTTTCCTCTTCCCAGACCTAACCCAGTCAAATTCATACTAATTAACTACTCTTTCACGTTTTCTCGTTTCAAAGAAACAGAATGGCCGGAATCATGGACACCGTGAAACGACTCTTTTTAGAACCGACTATGTTTTACAGTATGCAGTGACACCAGTATTAACTTTGTTTCACCCAAAGTAGATTCTTTTAACAATTTTCTATGAATATATCGAAATTAACGCGACTTGCATTTGTTCAAGCAGATGAAGATTGGGCTGGTCAGGATTGGCATAAAGTATAGTTAGTCGACGAATCCAAGTGTGATCGTGTTTGACGGTGTATTAGACGTGGAATTGGCCAAGACTTAGATGCACAATGCACTTTAACGATTTCGAAGCAAGTTAAACCAGATATTTGAAAGTACATATAACCAATATTACTAAAAAGAAAAACTTTAAATTATTAAAAAAAAGTAAATATTACGTTTTTATATCATCGAACTTAAAAAAACGTGAACATTAAATAGTTAAGTGCCCTTATTCTCACGCAGTCCCATGATACGTTCGTGAATTTGCTATTAGATATTTTTAATTATAATGATTCGTAATGAAACGATGTTTGTGACTTTATTAGTACCGTATTGTGCATATACATTGAATTGTGAACACTCAAACGATTCTTCGCGTATAGATCAGAGATATACGTGGATATAGAGTACGATTTGGACATCAGCGCAAGTAGAAACAGTGAATAATGGGGAGACGCGTCAGACACATTCTCGCTTTTGTTATAATTACCTAAATATCTTTAAAAAAATAATAAATACAAAAAGATAGGTTTCATAAAAGAACCTACAATTTTATTGACTTAAAAAGCATTTATAGATTTATATAAATGACATCGATCTCAACATTTAGAAATTGTAAGAGACAATTCTTTTAACTCATTTTAAAATCATAGTTTTTTTTTAAATGAAATTCACAATATTCAATTGTTAAAAATTGTGTCAAGTACATTTTTAAGAATAACGCTTCCTAATTCTTATAAAGAGGGGATTTCCAACCATTTACCAAAACTTTATTAACTGATCGGTTTAAGGTGCCTAAAATCGCGTGATATTTTTTGGGACAGAATGCCATCGAAAAAGTGTAGTTTTTCTTGTGCAATCGTGTCAATGTCGAACGTATTTTGTCGAGTATCGTCTGCTGGCCGTGGCATTGGATAATTCGCGTGAATTATCCGCAAAAACCTGTAACGAGATTACAAGAGACGGGAGTGTAAATTGGTCCTCCGCGAAAATTAAGTGCGCGACAGCTCGAAATAAACTGCATATGATCCTTGGCACGTTTCAAGGTTTTCGCTGAAATTAGGGCCAGTAGTCTAGAATGAACGATAATGTGTGAACGACAGCGCGCGATGAATTGTACTACGAGAAGAAGAATGAGTCGATACCGGGGGTCGTGAACCTTCCTGTGTTCTCGATACCAGTTACGTCACCTTCGTTTCCCACTTCCGGCCCTCGAATTCTTAACCGATGCTATAATTATTCTCGTTACATAATTAACATCCTAATTTCGTTAAGATGGAATTTAATATCTGCAAAATCGTACTAAAAACGAATATTCAAAATATTTTTCCAAAGTTTCATAATTTTTGAAATGTTGTTTTTATTAATGTTTTCTTTTAAAAACATAATGTGTATATTTTGTTACTTTTTGTATACCTTTTAAATGTACATCATCGTTATCGAAATCGTAGTATTTATTCATTTGAAAAAGCATTCAATTAAGATTGTTCCAAGTTTGAAAAAAGGAAACATAAGAAAGAGTAAAGATCTAAGATTGAAAGTCCGATTCGCTTTCTAACTGGAGTTCAGAATTACGTTTTATTTATGATAGTAAAACTCACAGTTCGAATCGTAGCTCGTCGAAGACGTCGGACCATCGTAGTTTTGGTTCGACGACGATATCTTCACCAGGGCGTCCTTGAACCGAAAGGACCTGGTCCGGTTCCAGCCATTGCGGCGGTCCCTTGGCTTTCGTTGTGTGATCTGCAAGCACCGACATTGCATAATAAATTTGGGTCATTACTAACGCGACATGAAAATACGCGATATCGCAGAAACTGAGAAAACCTGGATACTTATCGTAGATATTAATAAAACTATTTTAATGTATAAAATAGTGTCAATGTTGCTATAACACTGATTAAAAAATGTTAAACCAACAGTGTTACATTTACATATACATATTTAGATTGTTGCTTGCAGCGAACCTCTGGAACATTATATGTTGAGAAAAAACTGATTTTAAATTAATTTACAATAGAAAATTTATTAAAAATTTATTTTTTCGATTACTTTTAGATAGTACAAAGTTCCCCACTTTTAGTGGCTGCATCTGTAAAACTAGTCACTATTTAAATCTAACTTTTATTTTCGTAATTGGGATGGTAGTAGAAACTAAGTTTCATTATCTGGACAAGGAATATTTATTTGCTATTGACCAGTGTAATCGGTTGTTAGAATAATCAAAGTTCTACTCTATTAACACTTTGACTGCCATATCATCCATATATGGGTGACAGGATTTACCACTATGATGCTAGAAAAATTAATTCTCGAGTTAAGACGTTGAGGGAAATAAATTTGGATAGAATTTGTCAATTATAACAAGGTTCCGAAAATAATCAAAATTTTACTTTTGCAGAATATTATACGTTTTTGATCTGGCAGTGAACGTGTTAATCTCTCTTTCATAGAACGTATCATTTCAAGTAAGCAATAATGCATAAAATTTGATGGTTATTGGTCGAGCTTTGGTAAAGTTTCCTCGATTTCGGGGCACCGTGGATCGAACGGCAAGGCTCGTCGAAATGGTTGTAACAATCGACGATGCGTAACTCGGTTTTAGCCCGTAGGCGAGAATTTATTATACGCGAACTTGTACCTGCTATTCGGAAGCTCACGTGGTCTCCGAAACGGCCAGAGAAGCGGTAGTACGTGGATGCAAATGCCGTAGCATAAATATAGATACCTGTGCGAGGAAAACACGGGCGGAGGGAAACCGCTTAAGAAAATAAAACGAGACATTCTCCAAACTGTGCTGATCGCATGTTCGGCAGAATGCCCCGCGAATAACGTGCCAATCGACGCGATAGGAATTTTTCGCGCACGCGTACGCTCCTCGCCGGCATTATGGTAAATAAATACGTTAAAAAATAAACATCACACCGGAACCGATATTCTCCCTTAACTCTATCAACAAGCCTCGAACAATGCTTAGTTTAATTTCTCTAACTCTTCGTAAATCCCATTTAACCGTCAAACAAATAACGTTGAGCGTGTTTCCGACCAAAGAAAGAGACTCTTGATCGAGGCCATCGTCAGTCTTTCAGAAGGGAAACAAAAGTATGTAGTTGGATACCACTTGTCGTCCTGTTTAACGCGATCCAGCTCGTGGAGGTTGTTAACGCGAGAGGGAATCGAAAGAGGCAACGGAATTCATACCTGTTAAGGTCATCTCGTTAGATGATAGGAAGACGTAGCTCTGCTCGCATGGACATCACTCGCGTGGATACCGCGCGCACGTCCTCGTGTATTCGTTCGATCAGGGAAACAACCTGCGGTCACGTTCTTCCGGTTGCAGCGGCGTCCTACGGTGCCTCGACCGCCGCGAAAGCTTCTTCCTCCACCAGCTGGCTCTGTTCGTTTTCTGACCCGTGGCACGGCACACCCTGCGCCACGAAATCTGACGGCAGGAGGCCCTGCTCCGGTCTAAAATCGTCTCGACACGGTACTCTCGGCTTCGTCGTTTTAACGAAACGCGCACATGCGCCGTCCGACACGCTCCTACGCTCTGCAACCTCTTTCTCCCTCTTTCACTCGTTCTCACGCCCCACCCCCTTCCTCTTTCTTTGGCCCAACCACTCATCCCTGATGTAACTTTGCGCATCGATGTTTTTTTATCTTCCAACGATCGCTTTCGCCTCCGAGTTTCCCACCTTACTAATTTTTATTACTAGACTACGGATGTTTATGCATTTAATATGCAAAAATATAAGAAATATTTAAAGTAAGATACGAATTATTATATTTAGGGGTTCAAACAATCCTTTACAAAGCTCCCATTTCATTAATTCTATTAATTAAAATGTGAATTTGCATAAAGATCCGCAGTCTATTTATTATGATGTTACAAAAATCATCTACAGTGACGACTACATATGTCTAGAGGGTAGGATCTCGTGAAATTCGTAGGAGGCTAGAAAAGGGGCGCGTTTCGTCCGGGCCTGCTAGTGGACTCGTCAGTAAGGCTTTCTAGCAGGCCCTGCCTTAAACGCCTGGGATATTGGGAAGTAATTCTAGGAATGTATATGTATATAGCAACCGAGGGGTTGGTCGAGCACTTGTGAGAGCGCAACCCCTCTGGTGGCGAGCATGGGAGGCGGCGTCACACAAAGATAAGAATTCGTCGCTAGGACGAACTGCGCTTCACTCTTGCCTTTCTTCCGAGGGTGTTTCAATCGAGAGTTTGGCGACGTTTCACAGGAACAAAGCCGAGTTTTTGCGTCGATTCTAACCATGGATGAAACATGGGTTCATCACTTTACACCTGAGTCGAAGGAACCGTCGAAACAATGGACTGTAAGGGGTGAACGATGCAGTGAATGATCTTCGAGGTTCTTGTGCATAGTCTCAGCACTGACTCAACTTGCCCTATTGGGTGGTGCAGAGATAGAGATGGGTCATACCTTGTATTGTTGCCAAAATTTCGGTACCAGTATCGATATTGACTCTCAGTACTACATCTATTATTAAATTTTCCATTTACTCGTCTTAACAAGCTGTTCTACCTCTTTGTGATATCGTTTGTTTTACTGTTCTAGATGCCTTGTACCAACCAACATTATGACATTCATAAATAAAGAAAGAAAAACATAAAAAAAGTCCCTAAATAATTATGTTTATAAAAAAAGAGGGGGGTATTTTATGCCGTAAAATACCAAATCTTTTCTTATTATAATATCGAGAATTTTCCATTGTCGTTTAAAGTGACGATTGTTAAAAAATGTATCGATAATTGGGACGTTTACATATTGAAATCATATTTGAATTTCAATTTATATTCTATAAGCATTTACTTTTGAATTCGTATAATGGGGGGAGGGACGGGGAGGTTACGAACAGATGAATTCCGAATTGAAATTCAACAGAACGTTTTGTACATATTTATTACGAGTAAAGACGGTAAGAATATTATAATAATAAATAAGAATAAATAAGAATAATTTATAATAATATACGATTTGTCGTTACATATACCATCTTAACACATATATTGTTGTTTGGTAGGCGTTTGGTGCAGCATATAATTCCTGAATGAAACACGACAATTGGCTCTCGAAGCGGTTGAGAGGCGGCCATGATGGATTCGAGGATGTTGAACAGTCGGAGGTCGATAATCTGATTGCAATTTTGAGCCATCGAAGGTCGAGAATCTCCACAACGAAAATTCCCCGGCGTCCAAAGATCAAAGATTTCTTCGGGGCGATCGCGAAATGTCGGAGGTCGAGAATCCCGTCGGTGTAGCAGAGCAAGTACTACTTCTGAACTGAGCATCGTATCGTAGTGTGAAATCTCCTAGTCTAAGAATAACAGTGAAAATTGTCATTGTTTTCGTTTGGACCACCACCAGCCTCGAGACACTCGTCCGCATATCTCGTGCTGGATCCTCCTGTAAAGAAGAAGGGCGATGAAGGGGATCGCGAGGGTTTCCTTCTTGAAAAAGTACACGTAAATGGCGGCCATTAGCAGCGTCAGATCAGTCACGTATCCGACTGTGAATCGAACGTTCTTCTTCGCCTCTAACGCTAGCTGTTCCCCGTTCAGACGACTCTGGGCTGGCTCGTCGGGGGATTCCCGTCGCAGAGGACGATACTTGCTCTTCTTGCTCTCAAGAGCTTTCTGAAGACGTTCCATCTTCAAGCCTACCGGCGTCTCTGGTCTGTTCCTGTCCCTGGAACTGGACCTCGAATGCGTCGTCGAAGAAGGCTTCCTCGACCTTCGAGTTCCCTCGTCCACAGACCTGTCTCTGACGAAGCGTTGATCCTCCGATCCGGTTCTGGAGGGTGGTCTTCTGTCTTGCGAGGGAGCTCGAGCTCTGGTCCTCGAGGACGACCTCGAGGAAACACCTCTTTCGACCGACACGTTTCTAGATCTCGGCGCGGGGGATTCGTTCCTAGACGGCGTTCGACTCGATCGTTTCTCGCGAGCAGGCGTTGTTCCTCGAGAACCGACGCTTCTTTTACCTTCTTGTTTCTCAACTTCTCTTTCCTTTTTTACTCTCGCCGTTCGTTGATTCTGCTCGGTTCTTCTCGCCTCTTGTTGCTGTTGTTTCCTACTCGATCTCGTCTCCAATCGACTTTTGTTCGCGTAGTCCTTCGTGTCCGGATCTTCGGAGAACGAGGACCTTCGAGAGCTGGCTAAACTGTCGCCAAATTTTCGCTCCTCCGAGCTTCTGTAACTCAAATGACTCGAATGCTCTCTGACGATTTCGGTGTAATGATTCACCACCGCCATGCGAGCTTCGATGTCCTCTTCGTCTACCTCCTCTTCAGGGGTGGCTGATCGCATTTTAGCTTGAATCCTGCGATTCTTGGCCGCCTCTCCTGCCGACAGAACGCTGTCCGTGTCAGACTCCGAGAGTACAGGTGTTCTGACTGGTTCTGGCGCAATCTCTGGCTGCCTTTCGTCTTCTTCTTTCTTATTCGCTGGTGATATCTGCGGTGGTATTTTTCTGATAGGTTTCTCGGGTGGAATCGGCCTACCGAAACTGTTCACAGGAATTGGTTCTTCTTTAGGTTTCTTCAGTATCGACTTCGGAACTACGTTAGGCAGAGACATGGTGGTTTCTTTGGTCGGTGTGGGAGGTGTCACGTCCAGAATCGGTATCCTGTGAGGTGGAATCGGCGGTGGGTCCGTTTCAACGTGTAGAACCGGTTTTCCTCTCGGATGATACGTGTCCTCTTCTTCCAGCACCTGTCTGGCAAGGATCCTAGCTTTTAGCAACTTTATATCCTCGCTATCGGCACTGCTCATCTCTTCGGAGGATTCTTCGGAAGATTCGATGCTTTCTTCCACCTCTTCTTCCACCTCCTGTTGCTTCTCTGTCGCCTGTAGGATTGGTTGAATCTTCGTCAACGCCTCTTCTTTCGAGGGTATCGATTCTCCCGCCTCGACCAATGGTACGTAGCTATTTTCGTGCCACCTGCGCAGCTGCGTAGCCGTGTCCTCCACTTTACCTGTTGCTATCTCCGCTTCGTTGGACAAGTATGGATCCGATCTTGCCTCCACGGTGGACAGCAAACTGGGCGTTACTATTCTCAATGGTGCCTTGATCCCCTCTGTCTGACCTTCGCTCGATCTTCTGCGATTCTTCTTGGTCTGCCAGCTGATCAAGTTCTGAGTAGCGACGCTAGGATTGGACAATCGTCTTCGCATTCGTACATCTTGCGCTTCCGTATCGATATCTACGTTTCCTTCGACCGTCGACGCCAATTCTCCCGTGGTCCTCTCGAGTTGCGTCTTCCTCTTGGCGAGATCTGACGCCTCCTCTGCAGCCACCGCGCGATAGAAACGTTCCATGGCTCGTTCGTGTAACAGCTCCGTAGAACTAACAGCCTCTCGAAGAGTCTCCACCACCTGGTGCTCCGCGCTGAACAATTCTGGCAGAGACAACGACATGGGTGGTGGAATCAGGTCTTCCATATCTTCTGTTTCCTCTCCTGTCATTTCGTCTTCTACTAAAAGTATACCAACTTTATGAAATTATTATTTAAGGCGTCCGATTGCCTGACGATATGAGTAAAAGGAACAACACAACAAAGACACGATAGAAACACTATGAATAATTAAAAACATGCTAATATACACGAGTTGGTTTCTCTCTTGGATCTCTCTTACTCTCACTTGATCATGTTTTCTCTTTGCCAATCAAAGATGAGTTAATGTTGTCTTACCTAAACTTTTTCCCTTGTCAGCAAAGTCCATGAGTTTCTTAGCCTGATCCTCGTCGTCAGGATACAAGACCAACATAAATTCCGAGCTCCCGTGCATCACAGTTTCGTCATCCTCTCTGGGAGTCGTAGGCGATCCCGGTTTATCATCCAAAGAGTTGCTCTTGACGAACGAGGATTCTGGATCGTCGATTATAGCTTGTTGTTTCGTTAGGGTCAAACTTATCGAGGGACGCTGAAGCCGCGGAGGACGCGTCGAAGCCTCTTCCTCGTAGTTTTCTTGAATCTTGGGCATCGAGAGCGGAGACATGCTACGCTCCCTGGTCATGGAGACCGATCGCGATCGAGATTCTCTGTACGCTGAACGTTTGCTAGATTCGTCGATAATCGGTGGCGAAACCGCGACGGCACTGGCGGGCCTTAGATCCGCTGGACTTTCCTTATTTAGACTCTGGTTCTGTTTCGAATGAAAAAATCGTCACGATTAAAGAAAACATTTAACGTAAAACATAAACATTTAACCTAATAGTAAAAATGCTTGCCTCGTTAGTGGTTACGTCCATGTTAATACTCGAACGGTCTACGTGATTCTCAACGCGACTCTCGTGCTTTGAAGTGGAATGATCCTTCGATCTGGCGGGAGGTACAGGCGCTTCATTCGGTTTCTCTAGCGTGTCCAGGGCAAAAGTGACCCTGCTGTCGGCTCTCGATGGTCTGCTGAGCCTTTGGGCGGACACTGAACGGCTACTCGGCCCGAAATCCATGTCTTCGTCTCTCGTGCGAGCCTCCTCTCGCGTCAGGCTTCTGGTTCTCTGAGTTGGCACTGCGAAGCTCACTTCTCGTTTCTCTCGTGATCGAATTTCTCGATGGCTCTGCGACTTCCCGCTCAACGAAGGTGTCATTATACTAGATATTTAAACAGAGTATATCATATATACACTTTGATTTCCGAATATGTTTCTCATTTTCGCGGATAAAAGTTAGGAATTTCCAGTACCTCCCTCTATAACCGAGCCAGCGAACGTTAGCAAGGGATCACTGTACTTGGACAGCTCTACAACTTACCCCCTTTTTAAGTCTGGAATGAAGATTACGTCACTCTCTTCGCTAGGCTCGCTGACGCCGTAAGGATTCTCAGCCTTGACTCGAAACTTGTACTCGGATCCTTCGATCAATTCCGTCAAGGTTACTTTGGTCTGTCTGCTGGTGATTGCCTTCAGCCACACGTCCCAGCCAACCTGCAGAGAAACGTCTAGCGGTGAATCGTTGATCAGATGGATTTCTTAAAAATGTCGTAACTCGGTTTGTGCCTTTCTGGGAACTGAAACTGAACTTTCGATCGCTTACTCTGTAATATTCAACGATGTAAGTCCCGATCTTGCAACCACCGTCGTCGTCTGGCTCCTTCCACGAGAGAGTGACCGATCTACCTAACGTCATCGTGACTGTTGCTTTCCCAGGTGCAGCGGGTCGATCTATAAACGAACAAAATAATTGTCGTATCGAAGGTGAGATACAGAACGATTCCGTTCTCACGTGCTTCGATTGCAACGACCTGTAACAGTGACGAGGAATGACGTCGAATCCTCCCCAAGTTTATTTACGGCTTTGACAGTGTACTCTCCTCGGTCGACGCGTTTGGCATCAGGTATCTTTAGGACCGATTCACCGTCCATTGTTTCGAAGATATGTCTCTCGTCGTTGGGTATCAGATCCCCGTCGTGGTACCAAAACACGATTGGCGACGGTCTTCCAGCCAACGACACCTTCAATCTGATGGTCTCGTCCTGTTCGAAAAGGAGACCGTCCTCGTACTGGCGTGGAAGCCGAATTTTTGGGGGTGCTAGTCGTGCGAAACATCACGAAACATCGACAATAATTGACAATTAATCTTTTAGCCCGTTTCTTTAGCGACAACTCGATTATCAAACATCGGGAAAGCGTAACGAAACAAAACAAAGCTTGACATCCTGCAAACCTTCCAGAACCAATCTCGATTTGGTACTAGCGTGACCGGCTCTGTTGGTAGCCGTGCACTTTATTTCACCCTCGTCGTTCAGCGCGGTTTGGTGAATCAGAAGGACGCTTCTGCCGCTGTCCGTAATAATCCTAGTCCGTCTGCTGCTGAAGATTTCGAAGCCATCCTTGAACCACGAAATCTTCGGCAGCGGCGTCCCGGTAAATCGTACCACGAATTCTGCCTGCGAATCGAAATTAACCTCATAAACTCTTAGAAACTCTTTTCTCAAAATTTAACAATAATTGCAACTCTCCATTTTTTAGTATGGCCCCAGAGGGCTAAACTTTTCATGTGCTACAAATTCTTTTGGGGCTACGATTAACAGAAAACTAGAGATCTTTAGATTTTTTAATGGAAACTAGCGACGAAAAATTAAAATCAATTTTACAAATACGTTTACTTTTACGAGTACTATTATAAACTTAATACGTAAGTACAATATTGTTGTATAATTGGGATGATCGAATACCCTCTGTTTTTCTCTTGTCAGACCTTTCGTTACCAAGCACTGCTTTCAAACATTTAAGCAAGAAAATAGTTGCAACTCTGATATAATTGCTGAAGTCGATTGTAAATGTGATTCGCACATATACGTACCACCCTCGGCCTTCAACACAGACGATTGTGTTTGGCAAACGCAACCTTAAATATAAGGTACTATTACGTTATGTAAGCAGAGATCGTGGACTAATAAACAAAAATGCATTCCAATAGAAATGGCAGCATCAAAATAAAGTTGTCACATTTTTAGCTTCGATATAAACAAACAGATTGGACTAAAAATAAATTACAAGTTCAGTTTTTATCTCGTGGTGTCCGTTTCTATATTCCTTCTTCAAGGGGTTGAAACGATATTTTTTTTATATATTGGTAAAAATTTATAAATTATATAACATTGAAACAACTTTATTGTAATTACTTATTTTATTTTAGTTGTTAAAAGAACTAATACTTTAAAGAGTATGTATTACCTGTTCGTTTTCGAGAACGACCGTATCCTTGAGCTCTAGTTCGAAGTAGGGTGCGGACGCGGCGGACCTTTGCAAGGTCACTGTCAGTGGATCGGAGATCTCGCTGGGTCGCGAGAGTCCTATAGCGTTCTGTGCCCTGACCCTGAATTGGTAGCGCCATCCTGGCTCGAGGCCGCTCAAGGTCAGTTCCGGAAAGGTGCAAAGCCCTGGTGTGCTGCGCACCCAGTGCGGCGAACCGAGTCTTCTGTGCTCGACCAGGTAGCCGACAATGGCCGAGCCACCGTTACTCGGTGACCTCTCCCATCGAATGGCGACCACATCGGGTTGCGATTCGTCCGCGCCCGGTATTAAAATTGGCTTCCCCGGTGCCGCTGGAAGACCTGCAACGGTAATAATCGTTGGAAATCTTTCTCGTTTCCATGTTGGCAAACATGCACGTATGGAAATATTTCTCTTTTCCATGTTGGCAAACATACTCGAATTGCCTATCAAATGCAAAAATGTTTTATCTTCGCTTAAAAAGAGAATTCTTCAACTTCATTATCGAGTAATAAAAGTTCTAAACTCGCTGTATATTTTTAGGCAGACTTCGACAAGTAAACACAGAATTGTGTAAAACGCAACGTTTCGAAGCGTTCGGTGAGTGTAATTTATTTATTTAATTTACTATTTTAAACACTTTGGCTCCCTGCCGTCGCGTCGATCGGACCCAATGGTTTCAACAATGTTTCAACTGCTACTTTATTCATCGAGCATTATTTCGCGGCCTAAACATGTTCTAAAAGCCTGGTTGCCTGGCTTCTTGAAAAAGGAAACAATGGACGTTGCATTATATTTCTGGCACAATGGTGTCGCGATGTTTGGGTGATGGTATGAAGGAGTTTTGGTTGTTAATAAGTTCACGGATAGCTCGCACGTGCCAGAACGATGCTCGAATACGCATAGAACGCTCGAAGTCTAACACAGGTCCGCAGGTGGCGCTCCCAAAATAAAATTTGAAACGTTTGGCAATCCGAGGGCCACTGTTGCGCCGTCCTCAGGGTACGAAAACTATGCGAGACTCTGAGCCGATATCGAACACCGGTTCGACACTCTTCTACAACATACCTATCATTTCTCGATCGATTTTACTACAAAATAAAGTAGTTTCGTTTTTAACAGAGACGTTAATTGCATTTTTAACCAGCCAACTTTATTCCAATCCGTATTTTCATTATATATTTTCACGGCTGACATTTCAAGGCTCGTTGAAATCAAATCAAATACTTATATAGATATAATATTTTTAGATATCATCCCACTATCGAAACAAGCCAGTCAAGACCAGAGAGCATCGTCGTTCTCGCGTCGAGGCATCGTTACCGGGAACTCCATGTCACCAAACGCACCCCACAGTCATGCCGGGACCGCGTCCTTTCGACCGGAAACCATTTCACCCCCACCACCCCGTCAAACTAACCGCAACGCGTTAAAAAACGCCATCCTGATCACCCGAACTTCGAATCGAGAAACCGTCCGCCAGGAACTTGGAATCTCCCATATCGTGAAACGAATCCTAACCAAGATGGCGACGCTCTTAGATGTCGATGACACCCGTTCACGATCCTCGATCCTCGATCATCCCCCGATAAATCGTTCTCGATAAACGCGGAACGGATTGTCTAACCTGATCCCTCCCAGCGCGGTCTTCTGGAGGTGCCGCCGCCAGCCAGGCTCTTCGAGTAGTGGCTCTTCGTGGTGGTGTTGCCCATGGCTGGTTCCTCCTCTTCCTCTTCCACGTCGAGCCTGGCCCGACGATCACTCCGTTCCTGGCCAGTTTTCCGATGGTTCCGGAACGCCCGACAGCCGGAAGCCCGTCATCGATCGACAGTTCGATGAAAATAGCCGTGGAAACGGGGGAAAACCGTCGAGCCGAACGACGGTCCGTCTACGACGACGGATCAACCGAGCCGAGAGGGAAGCCAGACAGAGATAGAGACAGAGATAGAGACAGAGACTGAGAGTGAGAGAGAGAGAGAGAAAGAGAGAGATTCGGCTCGATATAGCGCGAGGCTCGGTGCAGCACTGCCGGACCTGTTCCGTGGCCGACGACCGTGGCGACGCCAGCTTCTTCAAGCTATCTTCGTCCCTCCCTCTATCTCTTTGTTTCCCACCTAACGCGCTTCTTCGACTCCCTCGAAATCCACCAAAATCTTCTTTGGAACAATCAACTTCTCTGAAAAGTACCCAACTACCCTTCGACGTCATAATGATAGACTACCTGGACAACAGTCATTTTTCATATATAACAATTTTGACTCGTTTACGAGTAATACAAGGGTCGTTCGATAAGTCCTTAAAAAATCTAAGACCTGGCGCTCGTAGTCAAACTTAAAAAAATGGCTCGGCGGATAACGGCTCGCGTCGAAGGAGGAAGTCACCGCCCAAACAGATGCCCATTTTCAGGACCTTCCGGAATCTTAGTTTTCAAATTTCTTAAAAAAGTTGCAGAAACGCTTGGAAAAGTGTATAGACCTAAAAAGAGATTATAACAATTTGAATTTCTATCTTTTTCTAAGGAATTATTGAACGGTCTTCGTATTTAATCGGAATTTGCATACCGTTGCGGTGTACGTGATGGCCGAAACCCAGTTATTCTTTACGTTGGGCGTGAACAAAAAGAGGAGATTTTCGCGCGAATAGAAAAGGTGGGACCGCGTGAGAGAGAGAGAGAGAGAGCGAGAGGGTAGACCACGAGGAAGAGGAGGTAGTAGGGGAAGACGGTTAATCGGTGCCAGAGTACCGTTGTACCTGAATGGAGCAGCGAGATGGCTTTCGGTTTCCCTGCAGCCTCCGTGGCAGCTGCAGCTCCGCTCTCCGTCGCCACTTGGACTCTCCACGTACTTACGTGGGCTCACGTGACCGCGTACGCGTGCACGTGAAAGCGCGCGACAGTTTTCTTTTTACGAATCGACGCGACATTTCCGCGTGCGATTCCGCCGCGGGAGCAGAGAACCACGTGCACCCAACACCGCTACTCGATCTCCCCCTCGCAACAGCTGTTGGCGGTTTACCGGTGCTCCCGCGACTTCGATCACGTGAAATGGTCCGCGACGATCCACCGAGATCGTTCCAAACGGATCAACTCGATCAACCGGACCTTCGCAGTTTCCGATCGGTGAGTCTCAGCTAACGTTTATTGGAAGCGGTGTTCGTGACACCGTCGGGCGCCAACAATTTGTTGGTCAAGGTTTCCCTCGGAAGGTGTGACACCACGTCTCGAGCGTTCAACTTTCACTGTGCCCTCTGCTCCCTGCGAGATACGCGACACATAACTCGACAACTTTAATAAGATCGCCGAGTTACTAGCTGGAGCGTGGAGAAACGTGTGCCGGGGTTACGAACGCTCGATTAAACTATCGACCAACCGAGGTTATGGAACGATCGGTTCAGGGCTCTCTCTTAACGCTTTAACTTACGAGCACCGATTATAATTATCGGTCTACCATTTGCATCGTTCCAAAACCTCTGTGTTATTAGTTTCACCGGAAACGAAATTTTAAATGATGAATATGCTGGATTTTTATGTATTCTCCACGTGGAGATGTGAACGGTGGGTCAAGACCAATTCGGTTACAGTAATGATTCTTAAGATTCGACACCAATCGCCTTTATTTTTTACCGAAGCACAGTGGTAAAAATGCATGCAAAAATTTCAGTTATTTATAACACTAAGTTTGTTATTAATATTAACAGGAGTTTATACGTTAAACTAAACAATATTATATTCTTAGTTACCTCAAAAATGTATAATTATAATAAATAAAATAAAAAATGTTGAATAACATTAACAGTAAATCTGATGTAAATAAGATGATAAATCCGTCGAAACGAAATCTTTCCACCAGGTATAACGCAACGCGTGTTTCTCTGCGAGAATGCCTCGCGGCATGCAAACCACGAGATCGTTTTTACAGTCAACGAACCTGATCGCTGTAACACAATTCCGTCGAACGTAGCACGATCGTGACACCGATCGTGCGTCGGGTCGATCCGGCGTCTTGCGTTACATTGCTTATGGAGCGCACGACGCTCTGTTTCTCGTAAATTGCTCGAATCATGCATGCTAATATATCGCGTGTATGCTCTCGGAATTGTATACAGTTTTATCGAAAAGTACCGGAACTTCTTTTTATATAAACAGTGTCAGTGTCAGTATTTCCTCGAATCGGGTGGCATTCTGTCCAACAAAGCCTTACACCTATGCTCACTTTGACTTGTTAGGGTAAATGTACCTGTACTCGGTATATGGGATCGTTTCCAGTTCGAAAGTAATGTTTGCGAATATATTCAGCCATGCCCACGAAGAATCTGGAGGCAGTGGACATTCTGGAAGCCCTCGAATCGAAGCTCGCATACATTCCAGGGGGACGTGATCGCGAAGGAAGACCTTTGGTAGTCGTCAACGTGCCATCGGAGCCACAACCCACCACGAAACCACGATTGGAATCTCTGGTTGCGTACTTCTTGTCAATTTTTAGGTAATCGAAGATAATAATTTATATTCTTGCATTGACGTGGATGGTACAACAAATGGGGTCATAAAAATTTTAACGTCTCGATTTAAATGAAAAATACGTAACAAGTATTTCGTTGAAGGAGACTCGATTTTCTTGCAAACACACATTTAATATATTACGATGGAATTTGGTGCGATGTGTTGGAAGTGGGTCATGAGAAATGTGTTCCATTGGCAGCGAGGAAACGAAGAGGAACGGGTTAGTCTTGATCGTGGACGCACGAAAGGGTGCGTGGCGCGTTGCGAGGTCGTGCATAAGATTGTCGATGGTGCTTCTGGGACCTTCCGCCGCTTCCGTGATCGTAGTCCGTCCTGAAGGCTTCTGGGACAAACGAGTCGACAGTTGCACCAGGTCCCACAAAGAAGGAGAGGTTGGTATTCGATTTAAATTCTTTTCCATCTCTGAAAAAGATGTTAACCTTTTGCTAGAAAAAAAGTTACTTGAATCGACCAACAATTTGTCCATTCAATTGTCTTTAAGATTAATTTATACGAACGAATAAATATAATATCACTAGTAAATACTCCGAATAAATTCTCAGTTTTATAATGTGACATGTTTCAAGTTACATAATTTATAATTTCATTGCGCCGACCAGTTATACCAGTTTCACTGACTATGACCTGAGTTTCTCTCCGTGCACCATTTTTACGAAAAAATGTTACTTCTTCCGAGCACGTGTTTCAATCTGTATAGCTTGAGGCGTTCACGCCACGCTTGATCGAGTCGTTTCGTTCGAAAATCATGACGACAACGACGAGTCGTCAATCGATGGTTTCTTCCAGCGTGCATCGCGTGACGCAAATTAATTTACTTCAGCTTCTTCTCGTTTGTTTTCAGCCGACGTACCTTACTCTGTCGAGGCTTCAACTTCACGTCGATTTTACTCAACTGCCGTACGAATTAGCTGGCAACAAACTCTACGATCACACGGAGTGGATTCAGAATCGTGTGGTAATTTTTAATTCATTAATAAGAAAGAGGAGCGTTCCAATAACACAAATTTTAACAACTTTGTAGAAAGTGGAAGATTACTGCAAAGATGCATCCGACCTTGTGGTAAGGATGTACGACCTGCACCGAAGATTAATCAGCTTGGATGCATTTCGGATGTCAGAGTCCGACGAGGATCTAGAGACCTACTGGGAGATGAGCACGAAATTAACGTCTGTTGGACGACACATTCTCCAGTCGGGTAAACAAGGATTTAATTAGGTTGCGCAATAAGTCTGTTGGCGTTTCTTTGTGAGAATATTAAATGTATCCCTCGTTGGTAAAAAGTTGCCGACTGGTGCTCTTTGCTGAAGGATTATGTAGTTGCTTTCTCGCGGACACGGTTCTTTGGTCTCATTGCTGTCGAACGCGTCAGAGTCGTAGTTCAATGGTTATTTCCTGCTTTGCCAGGGCAGCAGCAATCAAGCCAGTCGTACAAGGAAGATAGACACTTGCAGCTAGATTGTCTGGAAAAATTGAAAAACCGGCTTAGCCGGCTTAACCGGATGTCGAGCATGAGCGTTCCTTGGGAAGCGAACGCGATCGCGTGCTCGTGGTAATGCGAGGGTGTAAAAACACCGAGCACGGACAATGGGGCTCGCATGTCATTTATTTTCTCCTCTTCCCGTACCAAATGCCTCGACAGGAGTCTCTATAGACCTTTCATTTTCCGAACAGTCTGAAAAGATTCCCGTTAAACCCTTTCGACTTGGAATGCGCAACAGAACTATGGGGAACGGTTCACGAATTGTACTTTTCCTCTTACGTTAAAACTTACACGATTATCAATTACATACGTCGACGCAAGACTTAATTCTTACACCAGGCATTTTCTTTCTATTTATTTTAAACGTTAATTCTTATGATTCTCTACGACAAAATTATTTGTCTTTCAAGCGATTGTAGCATTTAACAAATACATTTACTTACTCTAGTATCTTTGTAGTATATAGTAACATTTAAAATAAATATTAATAATTTATTGTTGTTACTGTCTTTTCAGGTAGAAATTTAGTGAGCTCGTTGAGCAGAGAGTCGAGAAAGGACTCTTTGGACACCACGAAAGGAATCCACGAGCTGATCGACTCCATCGAACTGAAGAAGGTGCTGCAGTGTTGGAAAGAGAAGAATCTTTATTTGATATCTACATAAATTTAACGTGGCCTCGTATTGTTTAGGTGGACATCGAAAATTCTTGGTCAGAAATGGAGAGGAATTTGGACACCGCTAGAGTAATCGGCGATCTAGAAAAGGGTGTGTCCCGTGTTACCGACTGGATCCTCGGACCAGCTGACGCAATGTTGAATTCTTGTTGCCAGGTTGGATTCGATGTTTCGTCTTCCGAGGAGTTTCGAAGGCGGCACGAAGAACTGGAGTTGGAGTGCAGGGTAACGACCACCGAATAAAATTACTCTACACAGAATAAACTTAATCATTACTGATAAATAAGTGTTACTATTAAGGCGCTAAACGATAGAATATATTTTTTGCTTAAAATTATCATTTATTATAATTTCTTTTTCATTGTTGTATCCTTTATAATTCAAGGACTTGGAAATGGTGCTTTAAATATAATTATTATTTCATCAATTATTGAAATAAAAATTATAAATGAATAAACATTAAGTTTTAAATCTAAGTTAATAAATAATAATATATCAGTAACGTACACAATTGAAATTTCCCCAAAAAAGGAGTATTTGTAAGAAGGTAGAATGTGGAGACTATTAAATTGACTTAAAAAAATATTCCTTCATTACCTTCGTTGAAGTTTCTCTTGATTACAGGAGACATATGGTCGATACGCAGAATTGCTACACAAGATCGACAGTTTGCCAAGCACACGTTTGTCCGAAGACCTGAAATCCCAAAGAGACTTCATGGATTTCGTCTGCAGGAGTTTCGCGACCAGACTCGAGAGGCGACGGAACGTGCTGATCACATCGCAAAGGTTCTTCAGGCTGGTTTCCGAGGTAGTCAGCAATATAGAGAGTGTTCAGAGAGCCTTACAGTTTTTTGAGCGACAAGCTTTTTTAATTTCCTGAGTTTTGTTTCAGTACTTTGACAAAACGAGCGACGTGTTCGACAAATTGGTAATGGGCAATAGAACTCGCGATTTCTCTCAGGCTGCCGGATACCTTTTGAAGTTGGAGCAGAGTCAAGCGATTCTCGGTAACCATTTACGGATTTTATTTTCTCAATGGTTGTATATTAATTTTTTTAGACAATAACAACAATTTAATTTATAATTATATTAACCCAAAAAACTTTTGCACCGTTTAACTTTCTCGAAGAAAATAAAATGCACGATGTTTAAAGAAATATTGTCGCGCAAAAGCTGATTAGAAATAAAACAGGAAATGCAAGTGTTCTTTCGTCTACAAAGATCATAGAATATTCTATGGAATTGTAAGTGTTTTGGAAAGACGGTGCACGATTGATCGCGACGCATAAATTTTCAGAAACGTTGGAGTGCGAGTTGGTGAAGGAAGGTGAAAAATTATCGGACATACTCTCGATGCCTGTGAAGGATGCCCTCGGCCGGGACGTGCAAGTCGACTACGGCGAAGATATAGTGAACGTCCGAGATATTTTGGATGCAACGAATGCTAGGAAAAATATCTTCAACGACAGTGTTGAATTGCAGAAGCTGTCGTTGAAACAGATCGCTTTGATATATACTTACGAAAGCGACGCTGAACAGGTGACAGCACAATAACACCGTTCTATTAACGAAATATGTGGCACAGAAAAGTGTCAGCTTACTGAAATAAATTTCGCAGGCGATTAAATGGTTGAACGACCTGTACGAAGTTCTTTTGAAGAATCACATGGAAATTGGATGCAACGCCCTCGAAATACAATCGCAGAAGGAAGAACATCAGTCGTTTCAAGAAACTGCTAAGGTGTGCTATTATACGTATAGGGTGTTCTAGCTTCTAGCTTCTGGAGATCAAAATAAGACGAAGATCAAAAGTTAAAGAGTTAAAAAGGGTTTTTTGGCGTTTAAATTTCCAGGGAACGTACGACTATGGTTGCCAATTAATGAACGGTGCTCGAGTGTTGAGATTGTCTTGCAGACTATCTCTGGAAAGCAACGCGACGCTCTTCTCGAGGCTTCGTCAAGCTTGGAAGCAGCTTCGATCAGTCGGTCAAGAACAATTAACCAGGCTGAGAGTGTGCGCCGTTTTTCACAGAAGCGTCGAAGATGTACGCACGGTGACCATCCTTTGTGTAACTTATAAAGTTTCTTTCGTCGTACGGTTGTG
The DNA here is from genome assembly GCF_013123115.1 of Colletes gigas. Lineage (NCBI taxonomy): Eukaryota > Metazoa > Arthropoda > Insecta > Hymenoptera > Colletidae > Colletes > Colletes gigas. Next base: position 1,633,015 of record NW_025106667.1, read on the forward strand.
TTAATTTTGAATTTACTGTTTAAAGCACTGCACGAAATTATGCGATCTGATCGAGACAGTGGGTTGTTTGCGTCGATCGTCGAAAGCAGAGGATCTGGTGGCAGAGTCGCGAGCCAGGGCAGAGATAAGAGACATCCTGGGCAATCGGGAGAAGCTTCTTCTGGAAGTAGGCCGAATGGTACGGCTTGGTCGCCTTTTGAGGACCAGATTGAAGGAACCCCTTTGCCATCAACGGCAAGTACGACCGCGATTCGAGGCGTTTTAAAAGATATTATTGGTGCTGGTTTATCTTGACAAAAAAACAATTTTAGAAATTGGTCTATTTTCAAGCCGAAGGTCAATGAAAAATGTTACGCTTCACTGGCTTCAAAGGGGATCCCTTCCAATTGGAACGGATAGAAAGTTTCGTCTAAATCCGATCCGGAGCATTTGCGACCCTTCCTTGCGAGTCGAACGGAGCTGGTAATAAGAGGCTAGGGGGGCAAGGTAGGTCGACGTGCACCTCCATTTTTAACGGAGGCGGTGTGTCAGTCCATGGCTGCACGTCGACGAGATACCTACACCTTGATATCGAACGTAAGTCGAACGTTTCGAAACTCGATAAGTGATCCCTGCTCTCGTTCGATCGCTCTATCGATCAGTCGCGAACGGGGTTACCGATTTTCCTCGGTAAAATTCTACCCTCGATCGAATAGGTCGCGGCGATCGATCAACCGTGAAGCTTTCTACGTGTGAAACAATATTTTTCGAATTTCTGTAACCGGAAACTTGTCCGGATCGATCGATCGGTCCAGTTTTCTCGACGATCCACGTGTTGGTGTGCGAAATATGGGTCAGTCGCCGCGTCTCGTTCTCGTTGACGTGTGCGCCACTGCACCGTTTGTATTCATAGAGACGGATGTCCTATTTTCACCCACACGGAGACGGTCAGGGCCACCGAAATCGTTGCCTGCGTGTATCGCTGCGTTTGTCGAATAATCCTCACGAATCGGCATCGCTGAGACTTTAAATCTGGAAAATGCAGTTCGTTTTGGCGCCGGTCCAAACCAAACCGACTACGTTTCAGGCCTCATCGTTGCATTTAACCTCTATTTTTCGTCGGTTTTCAAATTCTTACCATTGGTATGCATTGTTTTCTTAACGCACAAATGGTTTAAAGATGCAGCTGCGGAAATTCGTTGGCTGCTATCCACGGGTGAACATACGTACAGATGAACTTTAAATCCCGACGACATAACACGATCACCTACTTCCCAAATACTAATCATTTGCCACGTTTAAACGAGCATTCTAGTCTAGAGTTGTTTGGTCTCTTTAGAGATTTTTTTTCCAAAAAAAAGTATAAATTTCAAACTTTCGAAATTCTCCATACATATTTATTCATGTTTTACGAACGTTCACAATTTTCTTCGAACGAATAGAATCAAAACTTAGTAAATTATATGTCATTGAACACGGTTTCTTTAAAAAAAAACGTGTCCTACTGTAATTTTGATGACAGTTTCTGTTCAAAGCTCACAGCGTTATAAAAGTAATTTTAATGGAAGTTGGTCCACAGGCTGGGTGGAATTTTATTGTGTGCAATAAAGATTGAAAATGCCGCTCGTACGTGATACTCTGCAGATTCGGTGGCTCTTGGTTCACCGAAATTAGAACTCCGTCCCACATTGGAGGCACCATCTGGTCCACGACTGAGCATCGCGGCGCTGTCACTGTCGATTACGTAACACTTTTGAAATTTGACGTTTTCGAAGCGGATCGATAGTTTTGGGAAAATCTAACACGCGAAAGATACGTTAATAATTCGTTTCTATTTTATGCTCCTGAATGGTTGTCCAAAGCAATTATACCGATACGAATAATAAAAAAGAATATCTTTTCTTTATATTTCCTTAGGAACCGGTGCAAACGCGGCAAAAACTGGTTTTATACAAATATACCCACAATGAAATAATGATTCACTAATAGTTAATGGGACACATGGCCCATGATTTAGTCTGATTTTTTTTATCATTTGTCGATTTTTTATACGACTACATCCAAAATTATAATCATCGTTTATTGTTGCTTTGATTCTTCAAAGTAAATGATGAGTAATTGAATTAAATGTACTTAGTGCGTATTTAAATTACACCAAAGTACAATTTTATATCTCCAACATTTTTTCAGTTATAACTAATTGAACATGTTCAGTTTTCATTTTATTTTTTAATTAACTTGTATGTTGCGAGTGAAATATTTAGTGTTAAAATAATGGAATTTCCAATTGAAGTAGGTAGGTACAGATATATATATTTGAATTTCGCCATTTTTCTTCATCTTCTATATAGTTTGTTAATACAGTTTTCGTAGCAAAAGTTTCATTTTAACAGAGTGACATTTTTTTTTAAATCCTAAGGTTCATCAGGAGTACGTGTGTTTTTAACGATGCAGTTTTATAACATCATGACACAGCATCAAAATCATGATTTTGAAAATAAACTAGAATTTTTAGAGTCGTCCTTAATGAGCCAGGATAATTATTCTGTGGAGTAGCAGAAAATTTTGAAAACAGAAATTGCAACTTTGAAGTCCCGTTTCAGGAGAAGATGGCAATTAGCGAATAGACGACACGACCTTTACGAAGAGAAAACGAAAGAATTTATGATTCTTCATTCGTAATTTCAATACGTACTAAGTACATTTAATTCAATTACTCATCGTTTACTTTGAAGAATCAAAGCAACAATAAACGATGATTATAATTTTGGATGATTTTAAAAAAATGATAAAATGATAAAAAAAATTAGACTAAATCATGGGCCATGTGTCCCATTAACTATTAGTGAATCATTATTTCATTGTGTTTGGCATGCAATGGCCCCACTGTGCGGTGTTGGGTCGAACGTGTTAATAACGCAAGCATGAGTATCCTTCGTAGAGTACGCAGACCTCTGAATCCACGAGGATTCTATTAATAGAGGCGAGCTAACGAGTAAAATTTATTTTTCTAGAATGTCTGAAGCCGATGATGCCACGGATAAAGTCAGTAACTTGACAGCGGTGGAGGCCATCTCGGCAAGGTTGGCGGAAGTAGTCCGACTCGCGGAGAAACTGGACGCGAGACTTTGCGAGGCGGGAGCCAGGACTCGACCAGTTCCCATGTCGTCGTCCGCGATGTCCTCAACTTCCTCCTTGTTCTCATCGTCGAGCGTGGTTCCAGCTACCGTGACCACCTCACTTCCCAGCCACTGTCAACCGATTTTCGCTGGAATCGAAACCATCAGCGGATCCCCGGTGATTCCGTTGATAAGTTCCTCCACGTCCACGGCACCGCTTCAACCAAAATCCCTCTCCACGGTTCTATCCGCGCCAATATCGACGGCCAAGGGCGCTGTTGCCTCCGCAGCAATCAGTTCTTCGTCCATGGCTGTCTCGAATGGATCGGTTTCCACGAGTAATCTACCTGAAAGAATTCTGTCCCCCGTATTGGAGACTTCAGGAACGGATGCCGCGAAGAATATTGCTGGAACCGGAAGTGAAACTCGCGAGGGTTCCAGTTCTGATCGAATCGTGATTGGTGACAGTGATAGGCAGGAAGAAGTTATGGAGGTAAGGACTCTTTTATTTAACATTCTCTATAGGATTTCAACTAAGAATGTTCGATTTATTATAAAGTATGATTTACTTGAGTCTTAAGCTGTTTTCAAACAAACTAATAAAGTTATTGACTTAAATTTGTAGGCGAGATATCGTAGATTTCCTGGTCAGTGATTCTAGTTATTTATTGGTTGTTTCGTAGGAGACGGTGGAAAGGTCTTACGAGAACAGCGTGGCCGACGACTCGAACATCGAGGGCTACGTGACAGCGACCGAGTGCTCGACTCCGACTGGCCGTTCCAGAAGCGAGTCGTTCGTTACATCTCCAGAATGCGAAGACCTTGCTGCTCCAGCAAGCATGATGTCCACGCGCGATACTTGGTAAGAAACAGAGAAACAGAAGCTACGAGGGTCGTCTGAAAAGTTTTCAGCCTAACGCAGATCCATTCGACCAGCGATCCTAATAATAATTTCGACTCTTTATCGGTCCCTTGAACGGTTAAGGTGGAACATCGAGGATCCTAAATTTATCACCGCGTGCGCAGCGGTGTCCTCGTCTCTGATTAAACAAGAGGATGCTTCGAGAATTACAGGAATTCCGGAAAAAGACGCCTCGACGGAGGTTTCGAAGCCAGAAATTTCCAAGATAAACGGCGAAAAGGAGATTGAGAAAGTCGTGTCTATGGAGAAGAGAGTAGATGTATGTTGGGATGATCAGAAACGAAGAAGCATGCGAAAAGTGTCCATGTATTTATACTTGTCACGCGTCAATCGGTTTTAAGTGCCCGCCTCCGATTGCTTTGAAAAATATTTTTCATATTTAGGGGCTGTTTAAAAGTGATAAGTTTAAAATATCTCTTAAAATTACAAGTCAACTGTCAATCAGCTATAGGTATAAAAAATTAACCCTTTACACTCCGAGAATATTTATTAATATATAGAGAAATTAGGAATTAAAACTTGGAATAAATTAATTTCTAAATGAGCTCACACGTATAGAAATAAAATTAATTCAGAGCACTTTTTGCATGCGTATTCGAGCATATAATTTTGTTATTAGACGATGTACTAATAATTTCGTTTAAAAATTGATCTAATGCGTCGATATCATAGGAAAAGTCTGGAAAAATTGTGAAGGAAGTCACGGAAACCACGACTCTGCGTGTGTCGCACGATACTCGATTAGGAGTTGCCTCTTACAAGGTGATATCCAATACTCTGCACGATCATCGAGAAAATGTCGACGTTAAGGAACTCAAGGATCTCGAACGCGTCGTCTCATCGGACGTTCATGGGAAAGCAAACAGTTTACATCACGAAAGAGATTCTGGTACAAAAAGTGAGACTTGCTGCATTGATTTCGTTTCACAACAGTTTTCGTCATCAAATTGAAAATTACAAATCACTATGGAATTATTTAATTTATATATTTATATTTACCATTCGTTATACAGGATAGGAAACTATGAAAAATTTTATTGAGAGATTCTAGAGGCCAAAATGAGATGAAAATCAAGAATATCAATTTCTTGGCTGAGGCTTAAAAACTTATTAAAAAATTAAATTAAAAAATTTTTAATCATTCTAAAAAAATTATTTTTGGTTTCGGGGCTCAATTATAATCATTTTTGGTGAATAGACATACCCCCGAAATCCTACCCACTCTCGAGAAAAAAATTCGAGAACGTGAAATTTTTTGGCGAAATTAAAAAATTTCAAATCGTTTTAAAAAAATTATTTTTGATTGCAGGGGTCAATTACAATCACTTTTGGTCAATACGTATACCCTCGAATTCCTACGCACTTTCGAGAAAAAAATTCATTACCGAAAATATAGTTTCTGGCCAGAAATGCTACCCCGAAATTTCATGCGAATGTTTAAAACGTCATAACTCCTGAACGGATTGGACGATTTTAATGTTTAAAAAAGCAAACTACGCGTATTTTCGTAAGGAATGCGAGGCAATCCCAAAAATATTCGAAAAGTTATTTCTTGACTCCGCAAAATGAGAAAAGCCCCATAAAAATGGTCCAATTTTCAAACAGCCATAACTCCTACAATAGTGAATATATTTCGATGAAACTTTTTTCTGAAGTAGAGCTTATGGGTACCTATAAAAAAGTATTACACAACTTTTCTGTAGGGCGTCAAACAAACTTATTAAAAATGAAAAACTAATTTCTAAGAAAAATCGACAGGGGGTAGGTGCCTAAATTTTCAGACGTAAAAAAAAATTTCAAATCGTTTAAAAAAAATTATTTTCGGTTGCGGGGCCCAATTACCATCATTTTTGGTCATTACACATACCCTCAAAATCCTACCCAGTTTTGAGAAAAAAATTCGAGAAGGTGTGAAATTTTTTGACAAAATTGAAAAATTTCAAATAATTCTGGAAACAATATTTTCAGTTGCAGGGGTAAATTACATTTATTTTTGGTCATTAGACACACCCTCGGAATCCTACCCACTTTCGAGAAAAAAATTCGAGAAGGTGTGAAATTTTTCGAGAAAATTAAGAAATTTCAAATCGTTTTGGAAAAAATATTTTCAATTGCAGGAGTCAGTTACAAGTATTTTTGGTTATTAGACATACCCTCAAAATCCTCCCCACTTATGAGAAAAAAATTCGAGATGGTGCAAATTTTTTTGACAAAAAAAAAAATTTCAAATCATTCTGGAAAAATTATTTTCGGTTGCGGGGGTCAATTGCAATAATTTTTGGTGAATAGTCCTACCCCCGAAATCCTACCCACTTTCTAGAAAAAAATTTAATACGGGCGGAACTGTAAATGTTAATAACTTTTTAACGAAGCTTCCATCAACAAACTAGTATTCTTGATTTTCGTCTTATTTTGGCCTTTAGAATCTTCCATTAAAATTTTTCCCAGGGGTGGTAGAACACCCTGTATATTGCATTCAAAATATTTTTGTCAACATAAGATTGGTTATTATCTGCAATTTATATTTTGAAACATATTTTTTCAAAAACCAATCATTACTCCAAATACTCGACGTAGAACTTGAGAAAAATGAAAATAAAAATAATGGCTCGTAGAATCGTTTTAATATAACGATAGAAGAATGATCTGTCGTGTAATTATTTTAATTTGTAATGTTGAACAGCCGAGTCGTACAGTCGCAGGGACGAGTTTTCAACGAAAACCGAGGATACCGAACGCTCGATAAAGTTCACGAAAATTTGCGAATTGAAGGAAGAGGAGAAGCCACGTGTCAGTTTCGGGGATGGTTCGAAGGATATCACATTGTCTTTGAAGGAATATACGCGACACCACGAAGACAGCGGAATCGAGATGTCACCGACCAAGAAGGAGGACAGCCTGGAAGGGCAAGATTTCCTCGAAAGGGCGAGGAAGGTGAGTTCGATAGCGGTTTCCTCGATGAATGGCGAAAGAAATGAGTGCTGCTGCAGCTGTAATCCCAGCAACGAAGCTGCATGTTTCGATGACTATTCCGTGCAGCAGAGCTTCATCGAAATTACCAGCGTGAATGAAAATCGATGTCGTTTGCCGCTCTCCAATGCAAGCTAACTATTTTCGTCTGTGTCTGATCGACGTTAGAATCGAGCAAATTTTATTTTCAAATAACAAATTAAAATCACACAATCGTCACACAAAAAAAAATTTTCATCACAATCAATAAAACTATACAGAACGTAGATATTGGGTACATATACGTAAGTATAACAAACACTATTTCAATTAACGATAACAATTATATAAACAAAACAGTATTTTCCTAAATACATATACCTATGAATCACAATATTTATGCTGTACGTTATTAATATGATTTAAGTATGCAATGAATAAGATTTTATTTATTTTTTAGTGATAAATATTATTTTGAAAATTTCGCTAATTAAAATCTAATTTCTAAAAATTAGTTTAAAAAGCAAATCTAAAATTTGTATTCGTTACTCGAAAATAAAGTTTATTCAACTTCGATCAACGTGCATCTTGCTTTAGATCAGTGCTTCTCAGCTTTTCTTACAGATTAAAAATTACTATAATCTTCGATTTATTGAAGCACATAAAATGGGTAGGTATAAAATTTAAATACAATATTATATTTTGAATAATTTTCTTCATCAAATATTTATAGTATGAATTATTTTTCATTGTTTTCCATGTGGAATGTGTAAAGAAAATTATCAAAATCATATACCGGGTTGAACTAATCGTTGCAGCAACATCGCAAGGCACGATAGGGATAATCAACTGAGATACGTAAGTCCTTAATCCTTAACCCATAAACCAAAATCTGTACGTACACAAATTGATGTTTTCTGGTTAATTTGTTTAATGCGTTGTAACAATTTCAGTGTATGCATGGCTTGCTCGTCACGTTTGTAAATAAAATGTTTTGTGGCGTCGCCACCAGAGGGCGAGCGCTCTCACAAGCACTCGACCGATCCCTCGGTTGCTACATTCCTCGAACGACTTCCCAATATCCCAGTCGTCCAAGGCAGGTTTTTAACGTAACAGAAATTTGTCGAGGTTGACAATGGCGGATCTAGAAGACCTCAAACTTATGCCCCTTAATATTTTTACATTCTTTTTAAGAAAAGAATACTTCTCGGACTGCAAAGGGTTATGATAATGGCGAACGTTATTTATAACGCAATTTCGTACAGAAAAAACTTCAGTAATGTTCGTCTAGTATCCTACGCTTCGTTGCTATCGATCACCCTCAGAATACAAGCTTGTTCCGTTCACGAAGCATTCGATCAGATTGTAACTTCGAGAGCGAAGATTATGAATAATTAGCGTTTCAAATTACGAATTTAGCGGGTCGCGAGTCGTCGTTGGTTTTCGTGCACGTTCGATCGCGTTCGGGGAAGATCGTGCGCGCTCGGCGAAGTTCGACTGCGGCCGAGCAGCTTCGGCGGCATTCGAAACGGTTCGACAGTTCGACGGGTCAGTCTCGGGTCGGCTTGCTTCTGCGACCGATCGGCCGGTGTGACTTGACACCATTGTGACATGTGTCACGCGAGTGCTGCTGTTGCTGCGATTTATATTGTGGTTGTCACTGCTTGAACGTGGGTCGATTTAGGTGATTGTCCGATAATAATCGAATTCGCTAATATGGAAGATCTTTCTAAAAATATTTCAATAATAATTGTTAATAGTACTAAGTAAACAAGAGGCTAATATTTTTAGACGTTTAAAATGGTTCATTATTTTCATCGGTACCGACGAATTGTATTTTCCTAGTTGCACACATTTCCAACGAATTCATCCGTTCGAAAATTGTTCGCACCACCGAAGCGCCTTTCAGTTTGTCACGTTTTTCGTTCGACCTAAATTTCATCTTGTCCTTGGGTATAGTGTTCGCAGACTCGTTCGTTCTTTCGCCTTGAAAGCAAGAATGGAACGAAAACTAGCATCGTACGAAATAAGAAACTTTTGTTTTGGCTATGCGTGTCTCGATTACGATCAAAGTCGAAGGTACCGTTTTCTCGTTGCGGTTAATTAAAGAAGAAAAGTATACTATGTATATCCATGAGTATTAAAACACGCGAATGTTGCCCGTTAATCTATCGGTTTGTACCAGCAGACATGCCAGCTAGCAGATAACATGTAATTAGCCTGACATAATGTGACTGATAATACTGTACATTGTTCCAGTACGATGACCAGTTTAGTAGAGACTCTAGCAAATGGTTCCGGAGCGCGGAATCCGCGTGCGGACGCACCGTGATTTCGGTGGACTGTACGACCGCTGGTCTACCTCGATTTTGCACGTTTTTTTATTCTTTTTCCACGAGATCGTCTCCGATCGTGGGTCGCGGTGTGGTGAACCTCTCGTTCGGAGAACGCCACCAGTCAGTCCGGTTTTATCCTCCCATTCGTTCGTCCGTGTCGGTGACGTCACCTTACAAAGATATCTCTAAACTATAAACATATAGGAAAATTAACATTAGGTGCAATCGCAAAACAATAGAATTTAACCTTATTTCAACTTTTATCCAGTTATTACAAACTATATACATACACAATTTATATAACCAAATGATTTTTAGCCACTTTTTATTATTATGATTTTATACTTACTTTTGATAGGAAAATAATTACAAAAATTTTGTTTCTCCCGGGTCATATAAGGCAAAAGGTATAGTTTCATTTACACCACTGGGACCATACAAAATTTTCCTAATAAAAACCAAGTAAAAAATTTACAAAAAAAACGGTAGACCAAAGTTTAAGGGAGAAAGTCACCCCTTTTCTTGTTTACACCACTAGAATCGTATTGCCAAAACATATCTAATAAAAACAAGGAAAAAATAGAGACGGTAGTCCATCTCTTATTAAGTTCTAACTCTATCCATAAATGCTATTAATTATTTTCTTAGGCGATACGAAATGTATACCGAGAGTGAATAAATGTTTATAGAAAATTCTGATCGTTAAATTTGATCCAGAGAAATTCTTTTCGACTGTTCGATATAGAGGTCGGTGGAATTTTTCGCGTTGAAGAATAGCTTGGAATCGTTGGAGCGTATTCGTCGCCGTTGTATTCGCGGAATTTGCGTCGATGCGCCTTTGGCGAATCGCCAAAAATAACGTTAATCAGTAAAGACGGCGTCGGTAACTGGAGAACGTAACTTCCACTTCGTGCTGTCTCGAGAAAGAGGTAACGATGGCGAACATCAATTTCATCCGAAAATGTTTCCGCGTGATAGCCGCGTTCTCGCATCCCAGTCACGCGGAACTTCGATCAACGTCCAAATTAATTCACCGCGGATACCAGCAAACTATCAAACCTTCCTTTATTCTCTCTCTGTTTACGAATGGTTTAACTTTTGGACGGAAGCCAATTAAATTACGTATTTCATGAAAATCCTCTTCCGTCTTTCTCTCGTTTTAACCCTACCGTTTCATCCATTTTCTATTCTCTCCTCATATTTTCTTTATACACTGGCTGTTATAATAAAATTCGTTGTTCGTCGAAATATTAGCCTTCTCGATAGTTGCGTGTCGAGTAAAGATATGAGGAAGTATAGTTGGATGTGTCGAATGGTTCGGGGCAATCGGTAAATCGATTCACGGTGATAGTTTAAACGATTCTGTTTCCCGCGAAAGAGGAGAATCGGGAGAATGGTGGACGGACACGACTCGATGGAAACGACAGAGAATAGCGAGGGACCTCCTGAGAAGGAATCACGAGCGGTGGTGGTGTGCAACGAGGATGCACCGCAACAAACCACCAGTCCAACGACCACCATAAGCACTATAGCCGTGCAGAGTGGTGAAACGCGTCTGGTGATCGCTCTACTTCAAGTAAGAGGCATCGTACCTTATCGTACAACACTAATGTATTAATCTAACTCTGCTTAAAAGTCAGACCACTTAATAAAAATCTTTCGTAACGCTCTGAACATCTTGGAATTTTAGGTCGGGCGATACAAGAAAAAGGGTCTCAGAAACTTCATCTTGTTATGTACACCTTTGTTGTAAATGCAACAATGAACCAGATATCGTAGAAATAGTAGTTGGCGCCCTCTGTTGAACCATGTTCTGGCTAGGAATTTGTAACATCCTATAGATAGCCTGGAAGATTCATCAGAATTGCTCCAACCCTTTTCCCGTAACTGTGCGCGAAAACAGAAGGACATGACCGCACTTTACTTAGGTAGATTAGAAATACTTTAGGGTTACACGTCCACGAGCGAAGCCGCCAGTTATCGACCACCGACAGACAACATATATCAGTGTCTAAGCGATAGTTGTCAAAGAAGCGAGCAGAGCAGGGCTTGTGATATATGTTTTAGGAAGCGTTCGAAGACATTTAATCGTTCCAACATTGGTCAGATAGAGCGCGCTGCCGTTGTGTCGCGCAGTTGCACGCGACCATAATCTATGGTGTTAGATATTTCGGGATCCGGACGGGACCGAGTCCATAGCTATTTCCGAGTCCTCTCGAAACCGTGGGCATTTTAGGTATCCATCGAGTAAAACGAGCTCTCCGAAACTCCGCGAAGGATAAATTTAACCGCTACAGGTCCCTTGCTTCGAGATCCCGCCGCGCCGCCATCAACGGGGAACCATCTCGCGTTCGTTATGCCCCGAAAGTAATTGGACGCGGCTCGGACGATTCTGTCGTTAACGAGCAGCATAGTACACCGAGATCCAAACGGTTTACTCGATGAAAACGTCTCTCTCCTACCGGATTATGTAATCTTCCTTGGGCATGGTCGATATAGTGCTCTTTGCTCCAATAATCTGGCTATATGAACATGATACGATACGTTTCTCCATCACGGAACATATCGGTTTATTTATTCAACTTTCAAATCTCTACTTTTAAAATCGCCAGAATATTATTTATAACTCGTTTATTATTAAACTAAATTACGTGAAAAATATTTTTAAATGAAATTATACACGGTGTTCGGCCACCCTTGGGAAACATTTTAATGGGAGATTCTAAAAACCAATTTCATGATTTTGTCCTTCCAAAAGTACTAATATTTTCCATACCGAGGTTTCTCGAAGCGTAATTATTTTCTAGGGAGAGAAATTAATTTGAAATACTGTGGTAGTCGAAAACGATTGTAAAAGGACATTTTTGGCGTTTGAAGAAGGAGGATCGTGACAGTGACGTTTTATCGTCTTGCAATTTGTACGCTCGGGGCTCGTAGAGATATTATCTGGCGATGCAAGGATCTTTCGTCCCGGCGTAATTTAGCAAACGCGGAGGATGGACGCGCGAGAGATCTGCCTCCTTCGCGCTTGTGCACGTCACACGATCTTATCGTGGAAACACGTGATAACAGCGATACAACTGGTTTGATACATTACATCAGAGTATTACCGGTTAAAGTTACATCACAGCATTATCGGTTACACGTCGCGCGTCTCGAGATATTCATTTGCATCGGCGAACGAGAAACGTTTTCCCGCGATCCTTGGACCGAAATAATGACTCATTGTTTCACGGTGATCGCGTCGCGCCGCGGTAAAGTGCAAATTAACATCCACGCGGCCCGTTAATTAGCACCGAGGAAATTACAAATTATCGGTTATTTTTATACCGCTATTACAAATTGCACCTTAATCTTTATCTAAATTCAAATAATATTTAAATACGGCATTCTTCTACAGGGTGTTCGGCCATACCTGAGAAAAATTTGAATGTCAATTTGTTGAAACATCAACGAAAATATAACGGTTTCCGTCAAGCATGTTCCAACATGTAATCGATCCTTAAATTTAAAACGCGCTTTTCTCGAAACCGGTTTTCCAAACTGGTGGGTAGCTTTTCTCAGAAACTATTCACCCGATGGATTTCGATCCATACATGGAAGGAACTCTTCCTTCTCTAACACATTTCGAGAAAACTTTGAAGCTGTTTGTCCGCTTTGAACAACCATAATAAGATATATCTATATCTCATGTTCCGTTAGCGATCGACGAAGCTCAACGAAAGAAATTCTTGATAAAAAGTGTTTTAGCAAATGTTGAACGTTCGAGAGGCCATTAATGCACGTTGTCACGGGCACTTAATCAGAAAAGCAGACCAGACGAATAGACGTAGCTACAATGGTTGGGTATGGGGCAGGTCGATCCAAGAGGATCTACCGTGGCATGGATCTCCTGTACGTTCTCGTGTAATCTAACAAACCGGTATTATACGAGACGGCGGGCGTGATCCTTCCTCCGCGCCTCTACCTATATCGTACCTACGACCTTACGACACTGACTCCTGCCTCCGAAGGGACCGAAGAAAAAGAAAACGATGAATATAAGGTGGACGGCCCAAAGACGGGACCCCGTGGAGGTGGTACAGTCATCTTCAAGTACTGCATCTTCGAACTGGACCCCGGATAGAATACCTTTCAAATGCATACTCCCATGAACCCTGCATTCTTTCTCACTTTTAACAGGCCATTCCACCGTCAAGTGCGTTTTTTTACCCTTTTAAAATTTATTAGGATAAACAAAGTTAAAATTGGTGGGAAATTTTTCCAAATTATCTACAACACCTTTTGCCCGTAAATAGTATTTTCTCATGATTGAAATATTTAATGAAATATTTCAATGTTTACGATTTTCTATAAAATTTTTGTAACTTTCAATAACTTTTGTACACCAAAACGGGTTTGAATAACCCGGAAATTGTTCGAATCTCAGCTCCGTGACACAGATAGGTCGCTCGAGCACTCGGACATTTACGAAATCACGAAAGGCTGTCCACGATCGCAGAATACTTGCAACGGACGCCATCTTTTACGGACAGAATTTTGCAATCTCGTTCAATTCGATCTCTCCGCGATAAAGACGTCCGCGCAATTCATAAGCAAATAACGAACCACTGTTTTTGCAAGAGAACGCGAGGAGTTTGCAAAAGTACCGAAAAATGGTTAATTTCCAAATTTGTTTCTTCGCGAAACCGATAAATTAACCGACGAAACAGTCTAGTCCTTTACGAGCCAATGTCGCCAAACGAGAACGTGTGCCGAGTATTCCAGTCCCCTGTCGCCACACGAGAACCATTTTTATTCAGCGTTGTTCGACAGCAGTGTCAATATACAGGGTAATTCTAGAAACTGGGCCACCTCGTAGCTTTTTTCTAACCCACGATACGAGAATTTACCGATGGTAAAAGATATTCATATTATATCTTTGATCGAACGAAACCATGAATTTTTGGAGTTCTTTACTCTTTATTTTAGCGGATGACCGTTTAAACATTTTATGTTGGGATTGTACTTGGTTCAGGCCAGTAATTCTAATATAATTTTAACAATGAAATCTAAATCTAGTTTACGAACGAATCTAAAAAGTTTAGTCGTTGATCGTGACTACTAACGTTAACCAGTGTGCTCGGACATTTTCTAGGTGGTCAGGCGTGCTAAAGGGTTGAGAAGATCGTCGCGGTAAAAAGTCGCGATGGAGTTTAACCGAATTCGTGCGGGACACGTAGAACGGCGACTCGTCCTAATTTTAGGTCGTCGAATATGGCTGTGCTCTGGCATACCGGTTGTTCCCATCGTTCTCGCGGGAGACACGTGCGCGTTTCGAGCAATGCACGCGTGACTTTGCAAGAGACCGTTGTCGCGTGCAATCGCAAACTCGTTGCAGAACTCACTTTCACTTCGGCTCGCCGTGGAATCCGTTCTCATTGTCATCGTCCTCGCGTCCTGAAAACGGTCCTCGTATTTTTTACGTCGACGCCGAAAAATCACCGGCAGAGTTCAAGGTTAACTCCCACATCCTCGGATGGCGCTTGCTGCGGTGCTTCCCCTTCTATCTATACTCGATTCATCCCTTTGCCTACCTCGATTCTCTATTTTTCTTTATTTTAACAAAGGAATTTTTATTAAGTTTACTTTTTTGTCAAATTTCCTTGTCAGAAAGAAGAAATCCCAGCTAGGAGCAACGTCAGAAAAATCTTTAAAACACCGCACGGTGTAAAGTGTTTTCCCAGCAGGTTCGTTCGGTGAATCTTTTTTCGGGCAGTTTTTCGCGCGATTCGAACAGCGATATTAAAACTCGTTTCGCGATAATATCTCTGTAGGGTATCTCGATCGAGCGGTTCGTCGTGTCCGCTGGCATGCCAACGCCTTTAAGAGAAATTGCGGTGGTTTGTTGAAGAGTTCGTGCCAGCTTCGCAAACAGCTTCGCGCGTTCCTGTAGAAACGTTCTCTTCTGTACGTGTTTGCGTCTCTATACATCGAGTCCTCCACTTATGCGGTTAATTCGTTCTGGAGCTTTCCGCGTCAGTTAAATACCACGTAAATCGAATTGCATGCAGATTATAGAAACTGGGACAGACCGTTGCATTTTTACAACCGAAGATACAAACGTCTTTTGATAATATCTAATATGGAAATTATTCTTTCAACGAAGCATATTTTCGTTATTAGATAGGCCAGTAGTTTCTATATGGTCACTATCTCAGTAATTAAGGGGTCTGGTACCTCTAGCGGTATGGAAAACGAGGCATTTTTTTAAGCAACACTGAAGATAAAGTAAGCATTCAATTATCCTGAAACGTTGCATTGTATTTAGGTATAACAAATGTTGAAAAAAACCCTTGGCAATGTTTAAAAAATATTTATCAGCGCCATGTTCCCGAGCCACTTCTTGCTTTGATGCCCAGCTGGTGTGCAGGATTGTGGTAAAATGGTTGTTATGTACAACAAAAACCGAAATATTCCATTAACGATGAGACATTTCAATTTATAGAAAAATGAACAATGTGCCAGATATTTGAAACTTAAAATCGAATTTTAACACAAAAACGAGTTCTTATTACGAATATTTTGCAGAATTATTTGACAATTTTGAAAAAAAACTGTAAATTTTCAAAGCAATTGATTAATTAGAACTGGAGTAATGCTGCACACCGTTTTGTAAAACATAGTTCCGAGGAAAATGCATTTAACGCGCTACAGGATACAGGACGCAGATACACGTCATCGTTTGGGGCTTTAAATTTTCAGCAAAAACATTGTTCCGACACTGAGACCTTTCGCATAATGTTTTTAAGGCTTCAAACTATTATGTAAGCCATCGAATTTTTCAATATTCTAGAGTTACCAGACCCCTTAAATAATCGTTTTTATATTTGATCTATATAAAACACGTGATTGCACAATGAACGATACCTTCTACATCACACAGAAAAAAAACTCTCTGTTCTTTTTGGGGCACGCTCAGCGCCATTTGCAGAGTATGCAGGGGATAACACGCGCCAGATTCAAAAAGCTGGAAATCGCGATAGAAATTCCAACAGTTATAAAAGAAATTGTAGATGTATTTATAGAAAATATTTTTATAAGGGCAGAAGCGACTGGTCGCGTATATTACACGATCGACGAGTGAAAAAAGTCGCGTTTCCCTTGATGATCCATGTTGGATTTCACGGATCGTTGCTGATCTCACCGCAACAGCAGTCGGGAAGCAATTTTGCGATCGCGGGTCGAACGATCGTCGTTGCCGTGGTGGAAATTTTACTTGCGGTCGTGGCACGATCGTTTGAAATCGGTTGATAACGATAGCTTGGTTTATTCCAAGCGACTTGCGCTATTTATCTTCCACGGTGTATCCTCGATTTTTCGTGTTTTCGTACGGGAATCGCGTGGAAAGGAGTGGCGACCTTGCGGTGGATGACGAAGCGAGGGATGCGTGCCTCGTGACGTTTAACAAGTAGCTGGTGATTATGATTATTTAGTGAGCTGAATTAATTTACCTATCGCGGACGGGATCCTTGCTCGGAGCAAACGCGGTTTAACCGCTTAATGCGAGTACATTCCGATATAGAAACGCACGTTTATTATTATTATTACTATTAGACGAATCTTTAAACGCGAGCACACTATTCGATAAACCAGCGAACATTGTATTTAAAAAATTGTTAGTTAGAACGCGTTAGTTTGAGGTGATTGAAGAGCGAGATATATCATTCGCGGACCCTCTGAAAAAGCAGTCGGAATGAAAGCGACGACGGATTTCCGGAGCACCCGGGGATGCTTCTAAATCTAAATGCGAGCTCACCGGCAAAATCGGGAAGAGAGAGACGAGAAACGGTTAACCCAATCTGGATCGAGGAAGACAGAACTCGAAAAGGAGTGTGGAAACTAGAGAGATCGGTCCCGGGTTCGTCGACCTCTCACTTGGGCCACAGAAAGACGAGTTATGCTTCCATTTTCATCTTTGGCGGACTGCCAAAGTTTCGTCTGGACCGATCTCGTCTCTTCTCCTGCTGCCATCAGTCAGCGACAATATTTCCTTCGTTTTTCCATCTGTCTCCACGTCAGAATGCCAGCGTATAGAAACACGAGCGTGGATAATCAGAAAAACAGTTGGATAGCTGTTCCGTCACACACCGACACTCCGACGAATCTTAAACGCTACTTTCGATGCAATCACTAATACTTTAGAAATAATTGCAGCCAAGAAGAAAATAATCACGTGCAGCCCATTAATTTTTGTTTCGGCGGGCATCGCCTGCTGTTTTCTCCTAAACAGTTGCATCTAATTTCAAGGCGAGAAGGATAGAGTAGAATTCCGCGTGTGCATCGTAAACGTAATTAGGGTTCTGCCAGAGGCGGTTAATAAGCAAGAAAAGCACTATCGTAAATCCTTTGTATCGCTGTCCACGGCCGAGACTCGCCTTTCATTACTTCTCCATTTTTCCTAGCTTTTAATTTATCGAGATTTATCTTCCGCCTCTGTTCACTATCGCGTCAAGTATTAATTATCTCAATTGTGGTGAATCCAATTGCGTCTCGAGTCAAGACGTTCAAGAAGAGAACACAATCGATCATAGACATTCTATAAACCTTCGAAAACGTAATTTAAGCCTTTCGAGAAAGAATAACCTAGGTTTGATATTCTATAATACGGCGTTAAACGAAGGATTTAGAATGGCGCGACGACGATTCACTACAAATAAACTCGCGTGTAGAAGGAGGGATGTGATGTCACCACCAAAGGAGTACCAATGTCGTTCGTACAGAATAAAATTTCACGATCTACGTCCGCAGTTACGCGTTCTTTGCATTAGAATGTTCCATCGATGACAAGAAATTGTTCAAAACTAAATATTTTATTAACAGTTTTTTTATTTTTAATTTATAATCTGTTATAATTTTTATAAATTTTGTTGCTGATAAAAAAAATTCAGAACCATTCTCATAATAGATATTACAAAATTATTTATACACGATTAAAATCACAGCTTTCAATTACGTTTAAAATTGAATTGAATTTTTTTAATATGTAACAAAAAATCGTTCAAAATTAAATATTTTATTAACAGTTTTTTTATTTTTAATTTATAATCTGTTATAATTTTTATAAATTTTGTTGCTGATAAAAAAAATTCAGAACCATTCTCATAATAGATATTACAAAATTATTTATACACGATTAAAATCACAGCTTTCAATTACGTTTAAAATTAAGATTTTTCTCCTATTATGTGTAATAAATTATACTTGTCAGAGATTTGATTTGAACCAGAACGAAGATAAATACTGTTCACAAGTCTCCACGTTATTAAACATTTGAAATTAAACGTTAGATTCGCGTGATAATTTCATGAATCAAGACATCATTATGATCTATTGAAAGAAATTGCTCATGGTCGTACAGTTTTAAATCACAATTTACGAGCCACTATACATACATAATTTCTATCTTGGGATTTCCAGGTATATGTGTTTCTATTTCTTCGACTCCGAAGCGTAAAGAAGTTGTATATTATACTTTAAAACGTGGATGAGTTAATTTACAGCTACTGCGGATCAAGATGATCGATGGCACGAATTAATTAACTTCTTCAGGCTCGTACATTGCGACATACATGGACGTTAAAATTATTTTTTAATATAAAACAATTAATTTGTTGAAATAATAAATGTCATGTAATCCCAATTTATCTGTGTTTACATTAAAATTTTTGTTAGTTAATAGGTGGAAATATACCAACATTAAAAGTTATTATAAACGTGACACGTTCGAAAAAAAGCTCCTCGTTTTCTTGAATTTTTTGCAACATTACGAAGATCGAAACGTTAGGTTAGGAGAGGATGTTATATTTTTAACGACGTCTCTCGAGCACGTGATACGAAATTCATTTTTTGACGTCTATTTTTACCGCTACATCATTCGTTACGATATCGAGAACTTGCGAGCTTTTTTTATCGACATTACGTCGCGCAGGCAAGCCGACAAATGCTCGCGGTGTTCGAACCGGTTGTCAATACGGTGGCGTCGCATTAAATCTGTCCCAGTCGCATTGAATCACGCTTGACACGCTAACAAACTGTCACAATAACTGCTCGTTTGTCCGACCAACGATGTATTTAATTAGAAATCATTGACATTTACTTGTGGATCGATCGTCCGTTCTAAACAAACTGCGTTCACAGAAACCTCTGTGATTAGTTTGAAACGCTTTCATTACGGATACTTATAGGTTATGTAACTCCTGTTCTTTGGTACTTGCAAGTGATTCTATTACTGTATTTACGAGCGAAAAATTGTCCATCGTTCGTTCGTTAACCCATCGATGTGTTTATACGAGAGCACACGTCGCTGGCTATTTCCACGATCTGAAACGCGGAAATTAACAATCGTCGGGATCTCAAAGGTGGAATCAATCCTCCTGCGTGTGGTATTTCGGCACGGTTCGATAAACAAACGTCCGCCTACGATGAGTTTCTTAATGTTTGTTTACGTTTCGTCTCTGAACGATTTGAAATAGACCGACAGAACAAAAAGCACAATCCTTGCGAATGGGAATAAATTGTGAACGTTCGTAAATATAAATAAATATGTAGGCAAAGTCTAAAAATTAAGAGAGTTACTTTTGTGAAAAGAATCCATAAAAGAATTGAAAAAATGAAACTCTAGATCGGAATGCTCCCTTAAGTGACATCATCCTAGATGCGAATAAAATCCTCGTTGCCATTTTCCGATTCGATGCAACGAGTATCCCGGTTTTAGATCACCTTGTATGATACCTTATAAGGTACCAACGAGTCGTTTTAGTATTGCGCGTCATAGTATGATCGTTGCCTTTTACGAGCCTCGCGATGACAAAATATTATCGATCCATTAACCATTCGCAATCCTCGTTATCAGAAACTGCTCTGACAAACTTTCTGTTTCTGTTCTGCCCTGTAGAGCGGAGAATGGCTACGACTGAAGGTTCTGGAGGTCCAACCAGAATTAACGAAGCTCGGTGGTTCGGTGGAGGAAGCTACCGAATTCTCGAATGCACACGACGAAGTTCTGCTTCGATTACAGGTTAGGAAACCCTACGATTTTAGTACGGGTTCTCTATTAATCGTTAAGCGTTTGAGAAAGGTCAAGAAATGGAAGTCTGCTTTTTTAAGTTGTAAAATTATGTGTTTCTAATTTTATTTCATAATCATAAAAAATGATTTTGTTTAAATTTCTGACAAAAGAGCAAACAGAGCCCGGTAGAGGAGTTGCTCCGGCAGGCTGATCAGCTGATTTCGAATCAAAGGCCGAGAGCGGAAGTTTACGCTGCGATGGCGGAAACTCTGGGCCAAGCATGGCGCGACGTGAACGAGCTTTTAGAACGTCGAAAGCAGATACTCGACTCCAACGTGTTGTTCCAATGGTTTGTAAACCAACAATCTTCTTTAATTGTTAATTTAAGAAAAGCAACTATAAAATCTCTATCGACGAAAATACGTTCGGAGTAAAAATATAATCGCAACAAGAAGAAGTTATCTCCCTAGCATATAACGCATTAAAAGAAATTTTATTTCTCAGTGAATACAATAAATAAATTATCAAATAAGCAACTAAATAGTTCTGGCAAACAATAATTCCTTAAACAAATTAAAAAATTTCAAACCGTTCTGGAAAAATTATCTTCGATTGCAGGGGCCAATTAAAATCATTTTTGGTAAATACACATACCTCCGAAATCCTACCCACTTTCGAGAAAAAAATTCGAGTAGGTACTGAACTTTTTAGATGAAATTAAAATATTTAAAATCACACTAAAAAAATCATATTTAGTTACAGGGATCAATTACCGAAAATCTAATTTTTCTTCCAGACCTGACCCAAACCTACTCCAGACCTAACCCAGACCTGACCCAAATCTAATCCAGACCTAACCCAGACCTGACCCAAATCTACTCCAGACCTAACCCAGACCTGACCCAAATCTAATCCAGACCTAACCCAGGCCTGACCCAAATCTACTCCAGACCTAACCCAGACCTGACCCAAATCTACTCCAGACCTAACCCAGACCTGACCCAGACCTGACCCAAACCTAATCCAGACCTAACCCAGACCTAACCCAGACCTGACCCAGACCTAACCCAGACCAAGGTGCCTAAATTTTTCGACGAAAAAAAAAAATTTCAAATCGTTCTGAAAAAATTATTTTCGGTTTCGGGGGTCAATTACAATCATTTTTGGCGAATACACATACCCCTGAATTCCTACTCACTTTCTAGAAAAAAATTCGAGAATGTGTGAAATTTTTCGACGAAAAAAAAAAATTCCAAATCGTTCTGAAAAAATTATTTTCGGTTGTGGGAGTCGATCACAACCATTTTTGGTGAATAGACATACCCTCGAAATCCTGCGCGTTTTCGAGAAAAAAATTCAGTACAGGCTCCACTTTAAACGTTAATAACTTTTTAACCAAACCTCATCAAATTTTAAATCGAGTATTTATTAAAAAATCATTAAAAATCAAATACTTAAACTTTCTGCTACGTGAGCTACATAAAACTGTGATCAAACAATGATTATTCTTATGTGTAAATATTGTTTGTAAAAGTGAAACTTGTTTCTATGCTTTTTATCATAGTTTATAATTATGTTATTTATATGATTTGCAATAAATATTGAAATGCAATTGCCATTACTTTATTCTTTCTTTATTTCGTAATATGGTGCTTTTTGAATTTTGTAAATATCATTGTTAGTTTGGTTTTTATGAGCTTTTTCTCTAACCGTAACAAACTCGTCAAATTGTTTTTCGCTCGGCACTAAAAGGGTTAATATGAAGTATATCTCATTGTTCTTAATTAAAAACAAAAATGAATAATCGATACGTGTCCTTCAGCCGAGCAGAAGAGTGTCGGGAAAATATGAGAGCCCTCGAAATGGCTTGCAACGATACGCTGTTGCCGATCGAGATCGAGGCCGTGAAAAACTTCTTATCGAAGATCCACGATCTCCGGAAAAACATGCTGGAAGCGTTGATGGGCGCGTTGCAAGAGGGAAAGAATTTATTGGACAGGCTGAAGGAGATCGCGAACGAAGGTACTTTGGACTTCAGGCCGGACAGAATTAAATTGGAAGCTGATCACGGTGAGTAGCCGCAATTAATGTTTCCGTTAGAAAAACGGTTAATTATAAACCAATGTCGCTGTTTCCTTTGCGCCTGTTCCCTTTCGCTTTTATTTAATCGATGACATAACTGATGTGTGCCTTTCGCGTGCCGACACGTTGCTTCGTACTTCGTGGTACGCGCACGCTGATACAAATAAACAAGCTTCTGCTGCCAAACGAAATGCAACGTGAAAATTTCCCGACTTTTTATGTCTCTTTCTCTACCAAAAAGAGTAACGTAGATGTAATTTATTTACAGTCTAAATCTCACTCGTAATTGTATGGCAAGGGGTTAAAAGAAATATAAATTTGCATAAAGATCTGCAGTCTGGTAATAAGAAATATTCTGTGCCGTTTCCGTGCAGCTGTGCTGAAAGTCGAAAGATGGTTGGAGGAGCTTCACGATAGACGACGACTGATCGAAGCATCGTTTCGTAGCAGAAAGACTCAATTGGAGCAATGCCTGGCTCTAGCTTTGTTGGCGACCGATCTACGCGATCTCGAAGAGATTCTGAACGACAGGATCGCTGCTCTTTCGAGTAGCTGCGATCAGCTTGGAGATTCTGCGTCCAGCGCGGAATTGCTCCTATTCGAACTGAAGAAGTTACAGACAGAAGCAAAGGTATTTTTCAACGATTCATTCATCCTATTTTAAACACAGTTGTTCGCGTAAACTATTTCTTTCACTGCTGAAGCGTTTACGGAAAAATGCAGGACACCCTGTATATTAATTAATGTATTTTTCTCTTTAAAAAGGTATTAGAGTTCTTAGATCGAAAATCGATCAGTTTAAAAGTTATGATTTTTATTTCGAATTCCCATACATGCGACACACTGTGCATCATGGCGTCTCATTTTTAGCGTAATTTCCCCAGCATTATCTCGTGTTTGCAGGAGTTTCAAGACAGATCGATCAAAATAACGAAGTCGACCGAACGATTAGTGTCATCCGGACACTTTGCGGGCGAACAAGCAACGGAGCAAGCTTATGCCATCCTCGGTGCCGCTGCTGATTATGTCAACGACTTGGACCAGTACGAATCGTTACTGAACAGGGCCGTGGTCTTCTTCGATTCAGCGCGTTCGGTGAGCATTTACCTCCTGCGCTCTTAATCATTTTAATCTAAAGGATTTCTTGTGATGGATGAATATTGAATTTTGCTTCACGAAAAATGAACATGCTAACCCCGGGGTGATGTTCATTTTAAAAAATAGCTTGTGTAATGGAGTATCGGTTATTATTTTGCAGGCTATTACAAAACTGGATCAGTTGGAGATCCAGCTTGTGACAACGGAACATCCTCCATATTCGACAGGATTGGCGCGTTTCCATGCTCAAACGGTCGCTACCATCGAAGACGTTACTTCGAAACCATTGACGGAAGGGTACGCCCTCCTCGATGTGACAGGAAGAGGAGCGCCTGGCGCTGAGGTCAGATAGATTGATTCTGATATTTATTTGCGTGGAATTCGTCGACATGCTTTCAATGAAATTAACTCTGTTTGCTTCAATTCGAGCATCTCTAATATCTCAGTTTCTTTGGATATAGACAAGGTTAAAGATGGCGGAGTCGTCATAGCACATTAAACTAAAAATTCGAGGATTAAAACCTATGTGAAACGAATATTGTTTGACTAGAAATCAATTCAAAAGAAGAATATTTGTAATTATTTTGCAGGGTGTGAAACGCGCGGTGGAGGAATTGGAGAACCGTAAGATCCGATTAATGGAGCGATGTACGGCTCACGAGAAAGAGAATCTCGAGATATCGAGGATCATAAATACGTTCTTGGACAAGCACGACGAGCTACGAAAATGGCTGTCGAGCATACCGGAAGCGTTCCTTCAGGGTCACCAGGACATGGGCAGCGACGTTTCCATGGCGGAGGATTTCTGTCGATTGCATCGTCAACTGTTGAACGATCTCGAGCGGAGAACCGAGGAAGTCGAGCATCTGGAGTTCGAGATACTTCCGATCAGAGAACGATTGGAGGAGTCGCAGAAGCTGGAATTGCAATCGAAGGTCGAGGAGCTTCAGAACTCCTGGGCGAAAACGAAGGACCTCGTCGCGAGCAGGATCGATTTGGGCACCATTTACTGGCAATTTCACGCGGACGTCGAAAACCTGTCGAGAGAAATCGAATCTATCGATCACGAACTGACCAGGTATACGGACGTTTTCAACGAGGTCAAAGTTGAGGAGCTCGAGAGACGTTGGAAGGATCTGCAACCTCTTTACTCGAAACTCACTGCCAATGGAAAGGCATTCTTGGACGCTGCTCTCAAGGTAAGTGAATCTAACAATCCTGGTTAACAAAATATCTTTGCTGATAATATTTAAAACCACTGTTTGAACAAATTATTTTTTAATTATTTCTTTTCTGGTTTAAGTTAAGTTCATACATTAACACTTTAATTCAGAAATTAATAATAAAAATTAAATTTGAACAATTATTTTATGTTTTATGTCCTTTCAAAAGAGAAAAATATTTTCAGGTCGACGATCCCTATTTAGACGTGCAGAGAGCATGTTTGTGTGTCCAAACTCTCTTGGACAAATTTGCTAATAAACAAATACAATTGAAGAGAATCACCAGTGAAATTTTGATGGAGAAACGGATCGAATACGAACGAAAAATCGAAGAAAGTACAAAGGTAGCGGAACGAATATTATTTTTTTACTTGTCATCGTCGACATTCCGAATACATATTTCGTTGATCTGTTCAGACATTGGAAACGGTTACTAAATTCAGCGAGCAACTGTATCCAGTGATAAAAACTCAGTCCTCTGAAACAACGGACATCCTTCAGGATCTGCAAAGTTCGAAACTCCGCGTTCCGCCAGAATTGACCAAAGCAATGATCGAATTGGATTCCAGAATTAAAAGCATGAATTCTTTGGGCCAGAAAGGTATTTAAACAAACGCATAGAGGACAAAAATGATTTCACAAATGGTATGTCGTTACGTTAATTGAAAATATCGATACAGGAGATGCACAAAATGCCGAGAAGATCTCGAAGAGACTCGAACAGATGCACGAAGATTTGCGTACTACCTCGACGGACTACGAAACTCTCCTGGACTCGTTGATTTCCATCTTCCAGCACATCGAACAAGTAAGAGTACGATTATAGTTACATTTTCGAATAACAGGAAGTTTCTAACTAACAAAACTAGTATCTATGTGTGACACAGAAAGATGCAAAATTTTCTGAGCTGACTTCGTAAAGCGAAATTTCTTCGTGTTAGTTTAAAAAAATTCCGTTCAAGGTCAAAGAAGAAATCGAGCAGCTGAAGATCCAAGCGGAGCGCGTAATGACTTTGAAAAACATAGTCGAAGTGGATACCGCTTCCAGCGAAGTAGAAGCGAGGAGAAAGGCCATAAACGATCGATTGAGTCGGTTGAACGCAAAATCGGAAGACGTGATTGCTAGAATCAAGAAACAGGAGCCACCGGAAGCTGGCGTTCAGGACATCGAGAAACTGAATCACGCGGCACTGTTGGCGGTGATTAACTTTACGTTTTATGAGTGCCAAATGAAACAGATCGAAGAACATCGACGGACCTGCATGTTCGCGGAGGATCTAGAGAGGATTCATAGCGAGTTACGCGATCTGGACGAGCATCTGAAGACAGTGGACGCGAAGATCGGTGAAAATGTTCAGGTGGCCAGAGCGGCTGCTGCTTCCTTCGTGCAATTTGAGAAAACAGTCGAGGTAAGAGTTCAATTTTCATTGAGAAATTTCCGAAAAACAGATCACTTCTTTGGTATTTCCCAGTAAATATATTGAAATTATTTCTATTACGCTTGGCGCAGAAAATTACGTAGAATTGGTAAGTAAAAAGTAATTTCCATTAAAATTTTACCCCTGTATAAAGATAGTAATATTAGCATAGAAATATGTACAATAGGTTGTCCATTGCAGTTACTAAAAGTAAATAGTAGTTTTACTAGTTTTTGGAACGTATTTTTAGATTCTGGAAGAAAGGATCGAGACGTTCATTAAAACGACCGAAGAGTCGGTTACTATTACGACACCGGAGATCGCAAAAGACATTTCCTTGTTGAGAGGAAGATGGAGGAATCTTAGACAAAAGGTGGAAGAAACGAAAATACGAATGAATCTGAGCGTCGATTATTTTGTGCTTTTGGAGGAAGCCAAGGAGTGGAATAGAACGGGTAGTAAATTGTTAATGGCGATCGCGAGGAAAGCAACCGTAGTAAAAGTACCGAGAGACGCGACGGAGCTGCTTCACGAAATTGAAGATTTTTTAAAACCGGGTGAAGAGATTCAAGAGATGAGGATCGAGAAACTGAAGAAACTATCGACAATTGTTTTCGGTAAGTAAATTTTTTTATTTCTATTTTGTGCACTTAATATTATATTCGCTCAATGTAATTAACTATGAACTTTAAATTAAAGGGTACCATTATTATAATTCATTTAGAATTTTTACCTCAGGCCTCAGGTAACTTTTAAAACTTGTTTTTCACATCAGGTACTGATAGATTGCCGCAATTCAACGAGGTGATACTGGAGAATCGTCAAATGCTGGACTCGTTTGCTGTCGTTTCCTCGGAATTGCGAACGCTGGCGGAGAATTTGAGGAACGCGGAAGATTTGTGCGAAAAGTTGCGGATCGAGAAACAGGAAACGAACGAGAAGCTGCAGGCAGCTAAGGAAGTGATGGCTGCCGCGGAAGCTGCCAGAGAAGAGGCTGAGAACGCTAGAAGGGTCGCTGAGAAATTTGCGGCGGAAACGTTGGAAAAAGCGACGATGGAAGCGAGGAGAATGAGAGAGGATAAGGAAGCAGAGAAAGCTGCTGCACCTCCGTTGTGTTCGGTGTCTGCGCAGACTGAAACGATCGAGACTACGAAAGACGAGAGTTTTGTCGAGGAAACAGTCACTTCCGCCATCACCACTAAAGAAATTCACATCTTGGAAAAGGTACATTTTCTTTTATTGTAAATAATACCCTTTCGAGAACCTTAATTTAATTAATCGTAATTGTACGTAAATTGTAGACGGAAATCGAGAAAACTGTTCCTCTGTTTGAACGGGAAGCAAGTCCACCGAGGAAGGTCGTGACAGAACAAACGCAAGAGAAGTTGCACGAAAAAATGGAAAAGGAAGAGGTTCCTCCGTTAGCTCCGGAATTTTCCATCCCCTTGAACGATGCCACGGTTCAAGAGGGCGAGAGATTCACCTTCCAGTGCAGCCTTGTTGGCCACCCACCGCCGGAAGTGGTTTGGTACAAAGACGGAATTTCGATCTTGAACAATCCTGACTACTTGACTACTTACACGCAAGGCGTTTGCACCTTGACGATCGAGGAAACTTTCGCCGAGGACTCTGCCAAGTATACTTGCAGAGTGTTCAACATCGCTGGTTCGGCTGAAACGTCTGCTACGTTGACTGTCAGCGGTAACTTTGCATTTTTTACTATTTCACGATACATAGTGCCCTTCCTAAACGTTAATATTTGAAATATTTGTTCTCTGTTGATTAGAAACAACTCCGGAAGAGCAACTGAGTCCACCAGTTTTTGTAAAAGAATTGTTACCATCGGTGGTAACGGAAGGCTCGTCGCTTCGGATGGACTGTGTCGTCGAGGGCAATCCTCTACCGACTGTCCAGTGGTATAAAAACGATACAAATATCGATAATTCGCCGGACTATGTCATCACTTACAACAACGGTGAAGCTGTTTTAAAATTCGACGAAGTGTTCCTGGAGGACAAAGCCACTTACACGTGCAAAGCGGCGAATCGATTGGGTCAAGCTTCCACTTCCGCTTCCCTCAATGTGGAAAGTAAGAAAATTACCTTCTTCTTAACATCATAAAAAAGAACTTTTTGTTGTCTAAAAAATGTCCTACATGAATCTTGGTAAAATATCAAAATATTCTCATCGAACTTGACTTAGCCAACATAAATAAAATAATAGTTCTTTGCACAAGCAAACACCTCCCTTTTCAGAGGCAGTAAAAATATTCCTTTTCATAAATTTGTAGCGTCAGAGGCCGGTCAGGAGAAACCATGTTTCACAACACCCCTATCGAACGCAATGGGTAGAGCAGGTCAGAGAATAAAACTCGAATGCGAAGCGAGAGGAAATCCCACGCCCACGTTGACTTGGTACCACGATGGACGACCGATCGAGGAAACCATGAACTTGAAGGTAAATTATTTCATGCGTGTCTTAAACTCGAAAGACAATATTCAATATGTTTTATTCAAATTATACTTACAAACATTTACGTAGTTACAAACAATAGTACAGTTTATACAAATGTATTTAAAACAATTATTTCTACTGACTGCAAAATTAAATTAAAAATTCACTCGCTAAATTAATTTGCACGTGCATACTGAATACAAATTGAAAAGGAAAGTTAGTTCTCCTTAAAAAAATGTAATTTGAATGATTTTAAAAGTTCATTTGAGTACGATAAATGTATATTCCAACGTCGGAGCGATGTTCATTTTAAGAATCATTAGAATAAACCGAGTGAGGTATGAGTTTTCTAATCGTGTATTTGATGGAACGATAAGGTCTTGAATGAAAGTCAAGAAAGTTTTCCTCGTGTCCTCTCGCTTCCACAATCCCTTCTTCGATCCGATACGAGCATCCCCCGGTATTTTTAGCGACTTGCACGCGCCGAATTCAAAATAGAGCAACGCGTCGAGGCGGGAAAACGAAGAGCTGGAATCGAGAGCTCAGGGTGTCGTGATTCGCTGTTTCAGATACAAACGGACGGGAATCGGAGCAACTTGGTAATCTCGGAGGCGTTCGCGAAGGATGCCGGATGTTACATGGTAGTCGCTAGGAACGAGGCTGGCGAGGCAACGGTGTCCTGTCACGTTTCCGTCAAGGGACGTCTTCCCCACGAAACCAGCGACTCTGAGCCTCCTTGCAGCGACATGGAACCCGTCGTACCCAAGATTCAGATGCCCTTGAAGGATCTCAAGGCTCAGGAAGGCCGGTCCGTTCGTTTGGATTGCGTGATCGTCGGTCAACCCGAACCAGAAGTGAGTCTGCTTCAAAGTTTTATAGCCAAATTCTAAGAAACTTTTTCTGCTTGGTCTTTAAGACTAGATTTACGGATTGATCCAATTTGACTCGTTTAAAATCTTATCGCTATATACATACAAGACAACGGAGAAATTTAAGGACTTCCAGGAGAATAACCAACACGTGTTGCTCTATAGAAAGAGGTTATAATTTATACATAACATATATACAGTTTTTACAGATAAAATGGTTAACTAGTTACCTATAGAAAGAGAAACGAGAATTTAAGTCTATTCTCCTCACTGACTTACTCCTAGTCCTATTCTTTTATTTACCGTTATCTATCGATCACTTAGATCATTGCACATGTGCCTTTTACACAATCTCCCTCTCTATTTTACTTTCTTCCTCTCGTTTGGGTCTCGATATCCTGATTAGAGGGCGCGCTGAGCTACTAACCTCAATTAAAGAAAGTATTCTTTCTTTACATACATACATAAAATATTATTTTCTAAATACATATGCTAAATACGAGTTTTTGTTGTCACAGGTGATCTGGTATCACGACGAGCAACCTGTGAAGGAATCCGCCGACTTCCAGCTGCTGTTCCAGGGTGACAAGTGCTCTTTGGTCATCCACGAGGCTTTCTTGGATGACGCTGGTGTGTACAAAGTAGTCGCCATTAATTCTGGCGGCGAAGCGTCTAGTCAGTGCACATTAACAGTGACTCGTACGTACGACGACTTGGTTAAACGGAAACCATGTTGCACGACGTGCATGGTTCGCTAAAAGAAAAACAATTGTTTTGATTCAGCGGTCTCGGTTCCTGACGAGCTGGACAAAGCGCGACCGGAAGTCGAGGAAACGTTCGCCGCGGGTTCGCCGCCAAAATTCGTCAAGCTTCCAACGGACTCGTTGGTAGCCGAGGGAGAGAACGCCATCTTCGAATGCGCGGTGATCGGAGAACCGAAACCGGAACTAAGATGGTTCTCAGACAGCGTCGAAATCACTGCCAACGAAAGAATCTTGGCAAGTGTTTACAATAACAAATATTAACAAAGATCAAAGAGATGCACTTGACACTAAAAACCCCTCTAAAATGTCTGATATTTCTTTAAGGATAAGCGTTTAATTAATTTCCACTAAACTATCTAATATTATTTGATGTTCAGATGAAGCAGACGGAAGATGGAACAGGCATTTTAAAAATTTTATCGGCGATCCCCGAGGACAGAGGAAATTACGTGGTGAAAGCCACCAACGTCCACGGGAAAGCAAAGGCTTTCGCCAGGCTAGTCGTAAGATCGTTGGGCGATTTTCGAGGAAAAGAGGAGTTTGTTCAGATGGAAGAAAAATTGATCGCACCCACGTTCAAGGAAAAATTTGAAAGCAGAAACGTCCCCGAGGGAGTTTCCACGAAATTCGAATGCATCGTTGTTGGAAAACCTTCTCCAAAGGTAATCTGATACTTTGAAGCAAAGAATACACGTTTGCAAAATCTCCAATCGACTGACAATAGTCAAGTTCACGGAACTTTTGATTAGAGACGATAAATTAAAAAATTTCCCTGTAATGAAACGGTATTATCAAACGTATGAAAAATATTAGTTAAGTCCACAGATTCTAGATTTTGATAATTCAATGATTAACTTGCGAAAATTTTTTATTCTGCAATGTGTAAAAATTGCTTTAAAGTTCTGTGTGGAAATTTAGTAAAATTCAATCATTTTTGTTCAATTAGAGTATTAACGTAATTAATGACTGTGTGAATATTGTAGAAATAATGTCGTCCTAAAATATTTTAATACTAAATTTAAATTTATAAAATAAGAAGAGCTAGCCTTCGACCGGCGATTAATTATTTTTCTACATAAATAGGGTGATGTTTTCTTCGAAATGAAACTTTCGAGTCTCATTTGTTTTTATTCAAGGACTTTATTTAAGTAATTTTCAAAGAGGATATAGGAAAAAGGCAAAGGACGTTTGTATCTTGTTTGGTAAACGAAGAAGTTGGAGCGTCGTAAATCTCGCGACGGTTTCATCGGTAAAAGCAATTACGCGAACAAGAAGCGTCTCGAACTGTGGCGCCAGATCGAGAGCCGTGATTCGAAGGTGTCGGGACGCGTGAAAGATAGGGTGCAAAGTTGGCCGGCCTGTCAGGAGGTAGCCGACCAAGAGTAATTTCGTGCCTCCGGGTTATATTTAAACAGGAACAATGTACCTGATGTGGAAATTCGCGGACGCAGCCGCGGCGCGAGGAACTTCGTTAAATTTTCTCTGACACTCGCGGATCAGGTATCGGTACGTGCATTTCCCGTTGCCTGGTTTATTCAATTCTGTGACAAAATTGATCCACCATTTACATATATCGATCATGTGCGCCTGAAACTTAAGAAACGAGTCGATTTTCGACAATTTTCTGTGACGTGATCAACGTTTAATATCGTTACAAAGTTTAAAGTTAATAAAATGGCCAGTCGGTTTTCGTTTTTTTATAAATTAACAAATTAAATATAAAAGAGTTTTTTCGAGCATGTGGATTTTCTGTGGTATTCTCGAATTAGGTATCGGTGCGTGCGTAGATCATGAATTTCTATTATAGAATCGATCGTATGCGTTTTAAATTTAAAATATTTGTTGATCTTTTAAATTTTCCATGACGTTCAAGGTCTGAGTATTAATTTTTATTGTTTCGTGTGTGTATTTCCCGCGTTCACGATAATTGTTTAATTTTAAAGTCATTTGTTTTTGTATTTAAATTAATTTGCGATGATATATTTTATTTAGTCAAATAACAAATATACGTTACAAATTCGTTGAGGGAGTTGCACGTCCGATTTTCAGATCCAATGGCTGTTTAACGACCGTCCTGTTCATGGAAAGGACTTCTTGGTGTCTGTCAGCGGGGATAGGCAGGTGCTGACGATTCCGGAGACCGGAAGCACGCATGTCGGTACGATTTCCTGCGTGGCGGAGAACGCTGCTGGCAAAGCGATCTGCACTGCTCGGTTAGAGATCGGTAAGTCACGCTATTATGTCTATCAAAGCAATTAGTTTATTATTCTAATCGTTATTTCGACGCGCGAATTATAATCTATTTACAATATGTATTTACTTGGTGGGTGAACCACTTCAACCTTATCATATGTAGGTGTCGCCATTTGGCCGCGAGATTATGAACGGTTCAACGCGTTTTTTAAAATCCTGTAACCAGATTTTGATTTGAAAAAATATTTCGTTCAAGTTCCAACGCGAAATCAATTTACTTTTAGGAGAATGTTTAATTCGTGAAGTGTCAAAATTTCGTGGCCGCGTGAAATGGACCGTCGATAGTTGGAAACGGAACAATTTTTATCGGGAGCCTCGGTCGCGTAGAAATCGTTTACACGATGCCAAAATATCACCGAAACGCCCGCAACGGTGCCACCAACAGAGTTATTAATACTCGTATAGCTAAGTCGAATGGAAGCTTCATTCACGACGGGGCTGATGTTTGGTCGACAGAGTATTAGTATTTCGCGAATGGCAGAGAAAGACGGGGCACGATATCTCGATCTATAAGCAAAGAGGACGACATTACGCCATCGGCGAGGACTGAAATTCGACACCGGCCCGATGCTTTTCGCTGAAAAATTCGAGCGTTGCGCCATCTTCCAAACACCAATAAATACCTCTCAGGCGTTTCGTTGTATTTCATTTTCTAAATTAAATTTAAATTTTTCGAGGATCCTTGGAGACTTGAAAAAATAACAAGTATTATATTTTTTGTTTGACAATTTTTAGTCATAACGAAACGAGTGATTTTTACAACTGGATCGTTTGAAACGATAGTATCAAAAAAAAAAATATTCGAGCGTTGCGCCATCTTCCAAACACCAATAAATACCTCTCAGGCGTTTCGTTGTATTTCATTTTCTAAATTAAATTTAAATTTTTCGAGGATCCTTGGAGACTTGAAAAAATAACAAATATTATATTTTTTGAGATCACGAAACGAGTGATTTTTACAACTGGATCGTTTGAAACGATAGTATCGTGATTTAATCGTAATTTTATTTCGAAATGAAATTTTTGGTGGCGAGACGATAGTCCGTGATCCATTGCCTTGGACCGAGTGTTATATGGAAAGGAGGGTCTTATTTTTAACTGGGGCGACTAAACAAACTCTTTTCTCTTCTTTCACCGACGAAAAGTCACTTTGAGTCACGACTAATATTAGGTCGGTGCACATGCCGCGGCAATTAAATCTGACGTTTCTACGCCCACCTGTACGCGTTCGTGCTCTTATACGTGCCGCGTAAAAACATCCGTTTAGCAATGTTTCAGCATATCTACATTAACAGGATCAAATAGCGGAACGTTCGAAATTAATTTTAATAACGACAACCGTTTGAATGAAACTGCAAACGAAGACAAAATTAGAGAACAATATCCTTGGTAATTTATTTTTAAGACCACTTTCCGTCTCGAAAATTCTTACTTTTCGATTGATTTTCTGACACTTTAGATAAATTCTTGACAACATCGCAAAGGTTGCTTTTACTGCAAGATATTTCACAATCTTCACTCTGTATAGAACTAGCTTTTTTAAAAGAAACATTTTAAACAAATATCTTTATGAAAAAAGTGGCTATAACAATCGCGCCAACGCTGTAAACATTTCGTGCGTCGTTTTGACCTTGACATTCGTTGTCATAATAGTAACAGATATGCATTTGGAGGCATTACATCACTCTGTAGGAACGCATAGTAACGCAAGTGCGAAACCTAATCGCACATACTTCAATAGAGACAAATCATATAAAATATCTCGCGAACTAATCATTTTTTACCGTTTCGTTCTCACACTTTTTCACCTGGAATGACGAGAGGATTCGATTTATTCAACAAATAACATACATTTCTGATAAAATAATTGTACAGTCGTTAAATGCCATTGCACTTATAGAAAAATATTGGGGGAAAAATTCCAAAGTACTAATATTAATTGCGATTTAGTTGCGACGATTAAAAAATTTTCAATCGAAATGAAATTAATCGATCGATGTGGAAGTCTGGTTCCGTCCTTCTTGAACAGGTCAGTTCCGGGATTTCCGTGTATCACGGCGTTGAGAAAAGCTCGTCTTCGTAGCTCTTTCTCTGTTTCGGCCGGTACAGAAAAGCTCGTCTTCGTAGCTCTTTCTCTGTTTCGGCCGGTGCACACACGCAGAAACGACGTTATTTTTGTCGGCACGAATACCCGGCACGTAGCCTAGTCCAGAGTCGCTAACCCAGGGAATTTAAGCGCGTCTTCTTCGGGGAGTCACGCTCCTAGCGAGTCGCATCGGTACCACGAGCCACCGTTCACCCATAAATCGTTCTCTCATCCTGTCATCCTCTTCAACAACCAGATCAGCGTTTCGATTTCACCCCAACCCCCTCCCCTGAGGTAATTTTCAAAGTACTCGCTCTTTAGATTCGTTGAAAGTTTATTTCGTGTGAACGTTCCGCGGCGCAAAGTGGCACGCGAACGCAAGTGTTTTATCGACAAAAATAATTTTCTCTTGGAGAAACAAGTTTCGAATCCAGGAGAGGAACTTGTTTGTGTCGCGCGTGCAGCGTGTCAGTCGGCAGTCAATAGTCGATTGGATACGACCAAAGTGGCTGAACGTCTGGATCTTCGTTAGAGACGGATTTATTCGACAAATGCGACAACGACTAAGTTCTTCGCGCGATCATCGTAAAGTGTGACGATTCGAAGATCGATCTTTGAGCTTGCAACTCGACCGATAACGAAGATTAGGAATAAAATCTAGCATATCGTGTAGGTACAAGTCAAGTGGCGATTTTTTTGACCAATCATTTATCAGTTTTTATTACTTATATACCGGGTGTCCGACCACACCTGGGAAATATTTTAATGAGCGATTCTAGAGGCCAAAATAAGTCGAAAATCAAGAATACCAATTTGTTTATCGAGGCTTCGTTAAAAAGTTATTAACAAAATTATTAATAAAATTGCTCCATATACACGAATTTATTTCTCGAAAGTGGATAGGATTTTGAGGGTATGTCTAATGACCAAAAATTAATATAATTGACTCCTGCAACAGAGAATAATTTTTTTAGAACGATTTGAAATTTTTTAATTTTCTCGAAAAATTTCACATTCTCAAATTTTTTTCGCGAAAGTGGATAGGATTTTGAGTTTATGTCTAATGATAAAAAATGATTGTAATTGACCCTAGCAACCGAAAATAATTTTTCCAGAACGATTTGAAATCTTTCATTTTCCCTGAAAAATTAAGGCAATTAAGGCCCTGTCGATTTTCCTTAAACATTCGATTTTCATTTTTAATCATTTTGTTTGACACTGTACAGAAAAGTTGTCTAATCCTTTTTTGTAGATACCCATGAGATCTACTTCAGAAAAAAGTTTCATTGAAATATACTCACTATTGTAGGAGTTATGGCTGTTTGAAAATTAGACCATTTTTATGGGGTTTTTCTCATTTTGCGGAGTCAAGAAATAACTTTTCGAATATTTTTGGACTTGGCACGTATTCCTTAGCAAAATACGCGTAGTTTGCTTTTTTAAACATTAAAGTCGTGCAATCCGTTCAGGAGTTATGACATTTTAAAGATTCGCATGAAATTTCGAGGTAGCATTTCTGGCCAGATACTATGTTTTCGGTAATGAATTTTTTTCTCGAAAGTGCGTAGGAATTCGAGGGTATACGTATTGACCAAAAATGATTGTAATTGGCCCCTGCAACCGAGAATAATTTTTTTAGAACGATTTGAAATTTTTTAATTTCGCCAAAAAATTTCAGCACCTATTTGAACTTTTTTCTCGAAAGTGGATAGGTTTTCCGAATAGAATTTTGTGTCTAAACGTTTGAACTCGTTTGAGGACAAGCGTTAATTTTTGCAAAGACACGGGCACTATTTCGAAGACTCGGTTAGATCGCGTACGACTTACAAATTGTGCCCCAGTGCTCGATTTCTCGTCGCGGTAGGTGAACGATACTATTTCTGTCGTCGATTGTAGGCAAACCACTTCGTTACCCGGTCGAAGGGTTCTCGGGCTATTTCATCGGCACCCCGATACCGCTTCCAAACTTAACTTTTACGGTTTCTCGCGTCCCGTGAAGTTCAGGGATCGCGTTAGCTTCCCAGTAGAATTCGTGTCGAACGTTTCGCGATTCGCTCGCGAATTTGGGACAAATCATCACGAATTTCGCGGTCCAGATTTTCGCGTCGGGACGAATTCTCGTTTCGAATGCAGAAAATTTGGTGACCAGCCAAAGAGTGTCACTTCTTTCGATCGCCGCGGAATATAGAATTCGTGATAAATGGCATAGTTACATGCTGCTATTTCGATCGAAATACTGTCTCTCATATTTTATAATCGTGGAAGACGGAAATCGTCTAGAATTTCCGTTTCGATTCGAGTAAAAAATGGTGGTCTATTAATATCAAAGCTGATGGTTTTTTTAATATCACGATCATTCGAGACGATCGATATTTATTTTTATTTTAAATATTCTACTAAAAGGAGAACAGAAGATATAGTTGAAGTGATCACCTAGTTTCAGCCTTGCCACTCACTTCTCCCCTTTGAAACGATTAGATCAGGGCGCTTATAAAAGGTATGCCTCGTGTGTACCGTTTGTATTATTAAATTCGGGGCTTCCTGGTCGTATAGTTATGACGAATAAAAATTCGAAGGCTACGGAGCAGAAGGTAGTCATCGGTCTATTGATAACTCGATTGATCACTGTCAGGTGGCTGGCCAAAGGAAGAAAATAAGGTTGAGGAGAGGGTGTTCGAGCTAGTCGAAAGATTACCAAGCGAGGAAATGCACGCGGCAAGTAGTAGCGAGAAGCAGTTCTGCGCGGAGAAAATGGCCGCGCTCGGGGGTGAGAACGAAACGATGACCAAGATGTCCCAGACCATCACGGAATCCTCCACCACGCACACCACCACGAAAAAGGAGTATATCTCGTCGATGATGTCCTCGACCACGTCCAAGTCTGGACAGGAACCCACCAGCGTTTGCGTGAAAACCACCGTTCACAGCACCGAGCAATCCGCGTCGGAAAATGAAGCACCCCCCGTTGTCCAGGTACAATATTCAAGTTTCATCGAACATATATGTATATATTTATATTGTATCTTATCGTAATGCTGTACAGTCGTACAAAGTGGAAGAACACGAGAAGATCATACAGGACCAACCAGGCGAAATTCGACAAGAAAAGACGGTGGTCGTATCTCAGGACGAGGAAGGAATCAAAAGAGACATGAAAACTGCACAGATACCAAAACCAACCAGGAAATCAACCGCGCCAAGATTCGTGTCACCGATCACAGGCATGATCGTAGATCAGGACACCGACATTGTCTTTGAAGGAATCATTGATGGTAAGATAGCAAAAATATTGATGTCCTTCACAAATTCCAACCCCCCACCACCTCTCTGAACAATATATAATTGCAAAAAACAATTTTTGTTTTGTAACATTATATTACATCCCTAGTCAATGAACTCTTGGAATATTTTACTTTAAAACGTTAAAATGTTTCAGTAAAGGTGGATGACATTCGTTTTTGGCAAGCACGCCTCCCTGTCATTAAATCATAAAACGGTCGCTTATAAAATATTTGCAGCTGCACGAGCAATTGTACTCTCGGCAGAATATTTTGTCGTACAGTAACATAACTTTACAATTATTTATTATATCTTTCGTAGGCTACCCTCAGCCTTCGATCAGCTGGTCAAAGAACGGGCAAGAACTGAAGACGAAAGATGGAATGGTTCTAAGTTACGCTCATAATCATGTTCGTCTCGAACTGAAGAACGTTAACGTGAAAGACGCAGGAAGATACACTTGCACCGCGAGCAACGACGTTGGATCTGCCAGCAGCACGGCCGATCTTGTTGTCAAAAGTAAAATGGCGTTCCACTTGTTTCTTAAAACCGCCTGACCCGCGAATTCCAACAATGAAACTATTTTTTAATAAATTGCAGAAACGATATTCCCACCAGTGTTCGGTAGAAGACTCCAGGCTCAAGTTGTGAAGCGCGGAGATCGCGTTAACATGGAAGTAGAAATCACAGGAACCCCGGAACCCACCGTTACCTGGTTCAAGGACGACATCCCGATCAAGGAACGTCCTCCTGAATTCAGAATTAAGCAACAAGGCAATTGTTACATGCTGATCATCGACAAAGGTATGTTTATATTAGCTCGATCGTTGATTATCGAAATTACAAAATTTTAAATCATTCTGAAAAAATTATTTTTGGTGAATAAAAACATACTATCGTACATCCGTTTAGCTAACAAGGATCATGCTGGAAAGTACATGGTTAGGGCAACGAACGCTGGCGGGGAAGCCCAAAGCATAGCCGACTTCGCGGTTTTCGAGCCAACGCCGGACACGATGGTCGAGGTTCACAAAACCGTCATTTACGAGAACATGCAGGACAAGAAAATCACTCAGGTAACCATTTTCTTGCCACAGATACTATTTTTCATAATTAATAATTATCACTACATATATCGAATAACTTGAATATATAGAATTTAAATTTTTAGTGAAATAAAATGTAACAAAATATATTTTCAGAACTAGCAATTATGCAAAATCAGTCTTAAGAAGTTTTAAAGAAAATTTCTAGATCTTCCAATAAGAAAACAGGTTTATCAGCGTGTAATTTCTAATTTCTAAAAATCTCGATAGAAACTAAAATAATGGAATTTCCAGTAAACGCGGTTAAGAATAATTTTTATCACGGAGCATAAATTTCTGTATTCGTATTTACTTAGTCCGAGGAAAAGAAGGGCGAAGACTCTTCCATGAAACAGACAAGCGAATTACTGACGAAAACGATCCATCCAAGCACCGTGATAAAACTGCCACCGAGCGTGACATCCTCGTCGATGTCTGAAACGACCCGCACGATAGAGAAGATCGGAGAGCCGGAAATGCAGATGTCTCGATCGGAAAAGATCTCATCGACCGTCGAGTCCCATCAGACGGAGACTAAATCCGAACAGAAATTCCACATGAAGCTGGAACATCAGACACCGTCGGTGCTAGAGCCGAAGAAAGAAGAAAAAACAACAACGAAGGAAGTGATTCGCGAAGAGAGGAAGGTCGTTGAACCGAAAGCTACGGTCTTCGAAGAGAAATCAGTGATCGCGAACGAGAACATCGAGACGTCGACGATAGCCAAGAAAGACGCTCTGAGCTTCTTCGAATCGATGACGAAGGAAACCGAGACGGGGCCAAAGCGTCCGAAAGAGATGATCAGATTGGTGGACGACACTGACGGCCACGAAGTGAAGGTTGGCAAACTGACGAAGAACTACGAACGATCGACCACGTTCCAGGAGGTGAAGAAGCCAGAGCCCAGACCTCCGGAGCTACAAACTACCAAGAAGGCTGTTCACGAGATCTTCACGAAACTGGAACAAGGGAGTGGCCCGTCTCGAGGCGTGGACAACAAATTGTTCGACTTCCCTTACGAATCTTACAAACCTGTAGAGACTAAGAAGACAGTGACGGAGGAGACGATCACCTCGGGATCCACGTCGTCGATGATGTCGAAAATGGAGACTCGATCGGAGAGTTCCGAGGTGGTGATGGGTGGGTTCAACCTGGTACCAGAACCACCACCGGAGATCGGTTACATGCCAAAGCCCGAGGAGATAAAAAAAAAACGCCCTGACGTGTCGATCAAAGCGAAGCAACTTCAGGAATCCTTCGAAAAGACCCTGTCTCCCATCGATGCGCCGATCGGCGGTGTCAAAATCTTCCCCTCGCCCTCCCCGAAAGTAATCGAAACCCCGAAATTCGCGCCAACGTTTTCCATGCCACCTCCGCCCTTCCAGCTCGATAAGAAAGAGATAGTGGAGGAGGTTTGTGTGAAGAAGGACGTAAACGAGAAGAAGGATCACGCAGCAGCGTTCAGGCCAGTCTCTCCTAGCAGACCATGGTCCTCGTCCTCGGACGTGGAAACGAGATCCCACGTGTCCACCGATCTCTCCGAGTACAGGTGTCACTCTGCCGCCTCCAGTCATCAGGAGATTTTACGATCTGCCTCGCCCAGGCCGTCGGCCGACGCTTTGGCGATGGAGAAGTCCTGGGCGAAGAAGTGCGCCGATTCCAGCAGGAAATCTTGGCCCCCGCAGGAGGACACCACCACCAAATTCAAGCACGAGTGGCAGACACCTCCCGAGGAGTACAAAACCTCCTCCAAAGAGTTAAAACGAGAAGTTGAAGAGTCCCCGGAAGGCAGAATCAAGAAGATCAGCGAGTCATCGAGCAGTTTGGAGAGACGTTCCTGGAGCACCAAGCAAGAAGCGACAGAGAGAATCGTTACTAGAGCCCCGTCGCCCCCAAAAATTCAACCCATCATTTACAACGCCGAAACGATCAAGGTGGATCACACGGTGAACAAGATCGAAGAGAAGTCTCTGTACGAGAAGTACAGCAGCGAGTCCGATACCAAAAAGTCAGAAGTGTCGGAGAAGATCGAGCAGTTCAATTCCAAGAGTCGCTGGATGGACGATTTGAAAGCCCCGAGTTTGGTCAGAAGCGTCGAGACGCCCAAGAAACCAGCACCGATCGATCAGATTATCCTCGAGCCGGGTCCACCTCCAGAAATCGGTTACATCCCAGCACCAATGAGAGAGACGAAGGTGGAAAAGCACGTGGAAGTGAGTTTGGAGCATCACCAACCAGCCAAGATTCCACCAGGCGGTGTCAGAACTATACCTTCGTCTCCCAAAAGGGACGAACCACCCGCATTGCCACCGAAAGATGTTAGAATTACTCCACCACCGCTACCAGCCAAGCAATCAGCTCCTCCAGAACCTTTGGAACCGTTTCCGTTCAAGGCAACTCCGACTTCACCGGCCACCAAGCCAAAGGTAGCTCCTCCACCCACGCCCACCAAGTTCGTGAAAGGATCCTTTGGCATGGAAAGCGACTACGAGTCGGATATGGACGGTCACATGAAACCAAAGTGGAGACCGTACGAAAGCGACAACGAAGAGCCGCGTTATCGGAGGGTCCAAGCTCCGGTGCCCAAGCAACCGACCAGACCAAAGTCCACCGAGCCAGAGCCTCTTCCTCCCTCGAAATTCGAGGTTCCTCCGGAATCCGGCGGTTCATCCAAGTCAGTGATCACCAAAGAGCAGGAGAAATTTTCCAAGAAGACCACTACTACCCTGAAGAGGCAAGAGAAGGAGACGAAACAACAGACGTATCATCAGGTCGTACCACCTGCGCCGGTGGAATTGAAACCCGGCTCTCCTCCGATTTACGTTCAACCAGTCAAGAAGCCAGAATCTCCAAAGTTCAAGGTGAAAACGTTCCAGCAGGAGAGTGGTTACATGGCAGACACCGACGAACCTTTCCAACAGAGAAGCTCCATCTCGTCCATGCAGAAAAGCTTTGGTAAACACGAATCCTCCTCGTCCACTACGTCTCACATGGAGTCACGTTCGTCTTACTCCGAGAACCGATCGGAATTCTTCGAAACCAAGAGCTACGGAAGTCATCATCAGCATCAGCAGCAGCAGCAGGAACAGATGCAATCGTTTGCGCCATCCGTGACGCCCGCCGTGAAGCAACCGGTTCAGCAACGTAGCACCTTCGTCGAGAAGAGTTATGCTTCCTCCGGCACCTCACCATCCAGATTCATGTCTACGAAGGTTCGAGAGCTGACCGTGTGTCTGCATCGCTTTTTCTGCACGCAGGCCAGATTAGTTTCCAGGGAGAAGAGATCTTAGCGGCTAGAGTGCTGCTATAGTGTGTTTTTTACAAGTTTTAGGCATGAATTTACAAATCTTTTCAGGTGTTCGTAAAGGACTGGAGGTGTTACTGATTTACAAAATCAGTAAATTCATGTTATTTTTTAACCTACGGTGTGAAGGCTTGTATTTGTTTTGTTTAAGGTTGAAGTTGCTTTAGATAGTATGGTTTCTTTTTGTGTTTTAACACCATGTTGTATATTTTTTAACCCTCGGTTGGTAATACAGTGTACTCTCTTTTGGATGATTACAAGTAAAATAATGGTAAATTTGCATAGAGAAGTTTGAAAGAAAGATTATACGCGTATCTATGTACCAATCGAGGGTAAATTATATGTTTTTGATGTCAGTTTAGAGACGAGCGAAGTTAAAAAGTATCCTAATTTTCGTTGAACTTTTAGGAAACTGTTTATGCCACGGATCAAACGCAAAAGAAATTCGAAACGGCGAAGAAGATCCTGCCGCCCTCTCCGAGTCCTTCGAAATTCGTGAAGGGCGAATTCCGTGAAAGCGACTACGAGAGCGATTACGACGGCAGAATACCGGCACTTTGGAAGCCACGAGGTTACGAAAGCGACGATCAGTCTTTCAGACCCGTGAAACCCCATCTCGCTGGTCCAGGTATTTACGAATCCCAATATATAGACATTTTAGTTGTACGACTTTTAAATTCGGGAACAAGATCGAAAAGGAGATTTTAAGCGGAAAGAAAGCACCGTCAAAATAGTTAGAGGATCATCTAGTCACTTTATCCCTAAAAAAAGAATTTAATATTTGAATTATAATTTTTTTTTCTAGAAAAGAATATTTTATCGAATACAGTAAAATTAAAAATTGTTTCCAAGGGGGGTCGGTGTAACATAATCGACCAGCCGATACATCGATGGGTCTCTCATTCTTTGACAACTTTTTTCCAGCTTACAACAAGTAGTCCTCCTGGCAAGCTTTCTTCCCTTCTCGTTGTTTACCTCGCAAGACAAGTTCTCCTCTCTTCCTGCTTCGCTTGCTTCTCTCTTTTCTTCTCGGCCACTCGAAGTACGTACTTGAGTTTCCCCAGCTTTTTCTCCGGTTCTCCTTCCCCAACCCCCCTTGGCCCCGTGGCTAACAACCCTCTTCTTCTTCTTCTTCTTCTTCTTCTTCGTTTTCATCGCTTGCTCTCTATTCTGCTCGTCGCTATCACGCTGGTTTCACCTTCGTTCAGAATCCACAAAGACACCTGTAAGCAAAAAAAAGAAATGAAAACGCGGGAGATAATTAAAAGGAGAGCTCTGCGTCGCGTGAAACCGGTTGCCTCGGGGGTGTGTGGTGGTCCGCTTTCTTCGTCTCGCTGGCCCGTTGGTCCGTTGATGAGATCGAGGTCACCCGAGGGAACTATTTTCTA
Organism: Colletes gigas; assembly: GCF_013123115.1. NCBI lineage: Eukaryota > Metazoa > Arthropoda > Insecta > Hymenoptera > Colletidae > Colletes > Colletes gigas. The sequence continues at coordinate 1,676,673 of NW_025106667.1, forward strand.
GCGATAGGAAAGCCAGCGTCGAAGGAGCTGCCCACGCCGCCGATCGAAGAGATATCGACGCGCGGAGCTCAGAGAACGAAGGAGCTCGAGAAGAAGAGCGTCGCGTCGAAACCCAAGACGGTTCTTCTACCCGGTTCGCCGCCGGAAATGGCGTACGCACCCCCGCAGCCCCGGACAACCTATTACGAGGCTCGTTCCGGGCCACCGTATCACAACGCGATCGGCACGGAGACCAAGAAGACGGTCAGGATGGACGAATCGACGGAGAACAGCCGGAGGATCGTCACCGTCGAGCAAACCAGTCGCGTGATCAAGTTTGCCGACAATAAAAAGACGGCTGCTGATTTTTCCAGCTTCGATGCTCAAAAGCAAAAGTCTCGGTTCAAGGTGCCTATGCCCAAGAAGTTTGTGCAGGGCCAGTTCAGAGAATCGGACTACGAGAGCGACATCGACACCAGAATCAGACCAAAATGGACGCCATCCGACAGCGACAAGGAGGAGCCGCGCTACAGAAAGGTTCAGCCACCGGCTGTCAAGTCGCCCAGGTCATCCAGCGCACCCGTCAGACAAGAACACGTCGTGTCGCCGATGGAGTTCGACACAGGACCGCCGGTACTGAAGAAACAGACCTCGATGACGCAGCTCAGAGACGAAAGTAGAACGAGAAAGCTAATAGATTCTCGGACGAAACTGCAGAGGGATATCACGACGTCCAAGCGGGACGAAGTGCTCAAGCCTGGCTCGCCGCCCGAGTTTGGATACGTTTCGAGGAGCGACGTGAGAAAGGCCGCCAATCGTAAGAACCACGTCAATCTCTTTCTTTACGTACGCTTATTTGTTGACGCAGGGTGCTTTTCTAACGTAAAATCGAACAAAATCAAAGAGAATCGATCGACGTGGCTAGTGTCTAGGGGGGGACGTAACTGAATTATTTGTCAATTACAGTTACTTAATTGGTAATAACGATTGGCGACAAAATAAACAAAAACAGACATTCCCGAAAGTAAAGAATTAACTGCTGAAATATCCAAATAAAGTATATATTCTGTTTTTGTTTAGTTTTCCGGCAATCATCATTACCAACTTAAGTATATGCTCATTTTGTGAGTAACTGTATAGAATGTTTACTAGATTGTAAAAATAATGCCAGGAAGAATTTGCTATCTGTAAACGTAAAACAGTTTTACTGAGAGAAAGACGTACATATACAGTAATGATTCTTAAAATAACATAGAATCATTAGAGCTCATTTTAAGAGTCATTACCGTAATATGTAGATACTTTGGATATTACCTTTGCTCGTCTTCTAAACTCTTGGTTACCTTTCGTTTAAATTATCGCTACGCATCATCGGCTTTTCATTACAATTCTCCGTCTCTCACACACATACACATACTTCCCTGGCCTGCTAAAAAATCGCTGGCAAGCTCTCTTCTCCCGTAACACGAACAATCTGAAACATCCGCAGACGTCGCGTCGCGTCACATGAGCGACATGACCAGCAGCTTCAAGTCGAAAACCGAGAGATTCGTCAACGACATCCAGTCGGATATGAAGCAGGGCAAGCCGATCCTGAAGCATCCGGTCGACAATCGAGCCAGCGACGGTGACGAGCCCCGAACTTACAGAGAGGAATCTCGAGTCTCGGAACACGGTAATCGTTTATCCACTAATTCGTTTATCGAATCACCGTAAACGCCATTAATATTCGGCCGCCATTATACCGCTACGTTACTGCTCTATTCTTACCTAGACGCTTAGGCGGTTTTACGTTTTACGTTTTATTTACTTTTGCACGTCGCAAATAGAATCTCTCGGAGAAGTTCGGGTCACCCTTACTCTTCACAGGCTCACACACTCGTTTTGAGACTTTAAGAATATTAAAGAAAAAGTTATGTATAGTTATGTAGGTGCCAAAATACGATTAGCAACCAGATATCTCATTGTCAAAACGATCTACGTAGCCTATCGGTGTGCACCTTTTCTAAACAAAACGGGGACTAAATGAAAAGAAATTTGACAGCAGCGAGTACAGGGAGTAAAAATAGCATCTTCGTTAAAAATAATGAGAAAGGACTATACAAAGTAAGAATACAATGACGAACACAGGAACGAAGCAAATCGATCCGGACACCGGCCTGATATACTTCAAATACGACTTTGGGTACGAGTTTGGGATCGTGTTGCCCGGCGAGGGCAAGAAGACGGTGACCAGCACGAACAGGACCATTCAGGGCCAGAGACGATCCAGCGACATCGAGGTTCCGATCGTCCACGAGTTCACCACGAGGAAAGAGAACGGTTTCGCGAAGAGAGCCAGCAGCACGACGTCGTCGGGCCGACAAGGGAAACCGGCGAGCAAATTCGGCACCTCGAAGACGGTCAAGTGGGAGCCAACGTCGGAGAGCGAGTTCTCGGAAGCGGAAGACATCCGAAACGCGAGAAAAAGGCATACCGATGGCGGGAACGCGATGGTGGCGCCAAGCCTCGTCATACCATGTTCGCCATCGCCGTCAAGATGGGACCACACGACGCCCAGTCCGCTTTCCTTGAGTCCAAGCTTACCGAGCCTCTCCCCAAGATACAGTAGTGCCACAGGACCACCCAGCAACGTCGATTCCGCAGGTACTGGCCTGCTTCTGCCTCGATACGCGTTTGTTTATTCGCCTCTATCTGCCCGGAGCCATCCACTTCGAAACTACTTTCGCCTTAGCTGCACCCAATTTCCGCCACTGCACGCACTCGCTTTCACCTTCTCCAAATTTTTCAATGATTTTGCTCGAGTTGTGATTCAGGAACCATGGGAAATATTCTAAATAATTCTTAATTGTTTAGAACATTGAAAGCTTACTTATTTGGGAGCCTAGACTATTGTTTGATTTCACTGCAGGAATATCTTTTCTGCTGATAAAGCGTTCGGAAGAAGCATGAAGAAACGAAAGGTTTAAGAAGGATGTTTATTTGAAAGAGTTTCAGTGTTGCTTCGTTCCTCTCTGTTTTACCTTGCTCCGCTCTGTTAAAAACTGCTTCGTTTCTTCTGGAAAGTTCAACGTTTATCCCGTATTCTTTCTGCCAGACCTCTGTTTCTTTGAGTTTCGGCTTTCCAATGCTTCCGTCCACCTCCATTTTTCCCCCAACTGAATTGCCATTGCTTGTGTGTTGCTACGCAATGGCTTTCGAATTATTCTCGCAACGAGAAGTACAGATTTCTATGCTGTCGAGTGTATCGCTGTCGTTCGATTGAGATTACTCGGGTTAAATCGAGCTGATTATTCTAGGATCACCGTGGCCAACCACCAATGGAGTGGCTTCGAGCAAAGAAGTGATTCAGCCTTACCTCGAAATACTACCGAAAAAGGCTCCTCTATTCATCACGGTAATTTATTTTTAATTAAATATTCTTGAAAATATTACGTTGGGGAAAAACAAATCCATTATTTTCATGTTCAAATATCTACCGTTTTTGTTTTATAATTTGTTGCCGTTCGATTAATAACTCGAAAATCAAAAATACCAATTTGTTGATCAAGGCTTCGTTAAAAAGTTATTAACAAAATTATTAATCAAATTTCTCCACCTATACAAATTTTTTTCTCACAAGTGCGTAGGATTTTGGGGGTATCTCTATTCACCAAAAATGATTGCAATTGACCCCTGCAACCAAGAATAATTTTTTTAGAATGATTCGAAATTTTTGAATTTTCGCCGAAAAATTTCACACCTTCTCGAATTTTTTTCTCGAAAATGGTTAGGATTTTGAGGGTATGTTTATTAACAAAAAATGATTGTAATTGACCCCCGCAAACGAAAATAATTTTTTTTAAACGATTTCAAATTTTTGATTTTCGCCGAAAAATGTCACACATTCTCAAATTTTTTTCTAGAAAGTGGTTAGGATTTCGAGGGTATGTCTAATGACCAAAAATGATTGTAATTGACCCTAGCAACCGAAAATAATTTTTTCAGAATGATTTGAAACCTTTCATTTTCCTTGAAAAATGTCAACACTACCCCCTGTCGATTTTCCTTAAACATTCGTTTTTCATTTTTAATCAATTTGTTTCACGCCCTACAGAAAAGTTGTCTAATACTTTTTTGTAGGTACCCATAAGCTCTACTTCAGAAAAAAGTTTCATCATAATATATTCACTATTGTGGGAGTTATGGCTGTTTGAAAATTGGGCAATTTTTATGGGGTTTTTCTCATTTTACCGAGTTAAGGAACAACCTTTCGAATATTTTTAGTATATCTACATATTCTGTGCCAAAATACGCGTCGACTGCCGTTTCAAACATTAAAATCGGCCAATCCGTTCAGAAGTTATGACGTTTTAAAGATTCGCATGAAAATTCGGGCAGACATTTCTGGCCATACATTATATTTTCGATTAGGAATTTTTTTCTCGAAAGTGCGTAAGATTTCGGGGGTATGTCTATCGACCAAAAATACTTATAATCGACCCCTGCAGCTAAAAATAACTTTTTTAGAACGATTTAAAATTTTTTAATTTTGTCAAAAAATTTCACACCTTCTCGAATTTTTTTCTCGAAAGTGGGTAGGATTTCAAGGGTATGTGTAATGACCAAAAATGAATTTAAGTGACCCCTGTAACCAAAAATAATTTTTTTTAAACGATTTGAAATTTTGTTTTTCGCCGAAAAATTTAGGCACCTACTCGAATTTTTTTCTCGAAAGTGCTTAGGATTTCAGGGGTATGTGTATTCACCAAAAATGATTGTAATTGACCCCTGCAATTGAAAATAATTTTTTCGTGAATGACTTGAAATTTTTTAATTTAATTGTTAATAACTTTTTAACGAAGCCTCCATCAACAAATTGGTACTCTTGATTTTCGTCTTATTTTGGCCTCGAGAATCTCCCTGTACGTCACTAGAGCCATCTAGGTGAAAAATAATGGATTTCTTTTTCCCCAAACTAATTAATTTTGAACGAAATTTCTTTTTCCAACAGCAACTTCACCTTATACTAGAATTTGTAGTTTATTTATATGTAGCGATTTTATAGATAATTTATATTACTTACTACAATTTATATTAAAAATTATTACCGGGAATTTCAGCCTCTGAGAGATATCGCGGTGGTGAGCGGACAAACAGCAAGATTCGAGTGTATCGTACAAGCTGAACCGCAGCCCAACATCCTTTGGTCCAAGGACGGTCGGATCGTCGAGAATTCTACGAGCTACGAAATCCATTATCGAAACGGTGTTTGTCGTCTCACCATTGTGCGAGCCTTTCCAGGTACACGCGTAATTAATTCTACTCGAAAGCTATCGTTATGTATATTTATAGGAAAAAATGAGATTTTGGTTAATCGAATATCTTTTTGTTGCAGAGGACGCTGGCACTTACGCGTGCACTGCGACGAATAGCTTAGGTTCGACAGTGACTTCTGCCACTTTGCAAGTGCCAGGTAACAGACGATCAGTATACGCGCCTATTTAATAATGGTCGAGGAGGGATTTAAAAGAAAAACGCAGCTAATACAAAGGTGGTGGAACATTGAGCCTCTAACTTTGATCGGCCGTAACAATCATAATTCGCCTTCGTTTCGTGTCATTGATCTTATCGTAAGAAAAAGAAAATCGATACAACGAACAGCTTCCGGTCGATAATCGATAGAAATAAACAAAACAAAAGAACGACGGATACAAACAAAGTTCGGCTTAAATGGTAAGCTCGCGTTGAAAACGACCAGAGACAACGAAATACAAAAATACAAAAAAAAAAAACAAAAAAAAAACAAAAAAAAAAACAAAGTATTAATTCTTAACGATTTTTTTCTGCATTTTGTATATGAAAATGATTTTGCGACGGGGGCGAGGAGAACTAGTCATCGATGACCGAAATAGTGAGAAGTCGAGGAAAATTCGGAAAAGCTGGTGAAAAGCTCTTTACTTGTTTTGATGAGCGCGTAGTGGGCTTCTTCGAATGCATTTTTTCTGTCGTTGTTACCGTTGAACGATTTGAAAACGCTTTTTAGTCGGTCGTTTTTCTCTGTTTCTATCTACTTCCTTTCATCTCTATCTTCTTTATCCACTCTTACTTCTCTATTCTCTTGTCGAGCACGTAGCATACGTATTTATAAATATTCTTTCCTATATCCTTTTTCTTTTTTTCATTTTTTTTTGTCGCCTGTCCCGTCATAGATCAGAGTCGCGGTAATTTTTGACGAGATTCGGAAGACCAGCGAGAAGCTGACGCTGAATGCTCCAGTGTCTTTCCCACCGAATAGTTTCGTGGAAATTTCGAGAGTTACTCGCGATCTAAAATTACCACCGCCGCCGTGATTCTGTTCGAAACGATGCTAGTCACTTGGTTAAGCTGAACGCGAGCAAGAGAATTTTATTTACTGTTAGGGGAAAACTGCGGGTAGCCGCAGAAGAAGGTTTCGTTCTCTGATATTGGCTTGTCAGGTGTATCCTTGATTGAAAGCTTCATCGCTTGTAGAGATAATAAAACGGAAGAAGACGATCGAAGACGATCAGAAATTGTTATCTACACTGTCATTCGTCGCAGCAACAATTTATTGATATATTGTGTAAATAAACGTGTGCTTCCTCTGCAATACAAAAAAAATACTTGGGTACTATGGTGTGACGAATTATTTTCTTCAACCCCTTTATTCCCCATTCTCCCTCTCTCACTCTCTGTTCTCTATTCTGTAGCTGATTGTTCTCTGCCGATAGTACTATGCATCCGCGACAAGTTGGCTAGTGTAAGGAACGCGGCTCTGATTGGTTCCCCCACTCTAAAAGGCGGAGCAAACTCCCTGAATTGTCCAGCTAGCCAACTTGTCGCGCACGCGCGGTACAATTTTCACTCGCTGGAGCAAAGCAACGCTGGTAATGGTGTAGAATGGGGTAGGTTAACGTAGTATCAGCATGCTGTAGTATAAGCAGAAGCGGGCAACTTTTATTACGATAACAAATACCAATTTTTAATCAATTTTTAAACGAACTCACGTTTACATTTTATTTGTGAAAATTCACGATTTGCAGACGAATCTAAAATTTGTATTCGTTGCTTCCGTATAAAATTTGTCCAACTTCGTGTATAAAGGGTGAAACGGTTAATTTTGCTGTTGTTTACAAGATGAAAACAACGACTTTCGAGAGCGTTATTGCGATACGTGTCTCGTTTCTTTTTCTTGGCGAACGGTGTGACGTAAGAAGGGAAAAATAAAGCGTTAGGAATAAACGGGACGTTCAATGCCGCAATAACGTATCGAAAGCATTGTTCCACCTTGCTCTTGTTGCACGATTAGTCATACGTATTTTAGGCAGTCACTTATTTTTGGAGGAGAAAAAGAAATATGTGGAGCGCAATTAACATTCGGGGTTACTAACACCAACACTCGCGCCCCTCTATGCACGCCGTGTGGGGATCTTGATTGGGCTTTTCCTTAATCATTCTCATCGCGGGATCACGTATATTTGGTCAAATGAAATTTAATACCTCTGATGTTCGAGAAACATTTAACTATCGGTAAAATCAATTTCCACATCTTATTATTCGAGCATCAGACTTATGTGCTTCGCGCGGAGTACCTGTAATGTATTTTTAAGCGTAGATTAATATTTTTGGAGGGATGAAATGCTCGAATGTTCCCATGCACGATGAACGGCTGTTGGATGATGCGGTATGAAAATAGACGGTAAGGTAATCCCGGAATGCGATGGAAAATGAGTCGACCATCCAAGAATAAACGGGAGAAAAACAAGCGGTTGCGATTGTTAAAGATCTCGGTACAATTTCCTCTCTTCTCTTTTTTTTTTCAGAAAATCGCGTCATAGGTATTCGGATTACAGAATCGTTCTTTCGGCAAATTATTCCTTGATCTTTTTTTGTAACGCATTTGTCAAATGGTTTCAGCGTGTCGGAAACTTTTCTATCGCCATTATACAGGGTGTTCGGCCACCCCTGGTAAAAATTTTAATGGCGGATTCTAGAGGCCAAAATAAGACAAAAATCAAGAATACCAATTTGTTGATGGAAGCTTCGTTAAAAAGTTATTAACAATTAAATTCAAAAATTTCAAATCGTTCTGGAAAAATTATTTTCGGTTGCGGGGATCAATTACAATCAGTTTTTATCATTAGACATACCCACGAAATCCTGCCCACTTTCGAGAAAAAAAATAGAGAAGGTGTGAAATTATTCGAGAAAATTAAAAAATTGCAAATCGTTGTGGAAAAATTATTTTCGGTTGTAGGGGTTCAATTACAGCCATTTTTGGTGAATAGACATACCCCCGAAATCTTGCGCATTTTCGAGAAAAAAATTCAGGACGGGCGGCACTTTAAACGTTAATAACTTTTTAACGAAGCTTCCATCAACAAATTGGTATTCTTGATTTTTGTCTTATTTTGGCCTCTACTATCGCTCATTAAGATTTTTGCTAGAGGTGGCCGAACACCCTGTATGTATACAGGGAGGTCTATGCAACTTGAGTTGCATGGTTTGAAAGGGTACGTTGATTTCAGGTGTACCGTCGCCGTTTTACGGTACTTATCGAGATCAAAATATCGGCGAGAGGACGATCGAGAGTCCACCGAAGTACGTGGCGCTCAGGGATCTGTTTCTGCCGCAAGAGAACGACGTGAAACCGAGTCTAACGAATCGTCAACGTTCGTCGTCGTTCGAGTTCGATCCGTGCGCGGATCACAGGTACGCGTTTCGATCGATCGAGAAATTACAGTCCGGGACAAAAAGATAGCACACTTACAAATTATTGTAATTTTGCGTTTATCAAACATTACAAATTCAGCTCTTTGTATGCATAGATTTTCAGACTGCCCTTACTGATACGTACGAATGAAATGAAACGAACCTTCCTTACTCTGTCGTAGAGTGTAACGAAGCAACGACTCATCGAGATGTTGTTCGTTTTAGTTACGCAGGTGGCAGCTATCTGGACGAGCAAAATGCGACGGAAGAATGCGCAGAGATAACAGCCAGAAATCCAATATCGCGACGGCTCGAGTATTCCGATTTCGAGGCGAACGGTTCGTTTCGCGATGCCTCTGATTTTTCCTTCGATCGCGAATACTTCACGCCCGCGCTGTCCAACGTCAAGCCAAAGAACACCGGTAAGTCGATTCGCTTATAATTACCACTACAGATGGGATCAAGTTCGATATACCGTTGTATTGAAAAAGAATTCGAACGAAACTTGAATAGTTTTGAGGTGTAATTAGTATTTTTCTACGTGGATGTTTAGATGACATTTGCCTTTCTGAACTGAAAATTAACCAAGCTTTTATTGCTACGACAGTGTAACAGAAAATACCGATCATTAAACATATTTCGATGACACAAAATGTATCATCGTACGCCTCTGAAAAGCTGAAACGCTTTTACAGCGCTTGTAGGCGATCCTTCACCTACTCGATACAAATAGAGTATCAATTACAGGAATCTAAAAATAATTGGTTGAAACCGCGACGCGCAGGTAGTATCATTATTTGAATCTATCAACATTGTTAATAAATTGGATTAGAAGAAATTCGCAGGCGTGAAGCAACGCGTTGGCTTCGAAGCGTTAAACGAGTATGAAACAGTGCTGGCATCGGTGGTCTGTCGCGTTGATTAATCTCGATCTTTAATTTCGAACCGAAGACAAGGGATTTTCGGAGAGGTTTGGTAACCCACATTCAGGGTCCTTCGGACGATTACTCGCACTCGTCCGCGAAAATAGCATTCGATGTAGATGCGTGTGCCCCAGGTGGGTATCCTCGTCGAATCTTGGCAGTTTATACACACGGAAAGCGTGTGTTGAACGCACACGGGTTTCTGGTAAGCTTCGAGGCGGACGTTGAATCATAGACCACGCACCCCTTTTCGCCACTTCACGTCGAGTATCCCTCGGGCCCTCGAAATAGACGCGTCGCTATGCGCTACCTTGGCGGACCACGGTGATTCACGAGTGACCCATCTTTCGAAGATCGCCAGAGACCGGTGTTATCGATCCACGGACGCGAATCTTACCAGATATTACTCCTATCTTGCTTCTCTATTCTCTATTACACGGATATTAGTATTTTTTTTAATCCTTTGCGCCCCAAGAATTAATTTTAATTCAAGCAACTGTCGTTTTGAAGAACATTAAAATTATCTTTAGAGACTGTAATAGTCATACATTTATGGGGTGAAAAATTTTCTATAGTTTGTCACGGATGAACAATGTTTGTGCAGACAAAATATTAAATTCATTAACATAAAGAAACAGGAAAAAACTATTTGTAAAGTATAAAAATGTAAATTGAATAATACAACGAATACACTAGCTTTTATATCTTTCAAGGTTGGCGAACGCTACTTTAAAACTAGCAGTTTCATAACGAAAATATGCCTCGAAATATCGCGATCAAATATCATTGATTCACTGATCGTACCGCAGAAAACTCTTCTAAAAATAATATTTAACAGTCATTGTTTCGTAGAAATGGAATTTAAAATTGTGGAGGATATTTTCGTTGTTGATACAATGATTAAAAATACTTCTACCTCGAATAATTTCTTTGAATGCAATCTGGCAATCCGTTCTACTTGGTACATGGTATTTTTTGATACCTCCTTCTGCTTATATTTTCAACTATTGCGTCAAGCGCAACAAGCAAAATAAGATACTTCGCTTACAGCAAAATTTATAATTGGAGCAACAAACTGTATGACACAGTTTGCTTAATAAATACAAATTTTTAATACCAGCCACCACGTTGAACATTGACGTTTATATATCATTAAAGAGTACAACATATTCAAATTAGAGGAAAAGTCGACATGGTATCTCCAAAGCGACTTTGGAGACTCGTATATGCGTGGTAAGCACGCGATGAACGAACGTGAGTAGATTCTGTCGTGATTGCGAAAGTTTTAGCGGCAAAAGGCCGAGTTTTCGCATGCTCCCGTATACGCGTGTGCCTCTCTTACCTCGTAACTCGAAACCAAAGCCATTGTACAGCGAATACGATTCTGGACTGGCGTAATGTCTGAATTACACGGTTGCGCGGCTGCGTGAACAAATTTGAAAGTTCGAACAAATAACTGTAAAATTGTCGAGTTGGACGTCGATGTCGATCCACGTTGATACAGACATTAGCCAGGATTAAAATTGCAACGCGTGTTGCATATATCTCGTGCGTAGCTGCACGGTGCACCGTATGTGCACATCGTAAATGCCTGCGACTACCGTCTGTTTCGCTCCGATTCGTCCAGACACGGAACGATAACGGTTGGGCAGGATTTTTCTACACATCGTGCGAAACAACTATTGAAAATAAATTAGTCCCTTCGATATTTTACAATTTTAATCTCTTCTTGAGGGGTCTGGTAACTCTAGAATATTGAAAAATTCGATTATTTTTTTTTTTTTTGGCTTAAATAATAGTTTGAAGCCTTAAAAACATTATGCGAAAGGTCTCAGTGACGATGACGTGTATCTGCGTCCTGTAGCGCGTTAAATGCATTTTTCTCGGAACTATGTTTTACAAAACGGTGTGCAGCATTACACCAGTTCTAATTAATCAATTGCTTTGAAAATTTACAGTTATCTTTACTATTATATTTATTAGGCATTGACGATCCGTTTTTTTCAAAATTGTCAAATAATTCTGCAAAATATTCGTAATAAGAACTCGTTTTTGTGTTAAAATTCGATTTTAACCAGACCCCTTAAAGAATCAGTGCTCTGAAAAGAGGTGGAGTTAATGGAAGTGACATTTATGGCAATAAATTTGGTTTGCGAGCGAAAACGTTCAGATGCTAATGGCGCGTCTGGCACGTACGTTGCCTGTTCGACGATAAATCGTTTCATTGTCACGTTTTAATTTATCGTGGAACGAAAAGTCAGCCGGTCATCAGAAACATCGAACACTTTGACCTTCGTCGTCTGCTCGGGACGTTGGTCGCCCGATGATTGTGTAATTTATCGGGCACGGGGTCGGTCGTTACATCGAACATGTTACAAAGCTGATTGTTTAAACGTGGCGCCAGTTAACTGTTTCGGCCAGACATTGTAATACATTTCTACATTCACGGGGTATTCGTAAAACAAATCTATTCTTTCTTCTTTAAACAAAATTAAATAGTATAGGTTAGAAAAATTATTTGAAATTAAATCGTACGTCAAAGGATTGCCATAAGAAACAAAGAAATAAATAAAATTAGGAAGCATTGTTATAATTGAAATTGAAAGAATGGTCAAGGTGTCGGGGGGGGTTGAAAGAAATGGCGATTGACCCAGTTCCGTTGGCGAACAGAGCCACGGAAACGTCGCGAGAGAGAAAGAGCGCGTCGCTGGAAGGAAAATTGAAGCAAAAAGGCTAAATGAAACGTAAAAAAAGGGGGATAAGGCTGACGGGAGACACGACTGCTCTCGCGACTACGTGTCTCCACCGCGAATGCTGCGAAGGGGCGGGGAGGGGGGAGGAAGAGCTTGAGGAAGGGGCTGCCGCGGACGGTTTAAGAAGAAGAGGGGGGGCAAAGAGTGCGTAGATGCGTGGGCGGCTGTCAGTGAGCGCGAGAACGCTGCGTGAGCCGCGCGCGCGTCGACTTGCGGCTCCGCTCCGAGTTACGGGTTCGAATCATCGCTCGATTCGAATAACAAGCAACCGAGCAAAGGTACTACAAGTCACCTGGCTGAGAATTCGACTCGGTCGGATGCGAGATTGGCTTGTGATTCGCACGTGTTTTTCACTGTACGCAAGGAACAGTAACGAGAGAAGGACTCGTAAAATAATAAGTAAAGGGGGCCCGCCTTGTTACATTCAATCAGTTTCGATTCGAGACACTGCCTTGGAACTCGTACGACTCTCTGGCCTTCCGCGGGCAAACGTTCTCCAACTTTTTGTTTCATCCATTGATCGAATTCGGTTGTTACGAACCCACAGAAGTTTGCTCATTCGTAACGCGTTATTTCAGTGACCGGTTGAATCTGCCTTCTATTTTCGTTACATTTTTCATCGCATAACAGTGAGATAAATTTAATTCTTCGTAACTTGAAATTCTATTCGACTTCGGGGAAAAATTATACGATAGGATCGCAACACTAATAATGGGATATAAATTTTAAGGTAAATTTGAATATACATATAGTAGCCCCAATTAGAAGTTATTCATATTCTTCGGACGTGTTATCACAAAAATATAATATGACTAATTCGATGAACATACAAGCAAAAATGTGATTTTAACGCTTTGAGTACAAAGTAAACGTCAATTTCTTCGGCAAACGACTAAATTCCAAGAAAACTTTCCAATAGCTATACCGGATTATGCAGAATCACCCCTCTTTTTCGGTTGCTCTATCGATACTGACACCTTGTAAAGCAATACCTTGGTACTTTTTATATTAAGAAATACATTTTTGCACGGCTATGATTTTCGAAATTTCAAGAAACGAGATTACGTATTTTCATCGTCATGATGCAAACCTGAAGTGACAAGTACAATGATGCATCACAACATTGACCTTGAGCACGAAAAATCCAGAATATCTTAATATCGGGGGATGAAAAAGGTTTGCTTAGGAGTTTTTAAACAGACTCTCGTATAAATAATTTTTTAGGCTATAGGTTCAATGACTTTTAACAACTTGATGCGTAAATAATGTTTAAATGTACCCGTTTAAAGAGATTTGGAGGAAAAAAATTATTTATTTTTATTTAAGAGACTTTCCTTTTTAGCGAGAAAGAGACAGGGAACGAAAGTGAAAAAGAGAGAAATGGGGGTGGTGGGAGGGACGATTTTGATTGGAAGGATTAGTGTTCGTAGGGAGGAGGGTGTGAAAAATTTCGACTCGTTTTTGAGCGTCGGGACGCTCCAAGTCTCCCCACCCTCTGGTGGAGGCCCCCACCACGTAGTGGCACGTCCTCGTGGAAGGCCGTGTTCGTTTTCCGAGACGGCATCAGCCGGCAATTCGCATTCGACCGACGTCTTGGTTTAAAGAGTCTCGGGGACAAGATTTTTGATGATGACTTGACTTCTGCCGACTGGAGTGAGCCGCGGTCTCGAGGCAGCACAGACGAAAGAAGAAAAAGAGAAAGCGAGCAAGCAGTTTCAGCCACGAGAGAAACCGAGAAAAAGAGGATTATCGATTACTCCGAATCGAGTAAAATATTTTATCGCGAGTGACAGCCACACGAGGATTTTACTCGTTCTTTTCACCGATCATTTTGTTGTTGTTGAGTGCCCAGTGAGTGCACCACACGGGGAAGTTTCGACGACCAAGTAATTCTCGGGTGACGAAAAACAAGAAATAAAGGGAAAAGACCGATCTTTTGGGGGCCCGTTTCTGAGATCCCCGAACGTCGACGACGAACAAACGATCGATTTAATCGACCCACACGAGTTGGATTTCTCCGTTGATCCAATATGAAGCGACAAGTGTCTCAGCAACAGCAACAGCAGCAGCAGCAGCAACAGACGATGCAGCAGCAGCAGCAGCAGCAGCAGCAAACGACCACGCAACAACAGCAATACATTCAACAGAGAACCGAACAACGACATGTCACTCGACAACAGATCACCAGTCAGCAGAGAGGTCAGTTTTGGCGATGCTTTACAAGTGAAAATCGAAAAGCTTCAAATACTGTTAATTTTCAATCTTGGAAGGAACTCTGTATCGTTAATTGTTAGTATTGGTTTTGTAATATTTCAAGTAGTCGGGCGAGCTATCGAATTTCGCCCGGTTCAGCAAATTCCGAAATATCGTCGGCGCGACGTCTCGGTGAATGTTATTTTTCCCGGTTCGCTCGACGGTCGTTTTTTCGTTTTCGCGTCGAGGTAGAAAATAAATCGAGATCCCTCCGGATTTCTTAGCGGAGAATATCCCCTCGACGAATATTCTATTTTCGAGCGAGAGCACCGCCCCTGCGTGAGCTCTAAAGATAGTTTTCCACGTCGTTCGACGCCAGAGCGTTTCGAAAATTCCTGCACGCGCCCGTAAACGCTCCTAAGGGTCGCCCTCCCCGACCAGGGTGGCCCTTGCGCCTAAAAACCAAACACGCTAACACGCAGCTGTCAAAATCGTCGCGCTCTTGTGTCTTGGTCGTGCTCGCCTCTCTTCCGTCCATCGTTTGGCCCACGGGATATCTGTCATTGGCCCGTGGATTCTTGCACTCGTTCGCCAGGGCTGACGCGAACACAACGACAGGGGAACGGAGGGGAAATACGGCTTCTAAATCCGGCCAGACACACTTTCCACGCATCCCCTCCTCCCACCTCTTTGCGACGCTCGTCGCCTCGGAAGTAAAGATCGACGACGATCGCCTATCGATTAGTAAAAGTAAATATCATATCAGGTCCTGCCGAGTCTTGTATTCAAATTCGAAAAACAGTAAACCCACCTCTTATTTGACAAAAAGATGTAAATTTAACTTCTAAAATGTCGAAACATGATGACGCCGTTGTGTCGATTTTTGGATTTTGCGTCGCGAAAATTTCGTATAGATTGTAATTCAACTTCATTCGAAGCGTGGGAGTGTACTCACGATGCGCGCCAAAACAACGTACAGACACCACTATACATCGATTTTCTAACTATAAACAATTGAAAATCTTCTTAACACTAGAAAGACTGAAACTTAGTATATACCTATATTGCCCAAACGCAGTCAAAATGACTGCAATGTGAAAGAACAACTAATGTGTAAAGAAATTTGTTTAAAATTAATTTTTAATATTATGAATTTAACAACTTGTTAGAACAAGTATCACTGCATAAAGATTCGAATATCAAGTACTACTTTAGCTTATTGAGAAACTGCAATTTATCAAGTATACGCCCAAATCGACAATTTATCATGTGTTGGTAATCGAAAAAAAATGAAAACTGTTATTTCAATACAGAGCCAAACTGGTCATATGAGAAATTTACTCGATTCAATAATAAGAGTCATTTGATTATTTAAAATTTAGGCAATATATATATATATATATATATACTGGAAATGAAGGAGGGGGGAGGTAACTACAATTATTAATAAACGCATTTATATGTTGTACAAAAAGTCACAAAATTCTAAGAAATTGTGTCATTAAATACATAATTGTTTTTCTAATTGAAATTAAAAAGCAGTCAAAATGACTTTCTTGGGCAATCTAGTGTTAAGTAGTCAAGAAAACTGTATGTTAAATTTGAAGAAACGAATCGAGCCTCTAATTTTCCAACTTAAATAAATAGTTTTTTTTCTATTTTAAAGTTCCTCCAGAAATGGACAAATTTAGTTATTAACGTTCGTAACTGATTGAACGCCATTGTTGCAACAGCTCTTGACGCAAGTCCTTGGTTTCCTTTGTAAACTGATTATTTAAAAATATCGAACAAGAAACCCAGTCGCGATAAAATAGTAATCGACTTGCTTTGAACTCACAAGTTGTAACGGTAATGTTCGTTGGTGAAAACGAAACACGTACCAACCTGACAGCTCGTAAGTGCTTCGAAAAGGACGAGAAACGCAGAGGGTTCGGTCAAAGAGTACGAAACAGCGGAGAGAATCGTGATAGTCCCTTCTGAGAACATTCTTAACGAAGGATTGCTGCACGTTAAACAGAGTTAAAACGCTAGAACGCACAACGATCGTTATTCTCAGCGACGGGAATTGATGAGCGTAATTCGCGGTGAAATGACAGTGGACGCGAGCATTCCGAGGAATACGAGCTTGGAGAGGTTCCAATAGCGAGGAAATCGGGAATGAAAATACCGTTTTGTTCCCTCCCTCCTCCTCCTGTTTATGTTTGTCGAACTTGTTGCGCGATTCCATGCAAAAATCGAAATCTTGCCAGGGAACGATGCGTGGCAACTGGGAGGAAAAAAAGGAGTAATATGTAGTTCTGTTTTCGTCGCGTGACTGAAGAAAGAAATACCGAGAACGTTCGCGTCGTTTCCCATGAATCATTTCGCCAAAATACGGCACGAGTCTAATGGTTAAATATTCTCGTCGGTGGACAAAATTCTTGTACTTTTTAATAAAAAAAGAATAAATTTACTTTTAAAAATAAATTGTAGATTTATGTGACAGTTTTTTTACATTATAGTATACTGTATAAACTTTAGAATACAGTTACATTACAATTCTTTCGTGAAATGGGACCGAGAAATTCTTTCGTCGAGAACAGTATTGTGCAACATATTACATGCGAGATTCAAGGTAATGCAAGAATCGTAAACGAATGCACTTTTCTCCACGGGCAGACTGGTGGGGAACAATCGCGAAGAAAGTAACGTAATTTTCCACGAGTCACGGTTATAGTTACGACTGTAAATTCCGAAATCTACTCAATACGGTTTTGTAACAATGGCTTGGCCAACCGCGCCTTGGTCGTTTTTTAAAAATACACTATTAACTGGAATTTAATAAATAATATAAATACTTGTATTTTCTCTGGTATTACGAATCATACGTAAATTTAAATTTAACTTTGCACGAAGAAACAAATATCAGAATTGCGTAACTTCAAACAGTCCATCGCATCGAAGCGTTTTCGTAGATGCTACAGCCTGTAAAATCGTTCGTTTGTTTCCTCGCGAACTATCCAGCAATTTTGGCGTGTCTAAATTTTATCGGAAGGTCGCTGGTTGCGAACTCGACGAAAGAGACTCGGCACGGCCAGACCCAAAAATATCAGTCGCTTATTCGCCTCTGATTCACGATTATATGATACTTGAAACTCCGCCACTTATAATCTTATCGATGCAATTACTTTACAAGCAATTACAAACGGCAATTAGTTCCATTTTCAGTTAGACAGATTTTTTCGAATTAAAATTTATATTCGTTGGTCATGAATAAAATTTGCCTGACCATGTTATAGGATTAGCCAAAAGATCGACGCATATACTTTTTAGGTTTACATATGGCACAAATCGTTGCATACATGGTACAGCTCGCTGTTCGACTACTATACTAAAAGAAAAGTTTGTGTGTAAAAGTTTCTTGATTTCGTTCGACATTGACTCGCAGTCTGGCAAAGTCGGTACTCAAGTTTGGCTCGCAAATGTCAGTCAAATTCGATGAGTGCCAGCGGTGGCATCGCATCTAAAAAGAATACAGGTCGCGTGTGGGCCGCGAGAAATCGCATACAAAACATCCCAACACGCAGCTAACAAAGCCGTATTCGTTAGTCGTGACAAAGTCAGCTATTTCGCGCGACGATGTTGCACGCTGCTAAATCATCATTATTAATAAAGCGAGACCACGATCTCGCGTTACGTGGAATTTAAATCATCGCCAGATATTTCAACAAAATCGTTATAATCGTTTGGCGAAGTTTGAGAAATTTCTTGGTAAATTTTTAAAATAAGCATTGTGGAAATCTATTATTAAAGTTAATTTCGAAACTTCTCTAATAATGTGGAATTCATCTCAGATATTTCAAAATATAATGACAATAAAGTAGTAGTTTCATCGTACAATACCCTAACCGTCACGACATTGAATGGCCGGTTAAGGAGTGTATATATACGAATAGGTCGGTCGAATACTTGTGAGAGAGCGTAGCCCTCTATCGGCGAACGCGAAAAGCATCGCCACAAAGTTAATGGGAGATTCTAGAGACCAAAATAAGACGAAAATGAAGAATAGCAATTTGTTGATCGAGGCTTTGTTAAAAAGTTATTAACGTTCAAAGTTCCGCCTGTAGAATGGCGATCTGTAGTGAATTTTAAATCTTAAGTCTTTTGTCTACCTGTTGTCCACTGAATGGACGTTTATTAGATTGTACAAAGGGCCGAAGTACGGTTAATCGACTTGGTTTTGGCAACGTTGGCCCACTAGCTCGCGCACCTCGACGTTATGTGTATAGTCGAATCAAAGAAGACGGTTGGCTTAAAAATAACTCGACAAATTCGTTGAAAAGATCTAGCCAGAGTGGGAAGTTTGAGAGTTCGTTCTCCGATAGAATGGTGTGTCCCTCGTAGTCTTGAAACAGCTGATCGTGACGGAAGCGAGCCGTCAGCTTGGCGTCGTAAACAATAACGACGAAACGACCACGATAAAGCAGAACGAATATTATCCAATGAGGTCGCGGATAGTCTACCAGGAATGTCCATGAATATCCAGAGTTGGTTTCAAATGGTGATTGAACTGGAAATGTTTTTGCAATAAACATTTCCAAATATTTTCCCAATAGGACAGCGTTCGTTTTAAAGAAGAGAGAAAGAGAAGAGAGGGTAAAGAGAAACAGCATTAGAAGCTGTTTTATTTTGGTCAGTTTGGACTGGCTTTGCGTAACGTCCCCGGCGATTGGTCGAGGTGCATGTAGTCCGGCCGGCGTAGACGCGTCGCGTCGCGTCGCGTCGCGTCGCGGCGTTGGGCGCCGCGCAAAGATAGTTGCTCCTAAAATGGCCCACGGTAACGCGATCCCCATCTGGATGCAAAAATAGGATCCCGTGGTTATCCGACCACGTTACATCCTTCACCCGCCCCCGTCTCCATCCCAGTGAGAATGGGTACCGCTCTCTTTTTCGCCTCGACTCTATATTTCATTCTTTTTATTGCACCGGCTCCCCGCCTGACCTTCTAGCCCACAACTCTTCGGGAACCACACCTTCCATAGCACACCCCGGCCCCCATTTATACCCAAAGATATATCAAAATTCTTTCAAATTATTCCCCAGAGTCCAACACTTTTTCTTATAGTTATTAATACTTTAATACTACATATTGGTGGTTGAGTATTTATTACACAATGGATACATCGCGTGTGAACGTGGTTGGGATAATTCTTTGAAATTATTCACCAGAGTCGAACACTTTTTCTTATAGTTTGGGAAAGACCACCATTAACCCCTTAACGTTCATGCCCGACTCTGACTGCTTTGAAAAACAATATTTGTTTAATCCAACGGTTTAAGGGATGATAGTATTTGTTTTTCTTCAAATTATACGTTAGATACAACATTGTAATTAACAAAAACCGTATTTTTAGAAACAAATCCAGTAAAGAAAACTGATCATTGTTGGTTAACCCGAAAAATATGAGCGTTAAGGGGTTAACACGAACGTATTTGATGTAGTTAATAATGCTTTAATACTACATATCGGTGGTTGAATATTTATTACACAATGGATGCATCGCGTGTGAACGTGGCTGGGATTTCAGAGCGATAGCGTCATGGCTTCTAGTATCCACTTAATCGCGATAACGAAAGTGGCTTTAGCGACGCGCACCAAGATTGGATCGGAAGTTTATTTTCGTTGCGCCCTCCGTGTTGGATCTGACAATTAATTCCCCGTGGCTGGCGCCCGCGTTACATCGTTGATCGCATTGTACGCGTAATTTGGGGGCCGTTGGAAGTTGGAAATGTTTCGCCACGGGAGTTGCACGTCGGCGGTCTTCGAAAAGAAAACAACCAGGATTACTCACTAAAAGCGAAGTCCTTTATTTTTACGTCGAAGCTCGCCCCGATCAAGTGGCACAGATGTTACCTACCGATGATTCAGTCGACTTTATGCAATTATCGCGATACAACGCAAACTCTGTTAACCCTTTCCGATGTAGTTTATCAATCAGTCCATTATTAATAAATGATTTTAAACTTTATTAATCCGATACAAGATACGACACTATTTTATCTATAGTATGAATATAGCTAGAAACGTGGCTTGTAATATAAATTAAATGAATAGGAATTTTCAAAGTAGCAGAGGGGTGATAACGTTAAGAAAAATTTCTAAAATGATAAGAGTATGAATGTTTAGACAGGTAAAATACATCAGCGATTACATTAATCGCATGATGACCTTTGCTGTGTGCGAATAAGGATACCAAAAAATTAACTGAGTCATCTCAGCATTGACCTATTAACCACGCACTTTGCGAGCCTTCACGTATTTATCTTACAATTTTTACGACTACGTCAATGTTTCGAACGTCAATTTCAGAATTTTAAAACACATTCTTGACGCCAACAATTTTGAGAATATACAAATCTAAAAAATAGTTGAAAAATGCCATTTTTATATCGAAGTTATCAAACGACCACGTTTCCATTTTTACAGTTTTCGACACGTATGCGTAAGAAAAGATAAATCGAAATTTGTACAGAGTGTTGCAGACCCAGGTGTACTTTAAGCGTAAGTGTTTTTAGTTGCACCAGTTGCGGCTTAATTGGCTGGCACAGCTCGTAATAAGGAACAGATGCAGTAGATTTTTCTTATAAATAGTAGTAGCTTGTGAAAGCAGCATTTATTTATAGAAGGTGTTCAAACTGTCGGCTCTTCGTTTCAATATCAGCTCGATCGTATTTGCATACGATATTTTCAAATTATTTTTCTTTTTTTCCAAGTCCCTAAACAACATTAATCCACGAGAAAACATATTTGTTCCAAGTAATGCGTTACTTGCTGACATTCTGAACACGTACAGTACGATAGAACTTCGATAATCTTGAAAATTGATGCGATAAGAAGGGACACCATTTATACAGGTTGTTTATTTCGTTGAATAACAAAATGTTTATTCATTTTGTATTTTCTACGCGTGCAACAGTAAAGAGAGCAGGAAAAGTTGTAAAGATACGAATATGATGATGAATACGGATCATCAGGATTTTGCGTGAATGGCGCCTCGGTGTTTAATTAGCGAATTGACTTAATTGGTTGGCGTCCAGACGCAGATGAGCTTGTAGAAAAATACGTGGCCGCCGTGGCGCGTGACGACAGCAGAGAAACAAACGGCGTCAACGGTTCGTTTCCTCGATTCGTTCTAGTCCAGTTCAGAAGAATGAGAGGAAATGCGGCTCGAGGAAAGATGCGTGTCCAGAAATAAGAGTAACGAGCTTCGCGAAAGATTCGGGCGAAAGCACGGACGCCCATTTTTTCTTTCGTTTGAAACGCCGCGGCGCAAATAAACAAACGAAATCTCTTCGAAACCATGTATATATTTATAAAAGAGAAAAAACGAGAAAAAAAATGTAGAATTATCTCGTGATTGTTACAAGATAATTCCTAAAATCTTTATTTTAATTTCTATTTTCCTTAAATTTCTTACTGAAAGTTACTTATCGAAGACAAGACATGTATTAAAAAACTTTTTTAAAAAGATCATTTGTACAATTCTATTATGCAATATATTATAATGAAAAAATACAACTGAGATTCCTTGAGGGCTCTGACAAATAGCAGAACATGAATCATATTTCTATAAACAGTTTAAAATCTGTTGTCTTGATTTGTTGACTACCGATGGCTAATAATAGTTATTCTACTTATTTATAAATTGTAATATCTCATTGAACGACGAAGTAACGTATTATTCTTTCTCTCTTTGCAGTTGAAGGGGAGATTGTGATGCAGTCGACGCCCACGGTACCAGCGTGAGTACTTGGATTTATGTCCACTTTTGGCGAACATTAATATTTAAATATTTATTAACTGTAAACTTGAGTATAAACTGAAAAAAATGATGAATCAATGGCAGTTGTTGCAGTTAATAGTACTACGAATAGTTAAACATAAAAATATTTGTCAATTGTAGCAATAGTTAGCTGAAGTAAAAATAATAAATTGAGAGCATTAAAATATAATATATGTATATGTAGATCGATTTTAGAAGCAAAGGAATTGAATGTAAATTTTTTATTAACAAATTAGTTTGATACTTTAACCTCTTCAGGGTCTATTTATTATTGACAGTAACTATAATTATAAAAAAAAAAATTAAACGTCCACTTATGTGGGCAAAGGCGTGAAGGATCATTTAGAAAATATTGTTGAAATTAAGAACGTTTGCACAGTTTTACTGGCAGGCCCGGCGATCCATCGCCGCCGGTCTTTGAGCAGATCTTCAAGAACGCCAGATTCGCGCAGGGAGGAAATGCAATTTTCGAAGGACGCGTCAGAGGAAACCCGAAACCCACCGTTTCCTGGACGCACAAAGGTGCCCCGTTATTGGAGTCATGGAAAATTCGGATGTCGTACGACGAGAAAACCGGAGCACTTACTCTTCAGATTAATCAGATTGGCCCTGGAGACGAGGGTGAATACACGTGCAGTGCTAAAAATCAATATGGTAAGTTTTCCACATCACCATACTGATCAGCAGCTTTTTTATACGTTGCTGGGAACAAAATAAATGAGAATCATTTCCTCTGCTTAGGCGAGGCGATCTGCTCAGTTTACATTCAGCCAGAGGGATTCGGACCTCCGCAGCAGCAGCAGCAGCAGCAGACGGGTGGTTACAGGAAGGAATACGCGCAGTCTTTCCAATCGACCGAACAGAAGAGTCAAACCGGAAGTCAAAGTTTCCAACAGCGCAGCTATCAGCAAACAGTTGACAAACGAAGTTACATGAACGGATCCTCCACCAGCATCGAAGATTTTAAGGTTTCATATTTTTCAGTTCCAGTCACACATTCACTTAAGCTTTTCAATTTTAATTTATTTTACTTGGAAAAAGAAATTTGTCGACATGAAATCCGTAATGCACGATAATTCTAATAAAAAGAGTCGAAAGACTATAAAATTACTTGACACTTTTCTTCTTCTGGTTCGTGTAAACATTTCGGAAGATTATGGAAATGGAGGAAGGTAATCTGATGGATTTGCAGGTCGACACATTCGAATACAGGCTGCTGCGAGAAACGGAATATCGAGAGTCGATTACACGCCGCTTCGTGGGCGAATCGGACGTGCAGATTTCGACGGTGGTAGATCGTAACCTGGGACCGGTTGCACCTCCGCAAATCGTCCAGAAGCCCAGAAACTCGAAACTCGTCGAGGGATCTGACGCCGTTTTCACAGCGAAACTATCTGGCAATCCGAAACCGAGAGTAAATACAACCATTCGTCGTTTATTCTGAATTTTTTTTTCTCGAAAATGCGCACAATGGCACCATACCTACAATACAGGAAGAGAAGCATTGTATCTCTAACGTGTTCATTTTAGTTAACTTGGTTTAAAAACGGCCAAAGGATCCGAGAGTCGCAACGAGTGGAAATGAGCTATTCGAACCAGCAAGCCACCATGAGAATCAGAACGGCTTTGCCAGAAGACAGCGGCCATTACACCTTGCTGTCGGAAAATCCCCAGGGTTGTACCGTTAGCTCGGCGTATCTGGCGATCGAATCCAGCGATCAAGTGGATCAGGCTTACCAGCATTATCAGCAGAAAGAAGCGGTCAAGACTCAACAAGTAGAATCGACCGGCGAGTCCGACTCTGGCAAAGTGTTGCCGCCGAATTTCGTACGCACCTGCACCGATCGTGAAGCCACAGAAGGAAAGATGACCAGGTAAATCTTTCTTTTTTTTCCAATTAAAATTAAATTGCGTTGGATTACCGTTCCTTTCTTCGCGAGAAGAAATTTCATCACAGTAGAAAAGCATACTCACGGTTGCGTAAATGTGTTATTCAGGTTTGATTGTCGTGTAACCGGGCGCCCGTACCCTGAAGTAACATGGTACATAAATGACCAGCAAGTGGCCAACGACTTGACCCACAAGATTCTCGTAAACGAGTCCGGTAACAACTCCCTGATGATTACCAACGTGAGCCGCGGGGACGCTGGCGTCGTCACCTGCGTCGCAAGAAACAAAGCCGGTGAAACGTCGTTCCAATGTAACCTGAACGTCATCGAGAAAGAACAAGTGGTTGCACCGAAATTCGTCGAACGTTTCACGACCACGAGCGTCAAAGAAGGAGAACCGGTTGTTTTCATGGCGCGTGCGGTTGGCACCCCTGTACCGCGAATCACCTGGCAAAAGGTAAACCTGCAGGAATAATTCCCTGATATAACAATTCTGAAACTTGAATTATTTTGTCGCAAGAATCGAGAGAAATATTTAGACAGAAGGTATAGGAAAATTTGTGTAATTGTTCCAGGATGGCGTGCCGATAACACCCGGACCGGATGTGCGTATATTGACAGACGGCAGCGGAGCTTCGACTTTGGATATACCTTACGCGAAAATGTCGGATGCAGCTTGGTACCAGTGCACGGCACAGAACGTAGCCGGCTCCACAGCCACCCGAGCACGGCTCTTCGTAGAGACACCGAAAGGAACAGCCCCCGAACCAAGACGCCTGAATTTACCCCGACCGACGAAAGTCATCGAACCAGAGTAACTAGCTTTTTCTCTCTTATGGAAAGGAAACCAATTGACAATTTAACCCTCAAGTGGATTCTCAATCTCGACTGAATTATTTTACTTAATGTTGATTTTTAACACTGTTTTACTGTTATGCAAACTGGAAAAGGACGATGGTAAAACTTTAATTATATCTGTAATTTAATTTGTAAAGAATGGAAATAATCGGTGAGAATGTTTGCAGACCTGCGCCTGGCCCCGAAGTGATTTACTTGCGACACGTAGAACGTGCCAAGCCGTATTTGCCTCCACCCGAGGAGGACAGAGTTTATCCACCGCCACGTTTCATTATACCGTTGAGGGACGTCCATCAAATCGAAGGTGGACGAATTCACTTCGAGGCCAGAATCGAACCGGTGGGCGATCCCACCATGAGGGTAGAGTGGTACGTCAATGGAAGAGCTCTCGATGCAAGTGAGTACCTTTCACAAATCTTACGATTCAGTTTTTTCCTTTTTAACTTGTTGTGATTGCAGGTTCTCGAGCGACTTCCATTTTCCGATTTGGCTTCATCTCGCTCGATCTTATCAGCATCGTTCTTCAAGACAGCGGCGAATACGTGTGCCGCGTCGTTAGTTCGACTGGAGTCGCCGAATCTCGAGCTACCCTCAGCGTGACGCGTAAGTTACAAGCGTTTAAGATGGTTCCTTCTTGGTGTCCTTCCGTCGTTAGTACAAGGAGCTGAGAGTTTCGACGAATATTATTTGAAACAAATGACTGTTTCAGCACGCGCAACAATCGAACAGGCTAGTCAACACCCCGACAGCCTCCAGTACATTCAACAGCTCGAGGATTACAGCAAGTACCAAAGGCAGGAGAGTGTGGAGGAGATCTCTCCCCAGCGGCCGGCCTTCATCCGTCCACTCCAGGATCTAGGAGAGCTGCAGGAAGGTCGGAATGCGCACTTTGAGGCGCAACTGACCCCTGTTAGCGATCCCACGATGAAAGTGGAGTGGTACAAGGATGGTAGGCCAATCACAGCTAGTAAGTATCCTTCCATAAATCTTTACAGTTTAGTCTCCTGGCCCACTGTGGATCGGATAAGTAAAATACTGCCTAAATATTGTATGTACCGAATTCTAATAATTTTCCAGGCTCAAGAATCACAACCATCTTCAACTTCGGATACGTCTCGCTCAATATATTGCATCTACGAGCTGAAGATGCGGGTTCTTATACCGTCAGAGCTGTGAACCGCTTGGGAGAAGCTGTCAGCTCCGCATCTCTCCGTGTCTTTGGTAAAGATCTTATAATGTAATCGTTATTAACACTAAAGCTAGGTCATTACGCGACGGTTACGCGAATCGTTCGTTTCAGCACGCACAAATGTTACTTCCGAACTGGGAATCCCCGAGCAACAGAGGTACATCGAGGCTGCCGAGGAATTGGAAGCCTATCAACAGGCTATGCACCAGAAATATGTGCAGGAGCAGCCTGAACCGACCAGCCCACCGGAATTCAAATCTCCTATCAAGGATCAGAACAGCATACGAGAAGGCGGCTTCGCTCATTTCGAAGCTCGCCTCGAACCAGTCGGCGATTCCGATTTAAGAGTCGAGTGGCTCAAAGATGGACGCCCTGTAGAAGCTAGTCAGTATTCCTCACTCTGCAAATTAATACATTTTTATTAAATTTATATTTTGTCTAGACATTCGTTTCGAAAAGGTGAAGAAAATTCGAATTTCCCATATATCGCTTGCTAAAATAAAATTTATAATAATCTTCTTGCGAATTCATAAATACTTGGTTCGTTAACAAAATACACTTGTTCACCAGGTTCGCGAATCACGACTTTCTTCAACTTCGGTTACGTGGCGTTGACCATCAAGTACGTAACGATCCACGACGTCGGTGTGTACACCTGTCGAGCTTACAATCGCGCCGGAGAAGCACACACCACCGCTCAATTGAGCGTGATCAGCAAGAACGATGTCATCTATGACAGTCAACATCCCACTGGGCTTCAGAAACTACAAACGCTGGAAGACTCCAGCAGATATTCGCGAAAAGTACAGGAAGAAACGCAAGTTACTCAAGCACCACGATTCTTGGGAACCCTGAAGGGTACCAACAAGATCGTCGAAGGGCAACGTGCTCACTTTGAGGCTCGCGTCGAACCTCAGAGCGACTTGACCATGACCATCGAGTGGTATCACAATGGAAAACCCATCACTGCTGCGAACAGAATACAAACGTACCACGACTTTGGTTACGTTGCTATCGATATTCTTCAAGTTAGACCCGAAGATGCCGGCACTTACACCGTCGTTGCAAGAAATGCCCTTGGCGAGGCACGTCTATCTGCCACCATGGTGGTAGAAAGTAAGTTCTTTTTAATCTTTTTCCACCTTGGATAGAATATTGGTGGAAATTAAGAATGGCATAATTCTCCATTTCTCTTGTAACTTGTGAAATTATAAATTTATTTCGTACCGGAGTATTAATGAAACCAGAAATTTCACAAATAGGTAAATATATATATTCCTAGGATAGAAATAATAATTTTTAAAATGGATTTTAGCACGCTCAGGCGTGGATACCAGCAGCATGCACCGCACTTCCTACGAAAAGACGCAACGCCTCGAGGAATCGAAATTCACCGAGCCCCAATACCACATCGAGGAAATTTCGAAATCCAAGCCAATCTTCGTGCAGCCATTGAGCGACCCTAAGCCGGTCAGCGAGGGCAAGAATATCCATCTGGAGTGCCGTTTGGAACCAATGGGCGACCCAACGATGAGAGTCGAGTGGTTCCAAAATGGCCGCCCCGTCACCGTTGGCTCCAGATTCAGGACTTATTACGACTTTGGTTTCGTCGCTTTGGACATCGTGCACTCGACCATCCTCGACTCTGGAGAATACACTGTCAGAGCTACCAACCACCTTGGCACTGCTCACACGTCAGCTTGCGTCAGAGTGATCGGAAAGTCCGATGTCGTCACGGACACTCAACACGAGCAGTCGCTAGAGCAGATTCAAATGCTGGAAGATTCATCAAGGTGTGCCTCTATATTTAAATTAAGATCGTCGTATATATTTTAAAAGATGATTTTGAGATGGTTGACCCGTGGACTTTCATTAGTTTTTGTTGTTATAATGTTGACGCAATCTCGACTGTTACACAGGTACCGTAAAACTCAACAAGAAGAAGTGACGGTGATGCAAGCACCCCAATTCACACGAGCTCTGCACAACATCGAGACGGTGGAATTAACCAACGTCCACCTCGAGTGTCGTCTTCAACCGGTCGGTGATGCCACGATGAAGGTCGAGTGGTTCGTGAACGGTAGACCGGTGAAAACTGGTCACAGATTCCGACCATCGTACGAATTCGATTACGTAGCACTCGACATCCTTGGCGTTTATCCCGATGATTCTGGCGTGTACACCTGCCAGGCAAGAAATCAATTGGGCGAAGCCGTCACCTCGTGCTCGGTGAGGGTGCACGCGAAGAAGGACTTGCTCCTGGAATCACAGCATCCCGAAGGCTTGGAAAGAATACAGTATCTCGAGGATGCTTCGAGATACAAGAGACACGAATTGGTCGACGAAGTTGTCAACGTTAAACCCAGATTCGTCACAGCACCGAAGAACCAGGAAAACCTTCGCGAGGGACAACACGCGCATTTTGAATGCAAATTGGAACCGGTCACGGACTCCAATTTGAAGGTCGAGTGGTTCAAGAACGGTCGTCCAGTAACAATAGGTAAAGAAAAATTAAAGAGATAATTACTTTGACAATATTTAAATATTAAACACAACCGCTTTAATTATTCGTTGGATATTACATAGTTTAACATACATCAATTGCAGTGATGCAGTTATAAAATAAAAAAATTTGAAAACCATATTTGATCGACAGGACATCGATTCCGTCCGATTCACGATTTCGGATACGTTGCTCTGGACGTGATCGACCTGATCGCCGAGGATTCTGGAACGTACACCTGTCGCGCCGTGAATCTGGTCGGCAGCGACGAAGTATCCTGCACTTTGACCTGTCGATCGACCGCTCAAGTGTTGATGGACACCAAGAACGAGCTCAGTCTCGAACAAATTCATTATCTCGAGGACAGGAGCAAATACCAGCGACGCGAGGACGTCGAGGAAACGACCACCCAGGCGCCGATCTTCACCACTTCCTTAAACAACGTGGAGATCAAGGAGGGTCAGAGAGCTCATTTCGAGTGCAGACTGATCCCCGTGTCCGACGCAACCATGAAAGTCGAATGGTTCCACAACAACAGACCGGTCAAAGCAGGCTCCAGATTCGTCGAGACGAACAGTTTCGGTTTCGTCGCCCTGGATATCATGTACGCGTATCCTGAGGACTCTGGCACTTACACCTGCCGCGCAAAGAACATTATTGGAGAAGCAATTACGTCGGCGACCGCGGTCGTCCACTGTAAGTTTTCATTTTACTTGATTATTTAATCACTTGAACAAAGTGATGCAAACGAGTACATTGATTAAGTTTCTTATTATTTGTAATTATTTTAATAATTATTTTTCACGAATAGCCAAAAAATCGGTCTACTTGGAAACCCAAAACGAAGAGACCCTACAGCGGCTTCGTTATCTGGAGGATACTTCGCGGTACCAACGGAAAACCACAACGGAAGAAACCGTTACTCAAGCGCCAGTTTTCACGATGCCCATCAAGGACCTTAAAGTCGCGGAGAATCAGGCGGCTCATTTCGAAGCCCGCGTGATTCCTGTTGGCGATTCAAAGCTCAAAGTCGAATGGTTGCGAAATGGAGTTCCGATTTCAGCTTGTAAGTTACTTATTCAAAACGCAGCAATGATTCTTAAAACGAACCGTAGGTAGATGTGAACATTGACAAATTGTTACCGTTTGCAGCGAATCGCATAACGACGATGCACGATTTCGGATACGTCGCTCTGAACATGAAATACGTGAATCCCGAAGACTCGGGTACTTACACTTGCCGTGCAAGGAACGAACTTGGCGAAGCAGTCACGTCAGCGACACTTTTCGTCCAGTGTAAGTAGAGATCGTGCACAGAAAACGAGATCATCCCAAAAATGGAGCTTCAGTTTTCAGCACCGCTTCTCGTAAGCTACAGACGAGCTTCCATCACGTAGAAACAGCTGCGCTTACACGTAGAAATTTTTTTCTTTTTTGTATTTTCTGCACAGCAATTTTTCCCCCAATTTTTTTTTCGCCGAGATGTTCGTAGCAATATTTGTTTAAATATTTTTTGGTGGATTTTGGTGTCCTTCGCAAAATTCACGTAAACTGCACAAGAACATTCGAACATAGATCGTTCGCGCGATCGAGCTCCGCAGCCATCATTAACAGAATCACACACCTTCATCGACACTTCACGATATTCATACTCCATTTTCGGTATACTTGGCGATGAACATTTTTCATTAACGCTCGCTAAGCGATTTCTATCCGTCTTTTGTTTACTTCTACGATGAACTTTTCCAAAATAGTTTTTATGGTGGTACAGCAATATTTATTAACTCTTTATTCAATAAGTAAACTAATTTTTTATTTTATTAACAAAATTTGATACAAAATAAAGTTACCCTTCAAATAACCTTGAAACCGTTCACCAAATAAAAAATAAATAAAATAGTTGTGTAACTTGGAAATGGTAAAGTCCGTCCTGAAGAAGGAAAACGAACAAAAGGACGTTTCCTCGTAAAATGTTTAATCGCCAATTTCCCACGACTCGTACAAATACACGGTTTAAAAACTGTTCCCCGACACAGCCAAAGCAGCCCTGCAATTCGAGACGCAGCACGAGAGTTCGTTGTCGAAGATTCAGGCCCTGGAAGACACGAGCAGGTACCAGCGTATCGAGGAAGAAGAGTTCGTCGTTAAGGAGAAACCGTCCTTCACAGTCCAATTGAACGGACCCACCAACCTGGTCGAAGGACAAAGCGCACACTATGAGTGTCGTATCGAACCCTATCCCGACCCGAACATGAAGGTGGAGTGGTTCCATAATGGCAAACCACTGTCCACCGGTCACAGGTACAGAACCACCTGCGACTTTGGATTCGCTGCGTTGGACGTTCTGACAGTATACGCCGAAGACTCTGGCACCTACACCTGCCAAGCCACCAATAAACTGGGATCGGCCAAGAGCTCGATCAATCTTGACGTGAAATGTAAGTATCACCCTTCGAACGGACGAGGCCCCGAGACAATTTTGCAAACTCGATCTCGAGGGAGACGCGCGATCGCTCGAAGCGAGATAGAAGTATCAATACTTTGATCAAAACGTGATCAAGATAATAATTACTATATCGCGTTGATACTTCTACGAGCTTCCGCGATTACATGCCCCGGGGACAGCAGGTGGATGTAATCACGCATTTTGTGTTACTTAGAAACCCTGTCTGTTTTGCTTCTAGTACCCCCATTGCTTTCAAACACAGTTCCTTGCTTCTGTAAAGTATCTATATACATACGTAAAATGAATGGCCACCCTTCTCCTTTCTGGGTGTTCCACGTTGTTTTTCTCGTTGTTTTATTTAGTTTTATTCGTTTACGCCTGTTGTACGTTATTCTCGACCCTTCTGTCCTCCAAGTGCACCTCTGTGTCGATTAGACCCGGTCGTGTTAATCGATCACACCTTACAGCCCGCTCCTCGATCATTCGCGAAACGCAACACGAAAGTGCCTTGAAGAAAATACAGTACCTCGAAGACGATTCGCGGTACAAACGCACGGACGAGGAAGAATTGATCGTCGCGGAGAAACCAAAGTTCGGCCGTCCGCTGAAGAACATCGAGCACCTGCCCGAGGGCAAGAGCGCCCATCTCGAGGCGACCTTGACCCCTGTCAACGACCCCACAATGGTGGTCGAATGGTACAGAGACGGACGACCGATTCCGCAGGGCCACAAGTTCAAAACCACTTACGATTTCGGTTATGTCGCTCTCGATATCCTCTACGCTTATCCAGAAGACTCAGGAACCTACATGTGCAAAGCAAGAAACGCTGTTGGCGAAGCTGTCACCACTTGCGTCATCAGTGTCGACTGTAAGTCAAACAGTTTTATTCTCAATTTTATTCTTGACTTAAAAATTTTGGTAATCTTTACTGTCTCTAGGGCCATTTCAAATGGTACATTCTTTAAAATAATATTTCAAATTTTGCTGAATTTCGATTGGTCAATATTCAAACAATTCAGCAATTGAAACAATTTACGATCTCGAATATCGAACGAACCTCCTTAACCTTTCGGTACAACCAAATTCATAAGTCGACCAGTAATTATTCCAAAGTATGCGTTTAATGTCGATGAAAAGGAAAAGTTCAAGGTTTCGGTGTTTATCCTGAACAGCTAAACAAGGACTTTATCTGGACACGTTGGACGCCCAGCGTTTGCAGAAGATTCGCGAGCTAGAGACCGTAGAGGTGAAACAAGAGGTTGAAAAAGAAGTTGTACACCAGAAGCCCGTTTTCCTGACACCGCTCAACAACCTGGATCACTTAAAGGAAGGTGAACACGCTCATTTAGAATGCCGAGTCGAACCCATCAACGATCCAAATCTCAAGATAGAATGGTAAACGAAATCGAGAAATTATTAATTTAATATTTTCATGATCGTCGAATCGATCGTTAAATCGGGCGAATTTAATTTTCCATCAGGTTCGTGAATGGAGTCGCTGTGAGAACCGGACATCGGTTCCGCAAAACTCACGATTTCGGCTATGTGGCTCTTGATATTCTTTACACGTACTCTGAAGATTCTGGTACTTACATGTGCAAGGCTACCAACTTGGCTGGCGAAGCTGTCAACACTTGCACCATCAAAGTTGGCTGTAAGTATTCAAAACTCGAGAATTCTAGATCCAAAACAATTTTTTTTAAAGGATAAAAAATTTTCTATTGGCTTCTGACAAAAAGTTCAGAGTTTAGGTAATAAAAATCTTGGTGATTGAGAAACTGTACAATCGAGAACTGATTAATCGAAAATCGCTGTTTTAGAAAAATGAAATTTTGTGTCAAAAAAGAAAATAGTACAAATTCTGCAATTTTATACGATTAATTAGCCAAGCACAAGCGTTATCCTCCTCCACGCTTCCGACCCCTGAAACTCCCTGAAAAAATAAACGATGAACAGCCTACTCGGACAGAAAATTCATCGAGCATGAAACCTAGATTCGGATCATTTTCGTTGGCGACTCGTAGATGCGACAAACAATTTACAGAACCTCGTAAAATGGAGGAAAATTACATTTGTCAAAGAAATCGGTGCGAAACAGCGATCGATCGATGTTGTAAAACGTACCCTAACGACGAAAACTATTTTGGAACGAGAAGAAAATCCGAAATGAATTTTGAGAAATATCGTAGCGAAAGAAATCGGTTCAGAAATACTTGTCAGAATCCAAAGTGTCGACACGTTACGTTTCAAGGCTTGGAAGAAAGACCGTATCGATCACAACTGCTGAAAAATAATAGAACAAATCGATGGTTTTAGTTCCTAGGCATTTCAAACCAGTAATTTATAGAATCTTTAATTCGTTTGACCGTACCATATTAGCGAAACGAGTAAAAATATATTTAACGAGAAATTGTTCTTCGTAGCTCGCCGCAGTATTCTTCTGGACACGCAACATCCCGATGGCCTTGAAAAGATCCGCGAACTCGAGGCCCAAGGACATCCAGCCCGTTTGGAAGTCGAAGAACCACCTGTCACACCGCCAAGATTCGTCACAGAACTCAGGGTAACATTGCCTTTATCTACTTTTATAAATACAATATAATATTTTTTATATAAAATTGCAGTTTTCAGTTTATATGGGCAAATTCAATAAATACATGTTTAGAGAAAGATATGTTTTAATAATTTTTTATAAGGACGAACTCAACAAAAAATTCTTGTATAATTATAAAAAAAATATTTGTTTATTATTGTTCAGGGTACTACTGAAGTATACGAAGGACAAACAGCTCACTTCGAGTGCCAAGTGGAGCCTCTTCACGACGCCAATTTGAGAATCGAATTCTTCCACAACGGCAAGCCTCTGCCATCGGCTTCCCGGTTCCACGTGACGTTTGACTTTGGATACGTGGCCTTGGACATTGGTCACGCGGTCCCCGAAGATGCTGGCCAGTATTCCGTGCGAGCGATTAACGCTCTTGGTCAATGCGTGTCTTCGATCGAGCTGAGAGTTATCCCGAGGGATAACATTATTCTGGACTCTCAGCGTCCCGAAGGAATGGACAAAATCCGTGAACTCGAGGCACAGCAGCCTTGGAAGAGACCAGAAGTACCGGAACCACAAACAAGACAACGACCTGTCTTCACTCAGCCCTTGCAGAACATCGATGCCATTCCCGAGGGACAGACTGCTCACTTTGAGTGCAGACTGATACCCGTAGGGGATCCTACCTTGAAGGTCGAGTGGTTCAGAAATGAAATTCCGCTCGAGACAAGTAAGTCTACGTTCTTGTCTTCCTTTCTCTTGATAGAACAATACAAACTACTATTAGAAAACGAGGATGATCTCGTCTCCCACTAGTAGGTGTTCCAGCTGAAAGATGAAAGTTCACACGATCTGTTTCGTTATTTAGGTTCACGAATAACCAAGGTTCACGATTTCGGTTACGTGTCCCTGGATATTAATCATGTACGAGAAGAAGACGAGGGTGTCTACATGTGCCGAGCTACCAATCCGCTCGGCGAAGCTGTCACAACAGCTTCGATGAGGATTAAGAGTCAGTGTCTCTGTTTACTTTTGTTAATGCATCGCGTAAACGTAATATTTACTAATTGAATTGCTCTCGTGCAGGTAAAGCTAGCATACAATTGGAAACCCAGCACCCTGAAGCTCAGCGTAAGATTGCCCAACTCGAAGCTGACAAACCGAGTCGACCCGAAGAGCCAGAGAAAGTGTTTGATAAACCCATATTCACGCAGTTACTGACCGGACCCACTGAACTCTGGGAAGGTCAGATGGCTAGATACGAATGCAGAGTCGTCCCTGTTGGCGATTCCAGTTTGAGATTCGAATGGTATATAAACGGAGTCGAATTAAAAATGGGTAAGAATCTGTTAATACGTTTAAAATGCAACAATTAGTATCCTTAGAAGTTACTTTCTTCTTACAAGATTATTCATTGTCAAACAGGTTCTCGTTTCCACGTAAATCATGATTTCGGATACGTGACCTTGGACATTCTGAAGGTCATAACAGAAGATTCCGGTGTGTACACATGTAAAGCGATCAACAAAGCTGGAGAAGCTGTTTCCTCGATCTCTCTAAAGGTAAAAGCACGCTCAGCCATCGACGCTGACAGTCTTCAACCCGACGCATGGCAAAAGATCCAACTGAAGGAAGCAGAAATGAACAAAGTGCCAGAAATGTTCGTCGACACGACGCCGCAGCAAGCTCCAGTTTTCACGAAGCATCTTGAAAGCTACGATAAACTCGTCGAAGGGCAACACGTATACCTGGAGGCTCAAGTTGAGCCAAGAGCAGACCCAAACCTCCGCGTAGAATGGTTCAAGAACGGAGTAGCGCTTCAAACGGGAACCAGACTTCGTAGCACCTTCGATTTCGGTCTCGTGACGCTGTCCATCAATGGATTGAGGGACGACGATTCAGCGATTTACACCTGCAAGGCCACCAATTTGCTGGGAGAAGCTGTATCCACTTGCAGCTTGAAAATTGTCGACCGTCACTGGTTGCTCGGTGACACTCTTCATCCCGATGCTCTTCCAAAGATCGATGCTCTGGAACAGCCTCACGTTTCATCCGCCGAACAACCAGAGCCGATCTACGAAGAACCAGTGTTCATCACTCATTTGAACAACGTCGAGTGCGTCGAAGGTGACAATGCACACTTCGAGTGCAACGTGGAACCATCGAAAGACCCAACGATGAAGATCGAGTGGTTCATAAATGGAAAGCCACTTCCGACCGGCGCCAGGTTCAAATCAACCTACGATTTTGGTTACGTTGCTTTGGACATAAATCATGCCTACGAGGAGGACTCTGGAGTAGTCATAGTAAAAGCTACGAACTCCAAGGGCTCGGCCCAGACATCGGGCACCTTGAAATGTACCAGCAAACAAAATATTTATCTGCAGACTCAGCATCCGCAAGGAGAAGCTGGTCTGGAGAAGGTCAAAGAGGCGGAAGATGCCTACTTGTCCAAGTATAGGAGACCAGAAGACGGACCGGAACACGAATACCCGAAACCGATTTGGACGGTTCCCTTGCAACCGGAATTCAAACTGGGAGAGTCCGAGCCATTGCATCTGGAAGGACAAGTCGAACCGAAAGACGATCCAAACTTGAAGATCGAGTGGTACTTTAACGGCAAAGCCTTGGAGCATGGATCTCGCTTCAAGATGACCAGCGATTTCGGATTCGTCACCCTGGATCTGACGGACGTGTATGACCGCGACTCTGGAATCTACACCTGCAAGGCGTACAACAAGGCAGGCGAAGCCTTCACCTCGACGACCGTTTACTGCTCGACCAAAGAGAACATCATCGAAAGGTCGCAACATCCAAAGGGCAAAGAGGGTCTGGAAGCTATCCAAGATCTCGAAGAATCCCTCAAGCGGCAGGATGGTGCCCCGCCGGAGAGCGAGGAAGGTCATCCACCAGTGTTCACCTCTCAATTCGAGAACTTGACCAACCTGTCCGAAGGAGAAATTGCTCACTTCGAAGCTTCCCTTACTCCAACCGGTGACCAGACCATGGTCGTCGAATGGTTCTACAACGGAAAATCGTTGGAGGCTAGCCACCGCACCAGAACCGTCTACGCTTTTGGCATGGTCGTTCTAGAAGTCCTTGGAACGAAGATCGAAGACTCTGGTACCTACTCTTGCCGAGCCACGAACAAATGGGGTCAAGCCGAGATCAGCGTACAACTGGAATGCGTCGACAAATCCAAGGGACAGAAACCTAAATTTACCACGCAGATTCAATCGTTGGAGGGTCTGAAGGACGGCCAGTCGGCTCACTTCGAGTGTACCCTTATTCCAGTTGGAGATCCTCACATGAAAGTGGAATGGTTCCACAACGGGCAGCCCTTGAGACATTCTTCTCGGTTCAAGATGGTATCCGACTTTGGCTTCGTTGTCATGGATATCGCTGGAGTGATGGCGCACGACACCGGAGAATACGTGTGCAAGGCCAGTAACAAATACGGCGAGGATTACACCAAAGCAACTATCAAATGCTTCGGAAAGAGCGGAGTCTACCTCGATTCCTTGCAACCGGATTCTCTCGCCAGAATCCGCGAACTAGAGAGCTATGGTGGCGAACAACCGACAACACCAACCACCCCGGTTACCGAACCACCTAAATTCATCACCCAAATCGCTGACATCACCAAATTGGTCGAAGGACAATCAGCTCACTTCGAAGCTAGACTCACTCCAGTGGCCGATCCGGACCTCAAGGTCGAGTGGTACTACAACGGCAAGAAGCTTCCTCATGGACATCGGTACAGGACTTTCCACGATTTTGGCATAGTCATCTTGGACATACTCTACTGCTACGAAGAGAACTCTGGCGTCTACGAGTGCAGAGCCTTCAACAAGTACGGAGAGGACACGACGAAAGCAACCTTGAAGTGCTACTCGAAATCTAGCCTTATTTTGGACTCTCAACTTCCCAAAGGAATGGAAGGTGGCTTGGAAAAGATACAAACTCTCGAAGATTCGATGATTCGCACGAAAGACGAGAAGGTAGTCGAAGAACGTGGAAAGGCTCCAATGTTCACTGTACCATTGAGCAACATCGATGGCCTTCGGGAAGGGGAAAGCGCACACTTTGAAGCAAGACTTACACCTACTGACGATCCAAAACTAAAGGTACCGTCAGTTACTATGGTCACTTATCATCTTATCATCTATACTAACGCTTATCTTCTTACTAAATTACAAATTATTTAATATCGATTAACGGGCCTTTATAAATTTTACTTTAATTGACCGGCAGTTGAACCTTCGGTAAACCTAACCCAAACCTAACCTAGTAGTTGGTATACAAATATCAATAATAATATTAAGCGTAGCGGTAACTCGGCAGATACTGAAACTACAGCTCCATCTGACGGGTCAGCTGAGAAACTAGGCGAAGAACAGCGGCACTCTTATTCAATTAATCTCTAGTGATAGTTATTGTTAACGGCCACGTGCAACTGCAATACCAAAGAGTAAAATAAACGCAATTGATAATTCCATGAGTGTGTGATTAATACCCACGTGAGAATTAATATTATTGAAAATAACCCTTGGCCTTTCTAGGATTAAGTATCCAAAAATCTTCTGATTAGAAGTAATGTATACCAATGCAATCCTATTTATTTGCAGGTCGAATGGTTCTGGAATGGAAAACCATTGCGTACCGGGTCTCGTTTCCGAACCTTCTGCGACTTTGGCTTCGTTATCCTGGAAATATCGCCAATTTACCCAGAAGATTCGGGTGAATACAGTTGCAGAGCAACGAACGAATATGGCGAGGCAGTGACGACTTGCACCATGAAGTGCACCGGGAAACGAAGCATAATTCTGGAGTCTCAGCTGCCAAAAGGAATGGAAAGCACCATCGATAAAATCGCGGAGCTGGAAGGTCTCGGAAACGAGCCGAGCGCAGCTACTCCGGACGACGACACAGGAAAACCACCGGAATTCATCACGACACCGTCCGATTTGACTTTAACCGAGAATTCTCTGGCTCATTTCGAGTGCAGATTGACTCCCATCAACGACTCGAGCATGAGAGTCGAGTGGTTCCATAATGGAAAGCCTCTGCTGGCTGGTACCAGAATCAAGACGATCCACGACTTCGGTTTCGTCATCC
The DNA here is from genome assembly GCF_013123115.1 of Colletes gigas. Classification (NCBI taxonomy): domain Eukaryota; kingdom Metazoa; phylum Arthropoda; class Insecta; order Hymenoptera; family Colletidae; genus Colletes; species Colletes gigas. The sequence goes on from NW_025106667.1 coordinate 1,715,605, forward strand.
TCGAAGTCGCCAATTGCTACCAACGCGATTCTGGCTTGTACACGTGCAAAGCAACGAACCGTCACGGCGAGGCCACCGTGTCTTGCAAGTTGCAAGTCCGTGGTCGTCAAGGAATCATCCTGGAACCTCAGTTACCATCCAACTTTAAGACTGGAACAGAGAGTATTCAAAAATTGGAGGAGGCCTTGTACAAGAGGGACGAGATATTGACCGAAGAAGAATCGCCAAACCCTCCCAGATTCACGGTCGAGTTGAAGGACATCGAAGTAGAGGAAGGAGCCTCCAGCCACTTTGACTGCAGAGTCGAACCGGTCGGAGACTCCACGATGCGTATCGACTGGTTCCATAACGGGCGATCGTTCGCAACGGGATCGCGAGTACACCAAATCAACGATTTTGGATTTATATCTTTGGACATGTCGTATACCTACGCCAGGGACAGCGGCGAATATGTTTGCAGAGCCACGAACAAATGGGGTTCTGCTACCACCAAAGCAACCATCACTTGCAAATGTACGTACCAAGTCGGAGAGAACTTTAACGATGACAAAAATCTCTGAAAAATGCCTTTGACGTTTCCTTAATATCGTAATAAACTAATTCTTTTCTCGTAAGACAACCCTAACAGACCCTGCCTTATACGCAGGGTATATACATATAGGAATAGGTCGGTCGAGTGCTTGTGAGAGAGCGAATGCGAGAAGTGTACAAGCGTCAACACGAGTAAATGTAAGGTTAAATACACACGTCGGTCGGCAGACTAATTTCTTGCGAAACGTCAAAGCATTTTTGCAGAAAGAAAATATGGTTATCCGTTACACAGATGATATTAACGAATGCTTGAATGTTTCAGCCAAGAAAACGATAGACTTTGAGTCTCAGCTACCATCGGGCATGAGCGGTGAAAAATTGAAGGAATTGGAACGTGGACCGGTGAGCGAGCCACCTGCCGAAGAACCACCGCGTCAACCACCGCGATTCATCACGCATATTCAATCCGCAACGGTCGACGAATCCGAACCAGTTAGGTTCGAGTGTCGCGTGGAACCGAAGGACGATTCAAACTTGCGTATCGAGTGGTATAGAAACGGAAAGCTGATTCCAGCTGGGCACAGATACAGAACCACGTACGATATGGGATTCGTGTCTATGGACATCTTGTACGTCTACCCTGAAGATTCCGGAGAATACGTTTGCAAAGCTATCAATGACCTTGGAGAGGACACTACCAGGGCATCGGTTTCATGCAAAAGTAAATCATACAATAAAGATCGCCAAGTATTTAATTTTAAAATGAGTATTTAATTTATAAATCTATTCCACAGGGTTGCCTAGCATTATCCTGCAAAACCAAGTACCAAAGGGTATGAAGAAGTCGGAGGCGTTGATGCAAATGGAGGCTACCATTAAGAAATACACCTCGGAAGTTCATCTGACCGAGGACGACCTCTACGACGCTGACAAGAAACAACCACCTCGTTTCGTCACTCAGATCGAAGACCAGACCGAACTCGTCGAAATGAACAGTACGAAGTTCGAGTGCCAACTGGCGCCTGTCGGCGATCCCAACATGAAGGTCGAATGGTTCTTCAACGGCAAACCTCTGCCGCAAAAGAACAGATTCACGCCTATCTACGATTTTGGCTACGTGGCGATGAACTTTGGCTGGGTGTATCCCGAAGACAGCGGAGAGTACCTCTGCAGGGCCACGAATCTTTACGGAATGGACGAAACACGAGCAGTAATCCGAACCGCTGGAAAGCCTGGCATTATCTACGAGTCCCAATTGCCAAAGGGCATGAAGAGTATCGAGAAGATCCGAGAGATGGAAGCTGCATGGCAAATGTAAGAGATTTTGTTTCACTTTTACACGATCTGAAATATGGAGTGTGCATGGGAATTTATAAAAAAGCAACTATTACACCGATCATTTTAAAATTTTTCACAAATACTGACTGACTGACTGACTGACTGACTGACTATTGAAGAATATTTAAAAAATTTCTTACAAACGATACGATTAATGGTTCTCATTCTGTGAACACATGCTTGATACACAGAGTACCTGAGGAAGAGGGTGAAGAGGAGAAGGTGCGAGCCCCTCCAACCTTCGTTAGCAAACCGGAACCCGTAACTGTAGAAGAGGGCGATTGGTCCAGATTCTGCTGCCGTGTCACAGGTCATCCGAGACCACGTGTCATGTGGATCATTAACGGTCACACTGTAGTGAACGTAAGTTGTAATTAAAAATTTTTCAGATTGACCGATTCTTTGATGAAGCTTTTCGTTAAATATTTTTATCGTTTACTCAGGGATCTCGTTACAAGTTAACATACGACGGCATGTATCATTTGGACATCCCCAAGACGAGACAGTACGATCATGGAAAAATTGAGGTTATTGCAAGGAGTTCGGTGGGTGAGACTCGCACGGAAACATCATTAACCGTGAAACCAAGAAGCGACGATTATCGTGGAGTGTTGAAGAACTCTCCAAGACGTAAGTTTATCCTGAAACAGGGACTCCATTACATAAACGTGTTGCATTCTTTGTGTTCCACGAACGTGAATATATTTTATTTCAATACACGTCGTTGTTTCGTCGTCGATTCTTCGAATTTTTATATTTGAACATCGGCAATAAAATTAATCAAGACTCGATTTTCAACGAAATGAAATTTCTTTGAAGAATGTAAACCAAAGAATGCAACCACATACAGAAAACAAATGATAATCCGCCAATATCGAACAACGGCACAATAATATACAGGGTGTTCGGCTACCCCTGGGAAAAATATTAATGGGAGATTCTAGAGGCTAGAATAAGTATGATTTTCGTCTTATTTTGACCCCCAAAATCTCCCATTAAAATTGTTCTCAGAGTTGGCCGAACACCCTGTATACCACACGAGAGAAAAGAAAAATAAAGTAAAACGCGGTTGTTCGACTTGATTAGCGATCGATAGAAATGGATCGCGATTGAAAGATGAGCGACAACCGAAACACAGTACATAAGATATCGATACGACACATACATTCTATTCGAGTACAGAAAACACTCGAAACCATTATTCGAACACCAGCCCTATTCCATGTCCTTCTCCTCGAAAACGAATGTTAACGAAAGGATTTGAAAGACTCACCTCATCCCCGAGCACCCCGAGCAGCTTCTTCTTCTTCTTCTTCTTCTTCTTCTTCGGGGTTTGGGAATTCGACGGGCATATTCGAGCAATGTCGACTAAAGTCAAAGGTATCGGCTACTTCGTTTCGCAAACCGGCATTCAGGTATGGAATAAACCATCGAGAAAGCAAACTCGTTCTTAAATTATTTGCTCATCGTTGTTTTTTTCAATTTTTTGTTGTCCGAATGTTATTAGATCTGCACGGAGAAAAATATATCGACGCGCGATTTCACAAACGATGTTTATTCGCTTATCGATCTCAAGCACCGCCGATTCGAAGTTAAATATTTTCCTCCGTGACTGAGATATATTCTATTGCACTGGAGAAAACGGGTTTATTGCTCATTGATTGATATATTGTTCTTAATATTTTTTTTAAGAATAATTCTCACTCGCTGCTTTTAAATCGCACTTCATCACAACTTTATTTAATGTATTATTTCTGCATACTACCATAAATCGGATCAATTAGGTGATTTGACATCACTGTGATAAATCACTATTAGTAATTTTGCACGCCATCTCTAGTACGGGGTAATAATTAGCCGAGCAGAGTCCGTATTTCTCAGAGTGCTGTCTATGTCGTGTTAGTATCAACGTTATTTATAATCCTTGTTCGCGTAGCGAATTTCTTGTTTTAAAAAATATATATGTCCCTTGTTATCCACGTTTCCCTCGTGTCGCGTTTCGTGGAACAGAGAGACGTCGAAAATGTATAAATTATCCACGCATGAATTTCGCAAATTGAAAACGATATTGAATCTCTGCACACGATCGCGAACTCTTGAAACGTTAGAAATTTCAGACCTTCCCCGAAGATGTGTTCAATGAATAAAGAATGAATTTACGAGATCTTATTAACCATGTGCTCTAACCTAAATTGTTCGGATGTCCACCTCTGTCTCCGGTACTCCGGTAGTCCGGTACTCTGGTTTCCGGGCATCTTGTTTCTCCCGCAGGAGACGTCGTTATGTGTTGCATCGCCAACAAAGTACTGTGTCGTATTTCCCCGTGGTTTTAGATCAATCTTTTTTCACGAAAATACAACGTTTCCTTGATCTTAACGCTAGACGCTCGCCATTAAAGCGTGCTCACTGAACCGAAACTGAACTGAAACTGGCGACGACGCATGCCACTAGAGGCGCCCTCTACAAGAACCCCATTTCACATTTCAATTGCGCCAACAATATTTTACGCCTAACGGAACATTAACATTCTTATACATCTTTGATTGAAAATATTCAATTTTATGATTTGAACAAACACGAGTGGTTTTTGCCAACTTGTGCACACTTAACAGATACTTAAGGTATCGTATAAAAACAATGATTGCAGTTCAATTAGAGGTTATCCTGTGTAATTTCGTGTTCGAAAGATACGGTGATATCTTAACAATAGCAAATTGTCGTTAGCATCGGGGAACGTTGTATTTTTGAGCGAAATAGAACGTTTCCGAGCCTAAACGGTTCACGTTCGTCTGGCATGCGTTGTCGGTTGCGCGGCCACATAAAAACGGAGGTCTAACACACCTTTTCCCCAGCGTGGTATGATTACGGGCTGACCCAATACCAATCGGAGCGACAGAACACAGAACTCGAGAGAGTTTTCGACGAGAGACACCACAATGTGTCCCAAGGAATCGAGATCGCGACCGAACACCTCGGCCAGAAGGTCATCAAAGAGCCTGAAACGGAATGGCAGAAGTCCGTCAAGAGCAAGAAGAACGAGGACTACTACAACAAGCTCATGAACCTGGAGGAGGAACAGGTCTTGAAGGAGTCTAGACTGAGGGAAACTACCCATCAATATGCCATCCCTGGTGAGAAGATCGTCGCCAACTCTATGGCCAAGGGAATGGCCCAAAAGTACGAAGAAACCTTGTGAGTACCTTTGCCGTTTTCGTTAAAATTTCTAGTAAAATATTTTATACATAGTTCTTTTTACCTGCTGTGATTGCGTTTCAGGGAGGACAAGAAGGACGAAACAACCGAGGAAACGGTGCAACAAACAACGACGAAGTTCGTGAAGAAACCGTTCGTGGCGGAAGTGGACATCGACGTGGAACGCTCGAAGGCCACAGGAAAATATCCTCCTGAACCATCCGAGTCCACGGTTCACGGTCGCGAAGTCCACGTGGCGAAACAAAAGCAGACCCAGAAAGAGATCAAAGGCGACTTGGAAATCACCCGAAAGATAACGGCGACGGAAACCACCGAAGTAGAACACAAAGCCAAAACGCAAGAGCGCGTTGTTCAGGGTCCTGCGAAACCAGCGAAACCGCCAGTCTTCACGAAGAAGATTCAACCTTGCAGAGCATTTGAGCAGGAGCAAGCGCGATTCGAAGTCGAATTTGACGGCGATCCATTGCCGAACATCAAATGGTACCGCGAAGATTTCCCGATTCAGAATTCGCCAGACCTCCAGATTTACACCTTCAGCACAAAATCGGTGCTAATTGTTCGACAAGTATTCATGGAGGATTCCGGTGTTTTCTCCGTGATCGCTGAAAATCGAGCCGGAAAGGCCAAGTGCAGCGCCAACTTGGTCGTTGAAGAACGCAGACGACAACCAGGAAGAGGAGGTGTAGTACCACCGAGTTTCCTCTCGACTATCCAGAACACCACCGTCAATTCTGGTCAACTGGCTAGATTTGACGCTAAAGTCACTGGAACCAAGCCTTTGGATGTCTATTGGCTGAAGGTAATTTATTTCTTTATCGATTCACGCCTATTTTCACTGATGATTCACTATATGAATGCAACAAATAAACTTTAAATATTGTAATTCGACAATCATTACTTGAGTATCAATAGATAATAAGAGTAACGCCAACAATCGTTCATTTTGTCCGTACATTGTTACAGAACGGCAAGAAGGTGACGGCAGACATTCGTTACAAGACTCTCGAGGAAGACAACACTTACACTTTGCTGATCCTGGAGACGGTACCTGAAGATTCCGGAAAATACGAGTGCGTTGCGTTGAACAGTGCTGGAGAAGCTCGTTGCGACGGTGAATGCACGGTTAGGGGACCTCAATCACCCGCGAAAACAGCGAAACCGACGACGCCTGGCGTCGAAAAGGCACCCGCGGTTCTAGAGCCGCTGAAAGATCAGACAATCAGAGAGGGAACTTCCGTTGCTTTTGCGTGCAGGATCACTGGAAAGCCGGTACCTACGGTGCAATGGAAGAAAGGCGACAAGGTGATAATAATATTTCCGAAAAACGACATTTTTTTCTACCTTTAAGTATAAGATAAACTTGATAAAGGAATTTTTATATTCTTTTAACGAAAGATTCTACTGATGCTAATATCAAAGTCATTCTCAAACATGTTGTTCGTTTATCGATTTAGCATATTCAGTGGAACAGTTTGGTTACACGATAGTTGTATGAATTAATTAATCTCTGCAGGTAATCAAGCCATCCAAATACTTCCAAATGCAGAAGGAAGGTGATCTCTGTACCTTAAGGATCTCTGAAGCCTTCCCCGAAGACGAGGGTGTTTACAAGTGCATCGCCAAGAATCCAGCCGGTGATGTAACCACGTCGGCCAATCTCAGAGTTCTTGGTGAGAATTGTCTTCGATTACTGAACTTGTATACCTAGTTTAACTTAATAAATTAACCAATAAATTCGTAACGTTTATTATCAGCTCCCGACGCGGCGGATGTTCTGCCCAAACTGACACCTCTGAAGGATCAAATAGTTCTGGAAGGGCAGCCAGCGCAATTTAAAACTCAAGTCAGTCCAGCGAAGCCAAAGCCAACGATCCAATGGTATCGCGAAGGTGCCCTCATCCCTCAGTCGCCTGACTTTCAGGTGAGTCGGAATTCTAATCCTATTTCGGGAACAATCTTTTCATTTAGATTTTTCCACTTTTCCATCCCCACCAGTTTTTAGAACTTGGACCAAGTTTGTTTGCAACTCTATCTCACTCGTAACCTAGTTGCTTTTTCAGGAATTGCCAAATGTTATCCGTGTTAGGCTTGATCGTATTATAAGGAAAAGTGAAAAATACTGAGAATGAGCGAAACAGAGAGAAATGTTCAACGTTCCTTTATTCTACTTTATTCAGCTACCTTCATGTTACCTTATCTAGCTCACGAAACCACTATGAAATTAGGATCCCTATTATTCAAAGGAGACAGGTGGAATATACATATGTAGTAGATCGGTTCGGTCATATATCGAACGTTCACTGTATTTTACCGAATGACTTGTGGAATTACTCGCTAAATGAAAGGAAACGTCTGCATTCCAGATGATTTACGAAGGCAATAACGCTGTGCTACTGATAGCAACAACCTACGAAGAAGACACTGGCACCTTCACTTGCCGAGCCACCACTTCGGCCGGCACCGTAGAAACCTCCGCCAAACTCATCGTCAAAAGTAAGAATTGAATAAGAGATACACGTTCAATTGCTAACACGAAGCGCGATTGAATCGACGGGATAAGCCTCTTGCGAAATGGCGGGAAAACGCGCGCACGTTCGAGACAATGCAGCTTTCTCAGATTGAAATTTCAACCAATCGAACGAATTTCTAAGCGAGAATCGTAAACCAAAGGGAAATTTCTAAAATTCACGAATAAACATATCAATATGTATAAAATAAATTAATAGAGACGACTAGGGGACGCGTTGTCTCGGACTTGGCACGCTTTTCCGTCGAACGCGATCCATCGAGGCCCGTGCGTATTTTTATTTTTTCTTCTCGCTTTTTTTGTTGTTTTCTTTAAATACCCCCCTAACCTGCCAAGCAAACTGTTACCATTTTTTTTCTACCCTGTATCTTCCCTGGCCACCCCCAATAATCAAAGTCTCGAAAGAACCCCCGGGGAGTTTGTACTAACTCGTCGTGTTTTAAAAGTAGACGAGCGAGTGAAACGAGACCGTAGAGTAGAGCTCTATCGGGTGCAAGAGGGACAAAGAAAGGATAAATAGAATGTGGATATCGGTGGGGAATGAACTGCGTGACGATTAAATGTCGCGAAGGTGGTGCTGATACAAAAATTGAAACGAATCGAAGCGTCGCTCGAAATTCTCACCGGTGATACGAACGTGGCGCGGACGAAATAAAATTAATTCACTATCGAAAGGTGCGATTCGCGAGCGAGACGCGTCCTCGCGACGTTCGCCGGCCTCGAATTCATCGAACTACCGAGTTTCTTTCGATTTTTGCGTTGTACATAAGCTCGATCCACGCAGAATCACGAGTGATAAGAGAATGTCGCGAAATCAAGCGAAACGTCACGTGACTCGTTTGCTCGTTCGATTTAGTGTCGATGTTCATTATAAAAACAAATATATATTTATCATAAAAATATATAATATATATATAAGTGTATACATTACCCCGATGCAATAAACAGTTAGTCATACCGACGAGAAATTTATAGTTAACACACATACACGCAAATCCCTTTTAACGTTCTATTAATCGATTATTTATTATTGTACAATGGAAAGGCCAATAAAAACAAATGTTTTAAGTACGTACAAGCCTCGTTTGTTGCCGATTCAACAATCTAGTGTTTCACGATCGATTAGTTAAGCGAATTTTTAGTTTCTAAGTGGAAGTATAAGAATTCTTTTCAATTATCGGTAAATGGCATCTCGAAATTCAAAGTGAAAGTTCATCATGCACGTCGAACACCCAAGTATCAATTAAACACCCTTGTTATACTTAAGAATTTAATATAATATACGCTCGTCTTTGGCTGGTACGTTCGCGGTGCCATAAATTCGGACGTGTTTTGCTTACGAAACGAACCACGGAATCGAAGCGGAACGCGGACCGTGACTCACGAACATCGCGGCTCGTAAAACAATTCGCGCCGTGCGTTCGCCACCCCGAAAATAATATGAAACCCGGTTGGGACACGCGACGTAGGAACAAAAATAGGCGAGTTGCATCGTTACGGGATTCTTAATCAGCGTAACGATCGATCAAACAATAAGACGTCAGAAGTCGGACGACGCTTGGCAGATTTATCGCGGCGAAAATAATAGAACGAGGAAACCTCGATGCCCGACTGTTACACGAGAAGTAATCATGTTCTTCTTCTATTTCATTCGCTCTCGCTCGCTATCCTTTTCTTCGACAGCTGTTGTGTATCATCGAAATAAATCGCGAGAAGGTGAAATTTAATTTCCAAAGGAACGAAACGAGGAAAAATAATTTTCTTCCTCGTTGGTCTACGTGTGGCGTAGAGTTTATATATGTATATATATATATATATATATATATATATATACCCGTGTTTTACGATGTTCGTTTCTGTTCCAAGTATCACCTTTCTCTCGGTAACTGGTTTAACGAGCGCAAAGAGGTAAACGTATTTCCTTCAATCGCTTCTGGTATCTACTCGAGTCGTTTGAAAATGAGGGACGGACGCAGTGCCGTGTGCACGCTCGGCTAGGCCCTCTTCTTAGGCTATTTCTGACCACGTGACGTGTATTACATTACCCGGCTATATTTGGTCGCCGGTTCAGAACTCCCCGAACACTCGGTAAATTCACGTGGGGTCTCTCGTTGGGTTCTCGTGCACTCCTACGAGGACTTTCACGTTTTATTCGAGAGGCATAAATATATTTCGCGACGACGTTTCGCGGAAACTAACCGTCGTACAAACGCTTCGAAATTCGATACGACGATGAAATGTTTTGAATTTTCTTTGCTTTTCTCACGTTTCTTCAATTTTAAACCGCGTCCAGAACATATTTCGTATTCTCGTACCAGAAACTACTGTATGTATACTTTACAAAGTAGAAATTCGAGTGTTTAGAAATTTAGCATTCTACGTAGGAGTTTGTGTTTAGATTACCAATGGCGTTCCACGAAGTAGAAGATTAATTTAGAATACTTTGCTCTAAACATAGAGCACTGTTCTTTATTACCAGACTCCCTGGGTTCTAGCGAGGGATCTTCTACGCGCTCTACCGTGGAAAAAGTAGAATAAGACCCATCATCGTGGACGCTGCAGCGTGACTAGCATGAAAGCTGCTTGCGTTTCGACCGAGCACCAAATGCTCGCCGAATGGAACGACGTTCCCGCGTTCTTCACTGCCTTTCGACTATAATCGTCCACGTTTACGTTACGTATACCTAAACAACTCGACAGAATGACTCGAATTGGAATTCAGACTTGGTCAGATTTTTTGAGAAAAGTTACATATCCCATATCGTTAAATCGTACATTTATTGATCATTATACTATTCTTAACCCTTTGCACTCCACTGGCGCCGCTATGGCGACAAACATAATACGTAGTATAGCTCGATTTAAGTTTCATTTATGACAACAGAAATTTAATATAGGAAATATAATTTAAATTATAGGTAATGAATATTTTGTTTAGTTTTAGATGTCACATCACAAAATTGCATTTAGTATTGCTAGTTGTTCATATTAATAATGACTTTCGGACTGCAAAGGGTTATTGTTCGAATCGAAGAATCCAAACGCGTGCAGAATTTAAAAAAATAATTGTCAGGATTTGGTATCTTGAGAAAACTAATCGTTGGTAATTAATGAGTGCATAAAGAGATATTTCTCGCATAATGAGATAGTGTTCGTGTCTTGTTGCAGTATTTGACTAGACTGCACCGTTACGACCCGACGCAAAATTAGACCGTGAATCCGACGCGTTAATCTCGGCCATCCGTCTGATTAATTGCGAAAGAGGGGTAGAATGGGTCGGGTCGTGGCAATTAAACACAGTTTCGCAGGCCAAAGCACACGTGGTCGCGGCCATCTTTCCGCGGGTCCTTTCTCGGTCGAGCGTTGTGCAAAATTTTAATTGGATCCTAGCCTGCACAATGTAGCTATTCGAACAGTCGGAATCATAACCCTCTATAATCCAAATTATTTTTGGCCTTTCAAAAATATTATATAACCGAACACTGATAAACATTTTTACCTCTTGCAATCTAAATCTATTCAAGCATGCTAAATTTATGCATCGATACTACTTATGAATTTAAGTGAACTTTTTTTAAAATAAAACTGATATAAAATAATAGAAAAGTTAAAATGTTAAAAATAAATTTAATGTAGTCGAGAAAAGAATTTTGTTACGGTCTTATAATTAATTTGTGATCCAAGTATACGAGTAGCGTAGAGGAAGAACACATTTTACAGGTAAATAAACACTTGGAACAAAAATAACTTGGCTTGTATTAAATAGTGCATACTATATCGGGGAGAGTGTCCTTAGATGGAATTCGAATTCAGCGATAAGAATGCTCGGATAACGAAGGTTCTTTGGTTAAGATCGACGAAGATCCAGTTTATGGGCGAGAAAACGTATTTCACGCATGGCGAACAAAGCATGGCGGCGATCTTTGGTGTCTCCTCCGTCGACAAAGCGTTAATTGCGAGATCAGCGCGGGAGAAAGAATGTATCAGAGTACCTGGCACGTTCACGTTGGCCATAAATAAAGATACGTCGCGTTCGGGCTAGCTGGGTAGGGACCAAGAAAACTTACACCGCTGTTCCATTCGTCTTCGAGGCTTATTAAATTTATTTCAAGCGTACAATCCCTCTCTTATGAGATCAGATCTATTAAACGAAACCGTAGAAGCGATCACCGCCATCCCTAAACCCTGAACAACGAATTCGAGATGCCAGATTGATTAGAAAGACCGTTACAGCGAGTCCTCCACTAGTTCTAAGTCTAACATAATCTATTTCTGGGCGAAACAAGATCCCAGAGTTCAGAGTCAAGAGATATCGAGTAACTTTTGTTCACAAAAAAACACGATAGTTCCTCGCTAATGTTCGCTGGATTTTTGGAATTGCATTGAAAATATGTATAATTGATAGAAATTTACTTTTCAAAATTCACATAAATTATAATAGTCTCTCTCTATTGTTGGCAGAGTCATCCTCTATAAGACTAACCATACTTTCTCCAAAAAAAGAGAACGAAATTTAAAAATAAGAAAAGATCTATAAAGAGCAGATGTTGAACGTATTACAAAGATTCGAAGCGATTAAAAATTCACTATTTTAAAGTTGTGGAAAAACTAAATTTGTAAAAAAGACTACGTATAACAGAAATAAGAGAGAATAGTAACCTCCTTGAGAACATTAACGAGGGCTCACGGTATCAGTTTCGAGCCTTAGGAAGTTGCAACGCCTTCCAGGACCTATCTCTCTTTCTCCCTACTATACAATTTGGCGTGAAACCTATTATGTAAATATAAAATATGTCTACGGAGGAATTGTTGTAAGTGATTCGTAAGGATCGCGTTTCGAGTAGTAGCGTTCGATTAGTCAGTTCCGTGGACGTTGGGGGGTGACAACGACCTTGAAGAAACGACCACCTGAGGCTCCGAAGACAACTGCCAAGCGGCTAGCAGAGCATCTGTCAGAGGGTCGAAAAAGAACGCGGTGATTCATCGCGGACGGATCTTCTTTTCCGCGGCTCACCTTCGTCTTCGTGACCACCCCCACCGACTCGACGTGGTCGTTCGTCGGTCTCGGGCCGAGCAAGCCGACTATTTCGGCCATCCCAGCTGCCAGTGATTCAGCCACGCCAGAAATAATACGGCGGAGCGCGTGTCAGCGCACTCTGGAAGGCGGGAAGGAATTATTTCTGGTAAATCCGCAGCTCGACTCTGCATACGCGAGACCCAAGTTTCGAGGGTGTACGAAATCTCTCGATGGCGGACATTTTTCTTTTACGCTTCGAAGCCATCGATCGCGACTCGATGCTCTCTGTTCCATGGGGGAAACTAATAAAGAAGATTTCAAATTAATTTCCTGGAAGCCATTTTATTCTATACAGTCAGCTTGATCGAGGGCAAATAAAATATAATAAAAATCATAAACATTATTGCTTCGATCAAATATCTTTGTCGAAGAGCAATTAATGTAATTTATTTAAAATACTGTTGTTGCGATTGTTGTCCAACTCGGTGGATCGTAGAGTTGTGCTTGAACGTCTGAATCACTGGCAGCCGAAAAGCAAGAAACGAACGAAATAACGAAGCCTGAAAAAAGAAAAATTGGGACAAATTAGCGGAGAAAGGGGAAGAAGAAGAAGGTCAGGGACAACCACGTTTGGCTAAACGATGATTTTATTTTTATTTCTGTACATGACCACTCCAATCGTCTGTGATTCATCGAATAAAATTTGTGTGTCCCCCTCTAGAACGCCGGTGTATCGTTGTTTCTATGTCACATGCACGCACACCCGATCGACGAGACGTGTACAATAAACAACGCCTCGTCTCGTTCGAATCATTCTTAAAAAAAGAAATTTCACTCATCGTGATTGCGTTAGGGTGTTCCGTACAGGAATAAAATTACGCTCGAAACCCTGTTTTTTACGATTAAGATAGAACGTATAAGTTTATGCGGCGATCGAACGAATCACGAGATGCGAAATCTGCCGGCGAAACTGTCGTCAGCCGTTGTTTTTTCACTAAGTGAAACCAGCACTTATCGAATAACACCACCTTCGCGACGCTTAATGTCGGTTAGAAGTCAGACGTGTCCAGTTCAAATGCGGCTGCACTTCCATCGAACCGGGTTCGAAACGAGTTTCGAACGCAGCCGATCCGATCGAAGGCAGCCAACTGTCAACGGTCGTCGCGCGTTTTCACGTTACACGGGGCACAGAGTACACTATAGTAGCCTAGCACTTGGTGAAACAACGTTTCACAAAAAACCACCGAAAAGCACGTATCGCTGGTAAAACGTAGAGTCAAGGCCTCGAACGTGCAAGATGAAACACGTTTTATCCCGAGACTGGTAAGCTTGTTCTTCGTCTCCGGCTTCCAGCGGATGACTATTAAGGCTAGACCAAGCTTGGGGTAGAGGTGTGTGCGGTATGGCGTCAGACACGAGTTTCCCCACCACCGGTTCCTCGCCACCCGATGCATGCATCACCGTTCCCTTCACGTCGACCGTCGTTCGGGTTTTTGCATTTTCAGTGGTAAACTACGGCACGGCCACTACCTCCGTCACCTCGTTCTCTAGAATAATGACCTGCCGTGGTTAATAGCGAGCTCAGAATGCTAGACAAGCTTCCGCGTTGCACGACGCCGGAGGACTAGTCGAAGGACTCGAAACATTTTTTATTCGAGAACGTTCGAATTCATATTCAGGGTGAAAATACGGTTAGAAAGATTTGAAGAATTTATAAATACACGAACCCTACAAATTAATTTTTAATATTAATATTCAAATATTATTTATTTATTTATTTATTTAAATAAACAATTTTACTTCGTTGTACGTGAATTACAAAATTACGAAAGACTGTTTATCTGTCCTTCAAAGAAGTCAAGTATTGCAGAATATTTATTAGCAGTATCCGAATTATACCATTCATAAAAAGTACCTACCATTATTCTACTATTACTATTCAACCATCGGTATACGAATATTACTGTTGGACTATCATTAATCAAATTTTACTATTCCATTTTTATTATTCGATTATTCCTGTTCAACTATCATTAATCTAATGTTATTAGTTCACCATGTTCCTGTTCAACCGTCATTAATCATATGTTACTATTCGAATATTATTATTCAAATACTCAATTAGTCAAATATTACTACTATTTCTTTATCGTGTATTCTTTTCATTTTTCTCCAGTTAATAATAACAATAATAATAATAATAATAATAATTACTATTTAATTACGAGTTGACTATCTTTACTTGAATATTACTATTATCCGATTATTACCGTTTGATTATCATTATTCAAATATTAATATTTGCCTGCAGTTGTACAAATCGAAAACTAATCAAATTCTTATTAATAACTGTGAGTAGAGTAGTATAATTGTTTGTATTATCGCATGGGTTAAGAATGTATTTCCATTGTTATTTTAATTATTCATAGTTTGGAGGCGGTGATTAGTGCGATCGATTGGAAAATAAATTCGAAAAAATACATCTGAGAAATATGTTCGTTTGGGTTTCTGCCTCGCGGATGACGAATCGTCTGTTTTTCGTCGTGTTTAAAAATAAAGTCACGCGAGGCTGAGAGCGTTGATATTACGCTCGAAACCTCCTGCCGAGAATAAAAAAGAAATAAATGCACGCATCTGTTCGAAGCGTTTCGCTACTCGAGCCACGGTCAATTCCTTCTCGAAGAAAAAAAATTCTATTCGTACACCGACTCTTTCGAATTGCAGAAAAATGAACGATTTAACGAAAAATTGAAACGAGAAGAGAAATTATTTGTTATCTAACGCGAATAATATTTGTGCGGCATACCTTGGTAATTGGCGAAATCGGTCTGACCGCTTAAACTTATTTATAAGAGAAATCGTCATATTTGTTTAAGGTTATCATTTGCCGCCATCGTTCCCCGAAGGCCAATCCTTTGGCGATTTGCCTTGATTTCACTTTTGCAAGGTTGATTTGGCCCCGCTCCACAAACCTTCCATCCAAAATTGCGAAACATAAATTTTCAAGTGCGTTTACACGTACTCGAGTGGCGAAGGAAAATTTATAACACGCCCAGATATTGTTTTGCCCGTGACAACTTATGAGGAATCGCGTGCTGAGTGTATCTGTTCGCTGTTCACAATTCTTGTTCTCTGACATTGATGCATTATTACTTGCATGCGTTCGCAAATGCTTCGCCAACTTATATTTGCATCTTTTAGCGTAATATTTCTCGCTATTGTCCACCGAAACTGCCTGAAGATAATTTTCTTTCCAAGACGGTGATTCTCTGAACGTACACTCCGGGGCAAAAAGATAGCACACTTACAAATTATTCTAATTTCTGTTTATTAAACATTACAAATTCAGCTTTTTGTATGCATACATTTTCAGACTGCCCTTATTGATACACACGAATGAAATGAAACGAACCTTCCTTAATATATCTATTTTTATTTAAAGAAATACAATTATTGACAATTAATGCTTAATATTTTGTAGAATCTCCTTTACATCTAATAATGTCAATCAATCTGTTTGGTAAAGAATTATACAATTGTTTAATACTTTTTTGTTTAAATTGTTAATTTTACGTATCACCAGTTCCTCGCATTTTATAGCACGATTTGAAGCTTCCTTTCCAGTGTGATGATTGCTAGCCTAAAACAAAATTGTAAAATTACTCTGATACGTATGCAATTACAGAAAGGAAAGGAGGTTATTACGAAGTTCCGGTAGAAGCAGGACCAGGAGCGAAATCCGGTGAAAAAGTACCGTTTGGTTTGGGAACGGGCGGCAAGGACGTGATATTAGAACAGGTGCCGTTGGATGAGAATGGATTGCCATTAGAAATACCGTTAAAACCTGGAGACGAGTCGTTGCCTTGGAGAAAAGGACGCGTGCATCATCGAGCTAGCGGCGTGACGCCATGGCGAAAGGGGAAACCAAAGTCTCGCGACACTTCCTTGGACAAATTGCAGGCCACCGAGAGCCAAGTGAAACCTTGGACGGAGGAGGGGGTCGTTTTAAAGAAAACGCCACAGGTGCCCCGAGAACTGCCTCGCGAAAAACTCGAGGACGTCGAACTGAAACCAGCCAAGATCGAGAAGAAAGAGATCAGGAGGCCGAGCCTCGAAGCTGTCGACTTGAAACCTGTCACCAGGGATGTCACCAAGGAAGTCAGAACCGAAGAAAAGGTTCGAAAGGATCTCGAACAGACCACCGACGAAATTTACGCCGAAGAAGAGGACTCTAGATTGTTGAAAACTTCTCGAAAGGTCGACGAATCCGTTCAGAGGAAGAAGGACGAGCCAAAACCCTGGACGGAAGAAAAGGTTACGTTGAAGAAGTCGAAACCGGATAGAAAAGAGATACCAAAGGAAACCATCGAATCCGTCGAATTGAAACCTTCGAAGATCGAGAGGAAAGACATCAGGAGACCTAGTTTGGAACAAGTGGATTTGAAACCAGTTCCTAAAACTGACAAAGTTACCGAAGAAACGATTACTCAGAAGTCTGAATATCTGGAACAAGAAGATACGTCGTTGTTGGATGTGGCTAGAACGGAAGAAGTGAAGAAACTGAGAAAAGAGAAGATTGAAGAGAAACCAGAACAACAAGCTAAACCTTGGACAGAGGAGAAGATCGCTCTGAAGAAATCGAAACCTGTCAGGAAAGAAGTTGAGAAAGAAGTTGTGGAGACTGTGGAATTGAAACCATCTAAAATTGAAAAGTCACCGATACGGAAACCCAGTTTGGAACAAGTGGATTTGAAACCAGTTCCTAAAACTGACAAAGTTACGGAAGAAACGATTACTCAGAAGTCTGAATATCTGGAACAAGAAGATACGTCGTTGTTGGATGTGGCTAGAACGGAACAAGTGAAGAAACTGAGGAAAGAGAAGATTGAAGAGAAACCAGAACAACAAGCTAAACCTTGGACAGAGGAGAAGATCGCTCTGAAGAAATCGAAACCTGTCAGGAAAGAAGTTGAGAAAGAAGTTGTGGAGACTGTGGAACTGAAACCATCAAAAATTGAAAAGTCACCGATACGGAAACCCAGTTTGGAACAGGTAGATTTGAAACCACTTCCTAAAACGGTGACAGAGAAAGTCACCGAAGAAACTCAGAAGTCTGAATACCTGGAACAAGAAGACACGTCGTTGCTGGATGTGTCCAGGGTCGAAGAAGTGAAAAAATTGACGAAAGAGAAGGTCGAAGAGAAGCCAGAGCAAGCTAAACCTTGGACAGAGGAGAAGATTACTCTGAAGAAATCGAAACCTGTCAGGAAAGAAGTTGAGAAAGAAGTTGTGGAGACTGTGGAACTGAAACCATCAAAAATTGAAAAGTTATCGATACGGAAAACAAGTCTGGAACAAGTGGATCTTAAATCTGTGACGAAGGAAACCACGGAAAAGACAGTGAAGGAATTAACGCAGAAGACTGATTACGTGGAAGAGGAGGACACAACGTTGCTTGATGTTTCAACTGATACTCGAGTGAAGAAAACGAGGAAAGAATCGATTTCGGTGGAGAAAGTGGAGCAACAGAAACCCTGGACGGAAGAAAAGATTACTCTGAAGAAGACTAAGCCTGAGAAGAAGGAAACTCCTAAGGAGGCTGTCGAGACGGTCGAATTGAAACCTTCGAAACCAGAGAAAGCTGAAATTAGGAAACCTAGTCTCGAACGCGTAGATTTGAAACCGCTTCCCAAGGAAATCACTAAAGAAGAGCCACAGAAACCGGAAGGAAAAGACGTTTACGTCGAAGAAGATGACACGTCTCTCCTCCGAGTCGACAAGAAGATCAAACAGAAAGAAGTCGTCGAGAAGAAACCGGAAACTAAACCTTGGACCGAGGAAAGGGTAACTTTGAAGAAGGCGAAAGTAGAGCAAAGGGAAGCCCATAAAGACGTTGTCGAAGAGGTGACGCTTAAACCAACTAAGACAGAGAAGAAAGAAATAAAGAAGGAGACTCTAGAGAAGGTGGACTTGCAGAAAGTCACGGATAAAACGCAGTTCGTCCAAGAAGAGGAAACGACGTTGCTGAAAATAGACAAAGACGAAAAGATTGAGGAACAAAGAACAGACAAAGTTGCAACTTGGAGAAGAGAAAGGAAACCAAAGGAAAAGGCGCCGTACCACGAAGAAGAGGATAAAACGATTCTCGATGTTGCAAAAGATGTCGAGGAGAAGCGTGTGGAGAAAGAAGAAGTGCCGGTGCCATGGGCAAGAGGCAAGAAAAAACCAATCGAGAAAACGCCTTATCAAGAGGAAGAAGATACTTCCCTTCTCGATGTCAAAAAGACTGAAAAAACGACTGAAAAACAGGTAAAAGAAGAAGAAGTGCCTGTTCCGTGGGCACGAGGGAAGAAAAAGAAAGAAGAGAAACCGGAATCAGTCCCAGAAAAAATGCAGCCTGAACAGATACCAGAAGACGAAGAAACAACGCAGGTTCCTTGGCTTCGCGAGAAAAAAGTGCCACGCAAGATTCCTGAAAAGAAGGAGGAACCGGTCGAAGACATTAGATCGGTGACGTTGAAGCCAACGAGGCGAGAGCGCGCTCCTCGGGAGAAAGAAAAACCGGAAGAAGTGACTCTGAAGCCTCTAAAACGCATTCCACGTGAAGAAGAAGAGAAGGAGGAAGTGCAACTGAAACCCATTCCGAAACGTATGCCTGAAGAGAAACCGCGAGAAGAAGTTAAATTGAAACCATTCCAAAAACCAAAGCCCGAGGAGGAGGAACGGGAGAAACCGGAATTGAAACCATTCGAAAGAAAGAAACCGGAAGTTCCGGAACAAGAGAAAGTACAGCTGAAACCATTAAAACGCGAAGAAGTTCCAGAGAAACCGGAAGAAGAACAGCAGCCCGAGGAAGTTGAATCGGTGATGACTTGGGGCCTGAAACGAAAACCTAAGAAGCCTCTCGTGCCAAAAGATGAGAAACCTCTCGAAAAGGAGGAAGAAAAGGCACCCGAAGAACGAAAGACGGTGGAAGACAAAACAATAATGAAAAAGGAAGAGGAAACGATCGAAGATTTTAAATCGCTCGCCCTGAAACCGGTTAAACGCGGTAAGAAACCTGAAGAAAGGGAAGATAAAGAAGAGATCACGTTAAAGCCTGTTAAACATCTTCCAAAGGAAGAAGAAACGCAGGAGGAAATAAAATTGAAACCAGTAGTCAAGCCAAAACCCGAAGAAAAAGAAGTTAAACCGTTAAAACCGGAAGTGGTGTCTAAGGTACCTGAAAAAGAACAACCACAGGAAGTTTCAGAAATGCCGTGGCGTCGTGGTAAAAAGAAACCTGACCAAACAGTCTCCGAAGACGTGATCGAAGACAAGAAAGTTGAAGAGGAGCAGGCAGAAGTATCTGAAGTAAGTTGGCGTAGGCCACGAAAAGAAAAGGTCGTAAAAGAAGTACGAAAAGACGAAGAAGTCGAAGATATTTCATCCGTTGTATTAAAACCTACGAAACGAGGCAAGATACCGGAAGAGAAAGCCGAAAAAGAGGAAGTGGTTCTGAAACCACTTAAAAAATTACCGAAAGAGAAGGAAGCTCCTACAGAAATGGCAGTCAAACCGGTAGAATTACAGAAACCCGAGACAGTCGACATCGGCGAAGTTTCAGAAGAAAAATCTGAATTGCCATGGCGCCGTGGTAAAAAACCAGCTAAAAAGATAGTCCAGCAAGAAGAAGCTAAACCAGAAGAAGTAACTTTGAAACCTATCAAGCGACTAGAAAAACCAGAAGAAGAGAAACCGGAAGAAGTGACTTTGAAACCTGTGAAACCTCGTCCTAAGGAAGAGGAGGCGAAGGAAGAAATAGCTTTGAAACCGTTCAAAAAAGAAAAACCAGAAGAAGAGAAACCGGAAGTTAAATTGAAACCTTTCAGGCGATTAGAAAAACCGGAAGAAGAGAAACCGGAAGAAGTGACTTTGAAACCTGTGAAACCTCGGCCTAAGGAAGAAGAGACGAAGGAAGATGTAACTTTAAAACCGATCAAAAAGGAAAAACCAGAAGAAGAAAAGCCAGAAGTAAAATTGAAACCGTTCAGGCGATTAGAGAAACCGGAAGAAGAGAAACCGGAAGAAGTTACATTGAAACCTGTGAAACCTCGGCCTAAGGAAGAGGAGACGAAGGAAGAAGTAACTTTAAAACCGTTCAAAAAGGAAAAACCAGAAGAAGAGAAACCTGAAGTTAAATTGAAGCCTTTCAAGCGATTAGAAAAACCAGAGGAAGAGAAACCTGAAGAAGTTACTTTGAAACCTGTGAAACCTCGGCCTAAGGAAGAGGAGACGAAAGAAGAAGTAACGTTAAAACCATTCAAAAAAGAAAAACCAGAAGAAGAGAAACCTGAAGTTAAATTGAAGCCTTTCAAGCGATTAGAAAAACCAGAGGAAGAGAAACCTGAAGAAGTTACTTTGAAACCTGTGAAACCTCGGCCTAAGGAAGAGGAGACGAAGGAAGAAATAGTCTTGAAACCATTCAAAAAAGAAAAACCGGAAGAAGAGAAACCTGAGGTTAAATTGAAGCCTTTCAGGCGATTAGAAAAACCAGAGGAGGAGAAACCAGAAGAAGTTACTTTGAAACCTGTGAAACCTCGGCCTAAGGAAGAGGAGACGAAGGAAGAAATAGTCTTGAAACCATTCAAAAAAGAAAAACCAGAAGAAGAGAAACCTGAGGTTAAATTGAAACCTTTCAAGCGATTAGAAAAGCCAGAGGAAGAGAAACCTGAAGAAGTTACTTTGAAACCTGTGAAACCTCGGCCTAAGGAAGAGGAGACGAAGGAAGAAATAGTCTTGAAACCATTCAAAAAAGAAAAACCAGAAGAAGAGAAACCTGAGGTTAAATTGAAGCCTTTCAGGCGATTAGAAAAACCAGAGGAAGAGAAACCTGAAGAAGTTACTTTGAAACCTGTGAAACCTCGGCCTAAGGAAGAGGAGACGAAGGAAGAAATAGTCTTGAAACCATTCAAAAAAGAAAAACCAGAAGAAGAGAAACCTGAGGTTAAATTGAAGCCTTTCAGGCGATTAGAAAAACCAGAGGAGGAGAAACCAGAAGAAGTTACTTTGAAACCTGTGAAACCTCGGCCTAAGGAAGAGGAGACGAAGGAAGAAATAGTCTTGAAACCATTCAAAAAAGAAAAACCAGAAGAAGAGAAACCTGAGGTTAAATTGAAACCTTTCAAGCGATTAGAAAAGCCAGAGGAGGAGAAACCAGAAGAAGTTACTTTGAAGCCAGTAAAACCTCGCCCTAAGGAAGAGGAGACGAAGGAAGAAGTAACTTTAAAACCGATCAAAAAAGAAAAACCGGAAGAAGAAAAGCCGGAAGTTAAATTGAAACCTTTCAAGCGATTAGAGAAACCGGAAGAAGAAAAACCTGAAGAAGTTACTTTGAAACCTGTGAAACCTTGTCCTAAGGAAGAGGAGACAAAGGAAGAAGTAACTTTGAAACCATTCAAAAAAGAAAAACCAGAAGAAGAGAAACCTGAGGTTAAATTGAAACCTTTCAAGCGATTAGAAAAGCCAGAGGAGGAGAAACCAGAAGAAGTTACTTTGAAGCCAGTAAAACCTCGCCCTAAGGAAGAGGAGACGAAGGAAGAAGTAACTTTAAAACCGATCAAAAAAGAAAAACCGGAAGAAGAAAAGCCGGAAGTTAAATTGAAACCTTTCAAGCGATTAGAAAAACCGGAGGAAGAGAAACCTGAAGAAGTTACTTTGAAGCCAGTAAAACCTCGTCCTAAGGAAGAGGAGACAAAGGAAGAAGTAACTTTAAAACCATTCAAAAAAGAAAAACCAGAAGAAGAGAAACCAGAAATTAAATTGAAACCTATCAAGCGATTAGAAAAACCAGAGGAAGAGAAACCTGAAGAAGTTACTTTGAAACCTGTGAAACCTCGTCCTAAGGAAGAGGTGACGAAGGAAGAAGTAACTTTAAAACCGATCAAAAAAGAAAAACCGGAAGAAGAAAAGCCGGAAGTTAAATTGAAACCTTTCAAGAGATTAGAAAAACCGGAAGAAGAGAAACCTGAAGAAGTTACTTTGAAACCTGTGAAACCTCGTCCTAAGGAAGAGGAGACAAAGGAAGAAGTAACTTTGAAACCATTCAAAAAAGAAAAACCAAAAGAAGAAAAGCCAGAAGAAATTACTTTGAAACCGGTTCCTAAAGTAGTGCCCGAAAAAGTTGAAGAAAAACCTGAGGAAGAGAAACCAGAAACTTCTATATTACCGTGGCGCCGAGGCAAAAAGACTAAGAAGGTCGTCGATTTCCGAGAAGAAGTTACAGTTGTTCCAATCGATCAAGAAAAAGTAGTTTCGGATGTGCAGGAAGAAGAAACGACGGTTGTGGAACAGAAAGTAGTGACCGAAGTCGTTCAACAGGAAGTTAAAGAGATTATTGAAGAGAAACCAAAAGAAGCTCTTCCTTGGCGAAGGCCAAAAGAAACTGTCCAGGAGAAGATTGAAATCGTGGAAGTACAACCTGAAGTTGTACAAAAAGAAGATGCAGTAGTAGAAGAAGTGACAGAAACGTCTGAGGTGTCCTGGAGAAAGAAACGGAAGCCAATGAAACCGGCGGAGGAGAAGGAAATAATTCAACTAAAACCAGTCGAAAGGCACGAAGAAGTGGTTGAAAAAGTTGAAGAAAAAGCTGAAGAAGTGGTTCGGAAACCTGTTGAGAAGGCAAAGCCTCGAGAAGAAGAGGTACCCGAATTGAAACCAATCGAATTAGAAGAAACCCCAGAAAAGCCTGATGAAACGGAAGTGTCGGTTGTTGAAATAAGAAAACGTCCTAGGAAGAAGCCCGAAGAGGTGCCTGTACCAGTGGAGAAGGAAGAAGTCGTCGATGAGACGGTGGTTTCCTCCGCAGGTATTCAAATAACCAAAAAGGCGATTAAAATCGAAGCTAAGCAACAAGTCGCTCAAGATGTGGTCGAGGTCGAGAAAAAAGAGATCGAACGAGAAGAGATTCAAGTCGAAGATCGTAAGAGAAAACGCAGACAGCGTACCCAAGTGGACATATCTATCACGGACAAAGACAAGAAAGTCGCACCAAGGTTCATCCAGAAACTTCAACCTGTTATCGCGGAACTCGAAAGCGTCGCAAAATTCACATGCACGGTCTATGGCAATCCATTCCCCGAAATAACCTGGTACAGAAACGAACAAGAACTTCACGCCAGTGAAAAGTACATCATAACTGTCTACGAAACGACAGCCACGTTGGAAATAACGAAAGTGAAGGAAGAAGATGTTGGCATGTATTCTTGCAGGGCCTCGAATCCTGCTGGAGTAGCAACGTCCACTGTGAATCTCGTTATATTCGGTACTGAAAGAACTCTGCCTCGTGATATCTGTGTGATTGTCCTTGTTTTTGCTTTTTATACAATTTATCGATTAAGGAAATATGCTTTAATTTTTGTCTAACGTGCTTTATATGTCTCTCGATAATTGATTACATAAGATGCTCCGTTACAAGTAATGATTCCAAGAAATATTTTTAACGAAAGGTGACAAGTTTTAAGGGAAAGATTTCATAATGGATCACGTATTTATTTTCCCTTGAACTCAGTATTGAAAATTATGTAAAAATAGAAATTTTCAAAAATTGGTCTTGAAACTACCCTTACAAGGGAAGGACTTCAACTGTCTAACTTTGATTTTAACGAGTCTTGGCAAGGTGATGGTATAGTATATGTTCCTGATGATACGTGTAAAATATTAGGTGTAGATACTTGATAATTTTAAAGATATATGCCTATAGAGGGTGTTCGGCCACCCTTGGAAAAAATTTTAATGGGTGTTTCTAAAGGCCAAAATAAGGCGAAAATGAAGAATACCAATTTATTGATCGAGGCTTTGTTAAAACGTTTTAGCATGGAGTTTTGTGGTGTGTTTAGTTCGAATTTGTGGTTACCGTGTGTTGATCGTTGCGTTTGTTTTCTCAGAAAAAGAAGAGGAGGGCGTGGCGCCTCACTTTGCGTCGCCCATCAAGCCGCTGATGGTCGAGGAGCAGAAACCTGCTCTTCTGGAGTGCGTGGTCACCGGAACGCCCATGCCGGAAGTGAAGTGGTACCGCGGCGAGCAAGAACTGATACCGAAAAAAGGTAGAGAGATCAGCTTCAATCCTGAAACCGGAGAGGCGAAATTGCACATACTGGAGCCGACGCCGGAGGACGAGACCATTTATCGCGTCCGTGCCGTGAACAAATTCGGTCGCGCCGAATGCAGGGCGAATCTCGTGATCAGCAACGTGGTAAAGGTCAGCAAGCCAGAAGTTCTGAAAGCACCGAAGATCACCAGACCGTTGCCAGCTCTGGTGGCCGAAAGTGGCAAGCCCTTAACACTGTCTGCTGATTTCGAGAGCAAACCGACACCGGAAGTGAAATGGTTCCGCAACGGAACCGAAGTCGTTCCCTCCGACAAGCGTGTAATCAACATCTACGAAAGCACCGCCGAATTGTTCATCCCCGAGGTGACGAAGAAAGATGGCGGCAAATACGAGGTCAGAGTTCAGAATCCCGCTGGCGAGGCTAGAAGCTCGGGCTCCGTTACCGTCAAAGAACGCCCGGATCAAACTGACGAGGTTAAAGCACCGAGATTTATCCAGCCGATACAACCACAGATCGTTGCCGAAGGAGAGGTCGTCATTATGGAGGCGCAAGTCGAGTCCTATCCCACAGCCTCCTTCCAATGGTTCCACGAAACTCGTCCTCTCGAGGTACGTTTCTTACAGTTACTTGGTTTATTATTGTGGTCCGATAGTAATACAACAAGTACGATGCTTTACAACGATCGCACTTTTCTTGCAGTCAACGCCACAAGTGAGGATCGTGACACAAGAGAATCGTTCGATCCTGATGATAAAGGAAATCAAGCCAGAGTTTGCTGGCACTTACACCTGTCGCGCGGAAAATGTTGGCGGATCGGTCACCTGTACGGCCACCATAAATCTGCTGGATACACAGTGGGAAGAGACTGTCGAGTTGGTTTCACCGACATTCGTCAAAAGATTATCCCCCGTGAGGGTGATGGACGGTGAAAGCGCGAATCTGACGTGCGTGGTGCAGGGAAAACCAACGCCCAGAGTCGAATGGTATCACGACAACAAACCGATCAAAGAAGGCAAAGAAATCACGATTTTACAAGACACGGAAGGTGTCTGTAGTTTAGCGATTACCGAGGTGTTCCCAGAAGATGCTGGCGAATACACTTGTCGTGCTGTAAATCCTGTCGGAGAAGCCGTTTGTTCGACGTCGCTTGTCGTCGAAGGTAAACCGCCATCTTTTATACTTTTCTACTTTTCTACTTTTCTACTTTTCCTATAGATTTTAGACTTGCTTATACATCATTTTAGCCTATGAGTACGTGCCAGATTCGGAAATTGCATCCTCGATTGTTGCGACGTCGCTTACTACAGGGCAAAGTGGGTCCGAGGAAGATCTCTTATCTCCTAAGGTATGTTTAACAAAAATAGTTCATATGTCTGGTACCATTATGTTTCCTACATGGTCGTTGGATAATTTTCTAACATTTGTACGATTTTCAGGAAGCTCCTCTGTTCGACACAGACACGGAGGAATCCGCGCCAGAGATAATCAGAAAACTTCCTCAGTTAATTCCAATCAAAGATGGAGAATTAACCAGGTATGGAAATATTTGATTTGCAATAGTCGAGTCACGGTAAAGCGGTTGATCGTTCTATCGAATCTAGCAGTACGTTATACTCAGAATACGTATAGTTATTACTAAAAAAAAGCTAAAGTATGTTCTAAATAAATATTTGTTGTTTAATACAGATTGGAGGTGAAGACAAAAGGGAAACCGAAGCCAGAAGGAAAATGGTACAAGCAGGGCGTAGAGATCGTGCCGTCTCAAGAGTTCCAGGTCGAGGAATTTGAGGATGGCACGTCCGTATTGACGATCGCTGAAACTTATCCCGACGACACCGGCGAGATTGTGTTCGAAGCGCACAATCCGCTCGGCGTATCGACTACGACAACTTACTTATCGGTAGAAGGTAACGATCCCTTTACAGAGCCAAAAGTGCAATTTCTAAAACGTGGTGGAAGCTTCGCTAATATGCTTGATACGAGTTATTTTCAGCCGCGCTCTTCGATTGGAATCATCATCGGGAATCTCCTAATATATATCCCAAACCTTCATATCAGACTCACACTGAACACTCACATCCTTCACCTACACTTTTTTTATATTCTTTTATTCGACGCTCCGCTAACTCGTTGGACCCTTTCAGTTCCATCCGTTTAACCCTTAAATAATTCCTCCAAGCTACGAGTCTTTCGGTACTTAGAATTATTATTATTCGTTTATCGATGAGAAAAATCCTTTGATACAAAAAGAAGTAATATGTAAGGAACAACAAAATGAAGATTATATACAGTGAATATAGTAACGCTTATAAAATCTCG
Source organism: Colletes gigas (assembly GCF_013123115.1). Classification (NCBI taxonomy): domain Eukaryota; kingdom Metazoa; phylum Arthropoda; class Insecta; order Hymenoptera; family Colletidae; genus Colletes; species Colletes gigas. The sequence goes on from NW_025106667.1 coordinate 1,742,639, forward strand.
AATAATAATACTTAAATATAATTTTCGAAAATAATTTCATGAGTGTAAAATAACTATGAATATTTAATTTGAAACGATAAGTTATCAACTCGTAGACTTTCGCGTCGCTGTTTAAGGGTTAAAAAATACGTTTTCTAATTTGAAATAAATGCTTAACAATAGATGTATGTACGTTGCTGGAGGAATGGAACTGAAAGGGTCGAAAGTTGAGAGAGATTTGTAATGTTGGTTTGTTGATCAGGAATCCTCGGAACGAAGGAGTACAGGAAACCATCGTGGGTGACCCAGATGGAGGAGATGCAAGAAGCTCTGAGAGGTAAGAGCCAGTCAGGGAGAATTGAATGCATGCTGAGTGAAGCGGAGTGCAGTTTTTCGACGGACAGTCTGGACGATCGCGCCATCAGGGACGAGAGTTCGACGATAGTCAGCGAATGTTCATCGACCAGAACGCTGATGAACATCGACGACGAAGGTAAGAGATGCTTCGACGAGGAAGAAACTACCCCGAAGAGCTTCTTTCTCTCCAGAAGATACTCGGACACGATGGAGATGAACGCCACGGAATATTCCTGGGAGCTGAACGCGAAAGGAGAAACTTTCGAGAGAAATATCGAGAAAGAAACTCGATCGGTAACCGCGACAGAAATTGGCGGGAAAACGACTTCTGGGAAGGTAAGTAGAGCTGTGAGAAAGAAGAAGTCGGAGACTTCGGAGGAGAAATGTGTCGCAAAAAAGAACGCAGAAACGAAGACAGTGTCCGTGAAAATGAAACGAGACTCGGTTAGAAGCGCCACGAGTAAATCTTCCACGCAGAAGACAAAGTTGAGCGCATCGAGATCGGTCGTGGAGAAATCGGCTAGATCCCCGTCTCCCGTGAGAGAGAAACGCGCAAAGATTTCGGAGCCCCACGTAAACGAGAAACAAAAATACGAGAAACAAAAATGCTCGAAATTGCCTTGGTTGATAAGATCGGAAAAGTCGAGGCGCCTGGCGTCCTCGAAACTGACTAGAGAAAGCAGGAAAGAAGAGTCGTACGCTGGCACGATCATCAAGAACAAGGAAAGCGAGAAAATGATGGAATTTCTGGGGGATCAAACGGGGATGAAAATTGTGCTGGATTTTGACGAATTCCCACCGCCCAGGTCCGAGAAGAAAAGCCATTTCTTAAACGTGACAGAGCCAGGATTCCATTTGTCGCCCATCGAGGAGAACAGCGAGGTCTGTATCGGAAGTGGCCAGTGCAAAGTCCCCGATAAAGCAACGGAAACCACGTTGGAGTACGATCACGCGAGAAAATATCACACTTATCCAAAGTCGAGGATACCTGTCGCGAGATGGTCCAAGGAACGTCGCTTTGGTAAACTGATGGATCCGAAGATGTATCCATTGGAGCCGAGAGAAATCGATTTGGAGGCTTTCCAGCAGCTGCACACGGCCGACAGCCAGGAAGAGCTGCAAGAATTTTTGTTACTGGAGAGTCAGTGTAGCGGAAACCTCGGATTGGCTGGAAATATGTCGACGTCCGAGGTATCTTGCAGCGAGCATCACAGCGAGGACGAAAGAGGCACCATGTCAGGTATCATTTGACAATTTATCCACCCACTAACCATCTAATCGCTATTTACTTTACCACTTTACAGTTTTATTTCGCATGAATTCCTTTTTGTACTACGTGTGTTTTGTTTTTATTTCTTTTGGCTAATCAGATTACTGACATTGGAGTCACGCGAGTCGCACAATCACCAACCAAGACATCAGGTAAATAGTCGGATCGACGATTCTCTTAATTTTATTTTAATTCTCACGTTGCTTTTTTCAGCCACGCAATCTGTACCACGATTCATTCAAGAAATAACGGACGTTTATGCGAGGGAAGGTGAAAGGGTGATATTCGAGTGCACGTATTCCGGAAATCCTGCTCCAGGTATAGCAAACCTTTTAATTTTTATTCTAATAAATATATATAGACGATATTTAAATATTAAACACAACCACTTCAATTATTCTTTAGATATTACATAGTTTAACTATAAAATAAATTGCAGTAATGCCGACCATGGGGCTCGAAAAAAACTACTCGACTCGAAACAAAACAAAAGCCACGGGAATCCCCGCGCAACAAATACAATAATGTACGCGTGTGAATTAAATTATTATATTTGCTTGGGCTTACAGACGTTGTATGGTACAGAAATGACAAGTTGGTCATGAACACGCAAAACGTGAAGGTACGTATCTACGAGGAGGAGATGAAGACGGCGCTGGAGATCAAACACGCTACCGAAGAAGACGACGCCACTTACGTTTGCAAAGCCACCAGCGAAATAGGTTTGGTGACCACAAAAGCCAAACTGCACGTTACGGGTAAACTATTTAACGAATCAACTGCGAGCAAAGAAGTTGATAAACGATGCATATACGCGAGAAATTTATTTACAGACATAAAAGCTGATAAAACGTTCATGGATGAAGAGGAGATCGTCGACGAACAGATTATAGAAGTAAAACCGAAGAAGAAGCCGGAGGAAGAGAAGCCACATAAGAAGAAGAAACCCGAGTTGAAGAAGGCCAAAGAAGCGAAAGAGAAGGTCAAATCAGAACGTGTTAAAATAGACAAAAAGGAAGTGCGTAAGGAGAAGTTGATCCCTAAAGAACAGCCAGAGGAAAAGTTAGTGAATTCGTCATCGTATAATAAATTCGCCCGCTTGATAGTTTTCAGTTGTTAAATTTCCATTTCAAAATTTATCTTACAGGAAAATCGTCGATGTCGAAGAGACTCAGGTACTCGAAACAACAGAAATTATCGACGAGAAACCTACAGAGGTAATTAACAAATATAGTTTCTTTTTATTATATGTCTTTCGAATTTAAGATTACATGATTAATATTGCATGCAATATATAGGATTTATAAAATGTACAATATATAGCATACTACAATAAGCATATCCTTCTTATTTGACAGCATTGTACATTGACAAATATCAATAGAAATATTGTTGAATAACGCAGGTATCTCGAGCAAAGAAGGTAGTACCGATCCAAGAACCAGTAATGACGGAAGCAACCGCGTCTCTGAAGAAGATCGACGATCAGAAGAGTGGAGAATTGTCAACGAAACCCGAGGAACGTGCGAAACGTGTGGTCGAGGAACGCGAAGGGGTGGTTGTCGTCTCGGAAGTGACCACCGAGGATCTAGCACCAGATTTTATGGTGGAGTCAATGATCGACCGTGCCCAGGTAACTTCGGAAACCCTGCAGACGGTCTCTGTGTCGGAGGTGCAGACGGAATCCAGCGTCCAGGAGATCAAGCGAATGGAAACGAAACAGAGAAAGGCGAAGAAAACGGTGGTGACCGAGGAGAAGGTGTTCGAGGAGAGGGCCATCGAGGAGAAACCGAAGAAGAAGAAGAAGACGGACAGAGTGAAGGCACGAGAAGAGGTGACCATCGAGGAAATTGTCGAGATGCAGAGGGAGAACATCGCGAGAGAAGTCGAAGAGATCATGGAGTTGCTTCACGCGAAAGAATTCGGGCCCGGTGAGGCTCCTCTTCGGGAACTGGCCACCATTGGTTTCCTGGTGAGGCAAGGTGTCTCCGTGAACGAGATCAACGAGAGTCTCTACAGAACGGACAACTTCCCGGCCCTGAGGACCCCCGAAGCTCAGAATGCACTGGTTCAGCTGGTGGAAAGAGAAGGTCACGGTCCACTCATCACTCAGGTTCTCACCGAAGAGACGACCACCGATGAAAGCATCGTGGCTGCCACCGTTGGTTTCCGTGCCTTCATGAAAATGATCGAGCTTCAGCACGTCACCGTCGAGGAGGTGCTCACGCACTTTGCTCCGGAGGACTTCCGACCACGTGCTTGGGAGGTTACAGAGGCCACAGAAGTAAGAGATATTCATTTATACCAATCTTTGGACCACGCTTCTATCTAATATTTCATTTTAAGAAAGTTAAAGATTATCGAGTGTTCGAGGACTCTCAGCCATTTCGAGATAATATAACTGATATAATAATTCTCGTTCAGGTTGAAACGGAAGAACGTGTTACGGAACGAGTGGACATCGTTCGCAAAACGGAGGTCCATTTCATGGGTAAGTCGAGACTGCGTGATGTGAGGTTTGAAACGAAAAGAGACACGAAATCATTAATGGTCTTCAGACTTGCAGCATTAGAAAAAAAACGTTGCACTTTTTTTTCTATACATTAAAAATTATGTATTTTGGTGTGTGCTTGCGTGGCTGCCTATAAATATAATACTTGTACATTTTTCTATTTTTTCTTTTCTTTTTTTTTTTTTGTAAATATTTTGCGGCTTCACAGCTAGATATAAGATCGACTAAGCATGCATTTTTTGTACATACATAGAACTGTACGCGAAGATACTTAAAATATCTTTGCTACAGATTGTACATTTGATTTGTCGAATAAAAGCATTTTTTTTCACAATGTGCCATAATAATCCTGTGTGTTTTTGTCTTCGTCTAATTCCCTGTTCCCAGAGCTCCCACGAAAGCAAAAGAATTTCTGATTGCAGAGAGGAGGGACGAACGAAAGGCTGTCCGCACGCAGGATATTCGAGACATTAAAGGTTTGAAGCAACGAGTTTCAGTGCATGGTATATACATTCGAATAATCGGCCATTCGATCAATGAATGGGAACCATCATTAATAATCTTTCTTATCATATCTTCGAGAAGACACTTCGGTGTCCGGACAGTCGACACCACATCGAGATATCCAGACATCTTTACTTTTCATTCGTGTCTTATTTATGTATTCTAGTCGCCTCGTATTTCAACATTCAACATTCAAAATTCTGAACGGATAGCAAATATTCTGATTCATCGTTTTCTATCAAATTTCGAGCTTACCAATCATTCTAATTTCTTAATGGCTGACTAATAGTGCCAGTATAACGTAGTAAGAAAAAAAAAATAGTTTCGAAGTATGTGCGTATCGATCATACGATACGGTCTCTACGTAATGATTTTATTTTATTATTCTTTCAGATGCATGAAGCTTTACTTGATCGAATAATAGCAGTAAAATTTGTCTGCTTAAGCCGCTATGCTTTCCACGCGCCGTATCCCTCCATTACATCCCCTTTCCATAGTTTATTCGCCCCCTGTTAATCACCTTCCGATCCAACACCAAAACTCAACGCTTCGCGTTACGAGCTTCGCGCTGCTAATGCAGTTTTAATGTAAGTAAGAGTTTTTTAACCGTGTCCACAAGTCATTTCGTGCATTTGGTAGTAAATAATATAACACGTGTTTGTAATTTTCTTCATACCATTCCACCAGTTGCATCATTTTACCTGTTATTTATTTAACGAGAAACTATGAAATTCAATATTTCTTTGAAAGCAAAAGGCTCCACGAAACATACACCAACACGATATTTCATAGTTTCTAAATATACGGTGTCCAATATTTTTCCATTAGTCAGTACCGTTGAATGGAATTTTGCTATTTTCACGTACTTCTTGTTACTGTTACACATTCAAGTTACACACTCACATGCATCTCTTTATAACAGTCTTGTCCTACATACGAGGTAATTAAACGAGAGATTTTGATTTTTCTTTTTCTTTCTTTTTGGTAGCAAGCACGATGTGTAACAGACAAGTATTTCTTCGTTTTTTTTTTGTGTTCATGTTGGTTTGACTTCCGACCGGCCTTTTCTATTTATTTTTACTACTACACGATATTCACACACGCACCACTTGTTATTAAAACAACGTATGCCTTAGTGCCTGCGATTCCGAACCACTGCACACTACTCTATATACCGCAAAACATTCCAGAGACATCGTAATCCAACAATAAAACAGTATTTTTCTACATTCCGGTTACACAGAGATACAAAGATACACCGTCGAACAATTTTTCATCATCGAACAACACAATACTTCTTCTCATACGGTGTAACGAAATTAATCTATTCAGGAAAATGGTCGTAAAGAATTAATCCAGAGAAAGAAATGGTACACATGAAAAATTAAATAAATAATAAATTAATAAAAAATACTTTCTTTAGGATGTATGGTATGAGTCTAAAAATATTTATAACAAATGTCTTATCTTGTCCTGAAAGGGTTAATATTTGTTACGAGCAGTGAAAACATTATTAGGCTGTCGAATAAGTTCTTTCCAATTTTCCAATATATATTTAAATTTAAAGTCTATGAACTGCTTTGTAAATAATTGGCAATAATATCGACAAGAAATAAAGGATATTAAAAAATGAAATACGGTAGTATCCGGATAACTGACCGTGAATCGAATTTGTTTCTATTCGGTTATGCGGGTAAGGTTTGAAAATGGAAATTTCTTATCTAAAAATGAAAATTAGAAAGAAGATATTCGAGAATCTATCAGGATGGCAGAAAAGTATACGATACCTTTGGAAAACGCGTAAAACGATATTAAAAACACGCTGTTGACACTATGTACGCTGATTTTTTTTGTTGTCCACCAACCTTTTTGTTTCTTTTTTAATTTGTACACAAGCTCGTCCGCCGTGCACTGTCCGTAGGTTGTTGACTCTTGTTTCGTTGAAGCACGATTCTTGTCTTAGCAAAAGCATCCGCTCAGTGGCTCGTCGCATGTAGTCTGAAAAAGAATGGTTTTCTTTTACTAGCAATTGAGAGCGAGCGAGCGAGATCGTTGCATACGAAAACACTCGTATTCGATTGACACAAAAATTCTCACATACTTTCCACAGAATACGAGGACACACGGCAAGCACACACAACACTGCGCAAACCCAAAGATACAAGTACGAAGGAACAGATCGAAGAGAGAAAGGAAGATAGGGACGAGGGGGTTCAGGTTGTAGAGATCGAAGAGATCGAGGAAACGGAACAAGAGAAGAAGAAGAAGCGAAAGGACGTGGAGGAAATCGAGGAGGAGACTGAAACAGTAATCGTTGAGACAGACAGAAAGGGCAGACTGACTCGAAAGAAAAAGAAACGCGATGATTTGGAGAAAGAAGTAGAGGAGGAGGAGGAGGAGGAGGAGATTATAGAGGAAGTGAAGAAAGCATTGAAGCCAAAGCGGTCGCAAGTCGGCCGGGATGAGTTGGAATTGGAAGAAATCGAGGAATTCGAGGTGAAGGAAGACAGATCTATGCCTTCCATCGTGTTGAATGTATCTAGTCAACGTCACGAGGTGGTGCCTTTGGACCGTACCACCGAACAGGCACCTGGAAAGCCTGAATTCGAGAAAGCAAAGCTCACCATGGACACCATAACTCCGTTGACGGAGCACCTGGTGCCCGTTCAGGAGAAAGAAACCGACATCAGCGAAACAAAGCCCATCGAACGCAAAGCATCCCTATCCATCTCACCCGTGGAGCCTTACTCGACCATCGAGACGACCGTTCAAGCTTCCACCGGTGAATTCTCGGACACTTTCAAGCCCACGTCGTACGAGGCGACGCCAGCGATCGTTCCATCCGAGAGTCTGGTCGTCAGCGAGACGCTGACCAACGACGCAGGCCTGTCCAGTTTAACGATCGCCAAACAAGAAATTACCAAGACGGCGGACGTCAGCGTGACCGTTCAGGAGGCAACGACCGTCTACGAGACGATGGTCAGTCAGAAGGAAGTGCCCACAGAGGACTTTGTCACGCCACTGACTGCCAGAGCAGAGGACACCATACTCCCGCAAATCGGATTATCCGTCTACGAGGTCCAGGAAGGTCTAGCCGAGGAGAAACTCGAACCGACCAAGACTGTTCCAACCAAACCCAGAGTGAACGTTACAGCCGTCGAGCCACTGGTCGTCGAAGAGGTCCGTGCGGAGGACAAGCCGGGAAAATACTATCCAGAATTGATCGTTCCCACCGAGATCGCCACGCAGACTATCATATCTCAGCGACAACGTGTCACGGAGGAGATGCACGCGCCTGAGAAGGAAGGCGAATACGTGCCAGGAAGGCTGCCCCCGAGCCAACAGGCGCAGATTGGAGTCCCCTACGGGAGCGAGACGGCCATCGTGCAGCAGAATTTGATCCAAGAGAGCGAGGGAATATACGTTTCCGAAAGGAAGACCGACAGTTTCGTGGCTACGACGAACCTCACTCTGTTGGAAGGTGTCTCCGTATCCACCATCGAGACTCAAGACACGGAAGCTAATTTAACGATAGAAGAGACCAAGAAGGCAGTGGCTGATTTGAATGTCATCGAAATACCATCAGCCGTCACGGCGGAGACTGTACCTTCGGAAAAGGAGAAGGATTACCAACCAGGCGAGAAGCCAACCAGCAAAACAGCCGAGACGTCGATATTTTCGTTAGAAATTGGCTCCATCGCGAGTACCATGGTTCAAGAATCCGAAGGAATCTATCATCCTGAGCAGAAACCCACAAAAGTTTTGGCGGAGACGTCCATCAGACCGGAAGAATACGTGCTGGTTTCGGAGATCCAAACAGCCGATTATCCGTCAGACTTTACAGACGAACTGAAATATGTTCAGGAAAGTGGAACGGTGACTGTACAAGCGACGGAAGCTAAGATGGTTCAGGAGACGATGACTCACGATCGCGAGACCAAAATGGAGGAGATGGCTAGGCCCGAGGAACGCGTCGTGGAGACCAGTTACGACGCTGTCAGGGGCGTCGAAGTGTTCCAAACCACCTCGATAGAGAAAGAGGCCGATTTGAAGATATTCGAAATGCCTGAATCGCACCGCGGAAAGACCGTGCCTACTCATCCTGTTGTTTCGTTGGAGGTCGAAATGACCCAGCCAGAGGACAATTTAGGGGAAATCAGCAAGGAAATTCCATCGTCTGGAGTGGCGAAGATCGAACCGATCAGCTTGCAAGAAACCGTCGTGGACGTGACGGTGGCTGACGAGGGACTCGCCCCGGTTCACGAGGACAAAGTTCCTGACTCGAAGGTAGCCGAGGTCGCCATGAACGAGATCGAGAGCTTGCACACCACCATGGTGATCGCCAGCGAGCAAGAATCCGAGTATACTCGGGAGGAGAAGGTGAAGGGAGCGTACGCCAGCACGGAATTTACCACGCAAGACGCCACGATGATCGAAGAGGTGAGGACGCATTCACCAACCGGGGAATACGTGCCCGAGAAGCCCACTTCCGGCGTGGCTCAGCCCTCCCACGTTCCTCTGGAGAGCGTGACGGTGGCGATGCAACAGCTAGCGGAGAAGGAGGATTTGTACAAGACGGACGCGAAACCGGACGGAAAGACCGCTATTGTGGAGCTCACGGAACCCAGACCTGGCGCTACGGTACTCGAAATTATTCCACACGATCGAGAGAACGTTTATAGTCCTGACGCCAGGCCCCAAGACTACACCGCTCAACCGTTGATATCCGGTCACACGGTGGCCTTGAAGTCGGAGACTTTGGCCGAGCAAAGCACCACCGACATCAGCGTCGATCAACCAAAGTCTGGCAAGGCGATTCCTCAGCGAGAAGCTCTGGAGGAACTGGTCGTCACCGAGACGAACGTTGCAGAGACGGAAAAGCTCAGGGAAGCGGACGTTCTGCCAAGCACGCAGAGCGCAGAGATCGAGATCTGCTCCATGACCGAGAAGCTCACCGTCACGGAAGTGACGAGCGCCCTGAGCGAAGAGAAATTGCAAGTCGAGGATATACCGAAAGAGAGAACCGTCACGATGGGAATCACCAGTGGACACGAGGTGGCAGAGATGCAGGAGACGATCCTTGCCAGCAACGTGAACGTTTTAGAGGAAGAGAAAGCGAAGGAGGAGCGCGCCAGTCAACAGCAAACCGGGTTGGAAGTCGTCGAGCAAACGGAAATATCGGTCTCCGAGAAGGAATCGCCTTTGCACGAGGACGTGAAACCAGACACCAAGAACGTAGAAATCGTCTTCGAGGAAGGAGAAAAGAGCGTCGTCGTGGGGATGACCTATCCCGAGGACAAAGAGGGCGTATTCACGCGCGAAGATAAACCAAAAGGCGCAGAAGCTACCGTGGACATCGAAACGCAAGGAGTAGCGTCCAAGTTCGAAGTGTTTAGCGATACTGGCTTGACGGAGCTACCCGACGAGACCGTCACCGAAATAAAGCCTAAAACCACGGTGTTACCCATCGAAGCTGCCGTGGCCGAAGAGGTGCAGACCAGAGAAACCGAGGCGCCATTCAGCGAGATCAAACCAACGGACAAGAAAGCGACTGTCGAGTTCGTCGCAGGAGAAGGTCTGATCGTGTCGGCGGTGACGGCAGAGGACAAGGAAAGCTTGCTGCCGGAAGCGGAGAAGCCTGAAACGAAAGCTGCCAGCTTCGATATTCCGACTCACGTGGTGGCTGAAACCAGCGAGACGACCACCACGGACAACATCGGTGAATTTAAACGCGAAGAGACCACTGCTGCGACAGCTACCACCGATCACGTCACCTTCCATAGCTTGGTGACCTCCGAGACTGCTCCCGGCGACCTGGAGAAACCGATGGAGGACTTTGTGGAGCCCGACAAGAAGATGGTCGATGTCACGTTCGAGGAGGGCATGGGAGTCACGGTGATCGAGACCATCGCGTCCGATAAAGAGAAAGAGTACTTCGAGAAGCTGGAGATCGAAGGTGAACAAGCTACTCTGAGCTTCGACGCGCACAGAGTGGCACAGATGATGGAAGTTACTCCGTCTTCTATCTCGGGAGACTTGACAGTGCCGAAGCCAGCTACGTTCGCCGCGAAGGAGGAACGACTTCCGTTCGAGAGCATCGTGCAGACCGAAACTGTCGTATCGGAGACCGAGGAACGCTTCACGGACAAGCCTGTGATATCCAACAAGGCTCAAGTGTCCATCAACGAGATCATCAGCGCAACGACCAGCACGGAAATACCAGCCGACAAGGAGGATGTCCTTCGACTCCCTGACAAGCCATCGGAAAAACAAGCTAGCGTGGAATTCGCTGGACGCGTGATAGCAGAAAAGTCCGAGGTTACGGTGGACAGCAGCGCTGGTAAATTGGAGGAGTTGAAACCGGTCTCAGCGTCCGCTGTGCCATCCAGTATTCCTTTGGAAGCGGTGATTAGCTCGGAAACGCAACCAACGGAGCTAGAAGGGCTCTTGACGAAGGACAAATTACCGACTCAAGCTCTGGCAGACTTGTCCGTAGTCGAGGAACAGAGCCTCCAAGTGTCTGCGGTGGTTTCGGAAGACAAGGAAGAGGAATACAGATCTACCGAGCTCCCAGAAACGAGAACAGCTGGGAAGAGCTTGGTGTCTGGTCACGTGGTAGCCGAAACTACCATGCAAGTGGTCGATTTCAGCACAGGTGAGCTCTTGGAACAGAAGCCAACCGAAGCAATAGCCATGCCAGAGCACGTTCCGTTCGCTTCGTTGATCGAGACGCAACCTGTCGTGCAAGAAAGCGAGGATAAATTTGTACCCGGTTTGATCCCAGACGACAAGAAAGCGATCGTGGACCTCGAAGAGGGCAGAAACATTGTGACCGTGTCTCAAGTGACTCCAGCCGACAAAGAGTCTCTGTACGTGTCCGAGGAGCAACCTTCCAAGCATCTGGCGTCCGTTGGATTGGACACCACGCATGGAATCGCCGAAACAACGACAATCTCTGTCGAAGACACCGTGGCGGAGGTGGTCGTAGAGAAACTAGATAGGAAAACAGCATCCTCGACTCAGGAAGTGTACCAAAGCGTAGTGGTCACTCAGGATATTGTTCAGGATCAGGAGAACGAGTTCGAAGGGAAATTCAAACCCGTTACACAGAAGGTAGAAGTGTCCATCGAGGAAGGGAAACGCGTGACTACGGTCACGGAGGTCAGCGCGGCTGATCGAGAAGAAATACTGAGGACCGTGCAAGAAGAGAAGACTCGATCCGCGGTGCCAGGTATTGTTGCTGGCCACGAAGTCGCCGAAAGATCAGAAATCGTTCCTCAATTGACCACCGGGGAAGTGGAGATTCCAAAACCCATCACAGCAACGGCGCAAGTGGGCCAAAAACCATACGAGACCGTCGAGACGACCGAGCAAGTCCTGGCGGAAAAGGAAGTGGACAAAGTCGAGGAGATCGCGTTGCAGATGACCAGCGCTCGCGTCACGGTGGACGAGAACAGATTCATCGCCATCACCGAGGCGACCACTGCGCAAGACGTCGAAGAAGAACTCTCGGAGAGGAAGAAGCCTCGCGAAGAGACCGCGAAACCAGCCATGGAGGGTAAAGAAGTTGCTCAACAGACGGAAGTGAATCTGAGAGAAGGACTCGGCGAGGTCCCCCAGGCGCCACGACCAGCCTCCTTCGAAGCTCAGCCCACGCAAACCACCTTGGAGAGCGTCGACGTCAGCGAGACGGTCCCTCAGGAGCATAGTTTGACGTTCGAGGGTAAATTGAAGCTCGACGAACGCAGCGCCACGGTCAGCTTTGTGGAAGGAAAGAGCATAACCGTTGCTCACGTCGTCACACAAGACAAAGAGGACAGTATGGATGCTCTGAAATACGAAGAGAACAAGGCGGAAGTGACGTTGACGAAGGTGGGTATGGACGTTGCACAGACGGCCCAGGTGTTCGTCGATCAGAGCACCGGGTCTGTGCAGCCGCTGGAAAAGCACCAGGCGAAAGCTCATCCTAAGCAAGACACCTTGGAGCCCATCATCGTCGAGGAGACGCCTAGCGCGGAACGCGAAGGCACCTTTGACAATTATCCAAAGACAGTGTCCTCTGTGGCGGTTCCATCGTTCGAAGAGGGCCACGGAATCTCGATTACCGAGGTCACGTCTGCCGAACTGGAGTCGTTGCTGAAGGAACAAAAGCTGGACGCGTCTCAGACAGCCACCAGCACCATCATCACCGAGCGCAATATCCTCGAAACGACCACCGTCGAGTCTCGAGTGAACGTGCCTGACAAGGTTCAGGAGCTGGACGCGACGCCTCAGGTAGCCATTACTGGCCAGGACACGTTCGAAAGCATCATCGTCAACGAGAGCGTCGTCGAGGAGAGCGAACGGACCTTCGAGGGCGCGTTCAAGCCGCAAACTCAAACCGCGGGCGTGGACATCGAGAAAGCAAAGTCCCTGCAAGTTTCCGAAACCATCACCGAGGACAAGGAAAGCGTGTTCGACGTTGCTCCTAAACGCGAGGGCGTCACAGCAACTCAGGACATCAGTCTGCACGAGACCGTTGTAGGCTCGATGGTGGAGAGTATTCAGAGCACTCAAGAGATTCGCGAGGAGAAACAAGCCTCCTCTCAAGCGACGGTCACTCAAACCGTGATAGAAACAGCGGTGAAGACGGAGACGACGGTTGGCGAGAGCGAAGACACCTTCGAAGGGAAGTTTAAGCCCGAAGAACAAAAGGGCAAGCCTCAAATGGAAGGGTTGAGCACGGTCACGGTCACCGAAGTGGTCTCCAGCGAGATCGAGGACTTGCTACCAGCGGCTGTTGCTCCCAAAGAGCAACAAGCTCAGCCCACTTTAACCGGCATGGAAGCTCCGGAAGTGACGCAGGTGATCACAGCAGCCACCACGGAAGCCCTAGAAAAGACGACCAAGTTGAAGGAACAACAAGGCACGGTGGAACTGGAAGAACTCTCCTCCGTAGCGGTCAGCGAAGTAATCTCCAATGAGGCTGAAGACGTTCTCGCGTTGAAAACGGTTCCCAAAGACCAGAAAGCAGAGTTTAACATTATCGGAAGAGAGGCTGCGGAGACCTCTCAGGTGACGACGATCGCTGAAACGGAGGATCTCGCGCTGAAACGGCCCGAGGAACAGAAAGGCAAACCACAGGTGGACGAACTGACTCCGCTGTTGGTGTCGCACGTGATGTCTAGCGAGGCGGAGGAGGCACTTCCTGCCCCGGAAGTTCCGAAAGAGAAAACAGCTCAGCCTAGCTTACTGGGAAGAGACGTCGCGGAGACTCTCCAAGTGTTGACGGTCGCCAGCGCGGAGGAATTGGTTGCACCAATGGCGCCCGAGGAACAGAAAGGCAAGCCTCAGGTCGAAGAATTAGCACCGCTGATGGTTTCTCAGGTGGTATCGCACGAGGCGGAAGACACGCTGCCCACGCCGGAAGTGCCCGTCGAGAGAGAAGCGCAACCGAACTTAATAGGCAGAGACGTGGCTCAAACTATGGAGGTGTTGACAATGTCGAACGTCGACACTTTGGCGGAAAGCAAGAAACCTGACGAGCAAAAAGGAGTCCCGGGTCTCGAGGAGTTTCTCTCTCTGTTCGTGTCGCAAACAGTGTCCACGGAAATGGAGGACGCGTTGCCTACTCCCGAAGTTCCAACCGAGAAGATGGCGCAGCCCAGTCTGCTAGGTCGCGACGTGGCAGAGACGATGCAAGTGCTGACCATGCTCAGCGCGGAGGAACTGACGACCAGTCGAGGACCCGAGGGACAAAAGGGGCAACCGAACGTGGAGGAACTGACCTCCGTGACGATCTCGCAGACGGTGTCTCACGAGACGGAGGAGATCCTCGAAAGCGTGGTTGCACCGAGCTCGGTGACGGCCAAGCCAGCGTTATCCGGAAGAGAGGTAGCCGAGACCAGCCAGGTGCTGACTATGACCAACGCGGAGGAGCTAGAGAAACCTCTCCTGCCCGAAGAACAGATTGGAAAGCCACGAGTGGACGAATTCGAGTCGTTGACGGTATCTCAAGTGGTGTCTAGCGAGTTTGAGGAAACGTTGCCGACTCCTGAGAAGCCCACCGAGAAGATTGCTCGTTCGCAAATGACTGGCAGAGAAGTAGCAGAGAAGACGGAGATACTGACAGTGACGAACGTCGAGGAGCTGCAGAAGCTGGAGCAGCCCGAAGGCCAGAAAGGAAAACCGGACGTGGAGGAATTGAGCTTCATCACAGTCTCCGAAGTAGTTTCTACGGAAATGGAGAAGGAACTGCAGAGTCCAGAGGCTCCTAAAGTACGCAAAGCTCTTCCCCAGTTGTCCAGCATAGAAGTGGCCGAAACGTCAGAAGTGTTGACAATGACCAGCGCGGAGGAGCTACCGAAACCAAAAGCACCCGAGGAACAGAAAGGAAAACCACAGTTGGAGGAGCTGCTCTCGCTGTCGATTTCGGAATTTGCGTTCGGCGAGGCGGAAACCGGACTCCCAACGCCGGAAGAGCCCACTTCGCAGACCGCCAAGCCCAGTCTTCTGGGCATCCAGGTCGCTCAGAAGTCTCAAGTGGTTCCGTCGTCGGCCACCGGGGAGCTGGAGGAATCCGTGAAACCGGAAACCAAGCAAATCGTTCCCGAACAAATACCTTTCGAGAGCATTCAACAGTTGCAACCGGTTCCCCAGGAGAGCGAAATTACGTTCCAGGTGGAGAAAACGACGAAAACAGCGACGGCTGATGTCTCGTTCCGCGTTTCCGAGAGCCTGGAAGTGATGCAAGTCACAGCCACGGAACAGGAAGCTACAGAAGTGATAAAAGGAGTAGCGAAAGAAGCGTCCGCTCAGCCAGACGTGATCAGACGCGAAGTCGCCCTTAAAACCGAGATCCAACCGGAAGTCGCACTCTCCGAGTTCAATGTGACCAAACCAGAAAGTAAGACGGCCAAAGGCGTCGAAGAGATTCAGCAAGGTGTCATAGTAACCGAACACCTCACTGCTGGTGAGCTAGAGTCAGAACTGCCCGAGTCTGTAATACCATTCGCGAAGTTAGCGAGCGTTTCTATCCAAGCCGAACACCTGGAACAAGTCGTGGGTGAGTATTATTCCTATAAAGGTATGCAATTGGCATTGACGGGACGGACGGGAACAATGACGATTAGGAAAGGACGTCGAGACGCGTTGTTGACTGTAGCCATTAATTTTTCATGAGAGCGTAGGAGAGAGGATCTCTGTCAAACTGGGGAATAATAGATCCAAGCAGATTTTCTGGATTTAGGGTCGTGAAATGTGTAGGATAGGTGAAAAGAGATATCAAGGTAGGTATGGATATGTAACAGAATCAAACACGATCGAGACATCACAAGCAATTACACACAGAACACAACAGGCCATACAATTCATAACAAAATTCGATTTATACGTAATATATACAAATAATAAAAAGGTCTACGTAACAATGAACAAATCCTTTTGTCGATCAGGGATATGTCGCGATTAACCGCGAAGTCAAACCAAGTAAGCAACCAACAAACAAACAAATGCCACGACACGTTAATCATATCACACTTGTTCTGTATACATTTCAGAAACTACAGAAGTACCAGCGCAACAACATCATATCACAATTACACAACACACAACAAAACACGATACGCCACAGCAACAGTCGATCGAATCCGACACAGAGGTAATCGAAGAGTACACAACGAAATTCAGGCGCGGGAGTACAGACGATGAGACTGCAGCGGTCAAAACGAAGAAAACGATAATAAGAAAGAAAAAGCCGAAAACAGAGGAAGAGGAAAACAATGTTGTCGTCATCGAAGAAGAACTCGAGGATATTAAACCAAAAATTCCATCCATACCGAAAAAACAATTTATGCCGATAGAAGAAGTCACGACAGTGGAGGATGTCGAAGAAATAGTACCGACGAGAATAGACGAGGCAGAGGAAGTAACGCCAAAGCAAGAAGAAACGGTAGACATCAAAGTAATCGAGGTTCAAGGAACGGACGATACCAAGAAAATAACGAAGAAGAAGATTATTCGGAAACGAGGAAAAACGCAACAAGTCACGGAGGAAATAACGGTCGAAGAAGATGGCAAAGCACCGATAACGACGGTCGTGACGAAACCCAGAGAAATGATCGAAGAGAAACCAATACTCGAAACGGGAGAATATGAGGAGGAGGAAGTACCGGAAGAATATACAAAACCGATTGCTCCGTTACAATACGTTACACCTACGGTAGAGAAAGTAGAAGAACAGGTCACCATTACGGAAGAAACCACAAAAGAAGGCAAACCGAAAAAGACAACAAAGAAGAAAATTATTACACGCAAAGGCAAGGAACAACAAGTTACAGAGGTATCTACGGTGGAAGAGCAGGGCAAGGCTCCAGTGACAACAGTAACAGAAGGTCCAGTCGAAGAAGTGGTTGAAGAAATAATAAAACCGTTACCTGCACCAGAGCGTATTAAACCAACGGAAGTAGAAGAAGTTCGGGAGCAGGTAACAGTCACTGAAGAAGTAACGAAATTAGGTAAACCTAAAAAGACGACAAAGAAGAAAATAATTAAACGAAAAGGACAAGAACAACAGGTAACAGAAGTTGTCACGGTCGAAGAACAAGGAAAAGCACCAGTGACAACTGTAACCGAGGGTCCTGTTGAAGAAGTAGTTGAAGAAATAATAAAACCATTACCTAAGCCAGAATACGCCAAACCATCCGACGTAGAAGAAGTCCGCGAGCAAGTGACCATTACACAGGAAGTCACAAAATTAGGAAAACCAAAGAAGACCACAAAGAAGAAGATTATCAGGCGAAAGGGACAAGAGCAACAAGTAACAGAAGTTGTCACGGTTGAGGAGCAAGGAAAGGCTCCAGTAACGACAGTAACTGAAGGTCCTGTTGAAGAAATAGTTGAAGAACTTATAAAACCTTTACCTGCGCCCGAACGTATTACACCAACGGAAGTAGAAGAAGTTCGCGAACAGGTGACAGTCACTGAAGAATTAACAAAACTAGGTAAGCCTAAGAAAACAACAAAGAAGAAGATTATCAAACGAAAAGGACAAGAACAACAGGTAACAGAAGTTGTCACAGTTGAAGAGCAAGGAAAAGCTCCGGTAACCACTGTAACTGAAGGTCCAGTAGAAGAAGTAATCGAAGAAGTAATAAAACCACTACCTAAACGAGTACGTATTCAGCCAACGGAAGTAGAAGAAGTTCGAGAGCAGGTAACAGTCACTGAAGAAGTAACAAAACTAGGTAAACCCAAGAAAACCACAAAGAAGAAGATTATCAAACGAAAGGGTCAGGAACAACAAGTAACGGAGGTAGTCACTGTCGAAGAACAAGGCAAAGCACCAGTGACTACTGTGACCGAAGGTCCAGTCGAAGAAGTAGTTGATGAAGTAATAAAACCGTTACCTCGGCTAGAATATGCCAAACCATCTGAAGTAGAAGAAGTCAGAGAGCAAGTGACAGTTACACAAGAAGTAACACGAGAAGGCAAACCCAAAAAGATCGTAAAGAAAAAGATCATTAAACGCAAAGGAAAAGAGCAACAGGTAACAGAGGAGGTCACGGTTGAGGAGCAAGGAAAAGCACCAGTAACCACTGTAACCGAAGGTCCAGTAGAGGAAGTAGTCGAAGAAATAATAAAACCATTGCCTGCACTTGAACGTGTCGAACCAACGGAAGTAGAAGAAGTTCGTGAACAAGTTACAGTCACAGAGGAAATAACGAAGCTGGGTAAACCTAAGAAAACCACAAAGAAGAAAATTATCAAACGCAAAGGAAAAGAGCAACAGGTAACAGAGGAGGTCACGGTTGAGGAGCAAGGAAAAGCACCAGTAACCACTGTAACCGAAGGTCCAGTAGAGGAAGTAGTCGAAGAAATAATAAAACCATTGCCTGCACTTGAACGTGTCGAACCAACGGAAGTAGAAGAAGTTCGTGAACAAGTTACAGTCACAGAGGAAATAACGAAACTGGGTAAACCTAAGAAAACCACAAAGAAGAAAATAATCAAACGCAAAGGAAAAGAGCAACAAGTGACAGAGGAGGTCACGGTTGAGGAACAAGGAAAGGCACCAGTAACCACTGTAACTGAAGGTCCAGTAGAAGAAGTAATAAAACCATTACCTAAACCAGTACGTATTCAGCCAACGGAAGTAGAAGAAGTTCGAGAGCAGGTAACAGTTACTGAAGAAGTAACAAAACTAGGTAAACCCAAGAAAACCACAAAGAAGAAGATTATCAAACGAAAGGGGCAGGAACAGCAGGTAACAGAGGTTGTCACAGTTGAAGAACAAGGAAAAGCTCCAGTGACAACTGTGACAGAAGGTCCTGTCGAAGAAGTGGTCGAAGAAATAATTAAACCATTACCAGCACTAGAACACGTAAAACCATCACAAGTGGAAGAGGTGCGTGAACAAGTAACAGTGACAGAGGAAATCACTAAGTTAGGAAAACCAAAGAAGACCACCAAGAAGAAAATTATCAAACGTAAGGGAAGAGAACAACAAGTGACAGAAGTTGTTACAGTGGAAGAACAAGGAAAGGCACCGGTAACGACTGTACATGAGGGGCCAGTTGAGGAAGTCGTAGAGGAGACAATCATGCCACTACCTGCGCTAGAATCTATCAAACCGTCTAGTGTAGAGGAAGTGCGCGAACAAGTAACAGTCACTGAAGAAGTAACCAGAGAAGGCAAGGCTAAGAGGACCACTAAGAAGAAGGTTATTAAACGTAAAGGAAAAGAACAGCAAGTAACAGAGGTTGTGACTATTGAAGAACAAGGTAAAGCACCAGTGACAACAGTCACAGAAGGTCCTATCGAAGAAGTCGTCGAAGAAGTAATTAAAGCACTACCTGCACCAGAATACGTACAGCCATCTGAAGTTGAAGAGGTTCGCGAACAGGTAACAGTGACTGAAGAAGTTACTAAAGAAGGTAAACGAAAGAAAACCACCAAGAAGAAAGTCATTAAGCGCAAAGGTAAAGAACAACAAGTAACCGAAGTAGTTACCGTCGAAGAGAAAGGAAAGAGACCTGTGACAACTGTCACGGAAGGTCCTGTAGAAGAAGTGGTTGAAGAAACCATAAAAGCATTGCCTGCTCCTGAATTTGTTAAACCATCCGAAGTCGAGGAAGTACGAGAACAGGTAACTGTTACGGAAGAAGTCACTAAAGAAGGTAAACCAAAGAAGACCACCAAGAAGAAGGTGATTAAGCGGAAAGGTAAAGAGCAACAAGTGACCGAAGTAGTTACTGTTGAAGAAAAGGGAAAAGCCCCGGTAACAACCGTGACAGAGGGTCCTGTGGAAGAAGTTGTAGAGGAGACATTAACGCCACTACTTGCACTAGAGTTCGCCAAACCGTCTAGTGTGGAGGAAGTGCGCGAACAGGTTACTGTTACTGAAGAAGTCACTGTAGAAGGCAAACCGAAGAAGACCACCAAGAAGAAAGTTATTAAACGTAAGGGAAAAGAACAACAAGTAACCGAAGTAGTTACAGTTGAAGAAGAAGGTAAAGCTCCAGAGACAACTGTAACGGAAGGTCCCGTGGAAGAGGTATTTGAAGAAACAATAAAGCTATTACCTGTTCCTGAATTTGTTAAACCATCCGAAGTGGAGGAAGTGCGAGAACAAGTAACCGTTACTGAAGAAGTCACTAGAGAAGGTAAACCAAAGAAGACCATCAAGAAGAAAGTTATTAAACGCAAAGGAAAAGAACAACAAGTAACCGAGGTAGTTACTGTTGAAGAAAAAGGAAAAGCTCCAGTGACAACTGTGACAGAAGGACCAGTTGAAGAGGTACTTGAAGAAACTATAAAGGCATTACCTGCTCCTGAATTTGTTGAACCATCCGAAGTTGAGGAAGTTCGTGAACAGGTAACGGTGACTGAAGAAGTTACTAAAGAAGGTAAACCGAGGAAAACTATTAAGAAGAAGGTAATTAAACGCAAAGGTAAGGAGCAACAAGTAACCGAAGTAGTTACTGTCGAAGAGAAAGGAAAGAGACCTGTAACAACTGTCACAGAAGGTCCTGTAGAAGAAGTAGTCGAAGAAACCATAAAAGCATTGCCTGCTCCTGAATTTGTTAAACCATCCGAAGTTGAGGAAGTGCGAGAACAGGTAACTGTTACCGAAGAAGTCACAAAAGAAGGTAAACCAAAGAAAACCATCAAGAAGAAGGTTATTAAACGCAAAGGAAAAGAGCAACAAGTAACCGAAGTAGTTACTGTTGAAGAAAAAGGAAAAGCTCCAGTGACAACGGTGACCGAAGGCCCTGTTGAAGAAGTGGTTGAAGAAGTAATTAAAGCATTACCTTCCCCAGAATACGTACAGCCATCTGAAGTTGAAGAAGTTCGGGAACAAGTTACTGTTACGGAAGAAGTCACTAATGAAGGTAAGCCAAAGAAGACCATCAAAAAGAAGGTCATTAGGCGCAAGGGTAAACAACAACAAGTAACCGAAGAAGTTACTGTCGAAGAGAAAGGAAAGAGACCTGTGACAACTGTCACAGAAGGTCCTGTAGAAGAAGTTCTTGAAGAAACCATAAAAGCATTGCCTGCTCCTGAATTTGTTAAACCATCCGAAGTTGAGGAAGTGCGAGAACAGGTAACTATTACCGAAGAAGTCACAAAAGAAGGTAAACCAAAGAAAACCATCAAGAAGAAGGTTATTAAACGCAAAGGAAAAGAGCAACAAGTAACCGAAGTAGTTACTGTTGAAGAAAAAGGAAAAGCTCCAGTGACAACGGTGACCGAAGGCCCTGTTGAAGAAGTGGTTGAAGAAGTAATTAAAGCATTACCTTCCCCAGAATACGTACAGCCATCTGAAGTTGAAGAAGTTCGGGAACAAGTTACTGTTACGGAAGAAGTCACTAATGAAGGTAAGCCAAAGAAGACCATCAAAAAGAAGGTCATTAGGCGCAAGGGTAAACAACAACAAGTAACCGAAGAAGTTACTGTCGAAGAGAAAGGAAAGAGACCTGTGACAACTGTCACAGAAGGTCCTGTAGAAGAAGTGGTTGAAGAAACCATAAAAGCCTTGCCTGCTCCTGAATTTGTTAAACCATCCGAAGTCGAGGAAGTTCGGGAACAGGTAACAGTGACTGAAGAAGTTACTAAAGAAGGTAAACCAAAGAAGACCATCAAGAAGAAGGTCATAAAGCGCAAAGGTAAAGAGCAACAAGTGACAGAAGTAGTTACTGTTGAAGAAAAAGGAAAAGCTCCAGTGACAACTGTGACAGAAGGACCAGTTGAAGAGGTACTTGAAGAAACCATAAAAGAATTGCCTGTCCCTGAATTTGTTAAACCATCCGAAGTTGAGGAAGTACGAGAACAGGTAACTGTTACCGAAGAAGTCACAAAAGAAGGTAAACCAACGAAAACCACCAAGAAGAAGGTTATTAAACGCAAAGGTAAAGAACAACAAGTGACAGAGGTAGTTACTGTGGAAGAAAGAGGAAAAGCTCCAGTGACAACGGTGACAGAAGGTCCTATCGAAGAAGTCGTTGAAGAAGTAATTAAAGCATTACCTGCACCAGAATACATACAGCCATCTGAAGTTGAAGAAGTTCGCGAACAGGTAACAGTGACTGAAGAAGTTACTGAAGAAGGTAAACCAAAGAAGACCATCAAAAAGAAGGTCATTAGGCGCAAGGGTAAAGAACAACAAGTAACCGAAGAAGTTACTGTCGAAGAGAAAGGAAAGAGACCTGTGACAACTGTCACAGAAGGTCCCGTAGAAGAAGTTGTTGAAGAAACCATAAAAGCCTTGCCTGCTCCTGAATTTGTTAAACCATCCGAAGTCGAGGAAGTACGAGAACAGGTAACTGTCACGGAAGAAGTAACTAAAGAAGGTAAACCGAGGAAAACAATTAAGAAGAAGGTAATTAAACGGAAAGGTAAGGAGCAACAAGTTACCGAAGTAGTGACTGTCGAAGAGAAAGGAAAGAGACCTGTAACAACTGTCACAGAAGGTCCTGTTGAAGAAGTGGTTGAAGAAGTAATTAAAGCATTACCTGCCCCAGAATACGTGCAGCCATCTGAAGTTGAAGAAGTTCGGGAACAGGTAACAGTGACTGAAGAAGTTACTAAAGAGGGTAAACCAAAGAAGACCATCAAGAAGAAAGTCATTAAGCGGAAAGGTAAAGAACAACAAGTAACGGAGGTTGTAACAATCGAGGAACAAGGAAAAGCACCCGTAACAACTGTAACAGAGAGTCCTGTAGAAGAAGTGGTTGAAGAAACCATAAAAGCATTGCCTGCTCCTGAATTTGTTAAACCATCCGAAGTTGAGGAAGTACGAGAACAGGTAACTGTTACGGAAGAAGTCACTAAAGAAGGTAAGCCAAAGAAAACCACCAAGAAGAAGGTGATTAAGCGGAAAGGTAAGGAGCAACAAGTGACAGAGGTAGTTACTGTGGAAGAAAAAGGAAAAGCTCCAGTGACAACGGTGACGGAAGGTCCTGTGGAAGAAGTAGTTGAAGAAGTAATAAAACCTTTACAAGCTCCAGAACACGTGAAACCATCCGAAGTCGAGGAAGTACGTGAACAAGTAACAGTGACCGAAGAAGTCACTAAAGAAGGTAAACCGAGGAAAACTATTAAGAAGAAGGTTATTAAACGCAAAGGTAAAGAACAGCAAGTGACCGAAGTAGTTACTGTCGAAGAGAAAGGAAAGAGACCTGTAACAACTGTCACAGAAGGTCCTGTAGAAGAAGTGGTTGAAGAACCCATAAAAGCATTGCCTGTTCCTGAATTTATTAAACCATCCGAAGTCGAGGAAGTGCGTGAACAAGTAACTGTCACTGAAGAAGTAACTAAAGAGGGTAAGCCAAAGAAGACCACCAAGAAAAAGGTGATTAAACGTAAGGGTAAAGAACAACAAGTGACAGAAGTAGTTACTGTTGAAGAACACGGAAAAGCCCCGGTAACAACCGTGACTGAGAGTCCTGTAGAAGAAGTGGTTGAAGAAACCATAACAGCATTGCCTGCTCCTGAATTTGTTAAACCATCCGAAGTCGAGGAAGTACGAGAACAGGTAACTGTCACGGAAGAAGTCACTAAAGAAGGTAAGCCAAAGAAAACCACCAAGAAGAAGGTGATTAAGCGGAAAGGTAAGGAGCAACAAGTGACAGAGGTAGTTACTGTGGAAGAAAAAGGAAAAGCTCCAGTGACAACGGTGACGGAAGGTCCTGTGGAAGAAGTAGTTGAAGAAGTAATAAAACCTTTACAAGCTCCAGAACACGTGAAACCATCCGAAGTCGAGGAAGTACGTGAACAAGTAACAGTGACCGAAGAAGTCACTAAAGAAGGTAAACCGAGGAAAACTATTAAGAAGAAGGTTATTAAACGCAAAGGTAAAGAACAGCAAGTGACCGAAGTAGTTACTGTAGAAGAGAAAGGAAAGAGACCTGTAACAACTGTTACAGAAGGTCCTGTAGAAGAAGTGGTTGAAGAAACCATAAAAGCATTGCCTACTCCTGAATTTGTTAAACCATCCGAAGTCGAGGAAGTTCGTGAACAAGTTACAGTTACCAAAGAAATAACTGAGGAGGGTAAACCTAAAAAGACGACCAAGAAGAAGGTTGTTAGGCGTAAAGGAAAAGAACAACAAGTAACCGAGATCGTCACTGTCGAGGAACAAGGAAAAGCTCCGGTGACAACTGTGACTGAAAGCCCTGTTGAAGAATTGGTTGAAGAAACTGTGAAACCACTACCCGCGCTAGAATATGTAAAACCAACTGAAGTGATGGAAAAACCGGAAGAAGTAACTGTCACTGAAGAAGTTGTGGAGGAAGGCAAACCAAAGCGGACTGTGAAAAAGAAGATTAAACAGAAAGAAGTTCGCGAAGTTGTCTCCGATGTTGTGGCGGAAGTGGATGAAACTAAACCTGGCGAACTTCCTGTTGGTGAAACTAAGAAACTCGTTAAATTGCAGCGTGTTAAGGTTACTAAATTCGAAGCTACGAAACTAGATGTGCAGGAAGTATCCGTAGATAAACCACAATTTGCTCAAATAAAATTGCGCAAGACACCAGTAGCGAAACGTCCAGAAGAGAAGAAGAAGAAAGAGAAGTTTCCTCGTATTTTGCTACGAAGTCGCATTACTGCCACCGAGTGGCCTCCAGGTCTCAAGCACTTGAAGCTCACTGAACTCGAACCGAATGAAATTCAAAATGGCATTCTGTCCCGTAACGTCGAGGAAGCCGCAACCTTACCAAAATTGAAGAAGAAGAAGAAGGTGAAGCACTTGGAGAAGGAAATAGCCAAGTTGGAACAGCTCGATAAGGAATTTGCTGAGTTGAAGAAAGAATTACCGTTGGAGAAGCTGGACGAGCCAGTACCTGAAGAGAAGCCGGAACGAAAGGTCAAAAAGAAGAAGAAACCTGAAGATAAAGTAACGGAGACTGTGAAACCTCAATTGATGAGAATCAGTATCAAAGAACAGAAAGCAACTAAACCGAAAATCCAAGAACCTGCCACACCTCTGTTTGCACAAATCAAATTAAAGAAAGCTCGTGTTGTTCCGAAGAAGGTTGACAAGGATGAAAGCAAGTTTCCAAAGATTTTGTTACGCAGTCGCATAACTGGCCACGAATGGCCGCCATCTATACAATATCCAGTGATAACCGACTTGGAGCCAATTTACGTACAAAGCGGTATAATATCTCGAACGATGGAAGAAGCAATGAAGCTGAAGAAGGTAAAACGCAAGAAAGTGAAGCTTTCTGAAAAGGAGTTGATAGAATTGGAAAAACTGGACCAAGAATTCGAAGAATTAAAGAAAGTCCCATTGGAGAAGGTCGAAGAGTTAGCCCCGTATGAACGTAAACCGAAACCTAAAGAAGTCGAAGAAGAGAAACCAAAGAAATTAAAGATTGGGAAAGGAAAACCTCGGCCTGTAGAAGAGGAAGACCAAGAAACTGTTCGTTTGAAGAAAATACCGGAGAAGGCTCCAAGCGTTTCCGAGGAAACGGTTCCCGTTCCGAAAGAGAAAGACGAAGTGGAGAAACCTAAAGAGAAGAAGGACAAGCCCGAGTATCCCGAGTTAGAACCGTTCGAGCCTTACGATGTGGAAATCGGTGAAGTTGACTTGGAAGAAAGAGAGAAGCCAGAGTATCCTGAACCAGAGAAACCAACGCCTAAGAAAGTTCCAGGTAAAAAGCCAAAGAAGGAACGTAAAACACCGGCTCAAGACACAGAAGCTGTCCCCATCGTGCCTGGCGTTCCAAAGCCTCGAGAACCCGAAGAGGAAGAAGAGATCAAGAGAAGAATTCCTGAACGCGATGCTCCAACCGAGGAACCAGAGCAGATAAAACTGAAACCGTGGAAGAAACGCGACGAACCGAAGGAAGAAGATAAAGTACCCGAAGAGTACATAAAGTTCGTTCCGAAGGACGACGACATTGTTGAAACTGTTGAAGTTGTCACTACCGTAGAGACCGAAGAGACACCGGAGAAGAAGGTACGAAAAATTAAAAAGAAGAAAACCACCACCAAGCGTGGAGACGAGAAACCAAAGGTCGTCGAAGAGACAACGATAGAAGAAGATGGCGTCGAGCCTGTCGTTACCGTCGAAGAATTCGACGAGGATAAACCGGAAGCTTTGCCAGTCGTGTCTGTCGAGAAACCCGCGCCTGTGGAAGAGATCAAAGAAGAAATAGTTACGAGCGAGATCGTTACCGAAGAAGGGACAAAGAAAACGGTGCGCAAAAAGCGCGTGACGAGGAAACGAGAAGGTAAAGAACGGGTCACCGAAGAGGTGATCGTCGAAGAGGAAGGTAAACCACCATTAACAGCAACAATAGAACCCCACGAAGACACTACACCAGAAATACACGAAAAACCCAAACACAAAAGACCGATTAAACCCAAAGCTGATGAGAAAGTACCAGAAGGTAAGCCCATTTCTTACGTATTACTATCACCATTACCTACAATTAGACGTTACAACGTACATGTGTCCTTACGTGTCTTTATTCGCTACGCATAACAAGAACAGGAAACAAAGACATGATTGACAAACATACTTTATATCATATTATCAATGCACCTAATTTCTATCTGCTTCGTACATCGATTATTGATTCGTAAATGGTTTGTGATTTGTCGAGGAGAGCTTAGAAATCGATTCGAAATCATTGGTTCATGTACCGATTTAAAACATTTTGTTCTTATTGCAGATGTCACGGAGAAGGGATCGCAACAGGTAAGATTATATGTACGATTTATATTTGTATTTTCTCTGGTAATAATAACGAAGAGATATTAAACTGGCTCGATTTATGTACGTAGCAGGAAGTCATCGAGGAAGTCGAAGAAGTCAAGAAGGTCACGAAGAAGAAGAAGAAGCCTGTTACAGCTAAAGATGAAGTGACGGAAGAAATCGTGGAAGAGATAACGATAGAAGAACCTGAGAGACAGAAGGCTAAACCAATCGTGGAAGAGGAAGAAGAGACGGTGACGATAACCGAGCTCGATGTGAGGAAAGCGCCCAAGAAGAAGAAGGAGGTTGTCATCAAGGAAGAGGAGGAAATTTTCGAGACCATCGAAACACCCACGCAAAAGATCATTAGAAAGAAGACACGCCCTATGAAGAAGGGCGGAGAAGAGATCGTGGTCGAAGAAATAATTCAGAAACCCCGCGAAGAAACTATCGAAATGGAGGAGCAACAAATAATGGAGGTCGTGGAAACTCCAACGAAGAAAATCGTTAAGAAGAAGAAGGCGATTACGAAAGACGACGGAGTTCCGGAAGAGATCGTTGAAGAAATAATTATCGAAAAGCCACAGAAAGAAAAGGCGAAACCCGCCGTGGAAGAAGAAAAGAAGACCGTTAAGGTAACGAAGGTCGATTTGAAGAAAGCACCTGAGAAGCCGGAAGAAGTCGTCGAGGAGGAAGAAATAATTGAAACGATCGAGACTCCGACGAAGAAGATCATTCGTAAGAAACCCAAGGGGAAGAAAGACAAAGTGGTCGAAGAGATTATTGAGAAAACGGTGGAAGAAGGAAAGACTATGGAGGAACAGGAAATTGTAGAAATAATTGAAACGCCTACAAAGAAGATCATCAAGAAGAAGAAAGCAACGATAAAGGAAGGTAAAGCGCCCGAGGAAGAAGTCGAAGAAATTGTGATCGAAAAGCCTGTCAAAGAAAAGGCTAAAAAGGACATAGTCCCTAAAGAAGGTGTAGAGATCACGGAAATTATCGCGGAAACGCCTGTCGAGAAGCTTTTGGAAGAAAAAGCGAAACCGGAAGAAGCCACGCCATCGGAAACAACAGAAGAAAGAGCTAAAGTAATGGAAGTGGTGGTTAAGAAAGCGCCCAAAAAGAAGAAGACTGTTACTGCCGTCGAGACAACAGAAACTGAAGAAATTGTAGAAGAAGTGAAACCTGAGGTGCCAGTGGAAGAAAAAGCAAAACCAATCGTTACGGAAACGGAAGGCGTCCAAGTGACCGAAGTGGTTACAGACGTGACTACGGAGGAACTTCCTGAGAAGGTTAAACCTAAAAAGAAGAAAGCAACCGAGATCAAGGAAACAGAAGAGAAAGTAGTAACAGAAAAAGTAACGGTAAAGGAAGCACCAAAAGAAGCTGTGCCAGAAGTGGAAGAACAACCGGTCGAAGAAGTGCAAGAACTTGTTCCTGAAAAGCCAAAGAAAACTAAAGCAAAGAAAGAAATTACTCCGAAGGAGGGTCTCATAACGACCGAAGTAGTCGCTACAACTGCGGAAGAGATATTAGAAGTTGAGAAACCCGAAGAGGACAAAGCTTTGGTGACCGAAGAAGAAAAAGAGACAGCTACCGTTGAAGAAAAGAAGGTTACTGTGAAAAAGGCACCCAAGAAAAAGGTGAAACCAACGGAAACTGAAGAGGAACAAGTAGAAGAAGTTGTGGAAGAAATAACGCCTGAAGAACCAAAGAAGAGGAAAGCTAAGAAGGCTGTTCTTCCTAAAGAAGAAATACAAACGACCGAAGTGGTGGCTGAAGTTACAACGGAAGAGATACCTAAAGACAAGAAACCGAAGGAGGAGAAGGCTGTGCCCACGGAGGAAGAAAAGATTCAAGAGGAGGCAAAGGTCACTGAAGTTTCCGTAAAGAAAGTACCGAAGGAAAAGAAACCGAAAGAAGAACCGATTGTAACAAATGGTGAAATGATAAAAGAAAAGCCTGAAGAAAAGGAGGTTCCTGTTGAGAAACCAGAAGAAAAAGAGGAAGTTGCAAAAGTTCCTAAAGAAAAACCAAAGAAGAAGAAATTGCCGACAGAGAAGAAACCTACTGTATCAGAGGAGGAACAACGCGAAGATAAGATAGAAGAAATAATAGAAGAGAAGCCAAAGAAGGTGAAAGCTAAGAAAGAAGTCGTTCCAAAAGACAGCGTAGAAACGACTGAAGTTGTTCCAGAAAGCGTGGCGGAAGAATTGCCGACCAAGAAGCCCGACGAACGCAAAGCTGTGCCCGTCGAAGAGAAAGAAGATGTGGTAGAAATAACGGAAGTGCCGGTAGAAAAGGCTCCGGAAGAGAAGAAGGAAGAAGTAACTGAAGAGAAACCCGTCGAAGAAGTGCCTAAGAAGCCAAAGGTCGTGAAGAAGAAGAAGAAACCAGCCAAGAAAGACGAATTGGAAGAATGGGTGGAGCCTGAGTATGAAAGACCTGTTCTGGAGCCCATGCCTGAGAAGATTCAATGGGAACCGACGAAAAAGAAGAAAGAGAAGAAGCCTTTGCCTGAATCCATGCAGAAATTGGTTCCACAAAAGATCGAGAGGAAAGAGTTCAAGCCGACAAAATTAAAGTATTCCGAACCCACGGAAACGATACAATTCGCTGCCATCAAACTGAAGAAGGTAGCAGCCCCGAAGAAGAAAGAGGTCGCTGAGACTAAATTGCCAAAGATTATGTTGCGCAGTAGAATCACTTTCGTTGGTGATTATCCGCCAGAATTGCAGGTTCCAAAGATAAGTTACATGGAAGAAAATCCAGTTCAAACGGGTATCCTTTCTAGAAATACGGAAGAAGCTCTGAAACTACTGAAGAGAAAGGTAAAGAGAGTTAAGCTTTCTGAAAAAGAGGTTACACAATTGGAAAAGTTGGACCAAGAATTCGAAGAATTAAAGAAAGTTCCATTGGAGAAAGCCGAAGAGTTAGCCCCGTATGAACGTAAACCGAAGAAAACGCCCAAAGAACCGGAGGAACCACAGAAATTGGTCGTTGGAAAGGGTAAGGTACTGGAAGAAGAGAAACCTGAGCCTGAAAAAGTGAAATTGAAGAAAATACCTGAAACGAAACCGGAAGAAGTTACAGAACCCGTTAAGAAACCTGTAAAACCAGAACCAGAGGAGGAAGTTAAGCCGGAAAAGAAAAAGAAACCAAAAGTGAAATTGGAACACGATGAATTTAAACCACTGGAATTTGACAGACCAGAATTGGAGAAATATGAGCCTGAGGAAGAAGAAAAACCAGAGAAACCGGAACCTGAGCCAATTCCAAAGCCATACGAAAAAGAGAAGAAGAAGAAACCGGATCAAGAGATTGAGCAGATTCCGTTGATAAAGGGTGAACCAAAGCCACCAGAACCGGACGAGGAACCAGAAGTCAAGTTCAGAATACCAACGAAAGAGAAACCAGAAGAGGAACCAGAAAAAATAACGTTAAAAGGTTGGAAGAAAGATAAACCTGAAGACGAAGGTGAGAAAGAGTTCCCAGCAAAGGAAGAGGAAGAAGCTCCGAAAGCTCCGAAAGAAGAAGCTGAAGATGTCACTGTGAAACGGAAGCCTAAAGCTAAAAAACCCAAAGAGAAGCCTCCAAAAGAAGAAGAAGTTACAATTAAGAAGCCTGAACCTAAGGAACCAGAAGAAGTTCCGGAAATAACCGAAGAAATTACTTTGAAGAAAGAACCGGTGAAACCAATCGAGGAAGCTCCAGCCGAAGTTACGATCAAAAAGCCAATTGTCGAAGAAAAGGAAATAGTAGAAGAGGAAACGGTGACGGAAGTTACTTTGAAGAAGAAACCGAAAAAACCAACTGAAGTCGCGGAAGAAGCGATCGTAAAGAAACCAAAGAAAAAGCCTGTCAAAGAGGAAGCAGCTGACGAAGTTACACTGAAGAAAACTGTCACAGAAGAAAAGGAAGTGGAGGAAGTTGAAGAAGAAGTTGTAATAAAGAAAAAACCGAAGAAGGTACCTGTACCGGAAGAAGTAAGTGAAGAGATTACACTGAAAAAACCAGAGCCGGAAGAAAAGGTGAAACTTCCGGAAGAAGTAAGCGAACAGGTAGAACTAAAGAAACCAAAGAAGAAGAAGAAGCCAGTAGAAGAAGAAGCTGCCGATGAAGTTACCATTAAAAAGGTTGTTGTAGAAGAAAAACCGGAAGAAGAGGTTCCTCAAGAAGTGACGCTGAAAAAGAAGAAGCCTAAAGAGAAACCTGTTCCAGAAGAAGTCACTGAAGAGATTACATTGAAGAAACCAGAACCGGAAGAAAAGGTAAAAGTACCGGAAGAAGTAAGCGAACAAGTGGAACTAAAGAAACCGAAAAAGAAGAAGCCAGTCGAAGAAGAAGCAGCTGATGAAGTTACCATCAAAAAGGTTGTTGTCGAAGACAAACCGGAAGAGGAGGTTCCAGAAGAAGTAACGTTGAAAAAGAAAAAACCGAAGAAGGTACCTGTACCGGAAGAAGTAAGTGAAGAGATTACACTGAAAAAACCAGAGCCAGAAGAAAAGGTGAAACTTCCGGAAGAAGTAAGCGAACAAGTGGAGTTGAAGAAACCGAAAAAGAAGAAACCAGTGGTCGAAGAAGCTGCCGATGAAGTTACTATCAAAAAGGTGGTTGTCGAAGAAAAACCGGAAGAAGAGGTTCCTCAAGAAGTGACCTTGAAAAAGAAGAAGCCTAAAGAGAAACCTGTTCCAGAAGAAGTCACTGAAGAGATTACATTGAAGAAACCAGAACCGGAAGAAAAGGTAAAAGTACCGGAAGAAGTAAGCGAACAAGTGGAACTAAAGAAACCGAAAAAGAAGGAACCAGTGGTCGAAGAAGCAGCTGATGAAGTTACCATCAAAAAGGTTGTTGTCGAAGAGAAACCGGAAGAAGAGGTTCCTCAAGAAGTGACGCTGAAAAAGAAGAAGCCTAAAGAGAAACCTGTTCCAGAAGAAGTCACTGAAGAGATTACATTGAAGAAACCAGAACCGGAAGAAAAGGTAAAGGTACCGGAAGAAGTAAGCGAACAAGTGGAACTAAAGAAACCGAAAAAGAAGAAACCAGTGGTCGAAGAAGCAGCTGATGAAGTTACTATCAAAAAGGTTGTTGTCGAAGAGAAACCGGAAGAAGAGGTTCCAGAAGAGGTAACGTTGAAGAAGAGGAAACCTAAAGAGAAACCTGTTCCGGAAGATGTAAGTGAAGAGATTACATTGAAGAAACCAGTACCAGAAGAAAAAGTGACAGTGCCGGAGGAAGTAAGCGAGAAAGTTGAATTAAAGAAACCGAAAAAGAAGAAACCAGTGGTCGAAGAAGCTGCTGATGAAGTTACTATCAAAAAGGTTGTTGTCGAAGAGAAACCGGAAGAAGAGGTTCCAGAAGAGGTAACGTTGAAGAAGAGGAAACCTAAAGAGAAACCTGTTCCGGAAGATGTAAGTGAAGAGATTACATTGAAGAAACCAGTGCCAGAAGAAAAAGTGACAGTGCCGGAGGAAGTAAGCGAGAAAGTTGAATTAAAGAAACCGAAAAAGAAGAAACCTGTAGTCGAGGAAGCTGCTGATGAAGTTACCATCAAAAAGGTTGTTGTCGAAGAAAAGCCGGAAGAGGAAGATGCTCCGATGGAGGTTACTTTGAAACCGAAACCTAAGAAGAAGTCAATTCCAAAAGAAGAAGAAGAAGAAGAAACTGCTGAAGTGACTTTGACGAAACCAAAACCGGTCGAAGAAGAAAAGAAACCGGAAGAAGGTGAACTGACTCTGAAGAAGAAGCCAAAGAAGAAACCCGTTGTTGAAGAAGAAGCTGCCGAAGTAACAATAAAGAAATTAGTGCCCACGGAAGCTGAAGAAGCACCAGAAGAATTCACGATTAAGAAGAAGAAACCAGAAAAGAAGCCATCTGTAACGGAAGAAGTAGAAGAAACCGCGATAACCATAAAGAAAGCTCGTGCTCCGGAAAAGCCTGCCGAGGAAGAAGAAGTGTCGACCGATGTGCAAATAAAGAAGAAAAAGCCAATTCGAAAGGTCGAGGAAGATGCTGCTGAGGAACTGACGATCCAAAGAATCGAAGAAGTTGAACAACCTGAGGATGAAGTGCATGAATTCACGTTCAAGCGTAAACCACCGAAGATGGCTCCTAAACCGATCGAAGAAATTTATGAAGACGTTACCCTTCGAAAACTGCGACCAAAGAAGAAACCCAAACCAGACATTAAAGAAGTCACGGAAACAGAGAACGTGACATTCAGACCACGCAGTACAAAGACCAAGGAAGACGTGGAACAAGAATTTAAAATATCTTTGAACACGTACGAGGAAGAAGACATCTCCATGTCTGGAAAAGTTCGTCTGAAGCCAAAGAAACGTCCGATGACGTTCTCCGAAGAAGCTGGAGAAGAAACCATCAGAATTATGCAGGAAGTGGAGGACGATTCAGGCCCGATCATTGAAGAAATAATTGATGAATCGGACGAGGAAGCCAAGGACGAATATAGCATCGAGGAATTGGAAACCGACGAGATGAATTTGCCTTTGAGGAGAAAGAAAAAGAAGGTACCCAGGCCGTACAAAGTCGAAGACGTCGAAGAGGGTGACGTGAAATTGAAATTGAAACGCGAGAGAAAGTACTCGATCGAAGAAACCGACGAGTCGTTGGCATTAAAGCTGAAGAGCAAGAGACGTGTTTCCACATACGACGAAGGTTCGATAGAATTTTTCGATTATCGGCTTCGCAGATAACATTTAATCTGATGTAACATGCTTTCAGCTAAAGTAGAAATTAACGTTCGTCAGACTATCGATCTTTAGTGAGTATGTTCGCCCTTAATATCCTCCCAACTTCTTCCTTGCTTCTTAATCCACTGCGAATGAAAAGCATATCGGTACTCCGTATAACGTATTTCAATTCAATAGATATTAAATGCTTAATAACGCGATACTAAATCTGATAGTAATATTTACTATCCTGCAAAATCACTTTTATGCGTATAATAAATGAAAAGTTAATCGTATTAACGGATATCGATTCTAATTGTTGGATCTTCGTTAAAACTTTATGTGAAATATTGCAGAAGAGGCCACGCTTAGTATCACCAGAGAAGAGGACATTTCAGAGGAAGGTACGTTTATTTTTAAATAACCTTATTAATAATTTACATAATTTACGGAACTTTTTAGAAGAGATCGAGTACATAGTTCGCGATGGCGACACCATGTTCTCGATCTGCTCTTACGTGGCAGAAACTGACGAAGCCATCAATCTTGTCGAAGGAGAAAGAGTTTATGTCATCGGTAAGTTACCTTAACGAGAAAGTAACGTATAAGGGGATATTTATTCGAGACAAGAGTATTACACGCATAGTATCGTTTCAGATCACACAAATCAGGACTGGTGGTTCGTGAAGAAGCATTTGACGAATGAGAAGGGTTGGGTTCCAGCGCAATATCTTCTCAACGAAGTACACTATACCCATTATCTTCAACGCAAATTGCACGAGAAAATCGACAAATTGCCAGTGTTCGAAAGTGAGTTTGTTTATAATTTTCATTTCTTTTATTGGTACAACATAAAAATGGAAATGGCAGATAAATTAGTCTTTTAAAATTATTAGGAATATCACATATACGCATTGAGAATTGATATTTAACGAGCATATTAACGTTTCAGAACCCGTGCCCGGTGAGCAATCGTCTGCACCGAAATTCGTTGAAAAACTACAGCCGATTCACACGCCAGATGGTTACACGGTTCAATTCGAGTGTCAAGTGGAAGGTGTACCGAGGCCGCAAATAACCTGGTTCCGACAAACCGCCATCATTAAGCCGTCTCCTGACTTCCAAATGTATTACGACGACGACAATGTGGCGACTTTGATCATCAGAGAGGTGTTCCCCGAGGATGCCGGCACCTTCACCTGTGTCGCCAAAAACACGGCTGGATTCGCGTCCAGTACCACAGAATTGGTCGTAGAAGCGCCTCTTTCTGATCACGGATCAGACCTAACTGGTCCATCGAGAAAGAGCCTTTCGAGGTGAATGACTTTTCGATTCTTGCGCGATATTTTCATGTTTCACATTTAACATTTAAAAATTTATAGCATTTTCGGGCATTTAAAATTTATAGTCATTCGATATTATTTCAAGACGATCGAATATTCTACGTTAACACTGCGTAATAGCATTTCGATGTTAATTAATATAAACGAACACGTGCAGAGAATCGTCCCTAGCCGACATCTTGGAGGGAATACCACCGACGTTCTCTCGCAAACCTAAAGCGAAATACGTGAACGAGGGCGACGACGTGATATTAGAGTGTCGACTGGTAGCTGTACCCGAACCGGAAATAACTTGGTACTACAAGGACACGAAAATCACGAGCAAAGAGAACATCGTGGTCGTCACTGAAAGCGACATGCACATGTACTGCAGCGTGATCAAGATCACCAAAGTGCAGAAGAAGCAGGAAGGAAAGTACACCATCGTTGCTAAAAACAGAGAAGGTGAAGCTAACATCGAGATTCCTATGAAGGTTTGTACATCCCCCAGTGATTCCTTTAAAGTACATTACTTCGTGTTTGAATAATTTATATTTTTTTGTAAAACACCTGCAGGTAAACATTCTCTATAATCGTATGGAAAAGACGAAAAAGGGAAATAATAAAACAATTACGTTTGTTTATTTTAATTCAAATTATCGAGTATAAATTCAAATCCAAATCTTCCATTAACGATCATTTCTTTCTGTATAAACCTGGCGAATAAGAATTGATGTATTTCGTATGCTTGCGTAATTTACAGGTCAGGACAGGAAAACACGAACCACCGGAGATTCTAGAACCCCTACAATCATACGTGGTGAGAGAAGGAGAAACCGTGTTATTGTCGACTCAAATCGTCGGAAACCCTGCGCCCAAAGTCACCTGGACCAAGAACGGCAAACCACTAAAGGGCTTGTCACCGAAACAAGATGGCCACGTGAACACATTGACTCTCATTCAACCCCAAGTGTCTGACACTGGGGAGTATTCGGTAGTGGCCACCAACGATCTTGGCACTGCCGAGACTAAAGCAACATTGACAGTCGAAAGTAAGCATTCTATCATCAGCCTTGCAACAATTTTTAACTTTTTTACGATAAACGCTTGCCACGCATTTGCATATCACATTAAAGGGAATTAATTGAATGTACCATACAAATTGGAACATTTTAACCACTTGAATTTTTTATAATTTTCTCGATCTATGAAAATTAATAATATTAATTTAATTAGATGTATAATATTTTTCTACAATAATTTCTGATTATTTCCTTAATTGAGAAGACGATAATGAAATCATGAAGTATAATAAATAACGAAATATGAAATTTAAAGCAAATATGTAAATATTTGGAGAAGTGGTTAAAGAAACTTTGCATTAGATTCGAACTTGTTAAAAGATCACGCTTATATTAACATCATAAAACGCTTAACTAATATATTTTTCAGTCAACTCGAAGCCTTCGTTGAGCATTAATATCCAACAGCACACGTATGAACACTTCAGCGTGATTAAGGGTAGGATATGCTTCTGCTTTTGCTTATGGTGTTTTATAATAGAAATCTCTTGTATGCACGAACAATAGAAATCGTTAGGAATTCGAAGAAAATAGTGGTATTTTTGTACTTTGTAGAAATACCAAGCGGAGCTCCAGAACCGCCATTGTTCACGGAACGGTTCCAAGAAGTTACTGTTCCAGAGAAAGGTACATTTAAACTGGTGGCAAAGGTTACTGGAAATCCTGTACCAGAAGTTTCGTGGTTAAGGTACAGTTATTTATTTAATTACTTCCACTTTTCTTTGAATATAAGGAATATTTCTTCATAATTTTAGTGAGCACTTTAATTTAAATAACTCAGATTCAGACATTATTCTCGAAGAAGTTAAGACTGTGAATTAAATTACTAAAGACAGTGGAATTAAATTACTGATTAAAAAGAATCCTATGGTTTAAATATAATCTAATGCGATCTAAAAAAAAACGATTTATAATTTTTCAAGAATAGGTAAATTTCAATTTTAAAAGAATAATAAAATTTGAGGAAAAACTCAGGGATGAAACGTATTTGTTTGCATAAATTTTTTTTTTTTTAAATTTGCTCTTACAGAAATTAAAGATCAAAAGTGTATTTTAGTGGAATGGTGGGAAAAAATATATTTATAAGCGATATCGTTCGTCCAACAGGAACAACATGCCGTTGGAAAAATCTCCGAACATCACGGAAGTCTATGACGGGGAGAATATTTCCTTGGAAATTCGAAACGCGGATTCAGAGGTGGATTCTGGCGATTACAAATGCATTGCCAGCAATCCCGTTGGAAAAACGTCGCACGGTGCAAGGGTCACGGTGGACGTCGAAAAAGTAACGTTTACGAAGATGTTGGAGAAGGAAGTCGTCGTCGACGAATACAAAATGCTGGAACTGACCTGCGAAACGTCCCATACCGTCTCCACGAAATGGTGGCACAACGACAAGGAGATCAGTGGAATGGATCACCGCGAAATCATCCAAGAAGGACACGTGCACAAGCTGGTAATCAAGAAATCAAGCCCCACGGACGAGGGTATTTACGAGTGTACTGTGAAAAATCAATCAACGTCCAGCAAAGTCACGGTGAAAGGTAATTTTTTTGCTATACCCGCTTAAACGGTCTGTTGTATGTTTTATCGTATTATAATATTATATCTTCTGTTGCTTCACTAGACTAATACAAATTAATTCAACATCTTTATTCTACTTCTAACTGCTTGTTATTGAGAAATCTGATCCGTTTGTACAGCCACCAAACCGGAGTTCGTGAAGAAGTTGTTAGATTGCGAGGTGAAAGAACGCGAAGTCGCCATTTTGGAGGTAGAGATTACGTCGCAGACGGCTGACGTTAAGTGGTCTAAGGACGGCGAACCATTAGGACCGGGCAAAGAGAAACTAGAATTCGTGAAAGATGGTACTGTCAGAAAGTTGCTTATCAGGGGCACATCCGTCCACGACGAGGGAGAATACACCTGTTCTCTCTTGGATCAAGAATGCACCGCGGAAGTCACTATTATCGGTGAGCATTGGTTTATCAATATGTATTACTAGAGACGTACGGTAGGGACAGATATTTTTCTTATCATTGTACAAGTATGTTATAAATATTTTACTATATTTCGAGAGTGAAACGTAGTCAAGATAACCTTTTAAAAATGTATCCCTTCCAAACATTGACCACTATTAATACAATATTAAATTAATCCATTCTTTCGTCGAGTATTAATGAATTATTTTTTAAATTATCCCAGAATTGCCACCAGAAATTATTACCAAGATGCAAGATGTAACAATAGCAAGGGGCGAAAAGGCAACATTCGAGATCGAATTAACAAAAGGAGATGCATTGGTACGATGGTTTAAAGATGGACAAGAGTTGCAATTTTCCGAACACGTCCAACTATCGATCGATGGCAAGAGGCAAAGACTGAAGATCTACGACACGGAACCAGAAGATGCGGCCGTTTATTCTTGCGAAGTTGGCAAACAAACCTCGTCGGCTAAGCTGACTGTCGAAGAACCTGGAGTCGATTTCATCACTAAACTACCAGACGTGACTCTGGTGCCGTTGAACGCCGATGCCGAATTCGTGATTGAACTGTCTCAAGACGTTCCAGTCACGTGGTACAGGTAAGATTAAATTACAAATAATCACGATGAAATTTTCTATAATACAGGATGTTCACCTTATATGCGAAGAATCCTTTATGAAGAATACCTGACATCTGAAATGACATGTAATAATATAATAATGTCGCAGGAAAACGGAAGTCATCAAGGACACACCGAAATACACAATCATCGACAAAGGCACTGTAAAGAAACTGATCGTCAAGAATTGCACGACCGACGACATTTCGGAATACTCGGCCATTGTGACGAACGTGAAAACATCGTCAAAATTAAGAATCGAAGGTAAAATTCGAATCAATCGAAACGAATTCTAAATTGACTGATACGTTATCATTTTAATATTAAAATTCCATTCATCTTAAGTTAGAAAAATTTTAATTTTAAAATGTAGAAAAATTGAATAATTAACATCGTTGTAATGTACACTTTCAGTGGTCGAGACGCCACCAAAGATCAGCCCCGACACACCAAGGAAATACAAAGTGAGGAAAGGTGAGGACGTCGATGTTGTCGTGAAATTCAGTGCAGCACCGAAGCCAACCAGCCAATGGACAGTAAATGGTCACGTGATTACAAAATCTAAACGAGTTGCGCCGACGATCGACGAGGAATCTGCAACCCTAACTATCAGGAAGATCCAAGAGGAAGATGTTGGCGACTACACTGTCAAACTAACGAATCGCGCTGGCGAGGCCAGCGTCGACATCACCGTCGTCGTAATGCGTAAGTGTCGTGGTTTGTTATATTTTTGTTAATTTTATTGAGTAATATAGCATAGAAACTTAACGAGATGAGGTTTTCCCTTGCAGAGGTACCAAGCGCACCCGGAGCACCTGAACCATTGGAAACAACCAACGACAGTGTTACACTTCACTGGAAGAAACCAGATTCGGATGGTAATTCTCCTATCGTCGAATACATTCTGGAATACCAAGAGAAGACTACAACTACGTGAGTATACGTAGTTTTTTATGTGGTTTTTCTCGCTTCAAGGAACAACTTTTTCAATATTATTAGAATTTCTACATAGTGTTCAGCAAAATACGCGTTGTAAAAATTGATTTGTCCGTAGTTGGACCAGGGTCACAGAAACTATAACAGAGACAACGCACAAAGTGACGAAACTAACCACGAACAAAGAGTACACCTTCCGAGTGACAGCCGTGAACGAAGAAGGCCCAGGCGAAGTATCACCGCAATCGCCATACGTGAAGATATCAAAACCGTCAGCCGCGGAACCACCAGTCGTCTTGGAACCTCTAAAGAGTGTCGTCGTAGGCCTAAAAGAAACAGTTACTCTTTCGTGCGTCATTGGCGGATCGCCGCTGCCAGACATCGTTTGGTACAAACTTTTATTTCAACGCGTAAAACAATATTTATTTATTTATTTATTTATTTATTTATTTACGGATAAAAAAATTACCCTTTGGTACAAATTGAATAGAACATTGTAGTAATAATAAATAACAATGAAATGTTTTCCAGGTTGAGAGACGGTGAAACATTCGAAGACAGCAGTATCACGTATGAAAACCATGTGACAAAGTATACCATCACGGAAACAACGGAAACTTCATCGGCAACGTTCACAGTTAAGGCGAAGAACAACGTTGGAACAGCAGAAACAACGTGCGAATTGAAAGTACAGGAAGCACCGAAGATTATTTTCGACGAGACATTGGCGAACCAAAAGTTACCAGTGAACGGTCAATGGAAGATCGAGATTCGAACCAGTGGCTTCCCGAAACCGGAAGTTACGTGGACGAAGAACAGCAAGAAAATTGTCGAGAAACACGTGACTACCCGTACCGAAGAATACACATCTACCATTTCTATTTCTTCCCTCGTCAGAGAGGACACTGCCACTTACACAGCAAAGGCGAGCAACCAAGCTGGTAGTTCTTCGGTTGACTTACATCTCAAAATCATAGGCAAGTTGCAAACGTTTCTAATTCATTCATTCAATTGTATTAAATATATTTGTAAAAAGAAACGGCAAACGCTTAGACCTAAAATGAAGACCTTCTTCGGGATAACTGTGTATAATTATAAGGAGTACATATATCCAAACACCTTGTATATTTATATTACATTGTTACCTCTGAAGAGGGTCAGTTAGGTCCGGGTTAGATTTAATATTATATTTTAATGTTTGAGAATCAAGTTGTTATATCGATGTGTTTTTAAATCGTTTAGACAAACCAAACAAACCGCAGGGGCCGATTATCTTTAAAGAAATCAGACAAGATCGCGTTACCCTCGAATGGCGACCACCAGCCGACGACGGTGGAATTGAACTCGATAAGTACACCATCGAGAAATGCGAGCCAGGCAAGGCTTGGGTAAAGATCGTCGATATCGACAAGGAAGTAGAAAGCTTTTGCGTGCACAAACTGCAGCAGAATGCCGAATACATGTTCAGGGTCATCGCCAGAAACGCTGTCGGTGCATCAGAACCTTTGGAATCGGAACCGGTCAAGATGAGAACTTCCTTCGGTATTATCGATTCCTATAATTGCCTTTTTCCATACATTTCCATTGCTGTTAAATAGTTTGATTAACGTTAAAAAATTAATGTATCCGCAGAACCACCAGGACCACCAAGAGGACCACTAGAAGTATCCGGAATGACGAAGACATCGTTTACGATAAAATGGCAGCCTCCAGAAAACGACGGTGGAACACCAATAACGGAATATATTGTTGAAATGAAAGAAGAATCGAAGAAAAGTTGGCAGAAGGTTCGATACAAATTATACGTTACAATGTCCCAGAAAATATTGTACATTTCACAACCTTAATTTATTAACTGATAACTAAAATATGGAATTTCAAGCATTTTTTCCGCAATACCCGTAACAGTTATATAAATTATGGTTTTAAATTTTGATTTTTTTCAAATTGAGATATATCTTCTACATATAATATACAATGAATTAATAAACTAAATATATCTTTAGATATAACTTTGACAAACGATTTAAAAATAACTTGCATTTTCGAGTATGCATTCTGGAAACTGGGGGAAGCTATACATTTTTTTTTAAACGAAAATAGAACAATTCGTAGAGAAAAAACGTTGAATCTCCCATGCATTTATATTAATTTTTTATTTACAGATCGGCAGCACCAAACACGAAATAACCAACTTTAGCGTGTCAGATTTAAAGACAGACGTACCATACAACTTTAGGATAACAGCTAAGAACAGTGTTGGCACTGGTCCGCCGTATGTAGCCGAAGAACCAATTGCACCTGGCAAACGAATCAGTAAGCAAATTACCTCAAGAACTGCCTTATTAATTGCTTACAATATTTATTAAAGAACTACCATATTAATTGCTTTCAATATTTAAAATTTCATGATAAAATCCAATTTAGTACCACCAATCCATCCAATTTAAACTCATTCGCGTTTAACTCTTCATTGTTGTCTCGAAATATTTTTTTTCTTTATGAAATCTGCATTCATAAGGCTTCGCTTATTATTTAACGCTTTCGCTATCACTCAGAAATAACAAAGCTCACCGAAAGCAGCATGTACGCTCTGCTGGGTATATTTCCGCCTTCGAAAGTAGTAATCAGCAAAAGTAAGTGTATATGTGTAATGAGCAAACGTTTCTCTTTCTTTGGAATAACCGTCTTGAATTATTTTTAGCACCACCGTCGAGTCCTCAACATGTACAAGTGACGAACGTTACCAGCAAGAGCGTGACTCTCAGTTGGTCACCACCAGCTAGCACAGGAGGAACCGAACTTACAGGTAATTTAAAAAAAAACCTTTTCTATACAGGATGGTCCAGTGATCGCGATACAACAAATGAAAAAAATGAAAATGTGAAATAAATTTCTTTCTTTGTTTTCAAACGAAGCCCTTATAGTCCCCTTCTCCTTGTATCTGCCGCTAGACCTTACTATGTATAACATGTACATAACTACACGTATTTTGACATTTCAACAGGATACGTGATCGAGAAGAGACCATTGATTGGAAAGGGAGCAAGATGGACGAAAGTCGTCACTTTGGACGCCTCGACGCTCCAACATTGCATCGAAAACTTGAAAGAAAGCGAATTCCTCTTCAGAATCTTCGCAGAGAACAACATGGGACTCAGTCTACCTACAAATTCGGAACCAGTCACCTTAAAGACGCATGCCAGTGAGTAATCATATTTTTGTTTGAACGAATAGACTCACAATCGGTGTGATTGTTTGTAAATTACCACTTTTTCACAGCTGTACCATCGCCACCCACTGCGCCATTGGAGATCAGACAGATCGCAGCAAACACAGTGGTAATTTCGTGGGGCAGACCAGAGTCTGATGGCGGCGCACCATTGGAGAGCTACAAAATCGCCATCAAAGACGCGAAAAAGACGATGTGGATGGAAGTGGGCCGCGTGAACGCCGACGTGCAAAAGTTGAACATCAGAGACCTCCAAGAAGACCACATGTACCTGATCAGGATCTTCGCCAAGAACGAGATTGGCGTCAGCGATCCTTTGGAATCTGACGAACCGTTCAAAATTCTACCAGTTACCGGTAACATCTTAATGCATTATGTTTTCGATTTTATTTTCTTCGCTGCCTATGTATAGTCATATTAAAACATAAAATTCTAATGGGTGAAATTGTGTCGTTTTGCAGAACTTTCGGTAGTGGAGCCACTCGCAGACCCCACGGAAAAGGGTGAAACCGCTTCCTTGAGCTTCAGCACGGAGAACACGAGTTCTTGGCTTCGGGAACACAATATGGACGCCGACATTCACTCGTACGCGAGGGCGAGACTTCTCAGACAAGACGAATACTTCTTCCGCATTTGGCACTATGCTAAGAAGCTCTTCGAATAAGCATTTCTACGATTTAAAGGCGGAAAGAGTGGGAAACGAACCCGTTCATTCTTCTTCTTCTTCTTAACAAGGACCATAAAAAATTTAAGGCGTAAGACATCCGAGAGAAAAAAATAAGGAAACACGTAGGGCAAAGGTTTAATTATTAATTTCGTACGATACGAAAAATTCTTTCTAATTTGAATCAGGTGTATTTATACGGTTGTTATTTTCTTCTTCCACGAAATTCAATATCAACGAAACAACGAAAGAACGATATTATTGAATTGTTCCTCCCTAGAATCGAACGTGTAGCGACTAGATTTAAATTAAGAATCGATATACTGGATGGGTGTAGAATCTAGTCAGCGTAGAGTAATGTATTTTTTCTTTTTTCGTTTCAACGGACCAAGACTTCGTCACGTATGCTTGGAATCGATACGCGGAACCGGAGGGGAGGTG
Organism: Colletes gigas; assembly: GCF_013123115.1. Taxonomy (NCBI): domain Eukaryota; kingdom Metazoa; phylum Arthropoda; class Insecta; order Hymenoptera; family Colletidae; genus Colletes; species Colletes gigas. The sequence continues at coordinate 1,786,415 of NW_025106667.1, forward strand.
TCTTTCTCTAGCCGCGTCGTTGAAAATTCCAGTCGAATCGACAGGAGTTTGTTTTACCAAAGAAACTAAGAAACTCTATAAAAAATCTTTACGATGCTATCTTTCTTTCTCTTTTCTTTTTTTTTAATGAAAATGTTATCGGTGTGGTCGTAAAGCTTCCAGTGTACATACATATATTGTTTCTTCGTTTCACGAGTGCGTTTAAATTTGACGAGACATTAAAAGTTGATCAGTCGTTCCCGTGACTTTTCAACTACGCGAACTTAAGAAAGAAACTTCCTTGAGATTCCTTTCCACGCAAAGAATATTCTCGTCGAAATATCGACGGAACCCCATCAACCCCCGAGACTCTGATCTGAGGAGAATGTGATAATCGAATACCTTGCGCAAAGAAGTGATTTAGGAACGATTAAGAATACTTGACCTCCCTCACGACCTTCAAATCTTAACTCCTCCCCTCCCACCTTCTCCCCCTCATTGCCACGAATCCTTTGTATTTATATTATCGCGAACGGAAAGCAGCAGTAGTTCAGTTACACACCAGAGTTTGCGAGGATTACTTTTAGTATTTATTCGTAATATATAATGTATATTTAATTGTTACTCGTTACCATTGCCGTTATGATAATTCTTAAATAATTGCCATCGCCGTCGAAACCGATGTTGATGCAACTGGTCGATAAGACTAGATTACACAACGAAGAAATGCCACGCGTTGTTGGTGTCGCGAGACGTGCAAAATATAGATGCAAAAACAACATGAAACATTTCACCAATTATTACGTGTGTCGCATACTTCTTCGCGTTACATACTGTAAGACATTTTACGAATTAAATTATTGCAAATCGTACCCCCATTGGTGTTTCTTTATTCGAGAAATTTCACTACGAACCTTAATTATCCTTTTGTTGTATAATGTAATGTAGGATCATACGGATCAAGGATTGACAAACAAACACACCCGTTGGTATTTTAACGAACGAATATATATGTAACAGAAAAGAAAGAGAAACGATAATTTACAGGAACGGTTCGACGTGCGCTTCTCTACGTCTCGACGAGAACTGCCCGATGCCGAACGTTACCGGAATGTTCAACAATGTCGCCGAACGTTCGCGGAACGAGAGCTTGTCTTTTGCACGCGGCACTGTGATTCTCTCTTGTTACATTGTAATTATTCCGACACGTACCGAACCCACGTGTAATATTCAGAGATGACTTGTGTTGGCTAGGCACTAACAAACTAAACGGGGCAAGGGCAAGGAGAGGAAAGTCTACGGGTGCCCTAACCGATTCCCAACCACCCTCCATTAATAAAGATCTTCTGTGATCAACGATCGTTGGTCGAAGAAGAAACGAACGAAAGTTTCAGGTATACGAATCGACCGGTCACCTTATGGACTTTGATCATCCAATCAGTCTGACTGCCATACCGAGTTATTTTTTAAATAATTAAGGATTTTCGGTGGAGTTGTCAATGAGATACTTACATCCTTACGTATTTTAATAATCATAATCGATTGATGCTCAATTCTGGACCGTACAGCTTTAATTCCGTTAAAAAATAATAAAATTTCTGTAATTTCATTCTCTGTCTCACTTCCTTTTCTGTTAATTTCTAAATCTGTTGGTAACGTTGCGAGTGACACGGAAATGGTAACGGGCCGAAAAAATACATTAGGTGAAAGGTTTACTCTCGTGGTTACGTATTATAATTTTCTGTATGTTAGAATCTGATCTAAAATATCTTTGTAGAAAATATTTTTGTTAGAAAACTTACGTCTTAAACGTTGAAGTGTAGAGGCTTAACTTCTTTCCTACTGGTTTTTCATGCACCGATTACACATTTACTCTAACATCGTACGCGTAAAATCATCCGTACGAAGCTTATGGTGGATCGAAGGTAACTAAACTAAGAACACGTAAGTACAGTTTCATGAAGCACGAGAATACAGAAACCGGAAGCAACCCTTCGGTATCGATAGCTCGAGGTCTTACCGTGATATCTCGAAATAACACGATCGAACATACAAGATGGCGGCCCATTAAAGAGTTCATATATACGTGTAGTTGTTTTGTGCAGTGAATCTGTAGTTTTTTTCTTAACAATAAATTAACCAAGTATAATCATGGGGTAAGTCGTGAATTTCAACGAACGTAATTATGCTGGTTGAGAAACCATCGTTTTCGATGTATAAAAAGATACGTAAGATATGTAGTCTGTTTACATCGCATATACTTACGTGATCTTCTGTTTATTTTCGGAATTAATTTTCCACACCTTTAAGAAATTCTTTTTCATTTGACATTACGTAAGATAGCTTGATGGATTTCGAGAAAAAAGCTATTTTTCTTACACTATCATTTTTGGTACGAATCCATTGAAATAAAGTAACCTAGTTTTTGTGTCTTACAACATTCATATTTCGCAACAGTCTTCACTTAATTTCACTGGATTGAATTTTGCTAAATATTATATCGTATGGATCACATTTAAATTAATAATTAATTAAAAGAATATTAGCAGTACGCTTCAAGAAATTGTACAAAGTTTCTAACGTATGAATTAATTTATCGGATGGAATTTTATGTTTGATCTTATGTTTGAATATACATTAATTATGTCTTATCGCATAATTAATTTTTATATTACGTTTCAGTACGTCAGATCTAGAATGTTTAGAATCTAAGAGAGACACTGTCGGTGTAGATTCTGAATCCGACATGTTGAACGACCAAAGAAAGAAGAAGAAAAGAAAGCATAAGCATCACAAACACAAGAAAGATAAATTAATTGAAAGAGAAGATGGAAAGATAGAACGACAAGAACGGTACGTGCAATGTATATGTTATTAACGTTTTAATGTTGAGATAAAAAAATATTATCGAACGCGATCATTTTAGAAAAAGGCACAAGAAGCATAAGAAACCTAAGAAAGAAAGAGAGGTAGAAAATGGATCGTTGGAAGAGAAACCATCACGGCCGATTCAAAAGGACGTCGGTGTAAACGGGAAAGTAAAAAATTCGTTATTAGAAGTGGTTTCTACGGAAGAAAGCGAAGATGAAAAATTAATAGATTTAGATTCGGACGAAGTGGACTGTACAATTATTGAAGATGATATCGATCTTGAAGAGTTAATGAAACAAAAGGTATTATTCTTTATTCGAAAGTTTTACACGTAAATAAAAGAAAGCTTTTAATAATATTTTAATAATGCAGGAGCGGTTGCAAGCGTGTTTAGTACAATACCTCTCGGATGAATCTGAAAAGGAGGACAAAGAACCGGAACAAGATGAAGTAAAAGCTACAGAAACGCCTGATATTATACTTGTAGAAGACGATAGCGAAAATGACAATATACCCCCTAAAAAACGGGCCAGAAGTAAATCTGGCAGTAGGGAACGCAAAAAAATAACAAAACCTGAAAGACGCGTTGTAGTGGATATGAGCAGAGATCGACGAAGTCGAGACGAACATAAAGACAAACGAAGAGATTCGGACAGGAGACGGGAAGATAAAGTACGTACTAAAGAAGAATTAAGAAGGGACGATAACAGGAGAGATGAGAGGCAAGCGCGAAAAACAAACGATAGGCATAGAGAAGATCCCCGAAAAGAAGATAATAAAAGAAGATCGGAAGATGATAAACGTAAAGATTCTATCAAAAGAGACGAGTCGCGTAAAAGAGAACAAGATAGACGGTATGTGGAGTAAAATATTTAAATTTTTAATGCAATATATTTAAATGTTCCATGTAATAGCTGGTAGTGTAAAGAAAGAAATTTGAAGAAATTAGTTGAGAGTGATTGGTAGGCGAATTAAATAAAAAACTAAAACTATTAGTGATAATTAGTAATATAAAAGTATTTTTCATATTTGTATGCAAATTCGAATAGATTGTGTAGAGGAGTAGAAGCAAAATAAACAATATTTGATCGTAGGGAAGAAGATCGTCGACGTGATGCAGATCATCATAACAATTCCAGACCCCGTAATGATTACAAATCGCTAGATAAATCCGATAAAGTTCCTGCATCGAGACGTGATAGTCGCGATCGATTAGGAAGCCGAGAACGACAAAGCAGTCGAGATCGTCATGCCAGTAAGGATCGACCGGCTAGTCGCGATCGTCGTAGCCGTGATAGACCATCGAGTAGAGACCGACATAGCCGTGATAAAAGAGACAGCAGAGAGCGTCACAATAGCCGTGATCGACACAGAGATGGTCGAAGTAGTCGTGATCGTAATGATATACGAGATCGCCGAGATAGTAGAAATCGCGAAAGGATTCGTGAACGTTCAAGGAGTACAAGAAGATCTCGAAGCCCTGTTAGAAGTAGATTAGACAGAGATCGTAACGATCGGTATAAAAGTTCGAGGTCGTTGTCTCGAAGTCGTAGGGACAGAGACAAACATACCAGAGACCACGATAGAGATCGAGAAAAAAATGGGAAAAGGGAACGCAGCGATAAATACAAAGATTCATTGTCGGAAGGGCTGAAAGTAGAACATTCGGAAAGTTCAAGCGAGGAAGATATCAAAGATATCGATATTGAAGAAGAGGAAGACGAAGAAGCAATTATAGAACATAGAAGGAAACAAAGAGAAGAACTTCTTAAAGTATGTTGTTGATTCTACGATAATAATCATTTTTTAACGTTACGGAATAATAAAAATATTTTTGTTATGCAGAGGTTAGGTGGACCAAACGAAGACTCAAATATGTCTGGTGATATAAACACCGTTCCCGCTACTCCGCCTTCGGAAAGCCATTCAAACGTATCGCAAAAATCAATAGAAATCCCGTCTAATAATAATGAATCCACCTCGGAAAGTCATACACCACCGCTGCCCGAGAAACCAAAGTCACCGCAACCAGTTAAAAAGAGAAAATCTAGATTTGAAGATGCACCGCCGGAAGATATCGAGAAAATTGATGACATCAAACCAACAGAAAAGATCAAACAAGAGGAGAAGCAAAATGCAAAAAAATCAAACGAATGGGATATGTTTGCAGAAGCGGATAATATTGGCGATTTTAATGTACGTTTCTAACTAATGTTTGTTTCTATAGGTTTTAAGTTTATTTTAAATACTACTATTTTGTTGCAGAGTCCCACTGTCGAAGGTAAGCGACAAGGTGGGCCAGATAATCCAAGTTTAACGGATAATTGGGACGACGCCGAAGGATATTACCGGTAAACTATCTTTTTCTTTATGCTTTTTCCACACCATTATATTTCGATTATAAATTTCATTGTATTTTTAGGGTGCGAGTAGGCGAAACGTTAGACTCACGATACGTCGTTTACGGATACACAGGTCAAGGTGTATTTAGTAACGTTGTAAGAGCTAGAGACAGTGCTAGAGGCAATTTGGACGTTGCTGTAAAAATAATAAGGAACAATGAAATAATGTAATTATTCGAAATGTCTTGTTTCATACTGTACAATGGAAATCTACGATCTATAACATTCATCTCTTTTTGCCATTTTAGGCATAGAACGGGCCTTAAGGAATTAGAAATTCTTAGAAAACTGAATGATGCAGATCCAGAAGACAGATTTCATTGTTTACGACTTTTTAGGCATTTTTTTCACAAAAATCATTTATGTATGGTTTTTGAGCCTTTAGCTATGAATTTAAGAGAGGTAACTATTTTTTGTGAATACCTGTATAAAATTAATATTATACAAGGTGAAGTATCGTCCCCTTCCACGAGAAGAAAGCACAACGTGTTTGCATCCCCACTTTTGCTGCAGTCCACCGATGATTTACTGTCACCGTTTTCGACCAGTACCTGCGAGTCAGCGGACTGCAACAGGAGTGGGGATGTAAACACGCTGTGCCTTCTTCTCGTGGAAGAATGGTATATAGTGTCCGGGCCACGATATAGCGAGGTCGTAAACTAATAAACTCTTGAGGTGTAAAGATGAAACGTGTAAACTTTGACACCTGCTCGAGTTTACGACCTCGCTATATGTATCGTGGCCCGGACTATACTTAAGGTATACCACCTGAAGAACTTATCCACTTTTGATCAATAAATTTATTCAGGTTTTAAAAAAGTATGGGAAAGACGTTGGTTTACACGTTAAAGCGGTAAGATCGTATACGCAGCAACTTTTCCTTGCTCTGAAGTTACTAAAACGTGCAAATATTCTGCATGCTGACATCAAACCGGATAACATTCTAGTCAGTGAAAGCAAGCTAGTATTGAAACTGTGCGATTTCGGTTCGGCGTCCCATGCCCACGAGAATGAAATCACACCGTATTTAGTATCAAGATTTTATCGAGCACCCGAAATTAGTAAGTATCGCGTATCTTTATTATCGCATAAAATACGTATTCGTTAGACCGAACTGTATCAATTATCTTGAGTTATATTTATCGGTTCTTTCGACGTATTTTTAAGGTTGTTGTTTGTAAAATTAATTTAAAAACTCAAGGGATTATATACAAACCTCTTCTTACTCAATCGCTCTTCTATTTTAAACCAGCTTCCGATAGCCTTGCACTAAGCATGCCCTTTAAAAACGTGGTGCAATCGTATACATGCTTGATCCGAATAGATAATTTTGTAGTGGCTAGATTATATTAGTAACATATGTATAGTGTAAGTCTTCGACTTCCGCAGTCAGTTCGTTCCAAAGTTATCAAACAATTGTAAGAAACGAGTCTATACATTCTTATACATTTCTTCAAAAATGTACAAACAAACACAACTGCATAACTCGAGGACTCACCGTATATGTATATCTTTTCTATAATAACGGAAACTCTGTGTGACAGCTCCGATATACTGATCAAACCCACATTGGGGAGATCTCCACTGTCATAGAGATTTAGTAACGGTTGTCATACACTGGAAGTTAACATTGCCATTTTCTAGTTCTTGGTATACCGTATGATTTCGGCATTGACATGTGGTCCGTGGGATGCACCATATACGAATTGTACACGGGAAAAATAATGTTCTCGGGCAAAACAAACAACCAAATGTTGAAATTCTTCATGGACCTAAAAGGCAAAATGCCAAATAAACTGATTAGGAAAGGCACGTTCAAGGACCAACATTTTGACACTAACTGCAATTTCCTCTATCATGAAGTTGATAAGGTCACAGAGCGGGTAAGTTGTCTTTTTATTGTTCTTATTCCATCCTTGTTCCTTGCAGTTTGGTAAGTGTCTTAACAATTACGGCGTCAACGACGCGATTCGTAGTCGTTTTTTTTAAAATTCGAGTATGCACGAATCGTAAAATTCTCGACATATGTGGTTGTAGGAGAAAGTTGTAGTGATGTCAACGTTACCTGCCACTCGTGACCTTACCGCCGAGTTAGGTGGAAACTCTTTGCCCCCGGAACAAAATAGAAAAGTTGGACAACTGAAGGATCTTTTGGAGCGAACGTTGATGTTGGACGCGGGAAAGAGAATCACTGTGAACCACGCCCTGGCACATCCCTTTATACAAGAAAAGATCTAGGTAACCCTGTCGGGGGGGTCCTTCCACATCGGAGAATTCATTAACGTAACTTTGCAAAATGTTTGAAATGACACCGCTAACGATTCGTTCGTTGTATACTATAAAACATACTAACATAAGGCGGTGTGTCCTTATATTGACTGTGCCCTGTATCCGTTTTAGCAGAAAGAGGCGGTGCAAAATTTCACGTTTCACTCGCTCCGTCTAAGTAATAACGGAAATACATTTGGAAATATACAAACATACAAGGGAAACAAATTAATTGAATCACACGCATGACGTTGTACTCTATCAATCTGAACTGTATTATTTAACAAATGATAACTATTGCAGGTCAATAGAGTGCAATATTTTTATATTAATTATAACCAATACGAACGATGAATAAACATTGGAGTTCACCGATGCATTTACCAGCGCATAAAACTGACATATTTGTACGGCTCGGAACAATGTAGTGTATCAGGGCGTAAAAAATCTTATTTGCGTGTAAATTTTTTAATACAAGTTTCGCTTAGATTTGGTTTATTTCTTCTCTTTCTCTGTGCACAGCAGCAATAAGTAATAAATCAACGATGACGCTAGAAGAAGAGGCACGCTGAATTACGTGGTAATCGTAAACTATTCCGTGGACGATATGAACTGGGAAAAGTGACCGCCTCTTTCAGCACTGGCCATCGATACTTAGCATAATGGTGGTACATAGTATTTTTCTTTTTCTTCATCTTTCGATTAAAAAAAAAATCAAAAAAAAAAAAAAAAAAAGAAACAAACAAAGAGAAGCGCGAGTTCTTTACGAACAATAATAATATCTCGTATAAATTATTATATCACAAATCATTATTGATAATGCGTTCACGTTCGCGACGAGGGGATCCCGTGTTTGTGAAATTGTGAAACTTATGAATCTGATGATCGTACCGATTCATGAACAGAGTTCGTTCGTTGTTCTTCAGTGCCGACGACGTACGTGCACGGCACTGAAGTTTTAGTAAAACGAGGAGTCTTGTACTAACAGAGAAGAAAACAAATTGTATAGTAAGTAGGTTACTGAAATAAAACGACACATGCTTAACAGAATGAGAAACGAGCCCTGTATTTTATACTTTCAGTCTTTAAGCACGTGCTGCTCGTGCAATTAGAAGCACTTACTGTAGACGTATTTCAATCCATAAATAATATATAAAAAAAGAGAAGAAAAAAAAAAGAAATTGTAATCTGTTTCTTATCCAATGACGAGATATGATGATAGGTAGACAACGTGTGTTTTAGAAACTGCTGTAAAATAAGTCGACATGTTAACACTCATTTTACATCTGACTTTGCATTTATTTAGATATCGATGTAAAGAAATATGAAAAAAATAATAATGTATATATTTGCACCGAGAAATAGACATTACAAATATTTACCAGTGAATGAATATTGTTCATATTACGTATGAACGAAAATTATTTAACACTCGATATTAACATATCAATAGCGATCGTATATTTCTTAGCTTTTAAAATTTATTTTTTTCGTTTTAACAGATATATGTCCTTGGCATACGATCTCGTATCGTAGCTTCGTAAATTTTATTTTTTCCTTTTATTTAATATTTTGTTGTTCATTTAAGTAAGACACAACAGAACGTCAATGCTGTTTGAATGGTTCATGGTATGCATTTTTACCTGGCAATATTGTACGAGATTGCTTATGTTTCAGATCAGTGTTCGATTCAAAGCATCGTTATGCGCGAGTGGACCTTTGTGGGCTTTTAACGCCGATCCCGTTGCAAGGTATTCTTGGGGGACTGCCTTATGGGATATTTAGTATATCCGTTTCTCATTAAACAACCTGTATAGACAATCAGACCCTGCATAATTACATCGTAAACAAACTCAAGTTGTTCCAACGATCATTCTTAGTCTGCTCTCCTTGGGGGAGCAGCAGATCACATTTTCTTCATACGTATTTATAAATCACCATACATCGTTTTCAATACGAAATTACAAAGTTGTATTCATAATGGCAATATAATGGATAAATGTTAGAATTTTATAATCGTATTGGTAGCTTACACGGAGCATTTCGATACTTGAATCTATTTTTTGATCGGTATAAAAATTGAGAAAAATGCTATGTTAAATTTAGATATCAAAGGGGAAATAAATATTTCGGTCACATTTTAATACAGAAATAAAATGAATACATAGAAACTTGGATCAGTTTACAGTTTTCTAATTGGCAATTTGGTAATGTTTCACTTGTAGCCCTCCCTGTGAGGAGGGGAGGCAATGGAAGAGATGATGAAATCAGTTGATGGAAAGCAATGGTGATGAAGGAAAGGAAATTGGGTGAGATCGTCGCAGCTGCTGCAGCGTGACAACTGTATTGAAATGATGCCTATCGCAGAATGGATCGCCGAATATTTAATTAAATTTTTATCAGAAGGAAGGTTTCTCGTAGAATTTCACATTGAAATAAATAAGATCGTAAGTATGTGAACAGGTAAGGTACATGTGCGTGAAAATTTCAAATTACTATATTAAATTTGAAAAATACTTGAGTGCTGCATATACAACATATGTATACAGTCGAAATCTAGGTAATACCAAAGATGACATAATACTAATATCTGTGGCCTTCAGTTTTCAGATCACTAAATGCCAAAATCTTTGAAAATAATTCTAACACACTGAACGAGTTAATAAACGCGAAAAGTACTGTAAAGCGATATGTAAATCAAAATGTGTAACACGGAAATAATGATCAGAATAAATTACACATGTGCATATTGGGAGATAAATAAGTTCATTTCATGTTATATTTTGTTACAGTATCTTGTATCTAGCAATAAAAAGCAAATTACATTTACAGCCATACAATATTCAACCCCGCTGTCGCTATTTAACATCGTTATCAATTTTTGTATCACGAATATGTAATTTGCAGTAAATTTAGATCTATTTATTATACACCTCTTGGACATATTGTCACCTTTGTTTCAAACATTTATGTAAAATATAAGTACATTCTTTAAACACGTGTATTATTTCATTTTATGAACCTTAAGTGCCTGGCGAAATGCAACAAAATTATCGTGGTTTGCATACTACAATCAGAAGAACTACGATTTAACGCAAGAAGAAAAGCTAACTTTTACGTACATTAAACAATTAAATTATTTTTAAGTAATTCAGTTTGCGTTACCTTTTTCTATGTATATTATTTTAAGATTTTCAGTCGTGTTCGGGATAATACTGAACTAATATTTTGGCTAATTCTTGAGCCAAGTCCATCGTCGATGCACACAAAACTCGTCTGTTCATCACATCGAACGGACCGCCTGAAACCAAAGTGCAAGTGTTCGGGAAGAGTGAAGGTACAAGTTAATTACCTTAAAAATAATAAAAGAAATTACCAGCTGGATCTATACACACGCCACCAGCTTCTCTTACGATAAGATCTCCTGCTGCAACATCCCAAGCGTGAATGCCATATTCAAAGGAAACGTCCGCTCCGCCTAGAGCGACCATGCACATATTCAAAGCTGCGGATCCCAAAGCTCGTATTCTGAACAAATCATCAAATACATTGGACTAATAAAAAATTTAAGAAACAAAATAAAATAGAACTTTACCCATGAACTTTTGGGGTAAGATTGTTTGCATTCTCCAATACAATTTTCATTTTTTCAGGATCCCTGCTCGTACCCATTTCCATCATCACAAGAGCCTTACGTAATTCTGGGAAAATAAACAAAAAACATCGGTTAAATTTAAATATCGATCGGAATTGATCCATAAAGATAACGATTACCTGTCGCTTCGGACACTTTAACGGGGTTTCCGTTCAAAAATGCGCCCTCGCCTTTGCAGGCAGTGAACAATTGCTCCAAAATCGGATTATAAACGATTCCGATTTCAGTGGTTTTGTTAATAAGTAACGCAATTGATATGCAAGTGTGCGGTAAACCGTGCACAAAATTCATCGTGCCATCGATCGGATCGATGATCCATGTTGGCGCCTCCGTTAGCTCGATCTTTTTCCCAAGCGAACTCTCTTCCTCGCCAATAAATCTAAAATAATATGTTTTCTCATCGTTAAATTACAGCGAGTCACAGCCAAAATCGTACACCACGTATGAAAATATGTCTCGTTCGAAAAAAGAAGCGTGGTTGCTTTCGAAACAAAATAAGGCAGAAATATTATTCTAAATACATATAACTGTATTTATTGCGCAATAATGACAAAAGATATGAATATTGCTTAACATAAAAAAAAATAAAATTACTATAATACGGCGCGGAAAACATCTCGTAGCTAAAATCGTACGCTATTCCCCTACGGGAATACCCCAAAAAGAAACGTAGAACGTTAAATGAAAAAAAGAGCTCACATTGTTTCAGCTACTGGAAAGCTATCGATACACCTCCCCAATCACCTCACCTAAATATACAATAATATGTCTGCCTTATTTTTTTTCCAAATCATTCCTAAACTTCTTTTTTCGAACGGGTCATATTTTTTATATACGATATATGTACTAGCAATTATAAAATGGAATTAATTAATTTTTTTATTAACAATAAAAAATAATAGTACAAATTTTAATAACATTCTGCTGCCAATATTAAACTCGAAGTATTTTTAAAGCACCAATAAATTCTTTCGATAATCGTGGAACAGTCGAACGGATGGAAAGTTCCATTGAACGGGGCTCTTTGTTGCCTCCTACCCCATATCGCTTGTTTCAAACACACAGCAATGAACTTAAATGGGATAGTAAGTACACATCGAAGGTTTCGACGGGCAAGATCGAATTGCAGTCCATCGGATTCATCGCTCTTTAATCTCCAATCAACAGCAATTCGTTAAGGAAACAAGTTACATTATTTAATATGTAGTGTTTTATCGCTCTAACGACGATAGATTCGATAAATTTTTATATTAAAAAGTTACACCCGACGCGTTTAGATACGATAGATTTCCACACGGTGTAACATATGGTATGACTCATACAATAACACACAATTGTTTAATTATTTTATAAATATATTCCAATCTCAATGCTTTGTAATCGATAATGTTCATTTTCAATTTGAACATCGATCAAAATTAAGGTTATGTAATATGACCGCATGTGAGACGAACATTTCAATATTTTGTTTGAAAATTTAACAAGTGTTGAAATTATCTTCAAGATATGTATTTCATCTTTTAATGATGAAATGTCCGAACAGTTTGCGGCGATAAGACGAAACGTATAACTGTTAGAATTTGGTAGTTATTAAAAGTGGGTTGGCAACACTGGCCAAAAAAAAAAAAAAAAAAGAAAAAGAGACGCTAACAAGACGCTGAAAATGTTCAAGTTCAATTTATCGTTATATCATAATATGTACAATCAGAACTATACTTTGTTTTTCTTTTTGTATAATTAAGAGTTTAATAAAGTTCGGTTGAAACTTAACAATGACTAAATATAATAAGTTGCAAAACATACTTGTGGTCCGGGAATTTCGAAGATATACCATCGACTAATAATTTCTCAACTTTTTGATCCCATTCGGTAACAAGATCGACTTCGCACGATTTTTCCATTGCATTTTTAGGCTGGTTAATTTTTTCCCGAATGATCTGTAAAAGTTACAATTTCATTTAATTATTTTTTTAATTTCATATTTTTTCAACATCCAAATTGTTGCGTATCTTTGTACAACTTTGAAATCAGTATATGCTCTTTAACGCGTTGATTGTTCTGGTGACCGGCGATTCAAACGTGTCTCAAACTTGTTTACAGTTACACTTATTCTAAAAATAAGTGCATCGTTGAATTATTGAATATTTCTATTTTTCACACTATAATACGAACAAATATTGGGGATGTATTCAAACGTGGAACATAACGATATAAATTTAGAAATTTAGATATAATTACTTTTACTCGAGTGCCTAGTTTAACTTGACGATTGAACGTTACAGACAAATATATTTTGTCGGTAAAAGTTAAAAGCAAACGACACATAACAATTTAATAACAAATTTTTTATTTCCACCTGTAATTAAAGAAACACTTCAAATTTTCCATTTTGAGAATTTCAGTTTATTTCATCGAGAAAATAACAATTGTGAAAATATAAATCGTACATGCGTTTCGATATAATTATTAAATAATTTTTGCATATTAACATTATAGGTTATAAATTGTAGTGTAGCGTTGCGAACCTCCGCGATCCAAACACATGGCACTTCTAGGAAGCCGAATAAATGCACGCTTCCTTCTCTACGTAATAGAATTATCTATTCGCTTGAGAAATGCACGACAATCACAAAACTATACATAATTCATAAATAAATCGCGTTGTTAACACGTTGACTAGAGATGCCTTCGTTCTAGTGCGAAAAATAGAAATATTTGATAATTCAATGATACACCTGTTATTTTACAGCATTTCTATTCTATTGTTTTGTTATTTAGAGCTTAACAAATACATATTAGGTTCTTTCACTGTAAACAATTTTGCCGGTCACCAGTGATCACCACACAGCAGTCAACGTGTTAATCATATCGATCGAGTTTACGTTAAAATTTACATCACGTTCAAAGAAACAATCTCAAAAGAATGTTGATATTCGTGACTGAATATCGAGCAAGTAAGTACGGATTGAGATTGCACGAACATGGCACGATGCTACGTAGTTCGAAAAGTACACGAAAACAAAGTACATATTCATACTATAGAAGAACTTGATTGAAATTCGTATTTGCGTGCAAAATCGATAAACGTTGACTCGCTATCAGCCAAGAATAACTTTATACTACAAACACTTTCTCGCTTCTTATCATCGATTTCATCAAAGAAACTGACACTAACCGAGCCAGCTTCTTTCACCAAACTAAGCACCACGGAGTAATAGTTTTCGTTGTCGGAGGACATGATTCACAACTGACGTATTCAAATGAGAGAAAATTTCAGGCTCCCGGGATAACCGACACTACACTGGCAATAACGCCGTGCGTCTCAAGACCTGATCGATGACTCGCTACGCTCGATCTGATCAGCCCGCGTGCGTCCAATGGCAACGCCGTTGCCCGAATACTACCGACACAGCCGACACAGCCGACACTACCGACTAGCTGACGTAACATCTCGTCAGCTGGTTTTAAAAAGGCGGTTCTAACGTAACCCAGTCTTTCGACAAGAGCGACAGTGGCGACCCGGGTCGTAAACATTTTTATTCGTATCGTCGCAGGACGATACCGTTACGAACCAGTCACGAGACGAATCCATGCTTAATATCTTCAATTCATACGACAGATTTTGACATTTCATTTAATAATAAATTAACATACAAGAAGACAAACTGTATTTCCGTTATAATTATTTTTGTCAGTCGTGTGATTGGGAAATTTTCGAATTTCGAACAATAAACGTACGTCCACAGACGAGGTATACGAGTAAGTAGAGAAACTATTCACTGAATCAGTATTGATGGGCAGCCAGCTATAATCTGTGGTAAATGCATGTCAGTTAACTATGGAAGAAATTAAAAAACGCAATTTTACAACGACCATAACCCCTACAATAGCGAATGTATTTCATTGAACTTTATTTCTCAAGTAGAGATCATGAATACCTACAAAAAAATTATCAGTTCACATTTCCACAGGCCGTCATGCAAGTTTATTAAAAATGAAAAACGAATTTTTAAGAAAAATCGACAGACAGGTGTTGAAATTTTTCAGTGAAATTAAAAAATTTCAAATCGTCCCGGAAAAAATATTTTCAGTTGCAGGGGTCAATTACAATCATTTTTGGTCAATACGTATACCCTCGAATTCCTACGCACTTTTGAGAAAAAAATTCATTACCGAAAACATAGTTTCTGGCCAGAAATGCTACCCCGAAATTTCATGCGAATGTTTAAAATGTCATAACTCCTGAACGGATTGAACGATTTTAATGTTTAAAAAAGCAAACTACGCGTATTTTGCTAAGGAATACGAGGCAATTCTAAAAATATTCGAAATGTTGTTCCTTAACTCCGCAAAATGAGAAAAACCCCATAAAAATGACCCAATCTTCAAACGTCCATAACTTCTATAATAGTGAATGTATTCCATTGAAATTTAGTATGCAAGTAGAGCTCATGGGTACCTACAAAAAGGTATTAGACAACTTTTCTATAGGACGTCAAACAAAATTACTAAAAATTAAAAACAAATTTTTCAGAAAAATCGACAGGGGGTAGCTGCTGAAATTTTTCGGCGAAATTGAAAAGTTTCAAATCGTTCTGGAAAAATTATTTTCGATTGCAGGGGTCAATTACAATTATTTTTTGTGAATATACATACCCACGAAATCCTACGCACTTTCGAGAAAAAAATTCGAGAAGGTGTAAAATTTTTGACAAAATTAAAAAATTTTAAATCGTTTTAAAAAAATTATTTTTAGCTGCAGGGGTCGATTATAAGTATTTTTGGTCGATAGACATACCCCCGAAATCTTACGCACTTTCGAGAAAAAAATTCCTAATCGAAAATATAATGTATGGCCAGAAATGTCTGCCCGAATTTTCATGCGAATCTTTAAAACGTCATAACTTCTGAACGGATTGGCCGATTTTAATGTTTGAAACGGCAGTCAACGCGCATTTTGGCACAGAATATGTAGATATACTAAAAATATTCGAAAGGTTGTTCCTTAACTCCGTAAAATGAGAAAAACCCCATAAAAATGGCCCAATTTTCAAACAGCCATAACTCCCACAATAGTGAATATATTATGATGAAACTTTTTTCTGAAGTAGAGCTTATGGGTACCTACAAAAAAGTATTAGACAACTTTTCTGTAGGGCGTGAAACAAATTTATTAAAAATGAAAAACGAATTTCTAAGAAAAATCGACAGGGGGTAGCTGCTGAAATTTTTCGGTGAAATTGAAAAGTTTCAAATCGTTCTGGAAAAATTATTTTCGATTCCAGGGGTCAATTACAATTATTTTTTGTGAATATACATACCCACGAAATCCTACGCACTTTCGAGAAAAAAATTCAGGAATGTGGACAAACTTTTGGACGAAATTGAAAAGTTTGAAATCGTTCTGAAAAAATTATTTTCGATTGCTGGGGTCAATCACAATCATTTTTGGTGAATACACATACCCCCGAAATTCTACGCATTTCCGAGAAAAAAAATTTCTATTCGAAAATATCCGTGGCCTGGATCGTTTCTGTAATTTCATTTTCTATCTCACTTCCTTTTCTGTTTATCGCGCAACCTGTTGGTAATATTGCGAGTGACTCGAAAATGGTAACGGGATTCTACAGCCTGAGAAAAATGGGCGAAAAAAAATACATTGGATGTAAGGTCTACTCGTATACCTCGTCTGTGATAAAAATCATGCAAGGGACCGGTGTACGAGAGAAAATGAAACGAAAATCTAGTCGGATAAGTAAATTCGATAAAGCATAACATTTTTTATTTTTCATTCTGAAGCTTTACGCAATTTTGTAATAAAAAAAGATATACCGTCAATGTCCAAATAAAGTAGAAAAAAGCAACTGCTTCGCAAGAATGAATAATGCGTACCACGATTTCACTTAACAGACCATTAACAATTGTGTCCTTTAACATAGATATATTTACACATTTATATATATTTATATATATTTATATATATATATATATATATATATATAAAATGCTTTTGCATTAATTCATATAATATACATATATATATTTTTTAATATATATATCATTATCACACCTATAGTTGATTTGTTCCGCGAGGAATGATATGTATGTGACATGCTCCTAACGGAAGCATGAGGCAACGTTGCGTTTAGCTCATTTACGTATAATATAACAGTTCATTTAAAACCAGCCTTCTAAAAGTTACAGGAAACGCTGACTTTCATATAAAGTGCGTTAATAATCGTGCGTATATGTACTTAGGTCTGTCGCATCCCTTACCGTGGAACGGTTACTGTAAAAAAAATAATTTGCTAAAATTAAATAACCCGTTACTAGGCGTTTCTCGCCATTTTTCTCGAAACTTATTCTTAACGGCGCTTCGTATACCTAAAGGAAATTGAAAGTTATCGGTAGAGGGTTTTATGCTGTCGCTGATCGACTTCCAATTACAGCCGGGTCGGCAAGAAAGAATCGTCCCAGACACTTGGAACGTTGCGTCGGAAACATTATATGATTTTCGTTTGCAAATCTATATCTTCCATGTCATAGTAAGTACACGAGGTCGTTTCGAACAGAGTGTGGAAGAATTCTTTCTACGACTCGACCATATCAGTCGCGTTTCTCTTAACTCGAGGCAGGCTGTAATACTTTCATAAACTCGTTCGTACCTTGAATCGTTGACAAGTTACCTTTACGATAAACGGAACAAACACTTTACAGCGAGCTGATTAGAATTTGTACGAACGCTCCCGTAATCGGAACAAGTAAAAACTTAACGAGACGGTAAACAAGGCGAACGAGTATAAAAAGTGCATTGAGAAACCTAGAAACGATCGATGATGTTAAGAAACATAAATTAATTTTTAGTTTGCGCTTTGTGGCACTTTCTTAACTTTACTATATTCTCGCGACATAGTGTAACTTTATTGCATGCTCGTTCGATATATGTATAATTATTTATTCAAACGTTTTTGTAAACTCTTCAAAAGTTCTCAAGATACTTTCACATTGATCGATGAATTTTCAACGCATGCATTCAGCATGCGCATTATAAAATTGTTTGCTTCCTAACAAAGTCGAGCAATTGTTGCACGCCTTTCGATTGTGATGTTCGCCTATACAATTATTGTATTCGTAAAATATTGCTGTTACGAAGACGATCGGTGCACAGCGATTAATATACAGAATGCATCCAAACACGTGAGATACACTCCAGCGATGGATCGAGAACACAAAAACAATGAACAGAGCTTGCATCAACATCCGTTAGACCTCCTTCTTCTTCAAGTACAGCTATTTTTGTACTTCGGTGAACCTTCTTCTTAATCACAAAGTGAACTTGTACAACCGATTGATTCTACCTAAATTATTTGCATACAATGGCCTCTATAAAGATTAAACAAATTACTGAAACATGTCTGAATGGCGGATCTACAAGATTTCAAGATCTCGACAAATTTCTAGAAAGCTAGAGTAGCTGTAGCCTAGCTAGACATTACCACAACACAAAAATGTACAAAGAAACTTAAGTGGAACATATATTTACATGAATTTATTCCATTGCTTTGTGTTTCTGATCCGTCGCTAAAGTGAGTCTTGATGTAACGACACACCCTGTATACGGTCGAACTCGGTTATAACAAATACCAAAAAGTCCGATAAAATTTACTCGATATAATCATTACATGCTACGACGAATCAGTTAAATATATCTTTCATTGTTTTAATTTTTAGAAACATTATATTAAAAAAATTGAAATAAATATTAAGAGAGAAAATAGTGTATTTACATATTTATATATTATTTGTATTAACATGACCGTATAAATTACCAATCGAACAAACTATTGTACAATACACTTCCAAGTTATTCGATCAAAGTATAATTTTTAACCGCCGACAAATAACTTACACTTAATTAATGCTTAATAGTAAATGATTTAAAATATATCGACGAATAAATTGTGTTTGGTATTATAATGTCCGCGATTAAAAATTATACCGATTAATAATAAACCTCAGCAGTTAGTCTTATGAATAATGAATCTTAAAATTCATATTGTTTTTAACGATTTCACTTTGATATTTCTAAAAATTTCCCAAAATTTAATTCACACCTTAATTAAAATCAATATGGTTTTTACTTTCGCAAGTTATAACCAAGTTCGACCATACATCTATAGTCCCACTTAAAAAAAATCACATATAGATTTGCAACGTTCACAGTTCGAATAGTTTCTTGTCGTAAAGCTGTTAAACGAACAGCAATTTGCGAAAGGAACAGCATCTATCATCGCACAATATTTGCCTATAAAGTAATCGATAAATAGTACTATAAATACTAGCTTTCAACAGAAGAGAAACGATTCTAATATGAAAGAAGGAAGTTTCGTTCTTGAGACACAACATCAGAGCCAAAATTCTCCTTGTTAAATCGCTCTCAGCTTCAACAAACAAGTTACTCTTTCTTATCGCTTCTCAACAATAACGGCTCGCAATTTTTTTTTTTTTTTTTATCATTTTTTAGAGTAACGTATTATTATTTGAGATTTCGTATTCGTCCGGTTGCCGGAAACGCGTTATCTTTTCTTTTCTTCTCATTTTCTAAACTACTACGTTTCACGACATTTCCTTCGAAGATGGCTAAACTGACGGAGAAGCGAGGCACAGCTTTTCTTTAAACCTGTGGCCTCAATTGGAATAGGACGTCGACGATATTTTCGTCGGCTAATGTCGAAATGTCCCCGATGTTTCTGTCTCCTGCCGCGATCTTCCTGAGTATGCGTCTCATGATCTTGCCTGACCGTGTTTTTGGTAAACCTGGCGCGTACTGTATCACATCCGGTTGAGCGAAGGGACCGATCTTATCACGTACTGTTAACAAAACGCATTCAAATTAACCAACTGCTTGGCTGTTGTTGGAAGAAGCGAGCTAGATAATAACTTGCTGCCAATGGACGGACTCCATCGGTAGTAAAAAGCAACCTTACCAGGCCCCGATATTCAATGACCGATCGAGGAGTTTATAATATGTATATGTATGTACAGGGGGTGTTCAGCCACACGTAGGAAAAATTTTGATGGGAGAATCTAGAGGCGAGAATAAGACGAAAATCAACAATACTACTAATTTGTTGATGGAGGCCTTCGTTAAAAAGTTATTAACGTTTCAAGTTCCGCTCCTACTGAATTTTATAATTGTAAAAAATCAAATAACCAACAATTTCAAACTAAACAAAACTTGATAAAGATTATCGAAATTGCACAAGGTTGACAAGTTCTAATCTCTTTTCACCTTTCTTTTTAAGCTCATCCTGAAGCTTCTTATCGATCACCGAACCTTCGTTGGGTGTTACGAAACAATAAAGGCATTGTCCTTTGACAGGATGTGGTTTACTAACTACGGCGGCCTCAGCTACCGATGTGTGTTCCGTCAACACGCTCTCCACTTCCGCAGTGGACATTAAGTGACCGGAAACGTTCAACATGTCGTCGATGCGGCCGGTTATCCACAAATATCCATCCTCGTCGCGCCTAGCTCCTACAATCAAATACATTCTTCTCTGGTAGAAAAAAACGATAATATTTTCGATATTCAAGATAGACGTTATGAAAATGTTGCGTAAAGTTTCCAAAACATTTCAGAAATATATTTTTCTTTACATTGTTCTTATTTATGTCTTGCGAAAAAACATAATTTATATTATATGTACGATGAAAATTTTGTTGAGAAGTTTAAAAAAATTTATTTTCATTTCGATGATATAAAAAATAAATCTTTTATACGAAAAGATGAAACGAATTGTAAAGAAAATACGGACCAGTTCTTAACCAGTTGCAAGAATAACTCGAGCCGCAGAATTGAAAAAAATATGCGTTCGTAAATCGAGCTTCAATTGTTCTTCTTTAGAAATGGCTTCGCAATCATGTCCTTGATTTACAGAAATGTTTCGAAAAATTCCAAATAATAATTGTAACCATGTATGTTTGCCAACGATGTTAAAATCCTTGGAAACACCCTTCGCTAGATAAAATCCACGTTCTATCGGTCTTGGAAGAATCGTTTACAATCCCGAAAATACAAGTGACAGAAAAGTAAGAAGATGCCGATCCAAAAGGTTAAGGCTCGTCAGATTTTCGACTCGAGGGGCGATCCGACTCTGGAAGTGGATATAATAACCGACGTTGGACTATTGAGATCGTCGGTGCCATCCGTGTTGGTAGCAAGCCCTAACCAAGCACAGGAATTGAGGGACGGAAACGACGCTATGTACCATGGACGTTCCGTCTTCAGAGCTGTCGACGTCATCAACAACATAATAGCACCGCAACTTTTGAAATCGAGACTCGAGGCCTGCCAGCAAATGGAAATAGACAGCTTACTGACCAGACTAGACGGCACAGAGAATAAATCGAAATTTGGCGCGAACGCCATATTTGGCGTTTCCGTTGCCTGTTGCAAGGCTGGCGCGGCGAAGAAAGGACTTCCAGTTTACAGGTTATTCTATGTATAAGTCTAAACGTTTCGGATAAATCTCTTGAATTTTTTGTCGTAGTAATTATTCGGAAGATTCCTACAATACCGATTTTAATGATGCTGAAACATGTTGTCAAGGAGATTATTTAATGGCAAAAATTCGTTCGAAATAATGTTCTTGACAACATATTTAAACACGATTAAATCGAATGCCGGGGGACAGACTCGTCCGAATAATTCTTGTAGTTTATCACTGTAGCAGAGCAGTGTACTGTTGGAAGACGAGATGTAGAAACACATTACCAACAGGCAAAGCCTTTTTTGCCTCATCTCGTCTTCCGATAGATAGTAGTCTAAGATTTAACAATGAAAGTGAAACGATAGATAGGGGGATAGAGTATGATGATAGACGTGTCTCGGGAAACTTGTAAAGGTATATCTTGGATCTTGTACCTGTAGGTACATCGCAGAATTAGCTGAGAATGGAGAACTGTACATACCCGTGCCAAGTTTCAACATGATCAGTGGAGGCAGACACGCCGGCAACACGATACCTTGCCAAGAGTTCATGATCTTACCTATCGGTAGTGGTGCTAGCTTCCTCGTGAGAGTTCGTTCTTGGTTGACCGTATCGTTCGTTCTGTAACTGCATCAGGTGCTGAAAGTTTCGCCGATGCTATGAAAATGGGCACAGAAGTGTACAGAGTACTGGAGAGAAAAATCGCAACCACCGCGGAAATAAATCTGCCGCTTTCGGTCAGCGACGAAGGCGCGTTCACGCCCGAATTGGAGGAAGATCGAGAGGCATTGATGCTATTGGACGAGTCCATCAGGGAAGCAGGATACGAAGGGAAAATCATGATAGCCCTGGACATGGCAGCCAGTGCGTTTTACAAAGAAGGTTAGCAAGCAAAGGTTTATTGTATTTTCAATAAAGGGATAGACGCTTTCTTTCTCACACGTGCTCGACATCCTCCTCCCTTTTTCCTTCCTTGCCTCCTATGTATACTTTACTGACTTTTAAAGTGTGCGTTTAAAGCCACGTGTCTGTTACAAGATAAAAATGTTTTTTTCTATCTACAGGAGGATACGACTTGGCGTTCAAGACGGAAGACTCTGACCCTGACGAGTACATGGAGGCTGAAACACTCCGGGATCAGTACTTGGAATACATAACGGAATTTCCGTCCGTGGTCTCGATCGAAGATCCATTCGACCAGGAAGACTGGGACGGTTGGCTGACCCTGGCGGACCAAGAGATTCAAATAGTCTCCGACGATCTGACTGCCATGAACATCGACAGAATCGAGGAAGCTATCGAGAGGCAAATGGCGAACGCGATCGTCCTAAGAACCTCGCAAATCGGAACCGTCACGGAGGCGATCAACTGCGCGAAACTTGCGAGAATCAGCGACTGGGGATACATCGTGTCGGCCTGCGAGGGCGAAACCGAAGACAATTTCGCGGCTGATTTAGCCGTGGGATTATCCGCCGGTCAATTTAAGGCTGGAGCACCCTGCAGAACCGACAGAACCGCCAAATACAATCAGATATTGAGAATCGAAGAGGAACTAGGAAAGGACGCGAAATATGCTGGTCTTAACTATAGAAATCCTTTGTCCAAGTGACTTTAACTCTTCGAGAATCATCTGCCATCCAGCCCCCATAACCACCTATGTATTCAACCTGTGTATTGAATTTTTTAGTAACTCGGCAAACATTGTACGATACGAACAGATATCAATTAATGCCTAATCCGACACACGTTGATCGATTATGAGCATACAATTCTTAAATTCTCTGCTTTCTTCGTTGTTCTAAGAACAGATAACGATATTCAACTAAATATTCCATTAATATTAGTTTTAGACATTTTTCAACTGGATGAATTTTACTTAGATTAGATCAACTTACCGTCACCGGTGCAATAGTACCCATGGAATCTATCGAAATATGTATTCTGGAAGCGTTGCTGATTCCCGTAAAGCGTTCTCATCATTCCCGGCCATGGTTGACGGAAAACTAAGAATCCCTCACCTTCTCCCTCGATCAATCGACCATCTTCATCCACCAGTTCTGGTAAAACACCGAAGAATGGAAACGTCTGACAGAAGAATAATAGAATAATTTATTAGCATCGTATTATCTCGGTTTAAAAAAATAATAAGCAACAGGTATCCAACAAAATTCGTGCGATTATTGCATATTATAAATAAAACGTAAAAATATACACAAAATACTTTACTAATGATTTTCGGTCACGTTTCAAATTTCAATAAGTGTAAGTGAAACGAATATTATTCATGAATATCGAATAAAAATTCTATTCGAATGCTTCTAAAGTTTTAGTTGTATTATTTTTACCCAACAGAAACTACGTGTTTTCGTGCAATTTTT
The DNA here is from genome assembly GCF_013123115.1 of Colletes gigas. Taxonomy (NCBI): domain Eukaryota; kingdom Metazoa; phylum Arthropoda; class Insecta; order Hymenoptera; family Colletidae; genus Colletes; species Colletes gigas. The sequence goes on from NW_025106667.1 coordinate 1,810,461, forward strand.
CTGGTAAACATTTTCTATTTTATAAACGGAAAATTTTGTTGAAAATTGCTTGCGTTTATTGTGTTTATTGAGCATCGTGATACAAATCGTGAAACCTGTGCATGCTGTAATATAAAACAATTCATACGCGTGCCCTTTAGTAAAAAAAAAAACAAACAAAAAAACGCACCAACTGTTTTGTTTACCTGATAATACAACATAATTGCTTACTGCAGATCCTGGTTTCATCGGCGTTGCACCAGGAAGAGGCGTAATCACGTGACCACCTGTTTCCGTTTGCCAGAATGTGTCCGCTATGCTGCACTTCTCGCGACCGATAAGATTGTAAAACCAAAGCCAAGCTTCGGGATTAATCGGCTCTCCGACCGAACCTAATACCTGCAACAATATATTTCCACTTAAAAGTGTTACATTCTTATCATCGATATAAAAAAATAACTTTCTTCGATTCTCGCGTTGATAACGATTTCTGGGACCCTGGTCGAGATTTATTGGAAAGATGAGTATTCTTAAATAGGAATATTCCATGTATACGACAAAGGAAATACATATGTACATACGTACATATGGAGGCTGTGAGAACCAAAGCAAGTAAAGATCTGTAAATGTGAAAGAGTATTTATTAAATCTTGGCTCACCTTTAAGGTGGAGAGGTTGTGTTTCTTCACCAAATCGTCGCCGAATTTCATGAGTGACCTGATGGCGGTCGGTGCCGTGTAAAATTGCGAAACTTTGTACTTGTCGATGACCGACCAGTATCGGTCATTATCCGGATAAAACGGTGTACCCTCAAACTATAAAAATTTAAATATGAATAGAGATCAAGCGATTGGACAATATTATTTATTATCTCTGTTCTTCGTTATCATCAAATTCGTAAATGATTCATGTACATATTAAGCAGCGATCGAATCACCCAAGGAATGGGCGTTTCAACGAATGAAAAAGGCCCAGTCGTTCACCTCTACAGTTTTAAAACTCTTTTTCCTATAATAATTAACAAATATCTCGTTTAAAAACTGCTAATGGAAATCATAAATAAGACTTATCTGGCAGAATCTGCTTTAAACGTGACGCCGTTTTAACAGCCTCCAATTACTCGATAGTTGATTACTGTACATATAATTAATTTCATCTGCTGAATAATAAGTCTTGTTGACGAGTCCAACTCGTAGATTCGGAATGAGACTTCGGAAGTAATATTTGTACAAGTGGTTATTAGTATCTCTTCCAACTATAATACATACTTCTTGTGTGAATTGAAAATAACTGACTATGTATATGTAGAACTAGGATCGTAAGTTTTAAAATCGGCTTACAATAACGGAAGTGGCTCCATTTGCTAGAGGACCGTATACGACGTAAGTGTGACCAGTAATCCAACCAACGTCCGCTGTGCACCAGTACACGTCACCAGGGTGATAATCGAAGACATATTTGAACGTCGTGGCCGCGTAAATTAAGTATCCAGCCGTTGTATGGAGAACGCCTTTAGGTTTACCCGTGGATCCACTATGTATCATCGAAACGAGAACAAAAATATTAACATTAACGAAAGTTTCACAAAAGAAAAAACTACTACTGCGAAAGAAGCGATAAGATTCTTTCCATAAATAAATTCTATAAGATAGTAAGTAAAGCAAAAATGTCGTGTGATCAGAAAAAAATCTCCTGGTAGAAAGGATTAAAAATCTTATTTAATTATTATTATTAAATGTTATTATTAGACTGCGGACCTTTATGCAAATTCATATTATTATTATTGATAGAATTAATGAAATGGGAGCTTTGTATAGGATTGTCTGAACCCACCCCTAAGTATAATAATTCGTATCTTACTTGAAGTATTTCTTATATTTTTCTATATCGAGTGTATTCTGTAGTATTTTGAGAATTAAAATTTCTCATGAATGCATAAACATCCGCGGTCTAGTTATTATTACAACCCTCGATGAATTCTAAACTCCCTTCTTGTGGATATAGTTGTACACCTCGTTTGAAAAACCCTTAGAGGCACTTTTTTTTAGTTTGTTTACCTCGTGTATAGAATAAAAAGTGGATCTTCCGCGGCCATCCAAACAGGATAACATCTGCTTTCGACATCTTCCATTTCATCGTGCCACCAACAATCCCGATCGTCGTCCCAAGGGATGCGAGGACCTGCCAAACCGTTTCCGTCGCTCGTGCCATTTACTCCATTCGTCTTCCCTTTAGAGAATTCCGAAATTAATCGAAAATATGTTTCTTCCTCGATTTACAACACGGATTATCTATTGTAGCATTTGTCGACTACGTTGGTTTATCCTAAGTCGCATTGATTTTCTGCTAATTGCCTGCCCTAACTTTATTATACAAAATGGACCATCCAACTTCCAACGCCTAAATATCTTTGACGATTACGAATATATGTAGATAAATATTGTCCAGGTCAACGTTAAATCGGTCCCGTATACTTACATATGAGTGATATGTTGTAACAGACTATGTATACGCATTTCTTGAACTCGACGCAATAATATAATATAATTTAACTTAACTTAAATTTTTATAATTCCTATAAGATTGTTGAAATTGATAACATTACGTTTTTAAATAATACTCATCTTGTTTTTTCGATACTGTTCAAGAACAAGGTTTCTTGATATTGTATCGTTATACATAATAGTAGTTTCAGTTTCCACTTACCCGTTGTGTCCGCCTTTACTTTACTACCCTGCGGTGCACTGAGTCTCCTCAGGTGGGCGACCACTACGCAACTCTCGACCTCGTGGCCGTTGTTCTTGACCTTGTTCAAAGCATCATCGCAAATTGCCTTCAGAAGAATGAGTTTATCGCCTCTCCACACTCCATCGGTCGTAATCAGAACCTTCGCCTTCGAATCCAAAATTCGCTCGGCTAAGGCATCCGACGAGTAGCCGCCGAACTAAACAGATGCAACATCGATAACATTAGCTCGTCCTACAAGTTCGTGTCGTTCGATAATATAAAAATTGTTCCGAATAATAGCTGTATATCTGTTTAGATTTCTCTCGTTCGCAACAGTCTTGAACCTCGAAATTATTTATTCTCAACGAATAGTTCCAAGTTAATAATAATAGTATTGTACAACGTCGCGACAAACAGTTTCTGCGTACAGTTTCTCTTCTACAACGTTCAGTTTCACCATAAATGTAAATTAGTTTAGTTCTTTCCTCTCTTGCTTCGAATAATAAGGCTTCGTGAAACGTTTACCGATTACCAACGACTTTTTCGCAATTAACCAGGGAACAGACCTTTTGTCCATATATCTATTGATAAACATAACTTTTCCTATAGTCGACTACTTTAAGCATTTATTCGAAAAATAGTAAATTAACACACAATTCTTACATTATTTTACAATTCCATTGGATTTTTTCATGGACATCCGCAGCAGACCATGCTTTATAAGATGTAATAGTAAAAAATGTTTTCTACTCTGGTCAAATAGAAATATTTAAACATTTAAATTCGTTTATACATTTTAATTTCACATTTCTCTTCTAATTAAAATCGAATTAAAATGAATCGTAAGATAACGTGTGATTTTTGTATTTATAAATATTTATTTAAAAAAAATTGTTGTTTTATTGTAGCAACGAAGCCTCGATCGATCCGATTCCACAAAAGAACTCAGTTTTATTCGGTATATTGATTTATTCACGATGAAAGACGATTAAATCGAAACGAAACAAACGGTTTCCTCTATCCTGACGAATATTCAAAGTTTTCAATATTTACGAAAAATGCCTCGTTATTTATCGTTAAAAATAAAATAATATTATTAAAGATGCCTCATTATTTGTCGAAAAAATAAAGTAATTTTATTAAAAATGCCATGATGTCAAAATCATGCTTGTAAGTAGGTACGTAAGTACTTACGCGTGTCTGTTTATCTAAATTATATTAATCCGATTTAAAATAAATGTCAAATTTCAAATTACATATTTAAAATTTCAAATTAAACTTTTGCTTATACATTCCGCTGCTAAAGTTAAACAAATTCGATTCACTGGCAGCGAATAAAAATTTTAGATTTATTCGTAAAATGTGTTTTCCCAGACGCTTTGTATGCTTGGACATCGGTTGAAAAAAAAACCGTTAATAGATTCTAATCTACTGATGAATTTGCAAATAGAATGTAAACGGAAGTTGGTATACGAATATAAAATGTTTACTGGTCGAAGCAGTCAAATTAGAGTAATAATCAAATAAAGAACGATCGATACGAAAAATTGAAAAAAAGATTTTTAAATTGGTGCATGCCCGTGTACCGTCCGTTTTGTTATTTTTAAAAATGTGTGCTTAGTGGTACAAGAAGTTACGTTTGCTTTTTCCGCCTAATGGTGTGTAAATGTAAATTCATAATTGCATTCAATAAATACCTTACTCACAGAGGCATAAATCTCTCAGGGGTATGATTCAGCCGTAATTACTATAGTTTATTCCATTATCTATTTATATATACACTGTAGACTATTATTTATACGGTTCGGTGCTTCTACACATAGAATAGATAGAGAGGGGCCTGCTTCCATTTTAACTGGAATGCTATACAAATGTTTACACTTTCAGATAGATACGTCTCGCCACATACGATAACCTTATTTAAAACATTTTGATCTACGTTACATAATTAAAGTTTCGAGAAAAAGTATTTGCTTAGCAAGTACCTACTTATGTAGTGTATTGTCTACTAGTTCACGTCTGAATTTTTTCAATTCAACAAATTAATGATAAACAACTTTTTATTCGTTACTCATGGAATAAGAAGTAAAATTTAAATAAGAAGAAAAATTTAGTTCTGGTATTTATTGTTCAAAATTTTAGTCATGTAACTGTACAGCCACTTGCAGTTGATCATAGGTATTTACTGTGAAAAAGGAACTGATAAACATTGTGAATATATGAACATCATCTTAATAAGATAATTTATAATGTAAAATATCCAATTTTACTTTCACATTTCCCAGACAAAAACTGTTTTTTTTCTCACAAGTAAACTATAAATAATTATGCACGTGAGATATGTAAACAATAATGTCTCATATACATTTACATTGGAAAACATTATTTGGTCAGATGTATCGTGTCTCATTAAACTTCCAAAAATATTTTATTCGACGTAATTTAGCAACATAACGTTATTTCATTAATCAGCAAAACAAATGTAACATCAAGAATATACTTAACGATACTTTTATAACCGACGACTTACTTATCGTAAGCAAATTATAATGTTTCGATACATTATAATTCGCATCGCAGTAAACTACAAGTACCTACTTTCTAAAAATTTAAATCAATCAACCGTCGACGTTTAATTTGCTCGTTGACAATGCTCGTTCTACATCACAGGATGTAATATTTAAATTTATTGATATACATTTAACGAAATATTCTCCGTGAATAATGTAATATGTATAGGTACATATGTATGTGAAAAACCTTTCAACGACGAAACAAATTTAAATGTCCAATTTTTCCAACTGTTTTTTATTCATATATATATATACATATATATGTATACATATATGTATTAGGTTAGGCTGATCATTTACTCATAATTCTTTGAGAAAATCCAGAAATGCCAAAAATTGTATTCCAATTCACTTCCTGACCAGTTAACTTAATATTGTTTCAAGATAATAATAACTGTAGTAACTAAAACATTTCATTAAATATTTTTTTTTTTTTAGTAAAAAAAAATGTTTATACTTTTTTCATATGAAAAAATCAATCCCGTCCAAGATTTATTTCGAACATTTTGTAGCATTTATAAAAACAGAAATTATAAGAATGAATTAGTTATTATCATCTAAACACTAATTTTGCTCGAAATCTAATCAGATCTTGAGATGAGAATACAGAAAGCAAATGGCTATCTTTTTCCGAATAACTTCCAAATCTTGAATATTCCATCAAAGATTGTAAATTTAACCTTAAATGCTTTAAAATAAATATGAATCCAATGGTCTTATAAAATGGCATTGAGAAAATACGACATTTTTAGAAACTGAGATTTAAAAAAAATGATTCGGTCGTTGATGTAGGACGAAAAATAAACACAATGAAGAAAACAGTATCCTATCGGTATAAAAGGAAACTTTGAATCGTAAATTCTGCTAAATAAATATCCTCGCTATAACTAAAAGTCTCGAGGAAAACTAATTGCCAATCAAGACAGTGGTTGGCACATTTTGTATTTCTACAGGATACATATATGTATGTATGGTTTATCTGTTTTCTGAGTCATAAACGAGAGAAAACAGCTGTTTGAAAATCTATCGTAGTAAATATGTATGCTGTTGAAAATTTGCCGACCTTCGAACGAAACAAAGGAACGAAATAACAGTGAAAATACGAGGAATTATTGCGACAGCACGATTGCAATAAATATTACTGGCAGGGGCGAATCCTAGCTAATGGGGCCTCAGCCTTGGGCCCCAACAGTATCTTATAATTTGTTGATTTAAGGTTAGCCCACGAGTCGTGTGTAGAGTTCTTTGATACAGTTTTCGTTGCTATTTTAACAGCTCATTAGGATGTTAATTAAAATATGCTTACATTTTCTTAAACGTTTTGTAACCAGCAGTCGGCACGAAAATTCCAAAATAAGAATTTACTTATATAATTTTCGCATTGCAAAAACGACCTCGACAAAAACTGAGGAAACAGCAACTCGGTAAAAATAATAGCTTCAAAGATACAAATTTATTTAGACGGCAAATTTGCCAAAACGATGATTTAAACAGCACTTAATTTTGACAAAATTCCTGATATTCAACGCAAATAATGATAGATCTGGCGTGTATTGACCTAAACGCGAAAGCGATTTTCTTAAAACTTGTAAATCTACCGACACAAATTGTTTCTTTAAAATTTTTCACGAGAAATAATAATATGGAAAGAAGAATATTTATTTTACCACTACGCTGTGAACGGCACCGATTCTTGTACAGGCCAACATGGCCACCGGAAGCTCCAAAATCATCGGCATGTATATCGTGACTCGGTCTCCCTTCGTCACTCCCTTCGATTTCAAAACGTTCGCAAACTTGCATACCTCCTCGAGTAATTTCCTGTAAGTCAGTCGCGAATAATCGTCCGGATCGTTGCCCTCCCTGAAACAAAATTATGTCATTTTAATCGATTAATCTGTTATCCGGCATTATTACGGATATTAATTCTCTTCGAAGAAACGAATCAAAAGTTACGCGACCTTTGCACCCATCAACTCATCTTGCAAACACGGTCTTTCCTCCTTTTTAACGTGTGAACGAACATATCGTTAAAAAAAATCCAACGCGTGAAAAATATTACAAAGATAAATAAAAAATATAACGAAACACCGCAGAACATCTTTTATTCTAATTGTAAGATCCTACAAAACGGATATATTCCTTTTATAATTTTTTACCGAAGCACTGTTGTTTATATCTCCTCTAAACGTCGTGTATTTATTTATAAATAAAAACTATCTAGAAAAAAAACCTAGAAAATAGACATTCCTTTTATAAGTTTCTATTCGAGCACTGTTATTTATATCCTTTCCAAAAGTCGCATATTTATTTATACGTGTTCCAAGGAAACGTATATTTTTGACGTAGAAAAATTTCAGTTTATTGAATAAACATGTTGTCCAAAGTGCGTCGATAGAATTAAAAAAACAAGCCTGACATCCTTCATTTTTTCATTTATACATATAGAACCGAAACAAAAAGTGATCACAAAGAAACAATATTTTATATTGCTATTTAATTCAATTTAATATATGTACATACATATTACTATTTAATTCACGTAGTATGCTTCATTTCAAAATAGTTGACATAAAATTTTTGGAATTTTTCTTCTGGTATTTAGACGTTCTCGGGGTGTCGCTCACTCACGTAGGGACAAAACAAGTGTAAAGTTCAAGATTCGTATTTTTTGTGCTTATACCACGACCTAGAACGTCTCGATACATATTTCTTTTGAATAGTCATAGTTAAACTGTTTGACGTAATATGGCGCGTGTTGGCGCGCGCGAACGTATCATCATTAATCGACAAAAACGAAAAAGGAGGGAAACGAAATTTTTCTTCGAGCAAATGCGGTTTACGATCGGCCAGAAATTCTTCCCGTATTTAAAGATAATTCGAGACACACAGTTTCATATTGAAATTGGTACGTGACCGTAACGCTCTGTCCACGAGAGTACATTATCATATTGAAACCTCGATTGCGAAACCATCATCATCACCCACAATTAGTTTATCTTCTGTTTATGATAACTTTTTCTCCACGTATCAGCAGACTATTCTGTGACTATCAGCAACTTGTTACGTACGAGGGAAAATAAAACGCGAACTGTGTCATGTGATCGAGTCAAATGATACAAGATTAAGGATATCGTAACAAGTTATGTAAAAAAATAACGATAGCTCTAATTTACTCGGTCGATAACGTTGGGGGAAAAAACAAACGACGAAAACAGATATTTGTTTTAAAAATTCTGTTATCCCTTCTTTTTTTTTTTTCTCGTGAAAATAATGTATCATTCAATTTGTAACAGTTTGCAGTCAATGACAGTTATCGCATTTTTGTTTACGATTCACAATCCAGACGGATATAGTAAGTAAACATAGATAACAAAGAGAAATAAATATTTTCAACTCTAAGCATGGTCACGATATTCTTTTAGGCAACCTTTTCGAGTAAATACATTGTAAATTGCGTTATACTTCTATTTATATTAACTGGATATTAAACGATAACGCGTTTCGACACTTGTTTCTTTGTTATGTAATGCAAATTGATGTAAATAAGCGGTCGAAATCAATAGGAGAAAGTCCAAGATACGCTTTTAAAGAAATTACTGCGTAGACAATTACAGTGTCTTGTAAAAATTCCATTAACTAAAATCTAACCTAAAGCAAACATCGATAAACATTGCTGATTGAAACTAAGGAAGGACATATGTAAGTACATAATTAATTACTCATGAAATAATTTCTTTGAAGCATTTCGATAACAATTACTACGGAAATTTACGCGTACCATTGCAAATGCACGACTTTACCTCGATGAAAAATTACATAAAGTGTAAAGTTCACTTTTATGTAACATTGAGTTTCTTTTGGCCACATGCTCAGCGCGACGTAAATAGAATTTCTGGTTATTTCCTTTCGATTATCATTCACGACCACAGCAATCGTCTTTTCTTTGTTGAAAGCAATCGAAAGTGTATTGAATTTTATTCGTAACTACTTGTTAGGTAAATGTAAATATTTGGTGTACACGCGATACTGAAACGTATTTGAAGGAAACCGCGTATCGTAGTCCGACAATGAGACAATCGCGCGCATCGGCGTGCACTCGACAAATCAGAACACGATCACCGGTAAGGTAAAGTCTCGACCAATCACCGAGCATCGTACGATATGAACGAACCATCGAACGCGTAAATGTCTGACTCATTGATCGATTGTAAGCGTAAAATTGTTCGAACGAATTTTTGCTACCGTCTCGTTCGTTGGTCTAAGCAAAGATAACGATATTTAACTCGAAAATATGTTTCACAGTATGTACATTCATATTAACATTCCATAAATTCTATTGCTATACATACATATGTATACTCACACGCAAAATACATCGCGTTTACCTACAGATGGACAATCAATTACAAAATAATCCTACGTGTCAAAAGAAGACGAATATTATTGTGGTAAAACCTTTCTTCATTTTTCAGTTTCGACAAAATTTCTAAACACCTTTTAAGACTTCTTCATCGTATTTTACCTATTAAAAAAAATAATCGCTATCTATTGCACGTGTTTCTGGTGACATTGATATACATATGTACGTACATTAGAAAAAACAACCAACTATTAAATGTAAAGATTATAATCTATGGACGACATTTGCTCAAAATTGAATTAGATCTGGGGATAGAAATGTAAAACTGAAATATGTATAACCATTTAGACTTACATAGTAAATCTAAATAATTATTTTTAACATTTTGATCATTCAAATATGAAAATAAAACTTTTCTGTAAAATACTTTCCTACCTTCTAGCGTAACGAATAACTACAATTTTTTAAAAGACATATAGGCTGATATTTGTTATAATTTTTGAAAAATCTCTGTTTCAGACGGAAGCGACCTTGAACTTTGCTACGAAAAAAATGCAACGCCAGTTCATCGAATTGTTCTATAATTAGTAAGAGTGTAATAATGTGTAACCAACATTATTAATAAATGCAACGCGTGAGTATGCAAATAAAACGAAACTGGTAGTTGTTGATCTTCCTGATAACCGTCAGCAGCTTGGCGAGAACTGCTCTTGGGAATGCTAAGTATTATAAACAAACGTGCCTCGATGTTGCAATAAACTGATATATCCGTGACAATTCCAAATATCTAATATCGGGCCCAAAATATATCTTATTGTAACGATATATTTTCGAAACAGAAATTAAATAATAGATAATCGTGCCATTAACAAGTCTCAGAAAATTTTCCAAAGACCGTGAAAGACTAAACGAACTTTCTAAAACACGTTTCGCAACAAAATGGGGAAATTCATAACTGTGAAAAGCATGAAGTTTACGTATTTTAATATGATACAACTATCCAGTCCATGACCTTCAATAACTTCGTTATTAAGTATTTTAAACAGACTTACGTCATTTAATATACATATATATTTTATATTATTTTATTAATTATGATTATACTGGCACAGTGCATGGATCGTAATTATATTCAAAGAAAAATATTTCCAAGATGAAAGTAGAATAAAAATATAAATATTCCTTCCATTCAACGTTACTTGCGTATTTTCGAATATTCTTCCTGTCGTTTCAACATACCGAAAGCGAAAGAAAATTTGTATCGCTTATACGGCGCTCGAATGACTTGCGCCTATAAACGCCTAATGTATTTTGCATAGCAATGAGTCGTTAAAAACACTGCTACTGAAATCGGTCCTACAGTTAGTTTTCTCGTCGATTTAAAGTTCATTGATTCTGGCAAAAGTTTGCATGCATAAACATTGAAAAACATATACATACAACTTTTGTTAACGAAAACATCTGAATTTAGAAGATCGCGACGGAGAGATTTAGAATCGCATTTACCATTTTAGAAATAAATAATCCTAAATACAGAGGATATCAACATCGACAACGAATTTGAAAATTGTTAGAATTTATCATTTTTGTGAAACTTTGTAAAAGAAATTGAAGGAAAGATAAAGTACATATTGAAAAATATAGAAAGTTTAATAATTTGTGTAAATTTTTCTGAAAGAAATCCAAGGAAAAATGAATTACATTTTGAAATATTAACACTATGTTGACGAATTAATGATAAAAGTTTTGTATCGAGTTTACGACAATCATAATTTACACACATTACATATAATAATCCACGTGTAAGATTATTTTGGATAGTTTTCGTAATTGAGTACACTCAATTTTAGTAGTCTGCGAGAATTATTATTATCAGGTTTATTTATCTAAGTTACGTCTGACGTCTTTCCTTCGCTATTAAAGAAAATATTTTGTGCTTCGTTCGCTAGATCGATTTGCTATTAAATTTTTTACACAACAATGTGCCTGTATAAACAGGTTTTACAATTAGAATCATACGATATTAAAATTTATCGCCGCGAAAAGTTACTACACAATTAGATTTTCCGATCGATCTTTGGAGCATTAGAAAAAACTTGTTGATAGCAGAACATTATTATAGAATGAAATAATAATAGAATTTTGTACAAAGATGCCCATAGCTTGGACTATTCATTTTGTTGCTTTGCACGCGATCTTTTCTTACGTCACGTATTATGTCAATCGAACGTATACCCCAGTTTCATAATAATCTATGACGTGCAAATAACGATTTGAATAACAGATGCAATATTCTTACCAATAATATGCGATCTTGTCGCCGTTTCCGCTCTTTACGTTTTTGTCCAACAGATTGAAGCTTATGTTCGTTGAGGCGCCTTCCATCCATTTTATGAAAACATCGCCTTTGTTTATGTCGAAATTGTACGAGAAGAACTTATCTTCTACCGCCGGGGTTTCCCAATAAAATTGTTTCGAAATCTCACCCCAGAATTCCACTGGATTTTTCACGGACCTGGAAAAACGTTACGTTTTATTTAAAAATGTCACTTAAACACGAACATCGTGAAAAACCGAGATTTTCTCGCTAAACTATTAAGCTATTGATCAAAAATATTTATTGATCCATGCTAATTCGTGCATATACATACATACAAATGTTGTAACACTCTTCAACGAACGATCAATATTACTTCATGCTATACTATATGTATGTATATTTCTTGTTTCGTAGAAAAAATCTTATTTCGTGACATTTTCACAGAAATGCAATTATCCATCAAACCGCGGCCTTTTTCTAATGCCGTTTAAGGTAATCTTCAAGATAGACAGAAATCGTATCTTCTGGCGACTCGCTAGAGGGGATCGATATCTTTGTTCTATTTTCATAGTAGACATGTATGGCGTTACATACAACGCAAAATGATGTTGCCAGATTTACAATACTCGAATGTAGGCCACCGCGAACTGAAAAGTACTTTTTCCATCCCCAATGTCCTCAATAAATTCTATCTTTTATTTTCACTCAAACAACTGCATGTACATATGTATATGTAATTACATATGTACATACAGAACTACATATATCTACGCGTAGTTACATATGTATATGTACATGTAAGTACTGAACACAGTATAGATTTGGGAGCTTTTTCAAGAGAAATTCTTAAAACTGTTGGAAATGTTACCAACAATGATATTTGCTTCACCGGAACGATATCGAAACTCTCATTCTTTCACCCCTTTAGTATCTCGAACAAACCATCAACAGCAGCTTCTATCAAAGCATGAAGCATTCTCCTATATTTAGCATAAGTAAATGTTTCAACGTATCGATCGAACGTCAATTGTTGATTGCGCTTGGAAGAAAGATTTTCAAGGCTCCGTAAAAAATTGACAAGTAAAATACGGAGACTCGATCCCGGAAATATGTATGTAAGTACGTACATATGTATATTTGACACCCTCCACCAGCCAGATAACAAATTTCCCCGTTTGCTCTCGGTAAAGTACTCGTGGAATCCACTTAATAAACACGCCTGTCAATTTGCCTATAATTTAACGTTAAATCCCCAATACGTTGTCGTTCATCCTCCGTCAGAGTGTCCCCTGGTTACATATTTCCCTAGAGCTGTTTCATTTCACGCTTCGCGAAAAGAAACTTTCTATCGGTCGCGAAACAGCTGGCATATCAATCTTCTTAAATAGATCGTCGATGATTGTTTTGTTCGGAAAAGGAAAAGGAACGAGTTGAGTTCCATGAAAAACACGCGCCATTCGATTGGAAATGTCAGTGATTCGAATCGTTCGTCCGTTTATCAAATGAAACAATAAACGAGCAAGACTCGTGCATACGGCGAGGTTTCAACAAAATTATTGATTCGTAACTTCCGTGTATAATGTAAGGTCGTACACAGAATGTCATTAGCAACTAAAGAAGTGGTGTCGGTTGGTGGGAAATTCGAACAAGCAATTTTCTAAAACGTTAATGTTTCTGGTATTCATTATGCATTCTGTGACTGTTTATACATTTCATTGGTATTTTAAAAGCAAAACTATAAATTAAAAAAATATTTCTGACAAAATTAGGATCATTGCGATGAAAAAAAAACATTCTACGTTATTGTAGGTTAGAAAGGAGTCCAAGTATTGATAAATGCAAGATACGGGTCTAAAAAGAGCCCAGCCATCGGTGTTCTGATAACAATGTATTTAGTGTGTGTGTGTGTGTGTGTGTGTGTGTTTAGGGAGTGTTAATACGAAAGTGGACAAAGACGCTGCTGTCAACCCTAACGCACTCACTTTTCGTGCATCCTTTTATATTGCTCCATGCAACTGCAATGCGCGTTCTTGGATAGCTCCGGATTGGGGTAGTATATCTTGTCCGCCATGTTGGTTGTTTCGTGTTCTCGGATGTTGATTCGACCCTTGGACGATTCCGGGAGCCCTTTCGAAACAAGTTCGAGCGGACGATCGATAAAAAGCAGTATGCGCGCGTGACAACGAATGAGATTCGGCGTTGGTTCGTTTTTCGCCTCGGAACGCTTTCGATAATTGAAATGGTCTCGTTAAGAGGGATCGGGACGGGACGGGACGGGACGGAACGGAACGGAACGGAACGGGACGAGATCTGTAATGAAAGAGGAGAGCACGAAGATTTTGATTGAAAACGCGCGCCTCCGTTTACTTCTGCGTCGCGGCTCGGCTGATAAACGACGACTGAACCAGCGATTGCCAGGCGACCCGGCAGCAGCGTCGACCACAGCGTGGCGTCGCGTCGCGTCGCGTCGTTAACGTCGAGAGGGAAGGCGCCGTCAGGGACGTCCTATCACGGGGATACGATCACTTTCTCAGACCCCGTGTCGTCGGGACCTCTTAAAAATAACAACACATTTCTTTTTTTCCCCCATCACTTTCATCGATATTAACACTGGCTAAATATTATCTTTTATAATGCTATTTAACACTTTAACTGCCACACGTCATCCATAAGTATTCGTACCCTCTTCGCTTGTAAGAGAAATTTGTTGAAATCAAAGGATGCGTTTAAAGTTTTGCAATAAATGGATCAACTAATAACAAAAATATATTGATTTTACTCTGCGTAGTACATATGTACATAATAGCAGTCCACAAAAGTATTCGTACCAATGTAGATTTTGTCGAAAAATCGCATACAGTTATGGTAACATACAGTGAGCCACGAAAATATTCGAACGCTCTGAACTGACAAATTTCAAGCTTAAAGAATACGAGTCATATTATGAATTACGTAATACTTTTATTTCTGTAATAACATATAAGAATCATGATTATATGAGTATATGTATATTAATTTCAAATGCCTTTGATAATATCAACACTATGGTATAAAAACATTTCTTGGCAACATCGACTAAATTCGATTTAGTCCTACCCAGAACCCCCTCTAATTGTATGTAAGTCATCCTTCTTGATTTCACGCACAATTCTATTCTCCTCCCTCTTCGTTAACGTTTTCAGTCGGCCAGAATGGACTTTATTTTCAAGGATTCGAGTAGTTTTTTTTATACCTTTTTTACTATGCAGTAAACGGTAGATTTACATACTTCTCCCTAACAATTTTGCTATTTCGCCATAGCTCTTGCCTTCGTTATGCCACTTAATTATCAATTTCCTGCCAGTTGTTTCGGATTCTTTTCGACACATTATTTTAAAAAAATTTTGCAATCTTATTAATACTTACACTGTACTGAACACGGGAAATGTGCTATACTAACTGGAGTCGCCATTGTTTACGTTGTGTCATATTTGAGGGTTTCTTTTCTTTTGCGAGGTTTATCGTTCGAATACTTTTGTAACGTTCATTTAGTCGATGTTACCAAGAAATGTTTCATAACTAGTGTTGATATATTATCAAAGACACTTAAAATTTAATACACTTATTGTTAGTCATGATTCTTATAGATATGTTATTATAGAAATAAAAGTATGTATTTCGTAATTTATAATACGACTCGTATTTTTTAAGCTCCAAACTTTTTATTTCGGAGCGTTCGAATACTTTCGTCACTCACTGTACATATTTACTTTGTATTAAAATTACGAAGCTATTTGAAAAATATAATAAGATTGCGACTCACATTGTTTATATCATGCGGAATGTGTAGTTGTAAATTTTGTAGTATTATAATCGATCGATATACATACTTATTTCATTTTCCTTTTTCCTTCACAGTTTCTCATAACAGATAATACGGTATACAAACCGGACAAATTGATTATGAAACAGTGATATCTGAACTAAGGTAACGCCGATTTACATATTCCGTCAGAAATTGCGTCTAGACTTTTAAAATTACGTATTTTCCTTTGTCTGGTGTATACGTAACGATGATCGATATCCGTTTTGTATTTGACAAGGACTCGATCGATGGTGAACGGATCACAGTCGTACGACAAGGACTTTTCGATCCATCGAACGATAACGTAACTTAACGTAACGCACCTTCTTCTTTTTCTTAGCAATCTAACGGAAAGAAATGAACAATAATGAACATTTTTCAACATTTATTATCTACAGAGTGTCGGAATTAAGCATTGGCAAGTTTCTTTAGATATTTTTAAGATGATATGTACAAAAATAAATAGAATTCATGAAACGGAATTCATTAGAAAAGGAAGATCAAAACATTTATCAATCATTATTAATTGATAGACTCGTTCTAAATTGAAAAAATTTTTAAGAAAATAAAATAAATGACATTTTTACTGAAATAGAAAAAACTTACTACAAAATGGAAATTTGTATAAGATGCACCAAAATAGGAATTACTAAAAATCATTTAACAAACAAAAACAGAATTAGAAATTTGAATTTAGAAATTTCTGAAACGGATGAAGCTCGATTAAAAACTGAAATTAATTGTTTTAAACCTTAAATAATTGCAATTTCTGCCCACGTAGTTCTCATACGGAACAAAATTTCCGTTGATCGTTTCTGTTTTGTTTTTTTTCTTTTAATTTTCAAGTCCCAAGAATGCATCAAAGTGCATCGACACTAGAGAATTATTATACTTTAATATTCCTATCAATGTCCTTGACCGTAAGAATGATAAAAATGCACGCTTGATGTCAAGAATCAATCACATGTTGTTAATTACATAATATCTTTTTCCGCGGATAAATAAGAGTTTTGTTGACTTGATGATTAAGTTGGAAAACAGTGCGTGAGAAACTGCTTAGAATGGATTTATGTCGTTATTGTGACGCCTATTACGACTTCTATTATTACCTTCGCTTTAGTAATCGTTTGAAATTTGAAAATCGAAAAGATAAGCATCAAAAGGCAAAACTTGTGAAACAAGAAGGTTTGCTTCATCATCTACTGCGCGCTACCGGCGACCCTATTCTACTCTCCTATCTCCTATCTTCCTCACTTCAGATGTAACCATTAGACGTGACACGTAACTAAGGACGACGCGTGGACACATTTATTCTATCAGATTACTAGTATAGGCTAATGGCAAAATACAAACTAATCCTATTATATTACAGCGTTGATTTGTTATCTTCGTTCCACGAAATACAAGGAAGCTAAAATAAACGCAAAGCAAACGAAAATATTAGACAAAAGAAGAAACAAATTGAAACTTAATCGGGGGTCATTCTCAAAATGTCTGCAATAATTGTAATATAAAAGCATGAACTTTGTAATTGATAAAAAATCTTATCTAATATTGATAAATTACACACATGGTACAAGGCATAGTACTTACGTTTTCTACGTTTCCTATGTTATCGACTTCTGTAGTTGGATCGTACCACCAACAGATTTCGAAATGAACACAAGAGGAAGTGAGATAAAAAATCAAATTACAGAAATTTTAGTATTTTTTAACGAAATGAAAGCTGTACAGACCAGAATTGAGCATCGATCGATTAATTTCATTGGAGTAACCAATCGATTAAGATTATTAAAATACGTAAGGATGTACCTCATTTATAAGTACACCGCAAATCCTCTGTTTTTTATTTTAAATTGTAATATATCATTTATTCAAAAAATAACTCGGCAAAAATGTATTTTCCACTCGAAATCAGTGTTATTAGATGCGCACCAGAACGAAGAAGGTACTTACTTATGTGGAACTATAAGAAGAACGCCAGCCATTAGCTCATATTATTTCCTATGTAATTAATAATTCTATTAATTACATAGTAAATAATATGACCCGGGTCTCACCGCGTGGAGGTTGCTGCGAATGGAGACCCGCCCTAGCCTCGCCCCGACCACCCTTCCTTTGGCGAGGAATTCGAATACCTAACTAAGGGAGAAGCTATCGAAAAGTTAAAAACGAGCTAGAAAAAGGAGCGTTCTTAAAAGAACTGCTCAATCAAGAGACGAATAACCTAACAAAATGTCAATACATGTGAGATGATACACATGTTTTCTAGAAACAAAATTGGAATGTGCAACCGCACGTACGAATCCTGATTATTAAAGTACCAATATGTACTTTATTATTAATTGTTCCTTCTTAATTATGACAGTGCCTAACCCAGACACTGAAGATCCAACCAGAAAAATGTGCAACTGCACGTATGGACTTTGCATATTAGAATACTAATATGTACCTTAATATTAATCATTCCCGCACTTAAATTTACGCACACGTTTCAGTAGTACTTAATATAACGCTGGAGAACGCTTATATCTACAATATACATTTCTACTTATATTCTAACGCAATCTGTGGAAACGAAGAAATATTTTCTTCTTGGTGTCTTCATCGATCCCACGATGTTTTTCTAAAACACACACTCGTATACAATAAATATAACCGACATGAAACAAAGAAATATGACAAGATATTTTCTTCTTGGTGTCCTCGTCACTCCCACGATGTTTTCCTGAAACAAAAACTCATATCCAATAAATATAACTCATATAAAACAGAGAAACGTGAAAAGATATTTTCTTCTTGGTGTCTTGATTAATCCCACGATGTTTCCCTGAAACATAAATCAGACAATAAATAAAATTGTATGAAATATTTCTCTAAGAGCGATCAAGATGGAATCCGTGTACCATTTTCAATTCCATTCTTCAATGATTATAGTATATTATTCTGTAACAAGAACTTGTTCAAAGGATTAACAGCTGAAATGAAAGTGTATTAATGAACACAGAAAAAAATACATAATTATACATCGTCAAGATAGACTAAGGGTAATCAAATTCTACTAAAAGTGATATTATGAAATTAATATTTGAACTAAAGTTTCCACGAGTAAAAATTCATATTAAAAAGTTTAAAAACATAAGTACTATGTAATTGAAATTAAATGAAAAGCTAAATTCGTCTCAATGTTAAGATAAATACGAAACAGATTGAAAATTGTATTCAATTGTTACAACAGATTTTAATTTTCGTTTCCTTTATGAAATAAACAATTTTTCAAGATCTATACATTGCAATAATTATATTTTACTGTATTCAAAACTAAATTAGGTTCATACAGAAAAAGCAATAGCGAACGAAAATGTCGATTCTACGCGGAAATGAACTCTCAATATGAAATATCGAATTGCAATTTGAATTACCCTTTTGGTACAAGCATTCTATTTCCCATCGATTAAAACAATGATCGCGAACAAACTTTGATTTATGCAAAGAATACAGAATATTTATAAAAAATCCACTATTTATAAATAACAATTAGGTTGAAAAGGTTATTATATCCCGTAAAAATGATCAACTCTAATAATGAATAATTGGTGATATATATATATATATATATATATATATATATATATATATATACATGAATCATGAATTTAATCTGTAACACAATTAATCACGATACAGCATTTTTAAATGCATCACAAAGCTGTGATAAAAATATATTCATAAAAATGACAGGTTTTAACACGTTCTGAAAAAGGAAATAATTGGTCTGTTTACCACAGTACTTTCAAGCAGTATTTTCATTGACAAACATATAAAGAATATGATATATTTCACATAGTTAGGGTATATTTTCCACTCATAAATTCAAAAAACAACCCGCGAGTGAATTTCTTTTGCAACGCTAATTTATAAAATAAAAAAGTACGCGAATGGTGCTTGTTATTCGTAAAATGAACCACGCAGGGTTCCTTTATTAATTAAATCGCGTGCACCCGTATTCAATCATGCGCAACACTAATTTTAATAAAGTAGCCGTTGAGCCATTCGAGGCTTTGCAGAATCCCAGCTTGCTTCTCGATGATCTTGGTACAGTGGCCAACGTTTTGGCCAGCTTTTGGGCATTGGATCGCAACTCTAATTAATCAAAAACGCGACAAGTCAAGATCGCAACGCTAATTTATAATAGAAAAATTCCAAACGCGATTTCTAACGATAAAAGCAACCGCGAATGGTAATTATTCGCAACACTACCCTGAAAAGCAAACGCGAAAAATAGTAATTCGCTACTCTACGAGCAATCGCGTTTACTAAAAATTCGCAACGCTATTTTTAAAGCAAACACCCGGTTCCTAGGTCTGCATAAAGACAATCGCGAATCGTATTTATTCGCAACACTGATATATCAACGCGATAAATATTTGTTCGCAACTCTACGAGCAAACGCGAACATTGTATATTATTCGCAACTCTAACTTTAATCAGGGGTTAATGGTACATGTGAATTCACATGTACTGGCCACAAAATATACTAACTACTTCTATTACTACAGTTAGGGTAGAATTTTGGCATTGAAAATATCGCAACTCTAAAGAAAAAATCGCACGATTGATCAAGATCGCAACGCTAATTTATAGTATGAAAATTGCAAACGCGGTTGATGTCCATCATATGTATACAAGAGTAAAAAAGCAACGCGAATCGTGATTGTTCGCAACACTACCCTGAAAAGGAAACGCGAAAAATGGTAATTCGCGACTCTACGAGCAATCGCGTTTATCAATAATTCGCAACGCTACTTTTAAAGCAAACTCCCGGTACCTAAGTTTGCATGAAAACAATCGCGAGATGGTAATTATTCGCAACACTACCCTGAAAAGGAAACGCGAAAAATAATAATTCGCAACTCTAAAAGCAAACGCGATTATTGGATATTCGCAACTCTATGTATATCATAACCGCGAGTTATGGGGAGGGATGGGTGGCATGTATGGTGCAATCATATACCATCAGGTACATGCATACGTGAGCCAACCAGAAAAATAAACTAACTACAACTACGGACGAGTTAAGTGACAAAGTAGTAAGAGGAATGACTTTCCATCCTCATCCGAGGATGAAGATGAAAAGCCATTTGTTGCAGCCCACTCTTGCGACAGTTTGTCAGGGCCTCTTCGGCTCATCGAGAGCCTTTTCTTTCTTCGGCGGTCCTGCCGATGCCTGAAACTTACGAAAGACCGGGCTCGAGATTTTGTGCAATACGTAGTCTTCCAACAATATACGAATTGTTGCAAGAGCATACGTGGTGAATCTCGAGCGGGACGAACGTTTCGAAAGGGACCTGATCGCGACCGCGAGCGCGAGAGAGCGACTTTAAGAGTCGCGCGATTCGAGGAGTTGAAAATAAAGCCGAAACAAACAGCACAAGTACACCGTTTGAATCAGCAACATTTCTACTCTCGAAATCGTAACTACAGGAACAGAACTGCCACGCGAAAACGCGCCTACCCGATCTATAACTAATGTGGACAGTCCTGCCCTGGCCCTACCTACTTACGTTTAAACACACACACCAGAGAATAAGTTACCTACCTACCTAACCCTATATTTAAAAAATTGCAAAACTCAATCAAACAAACACAAACACTCCACGGTTCTCATTCGGAATGTCCGGGCGCGACCTAAACTAGAGAGGACTCCCCGGGGTTCCTCCGACACCCGGACACAACCTCATTCATACTCTAATTGTGTACGTACCAGTTTTTGCAGTGGACTGACAAAGCTAGTGCCCATTGCGTACTTTTATTATTTATGTAAAACATTTTAATATATCTGATATAGTCTTCATTAAAATATACTCTATATGTATATGATTACATAAGATTGAAAAGCTAATACATTATGCATTTTACAATATTATTGACTAATATACAATACGAACAATTGCCAAGTAAATAACAACTATAAGTTTAATATTACTATTGTGATTGTTATGAATCTAATGTGAAAAAATTCTGTATCTGAATTGTAATAAACTTTTGAAACGATGCACTTCCACATCCTAACCACAAACACACATATGTGGACGGTACATCGTGCACGATACACTAGCATTGTCAGTCGCACGGATAAATTATTATTATAAATGTTACAAACTAAGTCATCGTGCCCCGTTGCCTTCGCTCGTGCAAATAACACTTGGGCATGTGCATGAACTTAGGCAACGAACACGGAAAAGTATCCTGAAAATCCTGACTAGAACAACTGGTTATTAGTAATTAACTAAACGGTATCTATTCTCAGTTAAAATGACTCGACTCGTTATATGTAATATATTGTATCAACAACAGAGTACGTTAATATCGAAAGATATTACTATTGAAGAAAAATTTGTGACTGAAATTTAATTGTTCAAAATGTAAGACTTTAATAAAGATTTCATGATAAAATAATTTACTTTGCAAATTGAAATAAATTTGTTAAATTATTATTAAAAATATTCAATTAACCTTGGTCGATTCTGTCGTCAAAGTAAATTTTTAAGAAAATAAAATTAACATGCATGTTCCTTTGAGTTGAAAATCGACCAGTCGCGAAACGCCTTCTTGCACATAAAATACATCGTATGATGTATTAATCGATAAAACGAATATTAAATAAATATATTAATGATGTAAGATATTTTACTCAATCGTACGATTAATATAATGTTTTCACATTATTATTTTTCACATATTCTACTCAATTATATAATTCAAATAAAGATAATAAACATATTTCATATATTGTATAAAAATTGTGTAATAATCATATTGTGTAATATTTATTGATAACATTAAAAAACGCGAGTGCAAGAAGACCCTAGCCTGCACTAACAAAATATAATTCATGGGTATTTTTCATACCCGCGGTCACTTAACTCGTCAAAAATACCAAGTATACAACTGGTCGGTCACCCGTGTTGATTCGGATCTTTCATCCTACAACATGGTTGGGGACCAGAGGAACACAAATAGCATGCGACTCACCAGTGATGATCTTGTGCCTCTGGGATGACTGGAAAATGATGCCGCTGCTGCCCGGTGGAAGTCATCAAAGCCCCCTGCATGCTCCTGCTATAAAGAATAAGAAAGCAATTACAATCTATTGTTAAAATTATAGAGATTTTTAATTAACAAATTTCAAAGTATAAATTTATACTTACGTTGTTCGCTCGTGGTCCACCGCCCGATACCCCCCCGCGGGTACTGCTGCTGGTTCCCAGGATCATGTTCAGAAACTGTAAGAAAACTGTAAGAAAACAATTAGAATCTATTATCAAAAGTGTAGAGATTTTTAATTAAAAATTTCAAAGTATAAATTTATACTTACATTGTTTGCTCGTGGAGCATCGGCCAATAAGTCCTCTTCGGTGATGCACCGACTCTAATTCCGGTAACGAGGAGTTTAAATTTCAAATTGAAAAAATAATTAATTTGATTGGAAAGTATTAAATTAGATTACCGCGACCGAAGATTGAAATCGGCGAACAAATGACTCTATTATCGCGATTCAGAAAACAAGGAGAGCCACGATGCTCTGGAAATAATATAATAATACTGCGTAAGAAACACTGCTTCTATTCTCGCGTTTGCCTAACACCGTGAACGATAACGTACTCGGGGTCACTTTGCCCCGAGAAACAAACTTGTTGCTACGCACGATCACTGAATCTACCGGCCGCATTGCGCGCGGCCAACAAATTGCCTGGAAAGAAAACAGCTGAAAAGAAAGGGACAGGAGATAAGAAACACAACAAGCACGCCTGTGCTTTGCCTATCGATTTTCTTTTTTCTTCTTACTAGAGCTCGTCAACGAAAACACTGTTTTACTTAGTAGGTACTGTTGTATACATAGTTTGTCCCGTACAAGATCAATGCCACGAAGGCGAAATATTCTCAATCAATGAGAATTTCAACGACAAAATATTATCTACGAAAATAATTACGTACAAGTAATTATTCAATTTATAAATATTATATCACTAAATTTCATAGTTAGAGTTGTAAGCATGATTATGTTTACTTCATCGAATGTGAGAATATCCGATAATTTTTATAAATATTCCGAAATTTGCAAAAATTAAAGTTCGTTAAATATTTATGCTTTAATAGCATATTCCAACTACGTGGTTTCTACGTTTTCTTAAACTTGCATCGAAATATATATGCAAATTGCAATTACAACAATTCATAAAGAGATATAAACGATCAATTAAATAAATAACACTCGGAAATATTAAATCGCGATCAGAATACAGTTAAATATAAACTATTCCAATCTACCGACGCCATTTCTGTATACTTCGATAGATATCGAAGCGGATAAAAAGTTTGTCAAAGATTTTCATAATTTATCTTAACAATGGCCGATTATAAAATTATTATCATGCTTGCAAGGAATAACGTAATAAAGAGATAAAAATATATAAATATTGATTATTTAGATTGTTATATTGATATATTGATTGTTTAGAAGTTACCAATATTCCCTCCAAAATTTGTCGACTCGTCTGCCATCTGTTATGGCGTCGTTTACGCGCCAATGAAATTTTCCATGGCGTCGAATTTCAATCAGAGACTGCAACAGAAATGAAATACAAATTAAATCATAATTAAACAATAGTTGATAATAATGAAGAAATATTAAAAGGTTAGAAAGACGTATGTACCTCGTTGGTCGCGAAACGTCGACACGTCTTGACAGGTTCCAACAAGCCTTATTATTTCTTAATTTCGAATTCCAATAAGAGACTGCAACAGAAACGAAATAACGATGCATTAAAGTACGCAAACGATTATTAGAATTAAGTAATGATTAAATCGAGACCGTATTGCAAGAGATCGTAAGTATGTAGTAATACGCGAGTAGTAATAGTGGAAGGATAAACAGGTTAGAAATACGCACCTCGGTCGCGAAACGCCGATACGTCCTGACACGTCTTGCCATGTTTATTTTCAAAGTAGGAATGATGGCCGTCCAGGCCGTCCGCTGTGCTCGGCAATGCTCGCGAATTAGGCGGCGGGGTGGGGGCAGCTCCGATGTCTCACGAAGCTTGCATTACGAATCCGAGCGCTGCCTCAGGTAGAAGCCGCGGATAGACTGATTTTAGCAAATTATTTACAACTTTAACTAGTCAAGGAATCGCGAATAATTCGTAGCTTTCAACTGGTATGCATTTACAGGCACTAACTGCTGCCTATCACACTAATTCAGTGAGTTTCTCAACTGACCGTTATCCATGAGAAGAGGCCGCTAAAAATCAGCTCCGAATTTTCAGGTCGGTATGGCAGTCAGATTGGAGACAGCCAGCCACCGAAAGTCCATGTAGGGTTTACTCGTTACATCCAATGCATTTTTTCGGCTCATGTCTTAGGGGCTCTAGAGCCCCATTATTATTTCGATGTCACTCGCGACGTTACCAACAGTTTACAAAAAACGATCATAGCGCTGATTGTGGTAGAATTTGAAATTACAGGAATTCTTTTGTTTTTTAACGGAATGAAATCTGTACTGCCCAGAATTGGGCATCGATCGATTAATGGAATTAATCGCTTATGGCGGTTGACTATTGAAGTATGTAATCGTTAATCAGTAGCACTCACGGTTAATATTATTAACTATAGTAATACCATAGTATAGTAAATTACTAGCAAACGTAACAAAGTTTGTAGCAAGAAAGTTCTCCTGGTTCGTTGTCAATTAGTATTAATTCCACGTAGACTCGACCGTGTCTATTCGATAATGCCTCCATCTGGCAAAGGAAACGAAGGACAACGCTTAACAGTGTTCGCTGTCCTATTTAACATAATCGCAGTATGCAAAAAAGAATACGGGATCTAACGAGAAAATCGTTTTTTCACTCCTTCATTAGTGCAACAATTAATGAATGCTCATTCGCTTATCTGATTTCATCGGATTCTCGCGTAATCTTCCTGTGGTCTTTAATTATAGCTCGTTGCACTTGCGGACTTTGAGAAAAAAACAACCAACCGCACGCATTGTTTATTCATCGATCGCGTGGACGATTGAATTTAAAGATGTTCGTGCAAACGAGGAATATAATTTACAGAATCTAGATAATTACTATCAGATTTTGTACCCGTAAATGAAAAGAATATTGTCTGGAGACAAGGTCAATGCTGGAGAAACAAAAATATGCTTATCCTTCGTTTACATGGCAGATTGGTTCCGTAATAGTCTCGTGTAAATTGAAACTAATGTTTCTAGAACCATTCTTTGCTTCCCACTACGAAATTAATAGTTTACCTTTCAACGTACATATTGCAATTACTTTTTTACCTAAACACTAAATATTCGAAACTTTATTAAAAACAATTTTCATTCGTTTGAATTAAAAGTTATTCGTGACATTTCCATTACTATTTTATTCGATCGTTCGATTCTCTTATCGAAGCTTGTTTCTTACATGCATTTTATTCTCCATAAATTTGATCAATGTACGGTAAATTTTCAAATTCCTCAACGTCGCATCTGTTTGCATTCCTTCGACCCTGTTAAATCGAAATCGTGCAATTTGAATATCGTGTAAATCCGTAAACATCGAGGGTTCTCAATCTTTTCAAATTTCCACAATGCTGAAACAAAACTTGATAAATTTCTTCGTATCGAAAATATGCGATTAGCAAAACATTATTACAAAGCGCACGTAATCCTATTCTATTTACGATAGAAAAACTAAAGGGAAAAAATAATTTCTTATTCAAATTGGAGATAATTCTATCTGCAGAATTAAAAACGACGATCACTGATATTTTTTTTATTGCAATATTTATTTATTTGGACCTGCACGAATCATAAAAATGGACGAAAAGAATAAATGAAAAATGACTGATGCCTGTGTCAGAAAATAAGACCCACAGCATAGAAGAATTCACCGTACAGAGTCGATGCAAAAAGAAAAGGTAAATCTTCAAATATGGAAAGTTTTGTGTTCGTATTTTTCAGAATGTTATAAATCTTCTGATGTTGACCAACATTTTGTTTTTCAAGAGTTCTTTGTCAAGTATCGGAAATGTAAGAAACTCTAGTGCAAAGGATTACATATACATATGTATGTATAGATAAGAAATGGAATTTAATAAATTAAAGAAATTGTGAGGAAAGTAATTCAAGTAATTTCTGGGAAATGGAAAAAGTTGTCGAGAAAATGTCGAGAACCTCGGTTATTCGATAATTTCGAACGGTACCTCCGAGGTCTTTAACCATGTGGAGAGGCTTCGCCTGGTTGCAACCTCGCGAGAATTCCCATGGCCCATCTTGCATTCAAATGTGTTGCCCGTATTTTTTTGTTTACACTTATCTCACGTACAGGATATTTTTACCTCCTGCGGTTGGTTCGCGTATATAAAGTCACTGGGGGATTCACCTTACACGCGCATACCAGCATTGCATCTTGAGGAAGCGAGGTCGGTTTTGACAAAGTTAGAACCGGTATCTCTCCGATTTCCGCTTTTAACCGTTTCCGTGAAAGCTGAACTCTCTCAGTGGAAAAACATCGTCCTCGTCGAACGGTCGATTTTATTCAAAAATCGCTCAACAACGCTCAAATATCGCCTAAATTATAACCAAAGATTCAGTGGAAATTGTGTCGTGAAAAATCGCCGTTGGTCGTGGAAGTTGGAATGAGTGGAATGAATAACTAAGAAATAATATTTCATAAATTGCAAAATAAATGCAAAAACTTTTCAATTTCAATTGTAAACTAAGAATTCGAAAACAAATCCAACAACTATTAAGTTTTCCAAGTGAAAAGAATGAATAGTAAAAGAAAAATTTCGTGAGATTTTTCGAAAAATTCCTTCCAATAACGATACGTTTATTTTCTACTTAGTTTTCTCACGAAATCGAATCGCACGATGAGAGTGATTTCGTTGCATTTTCTTATTTTCGTTGGTGTAATTTGTGCCGATGACAAAGTGAGATACGATGGGTATAAATTGTACAAGGTTTTTGTGGCGGACGATGCCCATCTCGAACTGTTGCAAACGATGCAAGACGGTGATGGTTACAATTTCTGGGCACAACCGAGAGTCAACTACACCGCGAACGTTATGATATCGCCAGAGAAGATTCAGGAATTCATGAAGATCGCAAACACGACGCGACTCGATCCACAATTGATGATGGACAACGTGCAAAATTACATCGACGATGAAAATCCTCGTCGTAACGTGAGGGGCACTTTCGACTGGCTGGGTTATCATCGATTGGACGAAGTAAGATAAGAAATATTTAACAATAACATTTACTTGTAGCATTAACAAAGCTTTGTGAGAAACCGACGAAATAATTTACATTAACTTCATGTTTGCCTTCATTTGCAATTTTAAACTAAAAGTTTATCATACTTTTACATAAATCGTGGAATCATACTATATTATACAACTACGATATCATATCATACTAGTATATGTAGTCAGCGATATGTTAATATGAGAATACATAAATAATATGATATTATTCATAGGAGGATAGGATCGATTCTAGGTGGCAAAATTATACGAAAATCAATAAGACCAATTTGTTGATGGAGGCTTCGTTAAAAAGTTATTAACGTTTCAAGTTCCGCCTGTAGAACGGGAATCTGCGAACAGCTGCGAACAGCTGCGTATCCAGTGTCTGCGAATCCAGACTGCATAAAATTGTAAGACTGTCGATACGTCGGTAAGTAGAGTTTTTCATGCTGAATGAGAACCACTATCACGCGCACTCCGCCGTTCTACAGGCGTAACTTTAAACGTTAATAACTATTTAAGAAAGCCTCGATCAACAAATTGGTATTTATTATCGACTTTTGTCTTATTTTGGCTCCTAGAATCTCCTATTAAAATTTTTCCTAGTGATGGCCGCGAACACTCTGCAAATATTTATGAGGGTACATACATACATACATACATACATACATACGTACGTACGAATAAAATGAAATGGCTCATTGTCGGTATAAATGAGTTTTTCCCTTCAGATTTATCGTTGGTTGGATTCTCTGGCAACTCAGCATCCAGAAATCGTGAAATCGATAACCGGCGGGAGCAGCTTTCAAGGACAAAGTATAAAAGGTGTGAAGCTGTCGTACAGAGAGGGAAATCCTGGCGTGTTCGTCGAAGGTGGAATTCACGCCAGGGAATGGATATCGCCAGCCGTCGTAACGTACATTCTGAACGAATTGATACTTAGCGACGATCCTCGTGTCAGATACATGGCAGAGTCTTACGACTGGTACATCTTTCCGATATTCAATCCGGATGGTTACGAGTACACGCACACCACGGTAAAGAAATCTTTAAAAAGAACCTTGAACGCATTTAGATTGTAAATTCTCAAGCCCCTGTTGTTCCATTTTCGATATTGTCCAGTAGATTTAAATTAAAATAAATCTAGATAGAAATCTCGATTCTTGATTGCTCACGTAATCGTTTAATCTCTAATCGAGAAGGTTTAATTTGTATACAAACAGATAAAAACTGTACACGAACGTGACCAAATAATATTCGTCGATAAGTTGTACCAAATTTACCGATCGCTGATAAAATAATCTTATATGAGTTTTACTTATATGTATGTATCGAGTTCTTATTAGTTTTATCTCGGGACAATGACTGTCGTTTGTTATCTATGTATATGTAATTAGTCAAGAAATTTCAATCAACCGCAAACTACGTAAGTAAGTACATTCTCGTACGATTGCCTGATAAATACCAACGCAATAGGTGATAATTGTCTGGAAAAACTATCGATAAAGCTTACTTGTTCGATAAAAAGAAAATCACAGTGCGAAGTAAGTACTTACACGATTTTATGTTTAGAATCGTCTCTGGCGAAAAACGAGACGACCGACCGGAAGGGGATGCTTTGGTGCCGATCCAAACAGAAACTGGAACTTTCACTGGGCAGGTGCTGTAATACTCATTATTAATGCATTCTAGATAATATCAGGCATTTTGAAACTTGAATCTGTTAACATTCACCTATCCATTATATTATCAATAAATATCAGATTTCCAATACCAGATTACAGCCCCAGATCATTTCAGACTCACCGCCAAAGGACCCCGCACAGATACATATACATATGTAGGTACTGTGTATTAGAAAATGGCCCACGATTAAATTAGCTGAACTTTTGATATGATATAATTCATAATATCTTGATGAAAAGTTCCAATGGGCCCCGTTTAACTCGTAAATTGAACAGTTTCCGAGATTAGGGGGATCAAAAGTGAATAATAGTGCTTCTTGTTCTAGACTAGCACGTTTGAGCATATTTCAGTGTAAGAAGCACTCTTGTCACCCTGACATTTATCGAGTTTTCACACTATTATTGATCGTTTCAGAGGGTGGTACAAGCAGATATCCGTGCAGCGAAATATACGCCGGCGATAAACCGTTCTCCGAAACGGAAACAAGAACCATGTCCCAGTACATCGGCAGCATCCATGAGAAGATATTCGCCTACATAGCGTTCCATAGTTACAGTCAATTGTTGCTAATCCCTTACGGCCATACCAGCCAAAAGGTCTCCAACTACAACGATCTGTTACAAATAGGAAACTATTCCGCGAACGTGCTGTCAAAGAGATACGGAACGAAATACAAAGTCGGAAATATCGTCGATGTTATATGTGAGTAGATCATTCGCGCTTGAATAGCGAATAATTTAAATAAGCGAAGGTTGGCGTTTGCTATTCGATTCGACGTGCAACAGCAAGGTTGCAACATCCAGCTGAGACAAATTCCAATTCGTTTGGCTCGATTTTAATTTAAAATTGAAAAAATCTAACATCGAATCGTAGTAGAAACTGAAATTTCTAAAATAAATAATTAATCTTGAATAAAAATAATTAATGGTAAAATTAATAATATTAAATTATTTATCGAAGAAGCTATTAATGATAATAATAATAATGAATGACCTGCTTATACATATACGTATTTGCAGTTGATCGAATAGATAATGTTTATAGTCGAATAATATTTCTAATTCTTTCAATTATTACTATAAAATTAATTAAAAGTATAGGAAGTCCTATACTTTTCAATAAAATTAAATTTGTGATTTTTGTAGACATTGCATCCGGAGGATCAATGGATTGGGTACGAGGAACCTACAAAACTCCAATAACATTTACTTATGAACTTCGAGACACAGGAAGGTATGGTTTTATTCTACCAGCAAATCAAATTATACCAACTGCAGAGGAAACCCTGGATTCTTTGGTCGCCATGTTCGAACAAGCTGCGAAACTCGGCTATGGAGAATCGAAAACCATAGTTATTTAAATATAATTAATTTTACACATATTTCAAATTATCAGCTTTTAAATACACGTACTATTTATGCAATTAAATACACGAACTTTTTTTCTTACCTAATAATAAATAGCAAAATACTGAACGTTATACTGACGTTCGTCATCGACAGACGTTTAATTACAAACATACGTTTCATTACAACGTGTCGGTTTCTATGTATTCTTTAACGTTTTGCCTTATCTCGATCTCTTAGATATTCGCCAAAATACATTGTATAGGCTCTGAAGAGTATCGGTTGTTATCGCGATCTTGATTTCTCCCATGCGTTTGAACAAACAGTATGTTTCCACGTATAATCGGATAACTGAAATACGCGGCCATTATTCTTATCTACTATTGTACGTCGAGGCAGAAAAGGCCAGAAAAATTAGTAATGTAGTTTTCAGATTAGCATGAAATTTGGAATATTCAAGTTTTCGAGAGCGTAGATCATTAATCTACGATATCAGGATTTGAAATGTGAAAATGCCCTGAAAAGTCCTTGAAAATCGAGAATATGACGAGATCATGCGTCAGAATACCGACGGACAATGTTAATAAAGTTGCATCGAGGAACGAGACTGAAATCTGATGTTTGCAATCAGGGTTCGAGGGGAGCGTCGAGTACCCCGGAATTAAAAGTCGTCTGCAATTGATTGTGAAACTAATTGTAAGACAACGCGTCGACAAAGCTTACTGGCGTAAGCTCGGATAGATAATTCGTTCGAATCAAGTGCGATAAGATGGATTTAGAGCCAATGATCGTGTCTGTTAATTGATCAGTGATATGATTTTTGAATAACGATCCACCAGAAATGATCGTTGGTGCCGTGTGCAGATGAAGCGTTTAAATACAACCAAGAAAATACCAACAACGCATTCTTCTTTCGTGACCGCGAAGGGTAAGATAATCATTGTGTTCTCGGATTATATTAAACGTATTAATAAACTGTGCTTGTATTCTTGTTTCTCGCGGCTCAGATTTCCAATAACCTACACAATAATCGAAACAGTACAGTTCGATTACAATCTCTTATTTTCAAATGATATTCTAATTGTTGATCGTGTTGATCATTCTTCAGGAGCAGCATCATGTGGAAGGTAATTCTCGTCGCCCTGTTCGCTTTCGCGACAGCCGAAAAGGTCAGATATGATAACTACAAGGTGTTTCGTGTGATTCCTCGTACGGAAGAGGAAGTACAAACTGTACGCGACTTGGATACCGTATCTGACTCGGTAAGCGTATAAATTACATTCTACTCTGAATACCAATATGTTCAATTCGAAGTGTATAGTACCTATACGTTACTTTCCATTATCCTGCTATTCGAATCTATTTTGGTGTCTTTCGATTCAGTCGTGCTGAATCTGTTCTAATTATGTATGTACCTCACATTTCATCGATTCTGTCAAAATACTCAATCGTTTCTTTCTTTCTTTCAATTGATATTTTCAATTGACAGTACTCCTTCTGGAGGGAACCAAACGCCGCTGATGGCTCTGCCGACGTGATGGTGGCGCCCCACAAGGTCCCAGAGTTCACCGAGATGATGGAGAATTTGGGAATCACGTACGAGATCTTCGTCCCTAACGTTCAAAGCTTGATCGACAACGAAAAGTCAGAAGTGGAGACCCAGGCTGGGTTCGATCTGAACAACTACCACAATCTCGATGAGATCTACTCTTACCTGGACAGTTTGGCCAAGGCACACCCAGGCAAAGTCCAAGTGATCGTAGGTGGAAAGACGTACGAGGGTCGTCAGATCAAGGGAGTGAAGCTGTCGTTCGGCAGCAACAAGCCTGGAGTCGTAATCGAGGCTGGAATACACGCTAGGGAATGGATCGGACCTGCCGCCATGCTCTACATGATCAACGAGATGCTGAACAGCAAACAAGCCGACGTTCGATCGCTCGCAGAGTCCCATGACTGGTACATCTTCCCCGTCACGAATCCCGATGGCTACGTCTACACACACACCAACGTAAGTCGATACAGAGATTTCGTTGTTAAGGACAGTTAATCCGTGTCTTTTGCGTTTCAGAACCGTATGTGGAGGAAGACCCGCAAACCTTACGGAGTTCTTTGCTCCGGCGCTGACCCTAACAGGAACTGGGGCTACAAATGGATGGGTAAGTTTAACCTCCTGTTAAACGCGTCGCGTCGCGTCCCGTCGTTTCAGTTTATTTTCACATTTCTCGCGAAGGAGCTTTTCTTCCAATATTTTTCTCACCAGGTACTTACTATCCAATTCGAAAAAGTAACAAACTTATTATATAACAACTTTCTTCGTGTAAAAGTTTCTACAAATGATAGGGAAGACCAACCATCTAGATAAATATTATGTTTTTTTTTTCATTTTCAGAAGGTGGTTCCAGCAACAACCCGTGCGCAGATACCTACGCCGGAAGCTCAGCTTTCTCCGACGTTGAAACAAAATCCTTCTCAGACTACCTCCGATCGATTTCCAGCAAATTCTCCACTTACCTCGCTTTCCACAGTTACTCTCAGCTTCTGATGTTCCCCTACGGACACACCAAGCAGCATTTGGAAAATTACGACGACTCTGTAAGCAAAACAATCGGACCAAAGTATTAGAAAAGTAATAGGAATTCTTCGAAACTGTAAAAAGTTAATTACATATTATTAGAATCTATGGAACGTTGCGTTCAATTTATTCCTCAAACGCGTATAAATATGTTCTCCTCTTATCAGGAAAGTGTTGCGCGAATCAGACTTTATCCAAATTCCTGATTGCGTCGATCGTTCGTTAATCGATACTTTGTTTCAGTTAAAAATTGGCACCAAGACTATTCAGGCTTTGGCAACACGATACGGAACGCAGTACAAGACTGGAAATATTGCTGAAACGATTTGTAAGTAGAATCAAGTTTCTCGAAAAATATAAATTTTCTTTCGAAATATTGTTCACGTTTGAAATTTAAAGAGTTATCTAAACTAAAGAGGAAATTAAACAATTTAGAGTGTTTCTAAAGAGAGTTTCCATTAAAGTACACATCTTATTTTCATGGTATTGCAAGATAGTTAAGTTTAGTAAAACCATAGTAAACAGCCACTAATCTAATGATCCACTTCAACAGTTTTTTTAGTCCTATTCCTATCCACTTACTGTCAGAAAGATTGAAAGGATCGTTGTTCGCATCATTTGTTATTTATTTGTTTCAGACGTCGCCAGCGGAAGTTCAATGGACTGGGTAAAGGGAACCTTTCACACGCCTGTCACTTTTACCTACGAGTTGCGCGATACTGGTCGTTATGGTTTCTTGCTGCCAGCTAACCAAATTGCGCCCACTGCCCTGGAAACTCTCGACTCTTTGGTCGGTTTGTTCAAAGAAGCGAAAGCAAGCGGTTACAATTAAAGATACGTCGAATAAATGGATTATTCAAACGAACGGAATAAACGCATAAAATATTTAATGCGACGATAAATATATGTATGTATCTATCATTTCATTAGAGCAATAAAATTTCCTCATTTTTTTCAAGTATTTATATTGTCGTTTTCTTTTCTGTCCTTGGCGTTCCTTGATACACGATAACCTTATTACTATACATATAGAAATATTATAGCATCAGGAACAAAGTATCGGTTTCATTCTACGCTGTTTGCGTAGATACATTAAATGTTTCTACAACATTCTTATTTTTCCTTTTTACTACGATAATAAAATACTGTACAATCTCACGTCGCGAATAAAGGATAGAGATTTTAAACGGATAATACATATGTATATTCGTATTCCTAAAAAATATATTTACCGAATTATTCTTATTCTAATGTACGTATGTATGTATGTATGTATGTATGTATGTATGTAATATGTAGAATGTAGTTTTATAATTATGATTGGGTCTATAATCTAATTTGTTAAACGACCAGCGATTTTGCCATCGCCTTTAACTCCTTCCTTGAAACCTTTCCGGAATGTGTGTGCGGAAGACTCGGTAGAAACTTTACTCCACCGCGTAGTTTACAATGATCCATCAAAGTAGTTGCCACCTTGTTAATTAATTCTTGCGCTGTCACCTGGTAAATAAATGAATAATCATCGAGCAATCGTTGTCCGAACAATCAGTCGATCTTTAGGAAATTTTAATGCTAATGATAAAAAAGGTATCTTCTATATGTATTATGTATAATATTACTACCAAGAGTTTTCTAAGGTAATACTTATGGCATAAAATGCCAACATTTTCTAATAATCAAATCCCAGGAACGAATAATGTCCTACTCTGATTCAGGTCAGCAAGCCGTGACATACCAAGTAATATTATTGTATAATACTTGTTCGAGCATACCTCCTTATTGGGTACTTTGCTGACAAACGCAACAGGGTGCTCGTCATCTACTGGATGAGGAATACTAACAACTGCGGCTTCCAGAACGCCCGGATGCGACTGTAACAGATCCTCGATTTCAGTCGGTGCTATTTGATGTCCTCGAAATTTAATAATTTCTTTCAATCTGTCGACAATGAACAACTCCCCGCCTTCGTTGTAGTAAGCGAGGTCGCCCGAATGCAACCACCCTGAAATCAAAGTTTTTAAATAGGAAATTATTATTGAAAACGGTTGATTTGAAATTTTCATTGGGATATTTATTTATAAATTAATATAATTATTTTTTTAATTTTAACAAAAAAGTGTAGTTTGTAATAGGTTGAATGTTATTACTTGTATTTATTGGAACAGTTATACGACGTATTTGACATCTACTGTTGCAAACTAAGGACGAATAGGGTAATAATGATCGCTTCGATAAATTTACTTTTAATAAATACTTTCGACACGATAATATCTAGGTTTTTACGCGATAACAGATTATTAAAATATTCATTTGTATTTCTTTGAAAGTACATAATTGAAAATTTTTTATACCCCACACTCACCATCTTGATCAATTATGTTTTTAGTAGCTTCGGGATTCCTGTAATATCCCGTCATCATTAAGGGTGTCTTTGCGCAAAGCTCTCCGGTCTCATTCGGGCCCAGGATCTTTCCCGTATCAGGATCAATGATTTTTATTTCACAGTTTGATTTTACAACGCCGCAAGAACCGCTCGTACTATTTACCATTTGAGCAGAAACCAACCCACCCAGTTCCGTCATACCTAACACGAGGTAATTGGTATTCATTAGATAAGGTTTCTCTAATGACCGGGGGGCATCGAACCAATAAAATTAATTCATAGAAACATTGACTTTGTTTCTATTCAAGTTATTTTTGCTTTTCGGTAATTCCTAATCAATTATTAATTAACGTAAAAGTAAAGTGACTCGATCGTATCAAGAGAGGGAGTTGATTCGAGCAATCTTTCCAAGCGTAGATTTTTAGCGTTGTAAAGTTTACCGTATGCTTGCAGAACCGTCGCATGCTGCAGATGTTTTCTCAACACATCTTGAGATTCCTGCTTCAAGACAGAACCACCGACAAGAATAACCTTTATGGACGATAGATCGTAGTTTTGCAGGTCGTGGAATCGTATAACTCGATTGGCCATGCTGGTGCTCAACAATAACCACTCGACCTACACCATATAATGATCACAAAATGAAAAAACAATTTGTAATTTATATAATTATTCCAACAAGGAGAGTCTTTTATTGGATTTCGTTCAGTGGTAGAGCTTGAAAAACTGAAACTAATAATATCCGGGTTTGAAGGTAGACGCCTTTTATAGTTTCCGAAATATTTATTTAACGTTAACACGATTGATATATGGTATCGTAGAATTATTTTAAGTTGAGCTCTGAGAGGTATGCAGTTACAGCACTCACTCGTGCTATGCTCCGTCCTTTGCCTATGCATTCTTTTCAAAAATAAGAAATAAGAAAAAATAAGGACCACCCTAACCCACCTCCACAACAAACGAAGATATATGTATATAGTATGTATGTACCTTATATTTCTCGATCATTTCGCAGGCTGTTTTCTCATCGAAATCCGGAGGGATGATCTTCTTGGTGACGCACGTAATAGATACACAGCTAAGTAACGTGCCACTGACCCAGTATAAAGAACTGAACCACATCGGTCTTTGGGAGTGAATTTTTAAACTCCCTTCCGACAGCAAAACGTTGAGCAGAGCCCGATGTGGAAGTTGCGTGCCCTTCGGCATCCCTGTTGTCCCGGAAGAGTAAAGGATCACCGCTGTTTCACCAAGATTATCGATTTCCACGCACTGGAAATTCTCCACCGTCGATTTACTGTGGCCCTTCATCAGATCCGCGAAAGACGTCGTGCCGGGGTAGTTGCCAAACGTCACCACTTTAGTATGGAAAACTTCGATTTTCGACGCCTCTAACGTCACGCCGACCGATTGCTCGTTCGCGAAAATAATTTTCGGTTTCGTCAACGTCATGAAATGACGAGCTAGATCTGAAAACATCCATAATTACAGAGTTGTTACAATTGTAAATACAACCGTGGACTCCGTTTCATGTTAGAGGCGTTGTGTTTGTTACGTAAATCCGAAGAATCAACTGATGCAAGTAAGCACTTGTTTATCGAGTTGTCATTAAACGAACCACTCTTTTTCTGCATTTAGATAACCATTATATTTATCATTATTTTAACGATACGTATTGGACAAAATGGAAATTACATTAAAAGTTAAAAGCCAGAGAAAGATTAATATCTAATTCGAATCTTTGAATGAAAACCGAAATTTGAAGAATATCTTGATCTCGCTTTCCAACGAACCCTCGTGAAATAGATAATTGCCCGAGGATATCATAAATGAAATACTTACGAGTGTTCATTTCGTAGTCCCATGGATTGAAAGCAGCCCCTATGAACAATGCAGCTAAGCAGGGTGTGAAACTGTCACGGTGATTGTGCGTGGAAACCGCAACAACATCGCCCTTCCCTATCCCTTGTTTCTGCATCCAGAGCGCGCATTTTATTGCACGATCGAGCATCTCCCCAAAAGTCTCCTCGACCCCCGTAAAAGTCTCCAGCTGAAGCATTCAATTGTTCTGGATGACTTTTGTAATTTCCAACGTTTCTCATATGTAAATAGAATTTAATACAGCAGAGATCCTCGGGGAGATAATTAGTTTAATATATTCTCCTGTCCGAACTTTTTACTATTTACAAATATCAAATTCAAATAGTAGATTCTAGTAGGGATCTTTGATATATTTTTTATTTATTAACAAAATTAAAGACCTTAGGCTCTCCATTCGAGCCCATAGATTCGGTTACAATATACATATGTGTACGGTAATAAATATGTAGTAATTTCTATTTATCAACGAATTTAAAGATCATTAGTTTCTATTGAAATCCGCCAATCCATATTAATAATAATAATAGTAACTAAATTGCAGTTTTTCAGTCAAAGTCTTAAAATACCTTATACACATAATAGCTTAGTAGCTAATCGTTGGAAAATCTAGGTTAAAATCTCACTTATACGGGACTATTCCTACCTAATTATTTATGTATAATAAAACGGTACATTTTCTAAATTAGCACCTTAACTGTGCACAAAACTCCAAAACGCTGATAACAAAAAGGACTGTGTGAGTGTTTTTATAAATTGTATTAATGCAACTGTGGCGGCTTCTTATCGTATGGAGGGATCGAGTAAGTGAGAAAAGAATGGCCAAAGAGAAAGAAAAGAAAGATGGGAGATGGTAAACGAGAAAATAAAAATGTGAAAAATGATCTTTGAAGCGAAGAAAGTTTTCTTTTCCTATTATTATGGACAATATACCAAGTTCTACTGTAACTAATGTTCTCATCACGGACACTATAAGATACTGAGAAAACCATTCAAGCATAGATTTTTTCCAGTTTTTGCATAGTAATTTGAATAAATAGAAAGGCATAAAAAACTCACTCAATAATTACAGTGTCACAGATGAAACATTTGTAAACAAACACTAATAAACAGGTAGATACGCGTTTTTCTGCTCTTTCTGAGTATATGGAATAGGTACACGTCCTTGATCGTTAGAGAAAGGCAAATCCAACCTTATTTTATAGAGCAACGTTTCAATCTCGTACCACATTGTAAGTTAGTAAAATGTCACCCTTTTAAGTATTCGTTAGAATATGATAAGGAACCTCTTAAAAAACAAATATGATATTTATAATATAAATATACAAATATTCTGTATTTTGTAAATGAACAAAAATGATCGAAATTTGATTTTCTATCTTACACAGAGTGAGTTACATGACTTTAAATATAATTATTAAGGTAGCTAACTCGATTTTTTTGGAAAATGGACTTGCGCCATTTGAAAAATAAACGGTTCATATGTATATGGACATACATATATGGGTGTCATGGCAGTCAAAGTGTTAACATTGAGCTAAAAATCTTAAAATAGAATAAATTTAACAATAAATTAGTCAGGAGTGAAAAAAGTAACGACGTTATTTCTTAGTAAATTTTTATGTTTTCTCAAAATCGGAAACTTGTAGCCCAGGTGGGTTATCTCTCCTACATAAAAGTCGTAACAAAATAAATCTTATGCCGGTGAAAAGAAATGTTTTTTGTTCGTTCCCGATGGCAATTAATCAGGAAGTGAACCAGGGCCGAGAATCGGGTATATTCATTGGCAGCGAGAAGACCGACAAAGGCAGGATTACACTGGTAAGTACTTATTAATCCAGCCGCGACGCGTCGCAACGCGCCTTGTCACAGAAGAAGAATGTCGAGGTCCATTGCGATAGCAGAAGAAAAGTCATATCAATGATTTAAATAATGCCTACACAATTTTAACTTTGATTATCTATTTTTTCATGTTTCTTTTTAATTTCAGGGGCCTAAAGAAAGATAAAAATTAAAAATTTTCTAACATTCAACAGACAATTCGTATATTCATTTACATGCAAAACTTCTTCTCATTCAACTATAAACGTATCATGTAATAATCTGTTGTTTCTTGAAAACGTTTCAACATTTTTTCATTCACAAGTTCGATTCTCTTTCGATTTCCGAGTCTTTTTTTCGTATTGATAATATCAGATTGCAATGTAACCTTGTGATAAATGACAGAGCAATAACGCGTTCGACCTTACACGGTCATTATTATTGACAGTATTCGCGTCCATCCGTCAATACATACTGGCATTCCAATGTCAGAATGGCTGTGAATACTTACGCTTGAATACCGCATCATTCTTTAATCGCCTTTCATCAGTCTCAGCCTTACATATTCAACAATACATTAATGAATTTTTTGAACTCATGGATTCATCAAATCAATAATTGGTACATAAAATGTATATGTATAATCCGAATTAATATATACAAAATTTATTATTTTTAATTAATAAATAGTTGTATTCCTCTAAACGATTTAATTAAAAAATAAATAGATCGTTGGCTTTTGAGAAAACTGTTAATTCGATGAGCAGTATTTGAACCCACGAAGTAAACTCTGAGTATTGGACTTTACTTGGATTCGTAACATTAATTCGTATGTAAAACTCCTTAACTCCTTTCTTTTATTATTAAAAAAACTTCATTAAACTTAAAACGTATATTTGTTTCTACACGTATGATAGAAAATTACTGTGACTGTGCTTAACTCTTGAAAAGAAACCTATCCAAACTCGCTGAAACTCTAACTGTTCGTTCACGATTCACTAGGTATGTACATACATATGTAAGTACATCAGTCTGTTGTGAGGCGCTTTTTGCGCTGCTTGCGAAATACACGCGTTCAATTATTTAAAGACGTATGATTACATGTAACCATGCGTTACGCAAAACCACAACTTTCATACAGCAAACAGAGTGAACGATTAATCGTCACAAGTTTTTCTTTGAAAGCAATTTGTCGAGACAGGTTCCGATCTGAGAAAGTGATCGTAACACTTTCAGTTTCCGACCTTCGAGAAAAGAAAGTATTGCGATCAAGGACAAAAGAAGATATATTTTTTCCACAAAGAAACACCCTTCAAAGAGCCTTCAAAACTTAATATTTAGTTATTTAATAAATTAACGTTAATTACATCGAACAACTTTGTAAAAAAATATTCAAAATTATTTAATTAGCTCCGTTTTTGGTACTAAAAAAGAATACTAAACTTAATTTATTATTAAACATCAATTTATTTCTTCCCTCGTTTAACGAAAATTTAAGGAAATGAGAATTATTAAATTATTAATTGGAAATTATTAAATGCTCTTACGACGATCTATTTTATCTGTCAATAAATCCAAACTTATTTTATCTCACTTATTTCTATCGATGTATTCGAACGATAAAGTGTATTCGTGTCTTAATTGGTTTGTATTGTTCAAACATAAATAGCAATTGTATCGATTTTGTTTTGAAAAAAAAATAGAAAAATATATTATGTATTGTCCAGAGACGAAAAGTTTACTCGTCAGTCTGATTATTTCTAGTATAATCTCCTTTCTACGGACACACCTTCCTGAATTATACAGGAAGGAGATTATACTATAACTAATCAGACACGCTACAAACAACTTCTTCGCTTTTATGTGACAGTGGAACGTTCAAATGCGACCACCATACTAATTTTATTACATTAATTTATGTTTTAAACATAAATATTAACAAAAACTTTAAATCGTTCGCTAACTATTAACTTTCTAACATTATGAATTTTAACTCAAAGAATTATTTATTTAAAAAAAAATAATATTTGTTGGAAAAAAAATGAAAAAAAACTCTGTACCCGGTTAGCTTCACAGCGTTACAAGCGAGACGTAGACAAACATTCCAGCGAAT
Source organism: Colletes gigas (assembly GCF_013123115.1). Taxonomy (NCBI): domain Eukaryota; kingdom Metazoa; phylum Arthropoda; class Insecta; order Hymenoptera; family Colletidae; genus Colletes; species Colletes gigas. Next base: position 1,852,369 of record NW_025106667.1, read on the forward strand.
ACGGTAAATAACATGTAAAGTGATATAATACATTATAAAGTCAAGAGTTTACTATTAGCATATTGTTTTACTAAAAATATCTATTTTTCAAATATTATATTACTTGAAAAGCGGCTAACACTCCACTTTTACACCACTAAATGTAATTTCCTGGAAAAAAAACTTGTACGATAATAGGTAAGCGAAAGAATGATAGTCTTTGAGAAATATACCATCTATAATTTAGACGACTGTAAGAAGTTTAGAAAATTTTTTTGAAAAATTTTATAACTACCCCAGAGAAGATAATATAGGAAAGTGCTTTTATCAAGTAGGATTTTTCTATTACACCGTGAGAAATTGTTCGACGTACCTGGCCGACGAAATCCGGGTGTTTCTGCATCACATCGAACATCGCTTTCCCAACGTTGGTGTAATTGATTACGCACGGAACTATTTTCCCTTTCAGCACGTTGTTCTCGATGATGAAAGGGAGATCCCCCTGGGAGCAATAACGAACATGGTTTAAGACCAACTTGAAATACTTTAAATTGGAAATAAAATGAAAACACAACGTTCAGGAGGATCTTACATTTTGCTGTGTATTTCCAGCGACCATGTTGAACGGAAAGGAGACGGGTAGTAAAGAATCTTGGACGCGATGTTTAGCACGTTGCAGGCGATGGAAAACTGACTGATTACGGCTAACGCTGTCTCTCGAACGAGTGCACGGAAAATGCTATGGCAAACGCTTCCTTCTTATTGTGTTTCCATACTACCTCCCCACCCCTCTCCATAGGTATCGGCGGTAAAACGCAGGCAAAAGCACATTACAACCACTGCATTTCATGACTCGTTCGAAGCTTTCATAATACATAGTAGTTATTAGTTCTGAATTGATTCAGATCTATCTATACATATAATTAGACAATAAAAGGTCGAAATAAAAACATACTATGTACCATATGTATATCTATCGCTATTGTTAGATAGGGTGTTTCTTATAATCTTGTTACGTTTCGTGTCTCACGATGATAAAAACTGTTCGCGTAATTACATATGTAATTCTCTAAGAATAATTCACTGTCATTCACGATCCATGGAATTACACGACTGAAATTTTTGAGACATTCTTATTTATTGTTGCGTAACAGTATCTTTATTTCTAATATAAATACATACTGTTATTTGTAATCGTTACGAAATATTTAACCCTTCGAAAAAAGTAACACTCGTTAAATGCGAAATAATTTCGACGAATCGGCCATAAAATACGTAGGGAAGATTTTAATTACGAAAGTGATACGACCATCCGGAAGTTTGATGAAAAATTGCTATGTAAGAAAGTGCGTCATCTTAGAAAGATGACTTGCAAATTTTCAATTGCAGGCTAACGCAGATGTTTAACGAAGGTTGCATTTTATCCTCAACCCGTAACTAGGACGTCGACGATGAGAAAGGAATAAATATCGAGCGTGATGTAAACGCGAAAAACAAAACAGTACCAGTTTGAAATAACGATTTCTGATTCCCATTCACGTGCAATTATTTCGTAACACGTTACAGATTACATATTACATAATCGCCAAGAAACGAACGCGTTTACTTTTTCGGAAAATGTAATTTTTACCGACGAATCGAAATTTAATATTTCCGATTCGGATGGAAGAAACCAAATCGTATGGAGAAAACCAAATATGTACAGCTATGGATATTAAAAATCTCCGAGCGACAGTTAAATTTGCCGGTGGGTCTGGGTTAGGTCTGGGGCTACATGTCAGCATCTGGCGTTGGAAATCTGCTATTTATTGATAATATAATAAATAAATGGTCGTATTTCAGTATACATATTAATTATATTAAACGATTTTAAATTTTTGCGCCGACAACGATCCAAAGCACAATTTTTATGTAGCGAAGATTTGGCTATTGTATAACTTTTTACTACTACTACTACTAAAGGTTTTTTTTTGTATCGTTGTTATGTATCAAATAAAGAAACATTACACTCTGTACGAGTTTGAATAATTTAGCAGAATTGTCATGTTTTATTGAGAAAAATATGGGTTGAACCGCTAGGTATACAATTTTAAGTGACAGCCACTGTATTGTTATCGTATTATGTTAGGCGATTTCCATGGATTCAGAGAAGGCCGTGTTTCGATTCAGTTGGGGCGCAGCGCGTTTTCCTTCTGCAGCCTTATGCCTCTGCGTTCCTCCAACTGTTTCCGTAACGCGTCCACTTCTGGCGAGCTGACAGACAAAGACGTTCGCTGGAATTTAGACGATAAGACAGCAGCGCGTCTACAAAACATAAACAAATCATCTTTACTGAGTATCCGATAATCAATACACGATATATCACTGTTTTCTTCTTTCAATAGATCCCTGGCCGCTGGCCGTTCTCTTTCGTTATCGTCTATTGTGTAACAAACTATTCTATAATCATTCTTACACTCATGATGATTACATTTCCAATTAACTGTCAGAAGTTATAAGCCGAGTCATGGTGACAAGTCGATAAATACGTCCAAGCAATAATATCCATAGACGTTCTCATCTAATCGTGTCTGTGTCGTCATATACATATTTACAATGAGATGCTAAACTCTGGTGGTAAAAAGAATGCATAATCATATCAGATAATACTATATGGTCATATCTCTTATGCCAGAACCATGAATGTGAAAACGTTTACCTTCTGCAGTAAAATCAACTATCCTACAGCGATTACAAATCTCATGCTAACAGTTATTCGATAACTAACTTGCTGGCTTTGTAGTCTTCGAGCGCTTTTTGAGTATCCTTGATGAAATTTTTCTGCCTCTCGCGTTCTCGATGCACGACAGCTTTCCGATTCTCGACCTCCTCGTTTAATTTCATTCTCATCCAGAACAACCGCTCCTTTAACTGTAACCCGAGAAAAAGGAATCCATCATCGATACTTTCTCCTTGATCGTGAGAACAGAGTCGAGGCAAATTTTATTCCTGGCTATTAGAAACTATAAGGATATGGAAGAATAATTCCATCACTACACAATTAAATATACATAATAGTCTTTATTAAATATGTATGTATGCGAGGTATATCTTTTCCTAGTTCTCTATACGAGGTCTGTAAGGAAGTCAGAGTTTGAGTTTATACATATGTACTACGAACATTGGTTTTTCTATAGAGCTAACTACGTGTGAAACACAACGTGTGCCCAACAAGAACAAATTTTAGATTTACTCGCTAATTATTACCTTTTGTTAGAATTCCGTTAATGAATTATAATTTATCAAGTTACTAGTGGAACTACATAATGCTAGTTTCTAAATAAATTCGTGATACTTGTCCAACCTCTGCTAAGGACATTTCGCAAAAGAGACCCAAGCCGCTGGATTCGGTAGGATCAAAGTCCTTGAAAGGCAATAATGCTCGCAATGATTGAATGGTCTTGATTTCTTCAATTAATTTAATCTTCCTTCGAGTATCCTCTTCTCTTTGTTTTACCAACTGCGCTCTTAGTTGTCGCGATTCTTCTGAAACTTCGGCGGCTGATCAAAGTAATTCCTCGTTCATAAGTAAGAAAAAATAGTAATGTCGAGAAACAGTTTACCCTTTTGTCGTTTCTCGTCGATCATGGCGTTGAAAGCATCGCGAGATGCTTGTTCGATTTCGCGGCATTTCTCGACAATTTCCGTCATTTCCTTATTGTGATTCTCCCTCCATTTCTCCAATTTCTCATACAGTTCTTGTTTCTACGGAAATATTTAATATTCTTCCATTTATTTATCTATTTAAATCCAGAGGTAAAGAAAATTTTAAGAGCAGTATTCGGATTAAACATTTATATGCAGTAATAATATTGTATATTTTTATTTAAAACACTAATATCGCTTGCAATAGTATCGAAGATATAAAACGATTGACAATCAGCGGAATGTTTTATCGCCTAAGATAAACAGATTCGTATAAGATAAACTCTATAATTTTTCGTTCCATTTCCTGAGTAAATATTCTAATGGCTATTACCACCACGTCTGGTGAAATTGAATGTTTTCTTTACAAATAAAAAGTATAAGTTTCTAATTTCGACATTTGAATCTGAATGTATGTATATTTATTTATGTTTTAAAAATGTTCCGAATGTTGTTCAAGTGAAAATAATGAAAACTGAGTTACCTCCTTTCGTACGCTATCAGCATGTTGCTTAACGTCGTCCAGCAGCGATTGTTTCGCTATAAAAGCACCCTCGCGGCTTAATAGAGCCAAAAGATGATTCTCCTGTATTTTTAACAATTCCTCTTCCCTTTTCCGTTCCCGATTCTCTTCCTCGAGCTTGGATATCAAACACGGATCGAGTCCGCCCTCCACTAATTCTTTCAATCTATGTATAATAATTAAATGCAACATTTAGATGCTGTCAAAGTACAAACGAAATATCAAACTTTCTCATTCATTTATACTTTCGGAACAAAATATTATGTGAACATTTCGAAAAATACGTCTAAATATTATCAAGCGATATAAATACATTACTGATCGAAAGTAACAGACTTTTAACCACTTATTTATACGATAGATCAGTAGTAGCATTTATCTACCTTTTTCCACCTCGTCTTAACGTAAATTCCGACACGTTTCTAATTGTAGAAAACATGGACCCAGTGTTTTTTCCCTAACTTAAAGTGATCCATTCTTTTAAATGAAATTACGTATTTTTATCATCGTCTGGTGAAAATTGTATTGGTAAAGATACCAATTAATATTTACCAATCCAATACACCATGGAAGAGGAATATTTATCGCTGTTACTATACACTATTATCCCATACTTTCGACCAGTAATTTTTATTCGTAGAATTACTTTTTTATTTCTTTCTGTTCGTCGCTTATCACGCGCGCACATTCCCTTAAAATCGAAGCTGCTGTCTGTTTCACCTCCACAGGCTGTCAAACAAAGAAATTTTACTTATAATTGAAAGGCCACAGGGGTTTCACACGATATCTGAGAAACCTCCCTTGTAAAACACTCCAATATGGATGAGAATAAACACGATCTAGGTACACGATTCACCTTAAACGTCGGAACCGATTTTCTCACGAAAACCGTCTTCGGTTGTTCTGTTTTCACAGGTTTGATCGAATCTTTACGACGTTGGAAACAACTCGGCGCATTCTCGTTCGCATCCTTCAACAAATTCATAGCGTGCAGTTTGTTCTTAGCTCTCAACAACTCCAATTTCGTCTCTGTTGATGGCTTCAGGTAGTTGGTCGGTGGAACTTGGCGTGCAAATTTCCCCATCGTCCAATCCTATCCATCATATGAGGAGTCTTCATAAAAAAAAACCTTAAAGTTTCGTTGGTTCGATCACTTAAAATTCACTTAAAATTCACTTAAAATTCACGTAAACGCGTAATAATCGATGTAAACTTTAATCCTCCATATTTCTATCTGGATCTTTTACTTCCTGTTTAGAAAATTTAAAAAAAATCAACGGTTAAACTTTGTATCGTAATAGAAGCGATCACGACATGTAGATAAACTTTGATTTAATGACTTGCATAACGTAGTATTATTTCTGACGCCGTGGTAACATTTTTTAAACTGAAATCCGCCGTTCTTTCGAACAAATAAAAGTTAATTTAGTTTAATTATCGAATAAAATATTATTGTAATTTAAGTGTTCAAGTCCATAAATACTATACATATGTATGTACATATGTAAAGACATAGAAATCTGAAAAACTGTGCTATAGAGATATCATCAGCCTTTAACTTAACATAAAATTAAAAATAATTAACTGTTCGAGTCAACGAAACAATTGCAAAATGTAAATAATCTTTGACCGCGTGACTCGTGTCAACAGGTATTATTTTCCAAAGTATACAGAAAAAAATTCCTTACTTCCGGTGTGGAAGGAGGTACTCTGAAACGGTATCTCGGTCGATGCAAAACATTCATGAATAACGGAATAGTAAGCTTTTTTTTAGGATGTTTCATTTTCTGCAACTCTTCTTTCAGATGACTCTGAAGCTTCTATCGAAAATTAACCAAGCATTATTCATTATTATATGTATCTGAAAGGAGGAATATCTACAAAAATTCTTTAACTTTTTTTTAATTTTACAAAATTTCAAAAACATTTTTGAATTTTCAGTTTACCACTATGTTGCATTTTAACTAAACTTTTCTAGTGAGTTTTATAATTACAAGAAATTGAGAATAACGATAAAATTATGTCTTATTTTTCTATACAATAATATCAAATTATTAAAATTCTTAAAATTAATCAGTCAATATAACATTCGTAATAAACGTTTCTACAATAAAATGATCATTTCAACCATTTAATTGCGAATTGTGTTTCTTATAGTACATATGTATGTATATTGTTTAGTGAAAAATGAATGAACTGAAAAAAATGAACCTCCAAGCATGGTGTCGCTTCTAAGAATGGGAAAATCAGCTTTTGTTCGACAAAGTCCTCGTCGAATACTAAGCAACCCTTTTCGTGGAAAAGATTTGACGTTTCCGAGCGAAGAAGATACGTAATAAGAAACAACATTTTTTGTATTTTAAAGTGATGAAAGCAGTCCACGGAATGTTCGAAATATAAAGCGAATGTTCTGTATGCTAGGATGTATAGAAGACCTGAAACGGTAAATTTGTTAAACAATTACTAGAAAAATTTAGTCTCGAAGAGACTGTGAAAGCTTTAAACGACAAGAGCAAGTTATAGTATAAATAGGGATTAAAAAATATTAATTATTTTACAATAATGAGAAAAATTGCAGTAATGAAATAATAGAAGATGGGGATATATGTAATAATAAAAGTAACTTTGTAGATGTTTCGAAAAATATATGCCCTTTCATTGAGAAGAAATACATAAATATGTAATTAAGAAACCGCTTACCCATGGTTTCGTTTAAGTTATCGGTATTCCGATGATGTCGTTTATTAAATAAATCTTTGCTTATTGCTTCCAAAAATTGTTCGTAACGAGTAATGTTTATAAATAAATCGACGATTACATTCTGTACCGAATCCGACAGAACCTTCAAGAACGCAAAATATAAGGGTTAGATATTATCTATATCGAGCCAAAATAAAATCATAAAATGATAAATATATTTCTTAAGGGAGCATTATTAACAGCAGTACATATTAACAATTTAACAAGAGACTTTAACCTTAAACTCTTGATGATTAACGAAAGAACGCTTAATCGGGTTTAATTCGAATTGGCATTTCTCTGTCGGTTCATCTTTCGCGAACAACAAGATACAAAATTCATCCGGACTTAATTCGCGCTTCATCGGCACATAAATGTCCAAAAGTTTCATCAACGGAATTAAAATACCAAGTTGAAAGACATTCGTTTTCCCCAACTGAAATACACGAGTATAATTAATACCGAGAACTTTTCACGTAAACTTGAAAACATACCTCATCCTTCGTGCAATCCATTTCTAATAAAGCAAAAATTACATTCCTAACCGAATACAGCACCAATGCAATCAGTCATTTTCCGGACAAGGCGTCTAGAAATTTTTTATTGAAAATTATTCCAAGGTTCTGTGAAACTTCAGGTTGCAATAATGTACATGGTAGATACATGTATGTACGTATATTCCGAATGTTTACATTATCGGTAACTCTATAATATACATAGATACCATTTGTATAATTGAAAACATTTAATAAAGAAGAATTGATAATAGAAGCTATTGTAATTCTAAAAGTGAAGTTATGGTATAGTTGAGTCACCTTTATTAAAAATTTGTTTATGGAATACTCTATTAGATTAGTATCCTTTTTCTCGCTATCGATTGAACATATTAATAATTTAATACGAATCCCATGGCACCATTGTTATACATATAGCGTATAAAATAATATATTAATTCAAATAGTTTTTTAAAAGATTTATAGAAACATAAGTCTGGTTTTCTTTTAACCCTCGCTTGAACTTTTTCTTCAACAGACGCCCTCTGTAAATTCAAACTCTTTAATGTAACTAATTTCACTTTTCTGATATCGTTACGTTAAATTCTTGATCAAATAATATATATAATTAACAAAGGTTGAACTATCAAAGAAAATGTATATTTTTCCCAAATGCTTTATCATTGTGTACACGTTCGCGTATAATAATGGCATCATAGAAGAAACGTTTACTATTAATTGAAAATAATTGAAAAACTGGCATCAACAATGTTTTTAGTAACGAAAATAATTGAAGTAAATATTATTCGATATGACAAGTATTATCCGAATAACGATAAAGAAAAGATTAACCCTTCCGGAGCCGTTTAATTATCTTTCTGAAATATACATATCGTAGAATGGTCGAAAATGTAATCGTTTTGTCATCGAGTTGTCATGTAATAAATCCGAAAATAGGAATTTAACAGAAGTTAATAATGACACGAAGTTATTGTTGCGAACGTGCTGGAAACTATTATCAACGATCCCATAAATTCTTCCGTCCAAACAGCATTCAGTAGGAACAGTACAATTTAAAACAATTTATTCGCCAAATAATAAGAGATCGAGCAACATTGAATACATCGGTACATGAATAGACAATACGTTTCGTGACCCTCCAAGAATAGAAAGGCATCACTTTACACCGCAAATAGCAAAAAAAGACACCTCGTTATTTATACGTAGGTACATATAAAGTTTCCCTGAGAGAATTTGTACTCCAAGGTAGCACAATAATTTGTACTTTACCTTCTAACATCGACGATTCGCTTAAATAATTAATACTATATCGGTACAATGCGCCTACAAAAAATCTCAGAAATCCAGAGCATTCCACAATCGACATTATCCATGGAACGAATAATGTATCGGGACAGCGAATATCTTAGAAAGTGTCACTGTAAAATATTATTCTTACAACAACAATACAATTTCATATCTCGAATCATTACGATAATTGGCATTTTACAACGCGTGTACTACCAGATCAGTACTTTTCTTCATAATCTCCTGTAAATTCTTAATAATATTTTATACTTTGTTACTCGACAAAACTCTTTGTCCGTTTAATTGTTTTTTTTTTCTTTTTATTTCGTACGACAACGATTACGAATGCTCTTTTGCTAATTCTTGCGCACGAGAAGATCATTCCACTTTTGAAAACGGCTGTGAAAGTTTTACACCGTTGCAATTTAACTTTCTGCTTTCCTTTTTTCTTTTCTTAAACATGTTTTTACCACGTTTGCAGCGGTACTACTATCTGTCTATTACATATAGAAAAAGTTCGGTATTGGAGTAGATTCGTCGATCTATGACAACGTACAATCAAACAATATCCAATTTTTCGTCGTATTCTTCTGTTTCTTTTCTTTTCTTTTATAAATATTGATCACACTGCGAGAGAAAAATAAATAAAATGTACAATTAAAACGATGTTACATCGATTATTTACAGATACGATTTTCACCACCTCGAAGGTGTGTCTGTGCGCTATGAAATGAATTCGCAAATATTCTCGAGAGTATGATAAAATTGCATGACCTTACGATAAGTGATTTTGTAACGATAACATTATGTGACGTATATTGACATTAATTCATAATTCATTCTATCTCATGGTGACCAACAACACACGGTTGCTGTACTATATTTGTGTTCAATATTCGGGATCGTTCAAGTTTTAAAATAATGACTGTACAAAAAATATATTGCTCGTTTATTCATCTCGATAGTTTGAAACGCTGATCACCCAAACGCAACTACGTTACCATTATATTTCTCACAGCTACAACGTAAAGTTTGCAATTTATGCATCCGAGAAACTCGATCAAGCCTTCGGGAAGCTATTGAAACAGTCCGTGAACTTGATCCAAGCTATCGTAAGCGAGAACTCACTTGTAAGTAAGTAAGTAAGTAAGTAAGTAAGTACTTACGTGTTCAGTAAAATCTACAGAGTTTTGTCTTTTATATCACACGATCGTCGAGTACGATTACAATTCACAAAGATTAAAAAAGTGATCAGCATATTGTCTGGTTCGATGTACATTTTTTTTTCTTTTTCTTTTTTTCGTTTTAGTTCGTACGAGCTACGTATCACGGTAATTACAGTCAGTTTTTATTTTTATATAGACTCTGTATATCTTAATCAAATAGCCTACTATAAATCTACGGCATAATCTTATGGCTAGTTTTACGTCGCTTTCAGGAGAGAAAAACAACTATGCTATAAATTTCTGTGTGGGTTATGATGTTACGTGCACGGTAATTCGATTGCTGTTACCAGCTTCGGAATCTTCCTATCAGTCTCTGTTTATTTCAGATACAAAGGAGATGGTAAACATTTTCCCGTTAAAAACTATTCGAAATTTCAATAGTCTAGTAACCTCGCGAAAAACGTTCGAATCAGTAAGCGCGAGAGAATTGAATCTGTTCGAGCCACCCTAGTGGCCATATTTGTAACATTGATAAATATCTCTCCGATGTGTCTGTAACGTGGTATTGCAAATTGCTGGAGAATTGTTTTCATTCCAGTGTAAATAAATGAGAAAAAAAGAAACAATTCCTCGGAATACTTGGCGGTACAGAAGGTACTTACTGGAAAAGCCCGATAATAAAATTAACAACGCAATAGATCCCACTTGTGCTGATCGAAAACAGGAGTATCGGACTAATAAATAATAATGGTCTGCAAAAATTATACGAAAATTCTGGCTCTTCCAACAATCATCGTCTATGATGATATATATTTGCGTAGATGTCATGATCCGTTGATTTCGCGTGTGTACAAGTAAAATTAACAACAATTTATACAACATGTAACCTAAATTAGTTACTAAACGCCCGAACGATCGCGTTCAGACTTTCGTACGTTCCAAATACGAAGCCTAAGAAACCGATCACTATTATAGTAATATCTTTTGCTATCGTGGAAAGCCCGAGGGACGTGTGTTGCCACCAGACGACCATTTCGATGATCGGCGGGAATATGAGTGCTAGTGCTGTGCTGCTTACTGCACCCACCAACGATATGAACAGGCCCAATTTAGGTATTGCCTCTGCTAGGACAACTGCAACAGAGCAATTACCATCAATATTTCTTTCTGCTATACATATATGTACATACATATGTATGACCTATGATGATAACAAATTCATTCATTATTTAGCTACAGTAATCATTATCGGTGACCGGAATTTTATTTTCGTTATTCATAACCATTATCAATGGCAAAACAATTTTTGGTTACCGGTAAACAATATGAACAGCAAAATTTTCTCTAGCTACACTCGATCATCGTCAATTCATATTAACATTATTATATCTATACATACACATACACATATGTATACATATGTACATATAAAATAGAACGATTATTTTATTACCGTACTATTGTACATGTACTTATAGTAACTTTTAGAAAAATGCAATTTTTGAAAAACTGAATACGATCGAGAAATTTGAATTTCAGTTATGGTTTCAACACATGAGAACCCTATTTTTCTTAAATTTAACTCTTGTGTCTCGAAAATCTAACGTGATAGAGTTTCATCGCTATATGTACATATGTACTTACTCGAAGTAGGGAAATTTCCCAAATTACATTAGAAAATACATTATTACAAGTAAAATACTTGAGAGAATAATGGCGAAGAGAAAAACGATTATACTTTCGAAATTGTAAAATATTCCATCACAAACATGGTGTATCCAGTATACAATTTGATGTGTTTTTTTTTTTTCATGTGAAAATAAATCGAACGACTAAAATGGATTGTATGTATATGTACGGAGTTAGTTGAATCTTTCCTGTGTGCTTAAATTCGTAATGTATGAACTGATATGAACATTAATGAAAATTATGTTAAATTTTCAACTTACATGTAAGGAAGCATAACACTGAGCGGAAAACAGTCTCCGATAGAACTGGCCACGTGAAGGGGCCAAATTGCTCGACGATCTTCGGCCACATGATCGCAACAGGAACGTAAAATTGGAGTGCATACGTGAGTAATATACTCAACGAGATGGCAATTTTTATGCACTGAGGTAAGCTGTAAAAGAAAAGAAGGATTAAAACTCGACGAAGGTGTTCGTAAACGCGGCTTCCAGTATTCCATTTCCATCGTCACATCATCAAAATATACAATTATTTCTATGTATGTATGTTAAGTAACACTACATGCAGAATTAGTCGACCACAGAATAACGCAGAAATCCACGATCGTTAATATGGTGGATAAAAAAAAAAAATAAACTGATATAAGTAGTATGTATTTGTACGGTACGGCACTTGTATAAAAAAGAACTATATGGTAGAAACCTTGAATGGTCGACGACGTTTTTCCCATCCACCCTTCGTATGCAACAGAAAATTATGTTACAAAGAGTTTCTCTTAACTACGTGTGCGTCTCGCTATTTTTCGCTATCATTTTGTGTGATAGAATTTTGATTATTCATAACGCAGTACGATTTATCACCTGGACGCATAAAAGTCTACTATAGAATCGGTAAAACGATTTTGGTTTAACGTCATTAATAACCATTAAGCGTTTAGGCAACACAACAGTTGTTAACCACTTGCGTAATTTCATAAATACTAAAATATTATTGGGAAGAATTGTTTTAGAAATAGAAACTTATTTTCGAAATCGAGACTAATTTTAACAATTACTACCCGCATAATTTTAGCGAGTGATTAACATTTCCATACATTTACCGAAATATCGATAGGAGAGTGATTTTATCGGCCGTGCAAAAAATAAAATACGTCGAGATATAAATAAAAAGTAAATAAATTTATACTTACACTTCTGTCTTTTCGAGATTTAACGTAACAGAACCAGCGACCGCCTCGCCGTACTTTAAGTACGACATGAAACCCATCGCGACGAACATTGCACCCACAATGACCATTCCGACATTTAGAACACCAAGTGTCTTATTGAAATTACTTGGTTTCTTCATTTCATTCTTCAGTGGTAAAACCTGGAACGCAATAGCATCGATTAGTAACTGAATTTTAAACTGCCTAAATTTTATTTACAATCGATAACGAACAATTCTGCTATTATACATAAGGAGCAATTACTAAACATGTGTTTAAATTCCTGTAATTTTTCAGACACGTATACCCGTGTTAATATTTTTTATTTTCTGCAATTATTCTATGGAAAATAAAATATTCGAATTTTAAATTAATATAATTTTTAAGCAGGTAAATAAACTAGGAAACATACTTATTGTTTATCGAAGTTGCCCGAGTGTTTCGATTAAAAATATTTATTGAAATAATTAATTACTAGTTATTCATTCCATCGTTCGTATCCCATTTGCAAATATGAATTCTCTGGTATTTAATCTCACTGTACTTGAACACAAAATAAAACTTGGACTTTGATATATTAAATAAAAGTACGTACATGTAAAAAGAAACTATTGAATTTGAATAAGGTTCACGATTATTCCAACAGCAGTGAACTTAAAATTTCTTAGAAGCAAATTCTTACATACAAGTAGTAAATACATAACTGCATTTCAGACCGAAGATATCATTTTTTTCCCAACACGTGGAATAATTTGAATAATTACAATAATTAAATATTGTATCTTGGACTATTCACAAGAAACATCCCACCAAGTGACACCGATCTTTAGTACAGTTTTATCCTTATGTAAAATAGGTTTAATTGTACACATGTTTCTTTGAAGAAGAAGAATAAATTTAAAATGACGACACTTTTGTCTCGACACAACTTCTTTCTGACAAAGTATACATATACTCTGTGACACAATGTCAAGTATCAGGTATCATTCTAAGATGCATTCAGAAGGCTAAAAACTTGAATCGCATTAAAGTCGAATTTGTTATTTCTCATATTGTTTCCAAGATATTTACAGGAGGAACCTTGAGGTGATTTAATGTCGGAAAAGCGTCAGTGTCTGAACGCAATTTTCAAAGTATTTTCGTAGAAAGAAGCGTTCTGAGCGTTTGAAGCGTTGGTTTGTAGGGAAGAAATTTTTTATTTAAAATGCCTACAGAGAGCTTGGAACGAATCGATGTCAGAGGAAAGTTTCGCTACCTTAAATAATTTCCCAAGTCCTTTCGTGCAGAATGCTAACACTTAAAAATGATTTATTTAATATCGGACAATTTGAACTTGTCGAAAAATGTTCAAGATATGTAGAGAAGCGAGAAGAAATCTTGGAATAGATTAAAAATATGAGTACATATTTCTTTTTTTGGAGTGCTTTCGCATTCGCAAAAGAGGTTCAGGAATATTCGAATGTGAGAAAGTTGGTTATTTGTCCGTCGGTTAACGTAAATTTGGTCAGTGTCAGCGTGTCAGAGAGTTCACAGATGCTGCTGTTTGTTAGGGAAAGGAGTGTGACGGCGGAATTGAGTTGTTTTGTCGCCAAATTGATACGCGTTGCATAAATACAGTGGAGCACGTGTGAGACGACAGACGCTTACCAACGTGATACCCTCGAAAGAATATATCACAGTGCCAAAGAATAGAGGCAGGTTGTGCCAATCGGCTATGTACCGCCTCTCATGGATGGGTGGCAGATCGTAGCACATTATATACATGGTGGCGATGTAGCCAGCGGCAACTAAAAAATTCGCCAACGAGGAGATGGGTACCAGGTACTTTAGGTTCCTTATCCACGTGCTGAGCAGTATGGGAATCAGGATTACAGCCATGTGTTCATGGACGTTCATCTGGACTCCGTACACGTCCCCCACCTGCCGAAAATATTCTTTTTCATTGTTGTTTTTTAAACAAACAATAGATTGTATATTGCAATTATTATACGTTGAAAAACTCACCTGCTTCATATTCGTAGCAATGAAAACGAAATATACGCAGCAAAATCCGAGTTGCGTGATACATAAAAATACATTAACCAATTTTCTGGAACAAAGCGACATCGTCAAAGTAAATATGACATCGTAAATGCGAATAAAATTGATATTTAAATATTGTTTTGAACGATATTGGAAAACTGTTGATTCAACAAAGATGTTGATTCTTACTATTCCATCCACAGTCGGAGCAGAGAATATATTAGTTTCATTTCATATTTTTTAATAAACATACGTTCAAAGTAACAGAAATTCCAGTTGACCCTCTATTGCATTAATTCTGTTTTATTTCTCGAAAAAGAAATAATTAAAAAGAACATACCTAAAATCTGTTAAATTTCTTCGGTAAACTTTATAAAAATATTTATATTTAATTTTTAAGTAATCAAATTTTATATTACACAACATTGTACAGAGTAGAAACAATGTGTTTTGCAGCTTTTGTAAATAAATTAAATGCGTCGATGGCGATACCACCCTAATATGTACTAATAATAAATCACCCCTGTAAAATCGAGGGATTGTTACTAAAAATTGTTAAAGCGGAAAAAAGGAAAGATTACGAGTTTAATGAAATGAATCCGTTTTGTGATATCGATGGACCGTTAACAGGATTAATTTTAAGCTGCGTCGCGTCTCAAAATAAGACATCAGACGGATTTTGAGTATATGTAATGGTAAACAAACAGAGGATGGTGTCCCTGTTTAATCTTCTGCCGACACACATACATACGAACCTCATATGCACAGAGTATTTTCGGAGTGAAAGAGGTCCGGTGGCGAAGCAGAGTTCCACGGTATCAGCGAATCCACTGGTAGCGTTTGGATCATTAACGCGACGCCTTACCTCTTCGTTGCACTGAATCTGTAACCATTCGATCACGTACTTACATTATCATACAACAATTACAAACATTATCTAGGAAAAAAAAAACGGATCGAAAATATAGAGTAAGATTAGTTCGTTCGAGGCTATATTTTCGAATTGAAAAAGAAATGAATTTTACGTACAAGAATGTGCTGGGCGTGAACACAAATGACACCAAGGAAGATCGTGAATGGTGGAGCCAGGAGCAGTCCAGCGTGTTTGAAAGCATCGCCCAATGCAAATATTCCCGAGCCGACGTTACCTTTGAACAGGTGCATCATTGTTTCCAAATACCTGTAATAATTCATCGTTCATCGTTGCAAAAACTGTGTAAAAAGATAAAAAAAACTTTTTTTTACCGTGTGTATAATCGAGTAGTGGATGATTAAACTACCTTTTACAATATTTGTCCGATAATGAATTGAAAATTACTTGATAGAAAATTAGTTGAAAGCTGGTGTACAGAAAGTTTGGTAGAGTTGACAGGAAATTTTCCAAGCATTCCCGCGTCTCGTCGCGCGAGCTAATTTAAAATCACCGGCGAATGAACCGGCCGACCGAGTTTGAAAACGCTCGCCTATGTCCCTTCTTGCGATTTTATATCGGCGAATAAACACGTGCCGGTTCTACTCCGGGATTACATATCGTTATATCCATTCGCGAGTACGATCATTCTTCGAATAAGAGCAACCAAAATAGATATCCGCTACGAAAATAAAGTTAACAAATTCCGTTTGAAATCTCTTAATATTTCCATAATATTTTTTTTATTGTTCTCACCCAAGGCCCTCTGTGTAGCAAAACGGTAAAATTACAAAAAGAATATCACATATGAAAATTCAATTTTATACGAATAAATTTTATTTAACCGAGCATTTTCATTCGAAAGTGTTAAAAAATTCCCTGAAAAACAGAATAGAAACAACCGTTTGGTGTTTCTATTCTTCATCAAACGCGACAATTGTTCGCCATTTTATTCAATCAACGTCTCAATGAAACTGGTAATTACGCAATCGATTAATATACTATTAACGTCTTCGCGACACGAACGATTCGCTAAATGAAGAGTTAAATGTGGAAATTACGCGAACCTAATGGGAACCAATGCCAAAATATGTATTTCGAGATACATCTTCGGCTTTAGCGGCTGTAAGCAAAACCTTAGGCTCGATGCTTCTCGTTAATCGTGTTCGCTGACGTTGGCACCATCCAACTGTCTAAAAGTACTAGCTGAAGATCGATCGAAATACATACATACATACTTTTGTACGGAAAAGAAGAAATAAATATCAGTTATCCGAGCTGTGAATTCTTCGTTTAAACTTTCTAGAGTGTAATTTCTCGTACGACGAAGGAAGACGACGATGGCTCGTTTAGAAAACCACCGTGCATTATCATACTTGTAATTCATGTCCCTATGAATTATTTCATATTGTGATTTTCATTAATGTTGCGCATGACTCGGAAATTAAGGAAATTGCTGTTGCGCGTGACGGCCATACATGATCCGGTACGATGCGATTTGAAAAGTCCACTTCAAGCGTGCCAACAATTACGTTCTTATTAAAAAAAAACTGGACGATTTCGTCCTCCCCATAATTTAAGATCGCGAAACGATTCGAAGAATTAAACGTATTACGACTTTTTACATAAAATTTTATTAAAGTTCCTAGTTACGTTAATATCGTCAAATATGTAGATAGGAGTAAGTACGTACGTACTATACTATATGTCAGAATTTTTAATCTTCGTTTTAAAACTATACGTAGATACATATGTATATGGTGATGTAACTTGAAAGTGCAACTGACAATGAGTTATGAAGGGTTGTGCGGTGCGCACTGTGTTCATTGTTATCTTCACGATGGTGTCCTTACGAAAAGATCCTGGATCGAAATATTTAATCCGCGAGAATGCCTCCCGCAAACGGAATGCGAGGTTAAGAACATTTACTCGAAGCATACGTGACGTACATACATACATACATACATACATACATACATACATACATACACGTTACTTCAAGGTCTCCAAGTATGTACATACTGCACTTTAATTGCGTGCGACGATTACGTTGGGGAAAAAGATCCAGGCCTGAACGGTGTGATTTAATTGCTGCAATGACGGACAATAAGTTCGTAGGAAAGACCCATTAACTCTCAAATTATCCTGTCGCTTCGAGTGCAAAAAGGAAGGACGCTTAGACAACAGAGTATGTCAAATTTACGCGATTCTTGGAAAGTAATATGTACTCGAGAACGTGGCGGAAAACTACGATTATCCTGATTCATCGCGACGATACGCGCCGTATTATGTACTTACTTCCTTCCTCTTCGTCTAAAATACCAGTACGCCACTTTAGAAACACGTCAAGTTTATAAAAAAAAGAAAAACCAGAAGTTTATCGTCAAATTTTTCTTAATAAATTTAACTAGAAATATTAGAGAAATATTATCTATCTAGAAAAAGAACTTCTATACCATACATATACATATGTACATGTATGTATATCAAATTTGATAGATTTTAGTTGGAAATGTGTTAAAAATTTCACCTTGGTATGCTAAGTTTAATAAACGTTTTTTTAAATTTACGATGCAATGAATAAATTGCAAGCAACAAGTTTAACGTGAAACAATCTCTTGACTTTCTTACAACGATTTCCTAATCCTAGGTTATATCGTAGAAAGTTCAGATCCAAGATCTGCCTCACAATCGAGGCGTTCTCGAGCCTTTGTAGTCAGCTGTGAGAACGAATAAGAAACGGTTAGAGCCCTTTACCATACTAACCGAGAATACGGTATGACTCATGCAACTTGCATGAGTCATACCGTGTTCCGCCAAATTAGTCAGGTAGATCTCCAAAACGGTATGGCTATACGTTTCTCAAACAAGAAAAAATACAAAAATTATAAGAACCAGTGAATTATTCGAAACTGATTCCAGTTTCAAATATTGCATACTAGAAACAAAATCACCGATACCATGATTGTAAATAAACTAATCAAAAGTCATATTTCATGTCGAAATACCTAACAAATCACATTCTATATTATTCTGTGAGACTGTAACTATGTACATAATGCCAAAATTGTATAAATAAAATAATTTAACAAATCCTTGGAAAATGTCTAAAACTGTCCTTGCCACGTATTGTAACATTAATTATTTTGCAAAATTTTATAAGCTATAATATTTTCTCTGTATAATCTTTACTTTGTTGTATTATTTCTTTTTGTGCTCAAGAGTTTTTTCATAATATGTTATAATATATGTATGTATGTATGTATGTATTTTAAATCGATCCTGAAAATTGCTCGATGGACGTTGAACGTCTCGAGGCGAAGAAATAAAGGAACGAAAGTTGAGTTTCAAGGTTATTGTACTTACGAGGTCGGATGGTTGACGGAAACGCCATGTTCGTTAGTTCCGCCTTCCATGTCGGCGCCCTTCTCGACCGCCAAAATAGGATCCTTCGACTGAAAGGCTCCGTACGTGCTGCCATTTCTGCAAAACAGTTATTCTCGTTCGTCACTTTTCACCTTTCATTGTTTTTCCATACATATTAACCTACCATTACACGAAATTGTGTAACGTGATCTGCTACACTTTAATGATAATTGTAATACTGTTCTTCCCATCAGCTCCTTTTTTAATATTTCTCGAAATAACGTTCTTTAATATTCGTTAAATCAATATTTTGTCAACCAGTGTTGAAACTTCCGACTAAGACGATGTAAACTTACACGCAAGATAAAAATAACCTTACAACAGAATTCCCGGAGACTTTTTCACTTTCAAATCTAGTAAATTTTTCGTTCTAATAAGGGAACTGAACAAATTTGAAAATGTCACTGAAACATGTTGAAATAAACCTTGTAAATGTTGACCGAGGAAGGTGTTATAGTTTATTTGTAAAGAGCTCCTTGAGAAAGTTTATGATAAGAATTGTTGGGAATTATGAAGCATTAAACTTAAAACTAGTACCCCAGATTAAGAACCACTGACGTAGAACGTTAAAAGGAAGTAATTTCGTAAAAATGTTGATAACGTAAATTCGCATGATGCAAAGGTACTAATGAGATTTCTAATTATCGAATGGCTCTGTAGGACGGAAACCGGAGACTAGTCGCAACAAGTACAAACTAGAATGCAACGCTAACGACTCGCTTCTGTATAAAGTTACATACGTCTACCCTTTCCCATGAACGTCAAACCAGTTGTTAGTAAGATTTACGATTACCATACCGCGTTCTACCCGTAGACTTCGTGACGCTAATGCACGCGAATCGGATATTGCGACGTTGGCGATCCGCTTCCAACTAAATACATTAACATTTATACTTTTGTGCGAATTCTAGTTAAAACGTTAGTCATGTCGATGTCAAAATAATTAGAACAATAGTTGCATCATTCTTTCCTCGAACTCCACTCAAACGTACTACAAAAGAATCAAACCGATAGACAATAGATATAGATTTTCCAATTATTAATATGCAATAATAAAGAAATAGAAAATGACCGAAACAAATAGAAATTATATGACCTTTATAGTAATTATAATACATATATTAGTTATAAGAAAGTTATTTTTTAAACGTGTCAAGTTTAAATAACAAGCAAATTTTCCTTATCGTTATTTTTCCAACAGATTAGAAATATCCTTGGAAATTGCGAACAAAAATATTCTTTTCATTCTCATCGTTCCAAGTCAGAAGATTGAAGAGTGAAAGGGAAAAAGAATATATGTATGTATGTACATACCTACGTTAGAAACGTATTTTAAAATCTGTTGATCTTTTTTGCTTTCACTTCCGGTACATATCGAATTATCAAAGTACAATCGATTTTATATTGTGAAAATTGCTTACTAATTTGGTGAAAATTAGCAATTTTCAAGGAGAGAAAATCTGTCGATGATGATATGATGCCTTTACGAATAGAATGCATCATGGTCAGTGCGGTATAGTTGCACGAATGAGTTAAACCGGTGAAAGTGACAGTCTAGTCTGCTCTTTATTGCAAGACCTGCATCCTGTATCCGATATTAACATTTCAAGGTAAACACCCTTTATACTCGTCAGAAACGGCATTTCAGGCCGCACACGTATTTTATGCAGTATAGTGACACGAGGCGGTCAATTTTCCAACTTGTTACGCTTTATTTATCCGTTTGAAAATAAGTAAAATGTGACGAGACCTTTACAGTAACTACAATATTTATTAGTTATAGGAAAGCCAAAGTGAGTGAAATATCCATACGTAAATTTTAAATAGCCACAAAAGTTTCCTTATTGTTATTTTTCTAATATAATATTAGAAATATACTTGAACATTTTTAAATAATATTTATCATCCTTTGACAATGCTATCTGACATTTTCCTGTCAAAACCGGCGAGTCTGTAATTAAACTGACGTAATTTTCGTATTCACGTTACTTTACCTAACCCAAAAGGTATTTATTAACTCTAAACAATAATATAATAGTATCTTTTAAAAAATCAGCATACGTAAAAATAATTTAATAGTCGGAAATGACATTGTTCGTGGAAGTTGTCACACGTGCTTGTTATTATACATTCGCAAATAAAATATCGTTGAACAATGTGCGTGCGTTGCTAATAGCGAATCTCTGAGCCATAAATAATTGTGTACAACAATTAAAAATCTAACGTCCGGCCATCTGGTAGTGTTTATAAGTAGTGTCTTTTAAGATAGTATCGATTACGCAACGAGTAAGAAAACCTCGATTCGTTCGGCGCAACATCGTTCGATGCACACATCGATCTGCATAATTGTCGCTTCGACCTTATGAGAAATTGATTAACGAGTGAAAACCGAATCGAGTGGAAGTTTCGTGGTTCGATGCTAGATCGAAATATCGTTGGGTGCCAAGCAGCTACATACGTCACTCTTGGCTCTGCACTTACCATTGAAACAGGAACACGTAGGTATGTACATATGTATAGGTATAAACTCGACAACATTTCGCAATTTATTCGTTTAATACTACTTACTAGTCGAATCTTCGAACTATTTCGGTCATCGACGATCTGGATAGCATGCATCACGCAATCTTTCCGAAAGGAAATCTTTTGCCATTAAATAAACAGTCTTATTAGAACCACACCAATTAGAACAAAAACCGTATGTAACATCGTTTGAAAACAATAGGAAATATTAAATCCAGTGGTAAATAAGAAATCCATGAAATGAGAGAGAGAGAGAGAGAGAGAGAGAGAGAGAATTAATGCTTAAGAAATTTTTAAACGAATCAGGAAGCAATATTCACAACAGATGGATGAAGCTGAACACACTGTTGAAACGACTGAAATACTATTTCCAAGGCACCGATAAATCGCAAACATTTCTATAAACGTCACATTCTGTCACGTAATTCGCAACACTTATTAAGCATCGATAATCTTAATAACATATAGAATTCTTCAGTCTGTTTCGTACGAGCCTCATTGACCCACATTTGATGAGGAATACTATAAGAAGATGAACAGGATGAGATTAATGCAGCGTTGGAAGATTACATACTCGCGTTCCGGTAATAATTTTCTTATTAGCAATATGGATGTTACATAACATGCAGTTACGCGACATTCTAACATAGTGAATTACTGAACCGTCCAGGTGACGTTTGTTTACAACATTCTGGAAGAATTCAATTTACTATTGTTACGCCCACAATTTGATAGATTAGAAGAAATATTAACGAAAAACAATACTGTTTCTCTAATAAACGAATAATCATTTTAGTAAAAATGATGTTTATTTACCTGTGAGGTTCCTTCAGCGTCATTTCGTCACCACGAAAGCTACTCTTCTTCATGTTGGGGCTATTATGCATTTCCATCTGTAAAAATAAATAATTAAATCAATAGTAAAGTACTAAAACTATGACGAAACTGTACAATAAATAAATGAAAATCGATACGAAATTCTATTATATTTAAAACGAGGTTTCAATAATCGATAATATTTTTTCCTTCCCAAACGAATAGGTAATAGGTATGTATAGTTAAAATCAGTATCATTTATCTTATATGTACTTGCTGGAAACTTTTATTTATTTATTTATTTATTTATTTATGGGCAAAACCCATTGATTAAAAAAATTACAAAATTACAGAAGATGATTGTTTATTTAACCTCGAAATTTCTCAAAAGATACATTAAAAAAAAATCAACAGATACTACATATTTATTGGGTAGATAACATAGAAATTTTGTTCTGATGAAAAATTCTTAGTAATTCTTAATAATTGCAATAAAATCGAACCATATAAGAATATGTACATACGTCAGACACATGTTAGAATACATTATCTAATTAACACTTACACAATAACTGATAGACTGTTTCCTATACTATGGCGAGCAAACTTCAGTTTACTTCTGAATCAATGTCCCCGAGGAGAGATACATATGTATATGTAGCAATCGTTTCATAATATTTGATAAGATCCGGATATGACCTTCAAGAAATTCGACGATTAGAGAATTCGAAATAGTTTGGGTAATTCATGCTTGTATAATTTAAATTATACGTTCGATTTTACAACTCGAACGACTAATATTTTATTTTCGTTTTACATAGAAATAGGAAAGACTTAATAAATAAGATAAAATAAAAAAGATTTTGTAAATGTAATTTTAAGGTTGTAATTTAATCAATGCGGATGTTTTATCATTTTAGCCAAGACACAAATATTATACAACTACCATTAATTACGAAAATATTTTTTATAATTATTCCTACTGCGTCATACATATGTACCTATTTAGCCAGAATACCGAATGATAGAAATGATGTATGTATAGCTGATTTTAGAACGGCAGAAAATTGATATTTTTTTCTATAATTTTATTTAAATTTTGTTTAATACGTACATATGTAAGTATGTACATATATTGATTGTGGCTATTGCAATATTTTGTCGGCCATAATCGAGTGTCTGGGGACTGTAACGCCTGATAGTAATCGTATCAAAGCAAAGCCTTCTGCAAATGCAATCCACCGAGTATCGCATTTATTGATAATCGCTAGTTTGTTGACAGCGTTATTCATTTCGCTGAAATTCCATGTTCGTGAGAACGAAACCACGTGCGTCCGTTAATTAAACTCCAACAATGGCGGCGCTCCTGCTTTTCTTCGACAACGGTCGATCGAATTAAGGTCGCACAGAGTCAATGAGAGACACACGATCCAGTATCTCACGGAAACGTGACTGAACATCTGTCCAACGATTTCCTTCGATTATCTTCGCTGTATTATTCCGCTATCATCGAATAACAAATGATATTTCACTCTGGACATTAACAGGTGAACACAACACGCCAACAAAGTAATTACAGTAAATGATAGCGCAGATTAAAAAAACATTCCATAATCGATCTTTACGCTATAGGTCTTCCTCAGGAATGTGTTAATAATGTTTTGCAAATCGAATAAAAATAATTAGATAAATTGTTACTTTTTTCATTATTGATATAAATAAATAATATTTTGTCGATATTTTAGAATAGTTTTGCTCCTGTTAAAAGACAAAGCTTCTGTTTTTTCAAAGACGTTTTTATACTCGGATGCAGAGGGAGAAAAAGAAGATGGTTGTTCTTTTCACGATTAATTTTACAATGCCTTTAAAAGTTTATGTACGACCTTTTCTTATACAAATGTCGTTCTTCTGTGTATACAATTCTAGTATTTTGTTTATAATAGAAATAAAATAGTTTTTTTTTTAAATTGTACACATTAATTCCCTCTTTTTTTTTATTATTCCTTAATTATTTATTATCTTTTCGTTAGTATTATTACCTTAAATTTCATCCACATTATAAACGTGAAATTTTCCCCCTCAAATATGTATACGTATATGTATGTACATATGTAAGTATGTACATATTTTCTTACAATACAATATTCATCGATTGCAGAATATGTATTCTCGGATTTACGGATAAAATCGATGTAACATCGAGATGAAAAATAGATGTAGATATGTAAATCATAGACGCGAGAGGTCTTGAACAAAGTTACAATTATCGTTAATTAGCATAATCGCGTTCGTCGTAAACGTGTCCGCGTGAAACTAGTTCGATCAACATATCCTTTAGTCGCGTTCGAGTAATATTCCGTGGTTAATATTTTGCGACGCGCGAAACGATTCGTAGAGGAAAATGGCGAACGTATATTATTGTTTGACATCCATTAAGTAATCCGTGCGTGTCTGCGATAGATTTAACTCATCCATGACGAGCTACGAGAAATGACACACCGCACGCGCGATACGCGCGATACGCACGAAAATGGCACGTGCACGCGTGCATCGATGCACACACGACCCAACAATTACAACCTATTTATCGTTTGATTCCGACTAGTTCACGTGCGCAATGAATCACGAGTTCACGGAATTCGTGTATCCTATCGATTAATTTTTTTTAATAAATACATAGAAACTATAACACATCTTGCAGACAAATCATACAAGGTTCGTTCATACATGTTTCAGTGACATTTTCAACGTTGTTGGCAAAAAAAAAAAAAAAAATTAAAATTGGTGGTGCTGTTACATACATTCAAATACATACATATAGTCAAACATAGTCGGTTTTAAAAAAGATCGTATCACGGCATGAGAGATTCTTAACTGGTAAGAGTATTACTATATGTATAGTAAGTACTAAAAGAAACAAAAAAAAGTGTGTTTTGGCAAACACACACGTGACAACAGTGTGCATCGTGCGTGTAGAATAATACTGAAGTGGGTGTCATGATTAAAGAGCAAGATAGCGGTGCGTGAATCACATTCGATGGCTTGATAAACAATAGATTAACATCAGAGTTAAGAAAAAGTAACCAAGAATTAACCAAAGAAAATTATAGGACATCTCAAATGAAAAAAAAACTGAAAAAACGATACAAAATGGTAGATACCTAATAGAGGGGCTGGCTTATGGGGGTTTCAACTCACCCCTATCGACCAAAAAAATCTATCATTTGAATTTCAATAGTTTAAGGCAATTTCTTTGTTCGTTGAAAAATGTTAAACAATCATCAGAATCTTAAGGGAGTATCGTAGTGTGAACCTTTGAAATATCGATTTCTTTTTTTTACATTTTCTTAAACAATATAATATACATATAGTGAAATATGTTGTATATCTGCATCAAAACCTGATGCTTGATGTAAATCTATTCTTTTATTATACATAAGTTATCAAGTTTCACCAGTATGTATGTATTACAATAATATTTATTCAATCAACTAAGCATATACACTTGCTATTTGTGTGTTATTTATATTATATTTTACTCATCATTTAATTAGTATGTATGTATTATGTATAACTATAAATATTTGTGATTTCAACTAGAATTTTAAAGATATGTTATTTATTGGTTTCAGATACTACATATTACAGGCCCGGGGTATTTGATACCCCGACTGACACAAATCGAATAATAAAATAATATTATTCTAATTTTATTTCTCTTCATTAATAGAGATACGCTCTTTCCTCTTTGATATCAACATTGTGCAAACTATCGAATAATTAAGTCTGTCGGTAATTACTTAATTAGGGGTTTATCGTTAGGTTTTATAATATTTTACAATTTTATTTTTACGGACCAATTTCCATAATAAATTCTGTGTTCTAATTATTCCAAAAAATAACATTTTATTAGTTTTCCTTTAAAACTCGAAAATGGAGCGTCGTTTAAGTTGTATGTAGTTCCTTGGACGCCTCTATTTAATCTCGTAGCAATAAACAAATAGAGAAATCTGACAAACGAGTCACGTTTAACAACGCATCTGCAGCGGAATTCTGTTAATTATTATTGTGATGTTCGTTGGTGGAAGCGTGTCAGGCATTCGGTGAAGTGTCTTATCAACGCGATTAGTGCAGGATGCACGTTTCATGCAATTCCAAAGAAAACGAAATGCAGACTAGCTCGGTTATCGTTTGTCTTCTGGTTACGTCAGGAACGTAGATTACCTATCTTAATATGCTAATAAAGAGTTATCTTGTAAAAAGTTTTCCAGCTCGCAATCAGAAGAGGACCGGTTAAGAGGTTGCTACGAACGATCGAAGTAATCAAACATACCGATAAGCGTTATCTTGACCGATTATTTTATTAACAGTCGAAAGCAAACGAACTTGAATAACTCATTGTGCATAATCGTTGCGCGTTTTTCTTTCAAAATAGAGTTCAGTTATCTACCACTGGTAAATTCCTGTCCATCGAATTAAGACCATTAAATATTTTCAAGATTTTTTACTTATTTAATAAAATTAAAACATTTCCAATAGCGGAAATACTTTTTTCTTTTTATTTGGTAAATAGTAAAAATAAAGATTTTATTAACAAGAATCGAATGTTACCGTTATTAACTTAATTATCAGGTAGAGGAGGAAACCTTCCAATAAGTACCACCACATACACAACAATTTTCGACATAGAGAATATATGAAGAATATGGCAGTACATACATACATATGTACATATGTACATATGTATGTATAACATCCTTCCAATCATCCAATTTGTTTAAAAGGGTCTTCCTCCGATCTACAGGGTCAGATTCTTTGCCTTTATGGAGAATTGTTAATTTTAAGAATTCAGGCGTAAGGTAAGGTTTTGCAGATACATACATACATACATACATACATACATATATGTAAAAAAACTACAAAAAAAGAGACGTCGATCGTTTTTACCCAGTTGAAAAATTAAAATTGAAATTCTCATACAAGTGAAATGTTCAAGTAGAAACAGTTTAATTGTTAAGCAACCGCTGGTGACGGGTACAGGGTGGAAAGGAATTGATTATGCGCCTTTTCCAACACCGTGTAAGTAAGAAGTACATATGTACTTACATACATAGCAAGCGATCTTTCGCAACTGTGGTAACTAGGACGAGAAATTCCTCCTCTAGTACCTACATACTTACTTACCATACATAGTGTAACATTATTTGATCGCCTTTTTTCTAAGGAAACTTCTTTTTAATAATTCCAATTTAATACAGTCACGTGACTGTATTAGAAATCCGCAGCTCGAAATATTTCATTTTTCTATATTTCTATATTTAAATCTCGACTTTTTATAAATATAAATTATTGAGTATCCTGGAAAATATTTCACGTTCCTCAAACTTTCATTAAATCGATCAAGTCATCACTGTATGACTCTTCCGCCATTGTTATGAAAGCAGTTCTATTCGTGTATAATATTATACCATTGTATTTTGGGATACAGTCAACTGGACACATTCACATTTGATATCATCATTGTTGACTCATTTTCCGCATAAAATATGCATCATCATATGCACGGAAGAGATAATATGTACATACTCGTAAGTACGGAACAACGTCTGAACTGTACGAAAGACAGTAGCTAAAAACAAAGGAACCATTAAGAACCATTTATCGTACATTGTCCAAAAAATTAACAGTGTCTTGTGAAATAAGCCTCACTGACAAGAATTCAACTAGCAAGTTCAATACGAAATGTCGTAATATTGCTCTTTGTACCAAATCTATTAATATTATCGATTAATTAATGAACCGGTTACGATCATTCAAAGTTACACTATGTAGTATTAAAGCATTACACATTAAAGTAATAATAACTACATGAAATAGAAAACACGTGTTAATAATGGTAGCCTTTCTCAAGCTATAAGGAAAAAAAAACCTAATCGAGATTGTCGTATTAACGAAACACGAGCAACTAGCTATTAGCAGGGACAATGTTAATATTTGCTCGAGCAATTTAATGCTCTCAGGAAGTATACCAGAAGAAGTTTAATATCAATTGACTTTGAAAATAGAAGCAAATAAAAAGATTGAAATAATCGTTCTTAAACCAGAAGAATACGCTTTCAATTATAAATTAGTGGCCCATTCTTCGATTCACAGCGGTACACGTTCGCATGATTACGATGCCAAAGTGCACGAATTATGCATTTAACTCAATTACCAATTTAATATGGTTCTTGACACGAATTACGATTCCCGGTACAATTATGATAATCTTTATTGTGATTTAGTCAGTGGTTGTGTGCGCGTCTCTTAGACTAGATCGTTTCTACGAATAACTTGAATACATTTTTAAATTAGATGATAAACGTTTGACAAATTACTTCACGTCTGCAAACGCTCTCAATGAATAAATTTGCGTTAAGCAAGTTACAGCAAGATACATATGTTTTAAAAGTAGGGAGTAAGATTTCAACTATATTTGTTCATAGTCTAGTGACACGACAGATAATCAAATTTTAGACGTACGAGAACTTTAAACGTTAATAACTTTTTAAGGAAGCCTCGATCGAGAAATTGATATTCTCGATTTTCATCTTATTTTCGTCTCTAGAATCTACCATTAAAATTTTCCCCAGGGATGGAAGTGGCGTGGCAGTCAAAGCGTTAACTAAATATTACATTTATTTTATGGCCAACATTTCCTTTCGTTTGAAATAATAGTTTAATTCCTTAATTAATAGCCTAGTTCGAAAATGTAATCTATCGTGGAGATATATTAACAGAACATTACTTCATAGCGATTCATGCCACTTATCGCAGATAGGTTAAATAGGTTTCGGAAGGTTCAGTTATGCGATGAAACGCGTAAATCGTGCGGTGGCGCACGAACCGCGATACCAATGTGCCAAAAAGAAGAAGCGATAGCCCTAAGTGACCCATTAGATTAAAATTAAAGAAATCATGTAAATAATGTATTTCCATTCGGATAATATTGTACCGTGTTCGAAACTCTGTCATAAAATTTGACGAACCAAGCTTAAAATATTCAGTCGGTAATAAAATTCTAACGTGTCCCACCAATGATGTAATGCTTCGAATAAAACTAATCTATATAAAAGGACGCAAGCATATGTAAGTATGTACTTACATACTTAGTTGCGTCGTCGGTGAATTAAGAGTCGCATCAATCAACGTTTCTTCTCTGATATAAATAGTTTTCTCTTTTCTTCCGTACTTAAAGGTAAAAAGTATTCGTGAAAAATCGAATCAGCGAATGATCTTTGCCATCCCCGACGCGTGGAGCTGTTCGATCGGTCGCGGCGAGTGGTGGTGCTGTTTGCCCATACACGCGTACCTATTTACTTACAAACGGCGCCCATTCGAAAATAGTCAATGTCAGATTATTTCTTGCATCGACATTCCGACGTTGCAACGACAGGACTGGGTTCGATAACGCGGCGCCTTGTTAAAATTTAGGAAGAAAGACCACGTGCACCAGGAGAAAGACACGCATCGCCTGAGCCAGAACTAGAAGACTCGCATCTTGGCTAGAATTAGTATTTCTATTGGCTAGACTGCTCGTTGTTAGACTGATCGATGATTCACGCCCTCCAACTGTATTCAATTAACATTTTTAAGACTAAAGGAAATTTATTTGAAATTTTGCTCGAAAATTTCTTGTCCACTATAAATGTGTTTCAAAGTAAGTACATACATACTTGAATATACATATGTATGTATGTATGTATGTATGTATAATAATAAATAATCAGAGTTCGAAACGTCGAAAAAAATAAACTAAAACAAAGAAATACTTGCAATTAATACTAAAAGATAGAATAATGATTATACCGATCGATTTACATACTCGTCAACGATATGATTCAAAAGTCATGATAATTTTTAGATAGATATCGATTTAATTTTCACAATATGTACATACTTGTAATATGTGCATAAAATAAATGTAAATTAAGTAATTATTTACATTAATCGAGACCTCGTAGACATAACGTTGACATTGACATATGTTGTACAGTTGTTGGTTCTCGAGGTACACTTGTTTAAATCTTTCTTACTTTCTTTTGCTAGAATAATGACTCTATTCTATAATAAAAATGGAAATTCTGTAAATTGTTAGCCATTACCTTTACTTACCCTACGTAATAATGAAATTCAAACGTAATTACAAACTTTGAAACTGTAAAAAGAGAAACTATGTTATCCTCAAACATATGTACATACCTACATTCATATATGTATACATATACATTGTATATCGGGTGATTCATATGTAGAACTTGTTCACCCCAAACGGTTTTTAAAAACAAAAATTTTATTATGGTACGAATAATACCGTTTGGTATCGAAATTTATGAGAGCAGTGAATTTTCTATAAGACATTTTTAAGCTTAATTTGTACGAAACCCAACAACTAGTGAGGAGATGGAGATTATAAGAAAATATTCAAGTTTATTTAAAAATAATTGTATAATATTTCTACATATAAAATACCATTTCTATGAAATCCACACTTTAGGTGTTATTCAGAGTGATTACTTATGGAACCTATTTCTATTTACAATCGTAAACACGTACAATAAAACTGCATCGTCAAATTTTTATCAGCTTTATGTATAAACAAAATTGTCTGTTTATTTGTTGTTTCTATTTTTCTTTCGTTCGGTTATTCGGTACACTCGCCACAACATTGTGCTTATACTATCAGCACTATCAGCGTAATAATAAAAAAATTAAAGAGGTACATATACAGATTATAGGCGACTGATACGCATTAGGAAACTCGCTCCTACTTACTTACACGTTTCTTGCACGTGCGGCGGTGCATCGGCCAAGATTATTTAAATGTCAAACGTTTAATCGCCAAATCGCCTGTCAATATTTACCCAGACGTCACCTTTTATTCGTACAAACGTCTCTTTTAGTACGAGCAAATTAACGAAATCACTAGAAAACTAGTATTCTAAAGACGAATGTAAATGATGCGTCACAACTGTGCGAAAATGCCTAACAACAATACTGTCGTGTTTCTCGTTTAATTATTATCATTTGTTTAGAAACAGACACGCACGTTTCTACCCTTCTGTTTATACAACTTCGTTTATGAATATTTTCATTTATTTATTACTTTACGGGGTTGAAAAATGCGTGATATCCGATGGTTTTATTTTCGAGACCAATGCGCATGACCTAATGTGTCTGCTGCATTCGACGTGGATGATCGCCAAATATCAACGACGGACAATTGACGGAAATGTTGCATCACACCCCGCCGATCGCTGATGAGTATGTATGTACAGTGTATTCCGCCATTCACAGTGTTGGCGAAAAAAAAAAAAACGATATGTATTCGCTATTGTATATTCGCACTATGCAAGGTATAATACGAATTCCTGCTAGTATTTGTGTTAAACGATCCTATTGTACAAAACCCAAGAGATCAGTATGTTGTGCTCTATATCTGCAACGCACATTATCATGAATAGGTGCACACATGCCAAACAGTCACGATAAACTACGTCTAAAAATTGAATGACAGTGACGATACGAACCGTTCTTATCTTAATTGGTGTATCGTTGCATTTTTATCCGATAAAATGACAAACAGAATCGACGGTATAAAGTTTGTAAAATACACTCGAAGCGTTATACATATGGTAAAAAACCCTTGATTTAATCATACTCATTAAATTAATCCTACCGAATTATTGTATTTTGATGAATCGTTGAAAATCACAATTCGAATGAAACAATCGATCGAGAGACCTATCGATGCTCTCGGTTAAACTTAAGCACAAAATATCACAATTTAGTCAATTTAATTTATGCAACTTATCCAACTTCTCATTTAAAAAGCTTCCCACCCCTAAATCCGTCGAACAAATTTACTACCTAATTCAACCTATACCATCATAGAAAATAATAATTTTTATAAACTGAATACATATTTTGAAACTGATAAACTTTTCTTCAGAACATATTTTTTGTCAGATTAACAGAGGAAGTGCTCGAAAAAATGTATGTAAACAACTACAACTGTAACTTATTGCTTATAATTTGAAGGAATTGGTTATAAAATACTATCAAGTTAATAATAAGAAAAAAACCGTTATCCCTCGGATGATGGACCCACCCCCAGGTCGATCTTGACTCGAATCTGACTTTTACTATTCCGTATTCCAGTATAATTGTTATAGAGAGTGTTCGGCCAACCCTGGGAAGGCGCTGCCCGATAAAAGTATCACGATACAAAACAAAAGCGTTAGCAAGAAAGGAAAACATTGAACGTCACACGTGTATCGTGTGTATTTCGGTGAAACGTTAACTGCACTCGATAAGGGCAACACTGAAATAATTGTATCTTACAAATCACTTAATGTCACTTGTTGCGCGACCAGCTGTACGCATCAAATGCATAAATAACACCGTCGGAAACCAACCCGCTTATCTGTGTAATCGCATCGTCCCAGATATAAAACAGTTTATGTATTTAAAACCCACCGTGAATGAAAACTGGCCGACTGTACTTACAGGGTGCGTTAAAATTTACGCTCGAAACTCGAAACGTGAGTCTGGAATTCGAGAGTTTCCAAGATAGAAGGGAAAAGTATGTTTCGTCGCAACAGATGTTCAAACGCGAACACGGTTCCGTCAAGTCTTATTTTTCGACAACTAGCGTATCAAATGAAACACTCGAGGAGATAAGTACTTACTTACCTAACTTCTAATACATGCCTTTTCAATATTAAACTCTATTGGATTACAATCCAATGTTTACTAACACTTTGTTGCCCGTTTCGTATACCTCCGGACCGTAAACTTTAGCACAGACTGTACAACATCGAAACAGCGGAATTACATACATCATCATCCCTTAAAACCGATCGACACACGCTCCTCTAATACGTATGTATCAATAATACCCAAAACGCACAAGGAAGCACAAACGATACGAAAATCGATTCGATCGATTTGAGGAAGATTTGTTAAGAAACTCGTAATTCGATGAGAAAGAGACAACGACCGATTGTTTTCGTAAAACTTTTAAAGAATTAAAGAAAGATCGTTCGAAGACGATCAAAGATGAGATTAAGTAAATGGTGTAAACTGTACGACTTACTTTATCGTAGTCAATTGAATGTATCCAGATGTGCGAACGGGCACTGGTAACCCATGGATGGTGGCGATTGTCGTCCGATCCGTAAACACGTGCAACGGTCGGCTGCTTCCGCGCGACTGAAACGGAGCCGCGATACTCGGGTACGTTCGAGCCAGACCGCCAAACACTGATTCGCTACTCGCTCAACTCGCTGCTACTTTGCCAGACTTGCCCGGTGCGACCGTGTCTTTCTTGGCTTTCCTCCGACGCGACGATCGACCAAGAGCCGCACCTAACCGAGACGACCGCGATGCTCCCTGAATTTCGTTCGCGGTGGAACCAGCCGACACCGGGAAACATTTCACGATCTCAAAGATATATCTGCTTCCGGGAGTCCCGGGGCAACACTCACGGGGAACAACTTTTACGGTCAAAGATTCTCCAATGTGGGCCTTGTTTTATTCGCTTCGGTCATGAGCAATTGCAACACTCGAAACGCAACAAAACGAGGAAACAACGCTTTCACCACAAACGACAGAGATACGTACTTACAACTTACTTACTTACTTACTTACCAGTGTATCTCGCAAAATCTGTCCACTTAAGGGGTTCTTTTAGTGTGAAGTGCGCTTTTATTAAATTTTGTGGGAGAATTTTTTGCAAATCATAATCATAACACATTTTAATTCCGCATCCCATCAGGATAAATTCTATTTT
This sequence comes from Colletes gigas, assembly GCF_013123115.1. Classification (NCBI taxonomy): domain Eukaryota; kingdom Metazoa; phylum Arthropoda; class Insecta; order Hymenoptera; family Colletidae; genus Colletes; species Colletes gigas. The sequence continues at coordinate 1,886,688 of NW_025106667.1, forward strand.
AATCGGAATAATGCTCACAGATACATTGGTAAAAGTTTGATTAAAAACAAAAAATAAAAAATTTTCACCTTTTTTTTGCATTATGTTGTGTTGGCACCATTATGTAGGATGGCCCCGCGCTGGTTGGTTACCCGCCGCTCTTTCGGTTTTATATGTTTTCTAACACCTATCTACTAACGTATTTATTAATCCAAATATATAATTGTATGTTACACATTAAATATACATATAATAAATGTTAAAACGCATCACGCTTAGAGTTAATGCCCAACAAGTTGTAATATTGATGGACTGAATGAGGTCTGCGTCATCGGAGTGGAAAATTTGAAGCACGTTAGATCGAAACACGTTAGATAAAATGTAATCGTGTCGAAGAGAAGTTTTTCAGGATGGAAAATTAGGGGTTACTTCCGTGATTCATCGATGGTGAATTATTCCACAGAGTAAGTTTCCGTTTCTCTCGGTTACGCGTGGAAAGAAGATTGCAATGTAAGTAAGTATGTAGGTAAGTACACGGGTCGCGCGGTTCGAAAGTTTTATTTTCTACATAATGGGAAAGAACCAATGTCACTGTCGCATAAAGACGAATCGAAGGAGAGAAGTTGGATGTCGAACGGTGTTATCAATGCCGGGATGTGACGGCGCGAAACACGAGTGATTACTCAAGCATTTATCGCCTGAAATCGCAACGTTCCTCTTAATCCTTCAGTCGACGGTTACGTTTATTACTGTTTGCAATACGTCATTTCCATGGTAAAAATTCTAATTCCTTTTTTTTTTAGATAAAGCTTTTACACGACACTGCGTGTTCTCATTGAGTTTGGTACGAATAATAACATCTACAGTATTAAATGATATATCGAAGATATCGATATTACTGATGATAAGGTTCTTTGCGATGTTTCTTTCTTAGATGAAAATATGGACTGTTTGATTAACGTACGCCTGATTTGTCATTTTGATTATTTAAATAATTTATACTGTAGGATGTTGGTAGAATATTTGTGATGCAACTGAAGGACATGTACACAACACATTTACCTAAACAAAGTTTTTAGCGTTATGTTTAAAGAAAAAAAGATTGATGTATTCGTTTGAGTTGCTCGTTTGAAATTCAATGTCATGACAGTTTATATATGTATGTATGTATGTATGTATGTATGTATGTATGTATGTACACGAAACGAAGGGAGAATATAACATGAACAGAGTAAGTCGTGAATCAGTCGTCACGATATTTTAGCTGGTCCTGATAGTTTAATAAAAAAAAAATGCCTCAACCAAAAGTTGATTGATATCAAGTCAAGTATGTATTATGTAATTGGTTTAAAAGAACCTTCAAAGATATCCTGTTCTCAGAAAAAGCTGGAGTCACCTTGTGGTTTTTAAATGGTATTATACATACATATACATATTTTTCCAAATTTTAAATAGCGGATACAGTCAAAGAATTTTTTCTCTACATATCTTATAAAAACTTGGTATCTAATGTATTCTTCAGAGTGGCAAATACATATAGCGCGGTATAAATTGAAAAATTCAGTTAGTGAATCTTAAGTGGTTGAATCCGCCATTTTGAGTTTGATATTTTCAAACGAAATATTGTTGTCAGCGACCCCAAAAACTCTACATCCTTATGTAATAATATCTGTGAAGAATTACTTGATAATGGCAATATATTTACATCTTCTATCGAAAAAGACTCATTGAATGTTATCGCATTCCTCTATAGGAATTTAACAGCCGCCTCGGAGGGTCATGGAAAATTTTCTACCGCGATATGGGTAAAAGTCGAAGCCGGAAGTTTTGATGGAAAATTTTCAACAAACAGTGACTAAACACACGTCTCAAGTGCATTTTACACATTGTTCCTGAAACGGACAATAACTACTATTCATTTATTTACAAAAGTGGAATCCCTTTGTATCCCATATGTATGTATAGTTGAAAATTGCTATAAATCGTACTACTTATATTTTATTTTATATTCCCACGTATAATACACACGTTTCAACAAACACCACTATATTTATTAAGAGAAACAACGATGGTTTATGATTGTAGCGGTACGATTTAGGAATCATAATAACTTTTCGAAAAACATCGATGTAATTTTTATAATATAATAATTCCAATACATACATGAAATAAATGTAAAATATGTTAGAATAAACATATTTTTATAAAAATCTACATAATCTACATAAATATGATAAAAAATTATATCAATCGTACATGATTGTTTAAAATATTTACAAAACCCACGAAACAAAGTATCATCTGTCAATTTTTTGTCTATACTTTTCATTATTTATTATCAGTCATTTCATATATTATATTATATTACATTATTACTAGTTTTTAAATTTAAGCAATAACAAGTTAGGAAAAGCGATTTGGACAGATGATTTAAAAGAACTAATTGGTATAAGTAACATTCGTTCTGACATTTTGCGTTTAAAAAAGGAAGTAAATACGCAGTGATTTAAATGACAAATTGTCTTGGCATCCATTTTGGATTCCTGTTTCCTTTTTCTATTAAGGCTTTTCATCGTATTACGTAAGAAATTGTGGGTATAGTAAATAACCTACCGCGGGCCTGGTTTTCGGTCTTATTTTGTATTTTGAAGCTACTATTTAGAGAGTGGTGCCAAGATGCTCACTAAGAGGATCGAAAATAACTAACATAAGCCTTTTGCTAGCTTCTGGTCACTGACCGACAAGTTTTGCGACCTCCGATAAAAGAGGAAACAAAGGTATCGCCATAGCAAAATTCTTTCAAAAATAAACTTTACAGGCAACTTGTTTTTTTGTCATAAATCTTCATTATCCATATAACAGTGTGCTTTCCATACGACATCTGAAATATTTCTCTGATGTTCGTTTCCGTATAAGTTTCAGGAACACTTGAAACAGCTCCGCTGAAAAATTTAAAAAAATTCTATTTATATGTAAACAATTTATCTTAGAATGTAAGTAAGTACCTACGTAGTCTTCATGTGCGTAACGATGTCAAAAAATTCACTTGAATGCTTTTCTTTATAAAAATTCGTCGATAAGTTTAGAAAACTTTATTAGTAAATTTTCGAAATCGTTATACTAATTGACACGGTGCTAAATCGTTCCCAATATATTCAGTAAATTTATTTTAAAACGAAATCGTCGTTTTATCTAAACGTGTAAATTAAGATGAAGCGCTAAAAACGATTTCTTCATCAATTGCATGCAATGATTCTAAGAATAATTTTTTTTTTTTTCAAAGCTTACTATAGCTTGAATTATTTGAAAGGTTTGTGTTGCATATACGTATGTATGTATGTATGTATGTATGTATGTATGTATACAATAGTCGATTTCCCTTGATACACAAACAACTTCTATACAGGGTGAGGCACGAAGTAGTCCCCACAAGAAATTACAGTTACATACTTAAGTTTACAAACAAATTGATTTTCGATAAAAAATTAAGCAACTGTAATTTCTTAACGGTTAAATACTGATTAACATCGATAGGAAATATTTTTTTGTCAAATTATCAAAAGCGAGTGAAAAATCGTGGGGATTAGTTCGTGGCCCACCCACCCTGTATACATACATATGTATACATACTTATTAATTTAAAAATTACTTAAGTTTACAACAACGTGGTTATATCCGAATGGAAGTTATTCTTCGCGCGAAAGTAAGTTGAAAATGTGGAATGAGAATTTTTGATACAAGATTTCGTTCTCGAGTATGAAGTCCCGACAAATATGCGTGTTGTACTTGAGTTGAATGTTTCTTTGCACTTGGCTACTCTACTCATATTTACAAACATCATATAATTATGTAAACTGTAGTAATGCACTTCAATAATACACTTACTCGGATAAACTACAAATTGCTGAAAGTGTTGTCTATTTTGTCTGAAATAAAATGTTTACATACACAAAGAAAGCAACTAAGTGGAAAATGTACTACATTCAAGTCTGTTATCTTTTAAGTGCACGCGTATCGTCCTTCCACGATAAGAAGACACAGCGTGCTTACATCCCCACTCTTGCTGCAGTCCGCTGATTGGCTGTCACCGATCTTCGTCACCGTTTTCGACCCAGACCTATGAGTGGGTATGTAAACACGTGTGTGCCTTCTTTTCGTGGAAGAATGGTAGTTGGCGGACCAAGCACCCATTTAGGTATGTATTTGAGTATTTGGTTGTCCAGGTGGCAGGGGAGGTGAACCCCTACGTGGTGCGTCCCCAGGTGGCGGATAAGGGCAGCCGCTGGGATGAGCTCATCAACCTGAGAAGGCTGGTGTAGGCTGCATCGTTGCATGGGATCCCGGAGGTCGGAGCGAAAGCTCCCGCGGACCAAACACCGGTGTATGAATACACCGGTATGGGGCATGGGATATTTTACCTGCCACCTGCGGTTCAGTGGGAATGTAACGGAAGGTGTGCCTCCCACGCGGGTGGGGCCTGAAAAGGCACAGCGCGGCAGGGTACTCTGTAATGGCTGACTAGAGCTCCCGATCTCTCGCCAGGTGCCTGAGGATGGTCACCGTGGGGTTTTAGCCGGTAATAGTCCGGCACTACCCGCGGGCCCGCCCGAAGGATTTCCCCACGTACAAAACAAAAACAAAGCCTTGTATCAAAAATTGTCGTCCCACATTTCTGACACACTTTTGCACAATTCGAAATTTACAATTATATTTAAAGTATACATTTAATAGTTAAATTTATATTTGTACAATATAATTCCAAAAATCCGGACTCTCAAAATACGAACTTTTAAAATTATATGTATATGTATCATAAAAGAAAATGTTAGTTTCATCTCTGGATAAGAAACTAACTTCTACTAATGTTTTGATATGTTTAATTGTGCGATATTGCATTTCTGTTGGGCTTGCAATTTGTTAGTTTTTTATCCAGAAATCAAACTAACATTTTGTTTTATAATACATATGTATATACATATAATGTTCTCCGTATCATCTTCTCAATTGTTGTAACGGTTTCTTGGATTACTTAATAAATTTTGTTAAATTTCACAACAAATTTTTATGCAAAAAACCACCGTCATACAATACACCAAATTTTCTAATTACACAAATGAAATAGATTCTCTGTTCACGTGGTTTCGATTTAACACATACCTCAAATGATTCTATTTTTCTACATGAACGTTTTGCTTTGACACAGTTTAAAAAATCGCTTGTTTTAAAGGGTTTATCATACAGCAGACATATTGAATATTTTTACTTCTGGTGACGGCCGATAATTAAATCTGAAAGTTGTATTTATATAAAGGGTATAGCCGAATAAGGGGGTCAAATGTGCCCTTGAACCAAATTTAACATACGATGGATCCATCGATAGAGCATCAAAAAAAAACATTCTGTACCAAATTTGAACCCTCTATCATGTTCGGAAGGGTAGTTATTGGGAAAATTCGGATTAGCGAATTTGTGCCTATTTCCCCTATTTAATCGAGTATGAAAATTATGAAAAAAATCTGGTGCATTGCTACTATTGAGATACGTGTTTGAGAATTTTAAAACTAAGTACGTATATTCATTTAACGTAGAAAAAATGAAACAGTAGGGTATTTAAGCAAATATACGACTAGAGAAATGATGGAATAGAAACTGCTCCATAATTGTTTTTGCGTATATTTTAGGTAAAAATATTTTTTAAATATTAATAAACTAATAGTTTTTCATTGTCGTTTAGTTAGAAATTGAAATAATAAAAAAAAATGTACCATAGCAGGGCGCGAACGCGCGTCAAAAAGTTTGCAGAGCAGTCTCGCAGCCGAGCATCTTACTCACTGCACCATCGCAGCAGCTCTTGGAAATAATGCTGATACTTCTGAATACAACGCGCATAGCACGTTTTTTTTCTTGACTTATTTTTGCTTTTCTTCTTGTATACACTGTTTTACTCAACATGGAAATGTTTAGAACCACAGAATATAGTTATCTATTAAAGGGAATACAAAAATTCAAAGTATAAGTTGCTTTTTCACGCGAAAAACGCCGAAAAAATCGGTTTTTCATTTTTCCTACTACGGCGCACCCTGCCAAAAAATCTGAAAAAATTCAGGGACATAACCAATGACAATATGCATTTACAGTAATTATATAAATCTAGTGTCTCGAAAGCTTCAATACGAAATCGGTATTTTTCTGCGTTTTTTTGCGTTTTTAATTTTTCACACCTAGGATTTGAAATCGAAAAATCGGAAAAAAATTCTCAAACACGTATCTCGATAACCATAATGTACCAGATTTTTTTCATAATTTTTCTACTCGATTAAATAGGGGAAATAGGCACAAACTCGTTAATCCGAATTTTCTCAATAACTACCCTTCCAAACAAGATAGAGGGTTAAAATTTGGCACAGAACGTTTTTTCTTGATGCTCTATCGATGGATCCATCGTATGTCACATTTCGTTCAAGGGCACATTTGACCCCCTTATTCGGCTATACCCTTTACTTTTAATAGCGAAATAATTTACAAAAATTAAATAAACAATGCAAAGTAAAGAGCAGATGATATTGACAAATGCAAGAGAAAGGTAAAATACTTTCCTTATTATATAAACATATTAAGAGTACGACTTTTATTTGGCTTGAGATACTCCTGACAGATATCCTCTGATATGTAGATTATCTTCATATAACATGATGATATGAATATCTATGCAAACACTTATCTTTCATGAATATATGTGTTACAATGCAATAACAAGCGGATATTATTAAATGCAATAAAAAAAATGGCGGTGTATATATAAACGTGCAAAATAAACTATTTGAACAATTATTATAAAATGTGCTTATAATATATTAGACATGAAGCTATAATGCTTCCGCATCGCTATTACTGAGAGCAACAACTGTAAAGCACACTTCTTCGGGATCGCGAACCATATATTCTTTGCAAACACGTGCAGAATCTTCTAATAGTGTTTCAGGACTGGTGGGACCATGATTGATAGGTGCGGATTTACGTCCATCTAAGAATATAAATTAAATATTTTAATTACAATGTTCTTCTTTTTAATTGTACATTGCACGATCATTTGTTAGAACTAACGATGTAAAAATATATTTACCCAATTCGTATAAAACACCATTTTTGTGTATAAATGCTACAAAGTGATGGTAGACTGGCGTTTCCACACTTGGTACCTACGAAACATGTTTGGTAACATTTTTCTAATTAAACAGCAAAAACAAGAATCTCTAAATATTTACGTTAGTGTCTATGTCCGAAATTTGTCTATCTTTTGGGGGGGTTTTTTTTTTAAAAGAGGCTATAATTTAGCATTGAAAAGAAAATATGGCGGAGGATGAAAAAGTAATGCGCTTTTGCATTTTTTTGACAAACAAAACTTAAAATTTAAGGAAATTCTAGTATAACATATTCTAAAATCATCAAGATGGCTTCACACATACTGCAGTTTCTTTAAATTTTAAGCTTTCTTTTTATGAAAAAAATACAACGGCGCATTACTTTTTCACCCTCCACTGATCTACATATATTTCTTTTCAATGCTGATATATATTGGGGAAAACAAATTTAGGACAAAGCTACTAAAATAAATATTTACCCAAGAATCATACCATCGTCTGTCCCTCTAATGCCAATCCTTTATGAGTCTCGTTGATTTCAGACGAGGTTACCAAAAGTCCGCCAGATTCCTCGAAATTAAGATTTTTTGATTTGTCTAAGAAAGTTTTCAGAAAACCATCCTGAAGATTTATACTACAGAAACATAGAAATGTAACCTACAATAATGTATTTAAAATAAATTAATTAAACTTTGCATAAAAAGCTTACCTATCTAGATTATTTGCAACACTGTGGATTAATGCGATTGTACCGCAAGAATTATGAATATACTGTTTCATGTGGTAAACATCCGGATCTGTCGGACCTAACGCACTTTTATCATTTTCTTTAACATCTTCGTTGTCTTCAAGTTTGTTATCCTTTTATAAGTGTAAAATAATATTATTTGTAATATATGGTAATTTCAACAAACAAATATAATAATATAATATTAATTTTGAAACCTCTTTACGCAAAGGATAAAGCAATATAACAGCAATAACTGGTTTAGGTACAAGTGCTAACAAATCAGGTTCCAACCCGTAGACATCAATGATGCACCATTCTTTTGGCACCCCGATTCTGTGCAAGAACTGTAAAATTAAACGTTTTATTACTTGCTTTAGAAAAGCTATTAATAATTTTACTTTGTAAAAGTATAAAGTATACTCTACTCATGTAAATAAGTTAATATTCATGACATATAAGAAAAGACATTCCACAATCAAATGACAAAATCAACAGTTGAAAGTCACGATGATTTACCTTCGTCATAACCTAAAACAAAGAATAAAAACTATTGAGCGATGAACAAAACATCTGTGCTTTCAATTTGAAAATATAAATTCTTACCTCTGGATTTGATTCCAATGGTATCCAAGTAGACATGATGAAATTTCGTGTTTGTCGGGAATGTCGGCAAATTTAGCGGTTTACTTACTAACCTATAATTTGTTTTAAATACTTTTCAACAAGAATTTTTCTAAAAATGATTATCAATGATAAATTCTAATGGACCACCACAATACATTTATCGTATTAAAAGGTTCTTATGTTTAAAATTTAATTGTTATTCGTGTTTGAATTACACCCGAAAAATTTACCGAAATCCGAGTCCTTCGCACCACGTTGATACCGACAGAACGCTATTGGCTACTACATATTTGCTACTGTCAGACTGTCAGAATGGATAATAAATATAAGTACGAAAGAAATTTCGAATTTTCCACTTTCTTAACAGACTTAAACAGCTAAAATTATTGTCATTTCCCCCTATACCACGCAACTTTTGTAAAAACAACTGCATTATACATAATAGGCAATATTTCAGATATACCAAATTATTAGCTTAAAATAAAATATTAAATCCGTGTAAGCATTTTATAATATTAATACAGTTTACTGCAACAACAGTCCTACTCGCCAGTAACGGTCAACGATATATCGCATAATTAATTTTCTTTCAATACTCTTAAATCAAAATTTCTTTACAGGTGTTTCCATTATTTAGAACCCTTCCAGCTGCTTGACGCTCCGTTTATACAAAATTGTTGATTAGAAAAAGGAAGTCGATTTCGAGAAATTTATTGTACATATATTTAAATTATTGTAAATAGTTTCATAAAAGTGATATTGCATACATATGTATATGTAGAAACAGAGTAATTGGGCAAGTAAAACGCGTTGAAATAATATTAAACTGCTAGGGTTACTATACATACATATAATGCTCGCCACCAGAGGGGTCGCGCTCTCACAAGAGCTCGATCGACCCCACGGTTAGTTGTACCTACTTAGTACATATATGTATATGTATACACTCGTCGAACCACTTTCTATCCGGGCGTCGCGGTTAGGTCTGGGTTATAATTTTTACTAGATTATTAATTGTAGTTTATAAATTATTCTCTTGTAAATACGCTGTATACACCTTATAGAAATATAGGCGCGATTATAGGTACATATGAAGAAAAAAGTGGAATAATCTTTTGGATGTGCATGTTAAGACAACCATTGCAAGAGAATGAAATCGTCGCATGGAAATTTTGTCACGTTTTACACAAAGTACTGCGAGAGGGTCATCGAAAAGTAATTCCAGACTCTCAACGGTATCGTGGAAGGCTAGAGGATATTGGAAAATTATGGCAACATCTTCGAGAGGGTTATGGTCAGTAGTCGATTCAGTCAGGGGAATCCTTCGTCGCACTGGCGCTGCGTGGCGCTGCGTGGCGTCTCCCGTCCGTCCCCGTTGTAAAGGGTCAGAACAGACCCGCCGAACAGGGTCAAAAGAGACCCGTTGTAAAGGGTCAGAACAGACCCGTAGAATAGAATAGACCCGCAGAACAGGGTCAAAACAGACCCGTAGAATAGAATAGACCAGCAGAACAGGGTCAAAAGAGACCCGTAGAAAGGAGTCAGAACAGACCCGTAGAATAGAATAGACCCGCCGAACAGGGTCAAAAGAGACCCGTTGTAAAGGGTCAGAACAGACCCGTAGAATAGAACAGACCCGCCGAACAGGGTCAAAAGAGACCCGTTGTAAAGGGTCAGAACAGACCCGTAGAATAGAATAGACCCGCAGAACAGGGTCAAAACAGACCCGTAGAATAGAATAGACCCGCAGAACAGGGTCAAAACAGACCCGTAGAATAGAATAGACCCGCAGAACAGGGTCAAAAGAGACCCGTTGTAAAGGGTCAACACAGACCCGTAGAATAGAACAGACCCGCAGAACAGGGTCAAAAGAGACCCGTTGTAAAGGGTCAGAACAGACCCGTAGAATAGAACAGACCCGCAGAACAGGGTCAAAAGAGACCCGTTGTAAAGGGTCAGAACAGACCCGTAGAATAGAATAGACCCGCCGAACAGGGTCAAAAGAGACCCGTAGAAAAGGGTCAAAACAGACCCGTAGAATAGAATAGACCCGCAGAACAGGGTCAAAACAGACCCGTAGAATAGAATAGACCAGCAGAACAGGGTCAAAAGAGACCCGTTGTAAAGGGTCAGAACAGACCCGTAGAATAGAATAGACCCGCAGAACAGGGTCAAAAGAGACCCGTATAAAAGGGTCAAAACAGACCCGTAGAATAGAATAGACCCGCAGAACAGGGTCAAAACAGACCCTTAGAACAGGGTCAAAACAGACCCGTAGAATAGAATAGACCCGCAGAACAGGGTCAAAAGAGACCCGTTGTAAAGGGTCAGAACAGACCCGTAGAATAGAATAGACCCGCAGAACAGGGTCAAAAGAGACCCGTAGAAAGGAGTCAGAACAGACCCGTAGAATAGAATAGACCCGCCGAACAGGGTCAAAAGAGACCCGTTGTAAAGGGTCAACACAGACCCGTAGAATAGAACAGACCCGCAGAACAGGGTCAAAAGAGACCCGTTGTAAAGGGTCAGAACAGACCCGTAGAATAGAATAGACCCGCAGAACAGGGTCAAAACAGACCCGTAGAATAGAATAGACCAGCAGAACAGGGTCAAAAGAGACCCGTAGAAAGGAGTCAGAACAGACCCGTAGAATAGAATAGACCCGCCGAACAGGGTCAAAAGAGACCCGTTGTAAAGGGTCAGAACAGACCCGTAGAATAGAATAGACCCGCAGAACAGGGTCAAAACAGACCCGTAGAATAGAATAGACCCGCAGAACAGGGTCAAAACAGACCCGTAGAATAGAATAGACCCGCAGAACAGGGTCAAAAGAGACCCGTTGTAAAGGGTCAACACAGACCCGTAGAATAGAACAGACCCGCAGAACAGGGTCAAAAGAGACCCGTTGTAAAGGGTCAGAACAGACCCGTAGAATAGAACAGACCCGCAGAACAGGGTCAAAAGAGACCCGTTGTAAAGGGTCAGAACAGACCCGTAGAATAGAATAGACCCGCCGAACAGGGTCAAAAGAGACCCGTAGAAAAGGGTCAAAACAGACCCGTAGAATAGAATAGACCCGCAGAACAGGGTCAAAACAGACCCGTAGAATAGAATAGACCAGCAGAACAGGGTCAAAAGAGACCCGTTGTAAAGGGTCAGAACAGACCCGTAGAATAGAATAGACCCGCAGAACAGGGTCAAAAGAGACCCGTATAAAAGGGTCAAAACAGACCCGTAGAATAGAATAGACCCGCAGAACAGGGTCAAAACAGACCCTTAGAACAGGGTCAAAACAGACCCGTAGAATAGAATAGACCCGCAGAACAGGGTCAAAAGAGACCCGTTGTAAAGGGTCAGAACAGACCCGTAGAATAGAATAGACCCGCAGAACAGGGTCAAAAGAGACCCGTAGAAAGGAGTCAGAACAGACCCGTAGAATAGAATAGACCCGCCGAACAGGGTCAAAAGAGACCCGTTGTAAAGGGTCAACACAGACCCGTAGAATAGAACAGACCCGCAGAACAGGGTCAAAAGAGACCCGTTGTAAAGGGTCAGAACAGACCCGTAGAATAGAATAGACCCGCAGAACAGGGTCAAAACAGACCCGTAGAATAGAATAGACCAGCAGAACAGGGTCAAAAGAGACCCGTAGAAAGGAGTCAGAACAGACCCGTAGAATAGAATAGACCCGCCGAATAGGGTCAAAAGAGACCCGTTGTAAAGGGTCAGAACAGACCCGTAGAATAGAATAGACCCTTAGAACAGGGTCAAAACAGACCCGTAGAATAGAATAGACCCGCCGAACAGGGTCAAAAGAGACCCGTAGAATAGAATAGACCCGCAGAACAGGGTCAAAAGAGACCCGTTGTAAAGGGTCAACACAGACCCGTAGAATAGAACAGACCCGCAGAACAGGGTCAAAAGAGACCCGTTGTAAAGGGTCAGAACAGACCCGTAGAATAGAACAGACCCGCAGAACAGGGTCAAAAGAGACCCGTTGTAAAGGGTCAGAACAGACCCGTAGAATAGAATAGACCCGCAGAACAGGGTCAAAAGAGACCCGTATAAAAGGGTCAAAACAGACCCGTAGAATAGAATAGACCCGCAGAACAGGGTCAAAACAGACCCTTAGAACAGGGTCAAAACAGACCCGTAGAATAGAATAGACCCGCAGAACAGGGTCAAAAGAGACCCGTTGTAAAGGGTCAGAACAGACCCGTAGAATAGAATAGACCCGCAGAACAGGGTCAAAAGAGACCCGTAGAAAGGAGTCAGAACAGACCCGTAGAATAGAATAGACCCGCCGAACAGGGTCAAAAGAGACCCGTTGTAAAGGGTCAGAACAGACCCGTAGAATAGAACAGACCCGCCGAACAGGGTCAAAAGAGACCCGTTGTAAAGGGTCAGAACAGACCCGTAGAATAGAACAGACCCGCCGAACAGGGTCAAAAGAGACCCGTTGTAAAGGGTCAGAACAGACCCGTAAAATAGAATAGACCCGCAGAACAGGGTCAAAAGAGACCCGTATAAAAGGGTCAAAACAGACCCGTAGAATAGAATAGACCCGCAGAACAGGGTCAAAAGAGACCCGTAGAAAAGGGTCAACCCAGACCCGTAGAATAGAATAGACCCGCAGAACAGGGTCAAAACAGACCCCTAGAACAGGGTCGAAATAGACCCATAGAATAGGGTCAAAATAGACCCGAGACTAACTAACTACTTCCTGATTTCTTATCTAAAATAGTCACTTTTGGATATCAGGTAATATCAGATTTTGTAAATCAGGTAATGAAGTAACATAATTAAATCGAAATTAAGGGATAAAATAATAGTAAAACAGTAAAATCACACAACAGGATGTAACAGGGAAAAGATAGTAGTAGTAGTAGTAATAGTATCTGCAATCGGCCGTATATAAATGTAACAAATAGACTACGATACAATACAAGTCACAGTTATTTTAGTTATTTTCTCTCATTATGATTCAGGCCAGGATTCTTTACCGTTATACAGTTTACTGATATGGAAACGCTTTCGTCTTTCTCACTAATAAAATATTATATAATATAATAATAGCATATACTCTACACTCCATATTTTTACAGTTATACCCTACAGCTTAGGGGTTTTTCTACATTTACATGTACTTGTCACTAAAGATATGGGCTATGACACCAAAGATACGGGATAAGCTAAAACATTACTCTACAGTCTAGTCTAGTTTAGTTTATCTTATTTTATTTTATTTTATATTTCTTCTAGTCTTTCTTATTTTCATTTTATTCGTACTTTATTTTATTTATATATTTTACTATGCATTTTGCTCTATCTTTATTTTATATTATTATTTTTATATTTTCTTTTTAAGTAAATCTGATACTATAACAAAATTGGTAGTACCTTCTCTTTCATCTATTTTGATTTTATGTTTACATATTATATTTGAATTCATGCTGGAGCAGATGAATCATCTTCCAAACTTGTGTTGCTGTCACTATACCTATCTCTTCTTCCTGTAGCCTCCATTGCAGCTATAATCTCCTTGCATGGAGACATACTCTCCATTTTCCTCGAGTTTAAAGAACAGGGTCAAAACAGACCCGTAGAAAAGGGTCAAAACAGACCCGTAGAATAGAATAGACCCGCAGAACAGGGTCAAAAGAGACCCGTTGTAAAGGGTCAGAACAGACCCGTAGAATAGAATAGACCCGCAGAACAGGGTCAAAAGAGACCCGTTGTAAAGGGTCAGAACAGACCCGTAGAATAGAATAGACCCGCAGAACAGGGTCAAAAGAGACCCGTTGTAAAGGGTCAGAACAGACCCGTAGAATAGAATAGACCCGCAGAACAGGGTCAAAAGAGACCCGTTGTAAAGGGTCAGAACAGACCCGTAGAATAGAATAGACCCGCAGAACAGGGTCAAAAGAGACCCGTAGAGCAGGGTCGAAATAGACCCTTAGAACCGGGTTAAAATAGACCCTTAGGGTCGAAATAGACCCGCAGAACAGGGTCAAAATAGACCATTAGGGTCGAAATAGACCCCTAGAAGTTTACTGTATATCGATATACACGTGTCAAGACGACATCTACCACAAAACGCCCAAGTTTGTCGAGAAACAATTCACCCCTTTGCACCCTAGACGGCGCCCCTATTAATTTAGATCGAAAACTAATCTCATAATATGTCAGTAATTTTCGATAAAGAACGGTGGCTTTTGTTTTTTTACAAATTGTAACCCCCAAAAATCTAACCCCCCAAAGACCCAACACCTCAGGCTAGGGGATTTAGGCCCGGGGAAGTTAGGCCTGTGGCGTCGCCTCCCATGCTCGCCACCAGAGGAGTCCAGAGGAGTCGCGCTCTGACAAGCGATCGATTATGTGTTTTGATGTATTTATGTATCACGGTTACGTTAATGATTTCAGTTAGCGCATCATTAAAGAATACACCGTCAAATTGTATGACCGTCAGTGGACAATGTCGACCGGCTCCACTAATTCCGTGCGTTCCAGACGCGTCGCAGTTATACGATTATTGTGTGAAAATTCTGTTGAAACTTGATAACACACTACCAGCGGACACTTTAGCCGGCCATCGTGACCGATTTTCGAAACAATTCTATGAACCGAAGAAGTTGTACAACACCGTAAAACAAAGACAGTATTTTAAGCATGTTATAACGACGCCTGCGTTACCCGAGGTAAGATTTTTCGAATTAAATTTATTTTTAAACAGAATTTAGTGATTCGAAGGAATGGTTTCTACCATAAAATGCTCATAAAAACTGTTAAATTTCTTTATCGATTTACCCGATGTATAATGTTTATCGAAGAATCCACCAAACTTTTTGATACAATCCGAGTTACGAACGTACGCGACGCCGAGGGTGGTATCGCCACCAGAAGAATCTTTAGCGGAAAGGTAAACTTAAATAAAGTGCGAATAGAAAATGTTAATACTAATTAGAAAAATGATCGCTTATTACTCTTACGCGATAGAAGATTATTAATTGTTCCGAACATATGTATTTTAGAGAAAGTCCCATCGATCATTTACAGCAAGAAAATAGTCACCAGAGACAAGAATCGCATCGTCTACCGATGGATCATCAACGAATCACGGAAGAGCTTCAGAGTCGTGTCATGCAACTTGAATCGGGTTTGCTTATTAACGTAAAAACGTTTTAATTAATCATTAACATTATGGTTTACAAAAACAGTCTATGTAACAAGTTGTTTTTATTTTTTAGGGCAATGAAATTGAACAAGAAAAACAGGTAAATCAGGACTCTCTTAAACAAAAAGCAGACACGATGGCGAAAGTTGATGAAAGCGAAGGTTGGTGCATACATACGTGTACATTTATATCGCAATCTAATATAACTTCTCTGTTATGTTTTTGTAGAAAAGTATTTATTTTGTTTTGGAAGAGAGATTTCAGAAATTGAAAGATGTATATGCAAAATGAAGAGAAGAACATATCAGTTTAATCAGGAAGGTAGGAATATTGTAATTTTCATAGTTTTTAATATCATAAGAAAATATTCATGCTCGTTACGTGTATCCTCGTATGTAACAGAAAGCCGAAGTGGACAAACAAATTGTGTTATTAAAAATGTCAGAAGAAAAATCGGAACGTCGAACCGTTTTTAGCGGAACGCCGACTGGACGAGTTAATAGAAGGTGAAGATATAACTGAACAGGAAGCTCGAAAAGCTATCGAAGGACAAGAGGATTTGGACGATATAAAAGAAGAAGTAAATACCACGAGAGGTGAAAATTTGGTTAATACCTTTCTTTTACTAGATTTACGGTTATATTTTATTTTTATTTCGTTCCGGTGAAAGTGTAATATTTTAGGCGTTGATTGGCAAAAATGATTTTATAACTTGTAAAAAAACGGCTTTAGGGTCAAAATAGACCCGCAGAACAGGGTCAAAACAGACCCGCAGAAAAGGGTCAAAACAGACCCGTAGAAAAGGGTCAAAATAGACCCGTAGAAAGGGGTCAAAGCAGACCCGTAGAACAGGGTCAAAGCAGACCCGCAGAACAGGGTCAAAGCAGACCCGCAGAACAGGGTCGAAGCAAACCCGCAGAACAGGGTCAAAACAGACCCGCAGAACAGGGTCAAAGCAGACCCGCAGAGCAGGGTCGAAATAGACCCGTTGTAAAGGGTCAAAACAGACCCGTAGAATAGAATAGACCCGCAGAACAGGGTCAAAAGAGACCCGTTGTAAAGGGTCAGAACAGACCCGTAGAATAGAATAGACCCGCAGAACAGGGTCAAAATAGACCCGTTGTAAAGGGTCAAAACAGACCCGTAGAATAGAATAGACCCGCAGAACAGGGTCAAAAGAGACCCGTTGTAAAGGGTCAAAAGAGACCCGTTGTAAAGGGTCAAAACAGACCCGAGACTAACTAACTACTTCCTGATTTCTTATCTAAAATAGTCACTTTTGGATATCAGGTAATATCAGATTTTGTAAATCAGGTAATGAAGTAACATAATTAAATCGAAATCAAGGGATAAAATAATAGTAAAACAGTGAAATCACACAACAGGATGTAACCAGGAAAAGATAGTAGTAGTAGTAGTAATAGTATCTGCAATCGGCCGTATATAAATGTAACAAATAGACTACGATACAATACAAGTCACAGTTATTTTAGTTATTTTCTCTCATTATGATTCAGGCCAGGATTCTTTACCGTTATACAGTTTACTGATATGGAAACGCTTTCGTCTTTCTCACTAATAAAATATTATATAATATAATAATAGCATATACTTACACTCCATAGTTTTTACAGTTATACCCACAGCTTAGGGGCTCTTTTCTACATTTACGTGTACTTGTCACTAAAGATATGGGCTATGACACCAAAGATACGGGATAAGCTAAAACTACTCTACAGTCTGGTCTAGTTCATCTTACCTTATTTTATTCTATTTCAATATTTCTTCTAGTCTTTCTTACTTTTCATTTTATTGTACTTTATTTTATATATTTTACTATACAGTTTCCCCTATTTTTATTTTATACTTTATTTTTAAGTAAACCTGATACTTTAACAAAATTGGTAGTACCTTTTCTTTCATCTATTTTGATTTTATGTTTACATATTATATTTGAATTCATGCTGGAGCAGATGAATCATCTTCCAAACTTGTGCTGCTTTCACTATACCTATCTCTTCTTCCTGTAGCCTCCATTGCAGCTATAATCTCCTTGCATGGAGCCATACACTCCATTTTCCTCGAGTTTAAAGAACAGGGTCAAAACAGACCCGCAGAACAGGGTCAAAACAGACCCGCAGAACAGGGTCAAAACAGACCCGTAGAAAAGGGTCAAAAGAGACCCGTTGTAAAGGGTCAGAACAGACCCGTAGAATAGAATAGACCCGCAGAACAGGGTCAAAACAGACCCGTAGAAAGGGGTCAAAACAGACCCGTAGAATAGAATAGACCCGCAGAACAGGGTCAAAAGAGACCCGTAGAAAAAGGTCAAAACAGACCCGTAGAATAGAATAGGCCCGCAGAACAGGGTCAAAAGAGACCCGTAGAATAGAATAGCCCCGCAGAACAGGGTCAAAAGAGACCCGTTGTAAAGGGTCAAAACAGACCCGCAGAACAGGGTCAAAAGAGACCCGTAGAAAGGGGTCAAAACAGACCCGTAGAATAGAATAGACTCGCAGAAAAGGGTCCAAACAGACCCGTAGAATAGAATAGACCCGCAGGACAGGGTCAAAAGAGACCCGTTGTAAAGGGTCAGAACAGACCCGTAGAATAGAATAGACCCGCAGAACAGGGTCAAAACAGACCCGTAGAATAGAATAGACCAGCAGAACAGGGTCAAAAGAGACCCGTTGTAAAGGGTCAGAACAGACCCGTAGAATAGAATAGACCCGCAGAACAGGGTCAAAAGAGACCCGTTGTAAAGGGTCAAAACAGACCCGAGACTAACTAACTACTTCCTGATTTCTTATCTAAAATAGTCACTTTTGGATATCAGGTAATATTTTATTAAATTTATTCGATAATAAAATGGTGAATGGTTTATGTTGATATCTCTGATAGAAAGGTGTATTTTTATTTCAGTAAATTGCATCTCCGAAGCAGAAGATATTATCGAATATTCATTAAACGGTATCGATAATCCAGCGACGTCAGACCTAACTTGTACTCCTCAATACTCATTAAAAGTGCAATACACGTTGCATA